>NW_028187673.1:0-710000 GCF_964204655.1 Triturus cristatus
GAAAAACCCAAAGGATATCCCACTGAGATCACCACACTAGTTACCCATCAGTTGAGGCACATTATAGGTATTAGTCCAACATAAATTTCATATATCAAAAAGTCAATAAGAGTTTAAAGTCCACAAACAGATCAAGGAATTTCATTGATTCTCATTTTTTATTTTTCTTTCTTGTATTGTCCAAGTATCATTACAACACATAACAGCCATTACTCGTTTTTTGTTATGACTTCACATCAGTTATCTGAACGTTTTCTCTCCTGTTTAACCTATAGTGCTCTCAAACCAAACCTCCCCCTCTGCTTTTAGGAGGAAAAATAGACCCGTCGAAAAACCCAAAGGATATCCCACTGAGGTCACCACACTAGTTACCCATCAGTTGAGGCACATTATAGGTATTAGTCCAACATAAATTTCATATATCAAAAAGTCGGTAAGAGTTTAAAGTCCACAAACAGATCAAGGAATTTCATTGATTCTCATTTTTTATTTTTCTTTCTTGTATTGTCCAAGTATCATTACAACACATAACAGCCATTACTCGTTTTTTGTTATGACTTCACATCAGTTATCTGAATGTTTTCTCTCCTGTTTAACCTATAGTGCTCTCAAACCAAACCTCCCCCTCTGCTTTTAGGAGGTAAAATAGACCCGTCGAAAAACCCAAAGGATATCCCACTGAGGTCACCACACTAGTTACCCATCAGTTGAGGCACATTATAGGTATTAGTCCAACATAAATTTCATATATCAAAAAGTCGATAAGAGTTTAAAGTCCACAAACAGATCAAGGAATTTCATTGATTCTCATTTTTTATTTTTCTTTCTTGTATTGTCCAAGTATCATTACAACACATAACAGCCATTACTCGTTTTTTGTTATGACTTCACATCAGTTATCTGAACGTTTTCTTTCCTGTTTAACCTATAGTGCTCTCAAACCAAACCTCCCCCTCTGCTTTTAGGAGGTAAAATAGACCCGTCAAAAAACCCAAAGGATATCCCACTGAGGTCACCACACTAGTTACCCATCAGTTGAGGCACATGATAGGTATTAGTCCAACATAAATTTCATATATCAAAAAGTCGATAAGAGTTTAAAGTCCACAAACAGATCAAGGAATTTCATTGATTCTCATTTTTTATTTTTCTTTCTTGTATTGTCCAAGTATCATTACAACACATAACAGCCATTACTCGTTTTTTGTTATGACTTCACATCAGTTATCTGAACGTTTTCTCTCCTTTTTAACCTATAGTGCTCTCAAACCAAATCTCCCCCTCTGCTTTTAGGAGGAAAAATAGACCCGTCGAAAAACCCAAAGGATATCCCACTGAGGTCACCACACTAGTTACCCATCAGTTGAGGCACATTATAGGTATTAGTCCAACATAAATTTCATATATCAAAAAGTCGATAAGAGTTTAAAGTCCACAAACAGATCAAGGAATTTCACTGATTCTCATTTTTTCTTTTTCTTTCTTGTATTGTCCAAGTATCATTACAACACATAACAGCCATTACTCGTTTTTTGTTATGACTTCACATCAGTTATCTGAATGTTTTCTCTCCTGTTTAACCTATAGTGCTCTCAAACCAAACCTCCCCCTCTGCTTTTAGGAGGTAAAATAGACCCGTCGAAAAACCCAAAGGATATCCCACTGAGGTCACCACACTAGTTACCCATCAGTTGAGGCACATTATAGGTATTAGTCCAACATAAATTTCATATATCAAAAAGTCAATAAGAGTTTAAAGTCCACAAACAGATCAAGGAATTTCATTGATTCTCATTTTTTATTTTTCTTTCTTGTATTGTCCAAGTATCATTACAACACATAACAGCCATTACTCGTTTTTTGTTATGACTTCACATCAGTTATCTGAACGTTTTCTCTCCTGTTTAACCTATAGTGCTCTCAAACCAAACCTCCCCCTCTGCTTTTAGGAGGAAAAATAGACCCGTCGAAAAACCCAAAGGATATCCCACTGAGGTCACCACACTAGTTACCCATCAGTTGAGGCACATTATAGGTATTAGTCCAACATAAATTTCATATATCAAAAAGTCGGTAAGAGTTTAAAGTCCACAAACAGATCAAGGAATTTCATTGATTCTCATTTTTTATTTTTCTTTCTTGTATTGTCCAAGTATCATTACAACACATAACAGCCATTACTCGTTTTTTGTTATGACTTCACATCAGTTATCTGAATGTTTTCTCTCCTGTTTAACCTATAGTGCTCTCAAACCAAACCTCCCCCTCTGCTTTTAGGAGGTAAAATAGACCCGTCGAAAAACCCAAAGGATATCCCACTGAGGTCACCACACTAGTTACCCATCAGTTGAGGCACATTATAGGTATTAGTCCAACATAAATTTCATATATCAAAAAGTCGATAAGAGTTTAAAGTCCACAAACAGATCAAGGAATTTCATTGATTCTCATTTTTTATTTTTCTTTCTTGTATTGTCCAAGTATCATTACAACACATAACAGCCATTACTCGTTTTTTGTTATGACTTCACATCAGTTATCTGAACGTTTTCTTTCCTGTTTAACCTATAGTGCTCTCAAACCAAACCTCCCCCTCTGCTTTTAGGAGGTAAAATAGACCCGTCAAAAAACCCAAAGGATATCCCACTGAGGTCACCACACTAGTTACCCATCAGTTGAGGCACATGATAGGTATTAGTCCAACATAAATTTCATATATCAAAAAGTCGATAAGAGTTTAAAGTCCACAAACAGATCAAGGAATTTCATTGATTCTCATTTTTTATTTTTCTTTCTTGTATTGTCCAAGTATCATTACAACACATAACAGCCATTACTCATTTTTTGTTATGACTTCACATCAGTTATCTGAACGTTTTCTCTCCTGTTTAACCTATAGTGCTCTCAAACCAAACCTCCCCCTCTGCTTTCAGGAGGAAAAATAGACCCGTCGAAAAACCCAAAGGATATCCCACTGAGGTCACCACACTAGTTACCCATCAGTTGAGGCACATTATAGGTATTAGTCCAACATAAATTCCATATATCAAAAAGTCGATAAGAGTTTAAAGTCCACAAACAGATCAAGGAATTTCATTGATTCTCATTTTTTATTTTTCTTTCTTGTATTGTCAAAGTATCATTACAACACATAACAGTCATTACTCGTTTTTTGTTATGACTTCACATCAGTTATCTCAATCAATCAATCAATCAATCAAGGAATTTACATCGCGCACTACTCACCCGGAAGGGTCTCAAGGCGCTTGGGGGAGGGGGTCTGCTACTGCTCGAACAGCCAGGTCTTGAGCTGTTTCCTGAAGGCGAGGTGGTCCTGGGTCAGCCGCAGGTGGACGGGCAGGGAGTTCCATGTCTTAGCCGCCAGGTAGGAGAAGGATCTTCCTCCGGCGGTGGCTCTCTGGATGCGAGGGACGACGGCGAGGTACGCGGATCGTAGCTGTCGGGTGGGCGTGTAGAAGGTCAGGCGGTCGTTGAGGTACCTTGGGCCCAGGTCGTGGAGGGATTTGTGTGCGTGGGTGAGGAGCCTGAACGTGATCCTCTTGTTGACAGGGAGCCAGTGCAGGTCTCTTAGGTGGCTCGAGATGTGGCTGCGTCGGGGGGCGTCCAGGATGAGACGGGCGGAGGCGTTCTGGATACGCTGAAGTCTTTTCTGAAGCTTGGCTGTTGTACCGGCGTAGAGGGTGTTTCCGTAGTCTAGTCTGCTGGTGACGAGGGCCTGGGTGACAGTCTTCCTGGTCTCAGTCGGGATCCATCTGAAGATCTTGCGGAGCATGCGGAGGTTGTGGAAGCAAGATGAGGAGACGGCGTTGACTTGTCTGGTCATCGATAGGGAGGAGTCCAGGATGACGCCCAAGTTGCGTGCGTGGTCCGTTGGCTTGGGTGCGGTGCCCAGGGCCGGGGGCCACCAGGAGTCGTCCCATGCAGAGGGCGATGGTCCCAGGATGAGGACTTCTGTCTTGTCCGTGTTCAACTTCAGGCGGCTGATGTTCATCCATTCGGCGACATCTTTCATCCCTTCATGTAGGTCGGCTTTGGCGGTGTCGGGGTCTCTGGTCAGGGAGAGAATCAGCTGGGTGTCATCGGCGTAGGAGATGATGTTGAGGTTGTGTTGGCGTGCGATGGCAGCGAGGGGTTTCATGTAGATGTTGAAGAGAGTGGGGCTGAGCGATGATCCTTGCGGGACGCCGCAGATGACTTCGGTGGCCTCAGAGCGGAACGGAGGGAGGCGTACTCTCTGTGTTCTGCCGGAGAGGTATGAGATGATCCATTCCAGAGCAATCCCCTGGATGCCGGTGTCGTTGAGGCGTTGGACTAGGGTGCGGTGGCAGACAGTGTCAAATGCTGCGGAGAGGTCAAGGAGGATGAGTGCCGCTGTTTCACCTTTGTCGAGCAGGGCTCGGATGTCGTCGGTGGCTGCGATGAGGGCGGTCTCTGTGCTGTGGTTGGCTCTGAATCCGGATTGCGATGGGTCGAGGGATCCGTTCGTCTCGAGGAAGGCGGCCAGCTGCTTGTTGACGACCTTCTCGATGACTTTGGCAGGGAAAGGAAGGAGCGAGATAGGGCGGAAGTTCTTGAGGTCGGTCGGGTCCGCAGTTGGTTTCTTCAGTAGTGCGCTGAGCTCGGCGTGCTTCCAGCTCTCTGGGAAGGTGGCTGTGTCGAAGGAGGCGTTGATGATGTCTCGGAGGTGGGGTGCGATGGTAGAGGCGGCCTTGTTGAAGACATGGTGGGGGCATGGGTCGGTCGGAGATCCGGAGTGGATGGTGTTCATCATGCGTGTCGTGTCTTCGAGGGTCACTTTGGTCCATGTCTGGAGGATAG
This sequence comes from Triturus cristatus, assembly GCF_964204655.1. Classification (NCBI taxonomy): domain Eukaryota; kingdom Metazoa; phylum Chordata; class Amphibia; order Caudata; family Salamandridae; genus Triturus; species Triturus cristatus. Next base: position 4,840 of record NW_028187673.1, read on the forward strand.
CGGCGGGGTGCGTAGGTTCGGTCGATGGGTGCGGGGGTGGAGCGCCAAAACAGTTGTGGATGTCGGCGATCTTGCGGTGGAAGTACGAGGCGAGGGAGTCGCAGAGGTCCTGCGAGGGAGTGATTTCGTTGTTGCTGGTGCTGGGGTTGGAGAACTCCTTGACGATGTTGAAGAGCTCCTTGCTGTCATGGGCGTTCTTGTCCAGTCGTTCCTTCAAAGATTTCTTCTTGGTGGTGCGGATGAGCTGGTGATGTCTGCGGGTGGCGAGTTTGAGGGCGGTCATGTTGTCGGTGGTCTTGTCGGGGAGCCAGGCCTTCTCGAGGGTGCGGCAGGCCTTCTTGGAGTCCTTGAGTTCGTCGGTGAACCAGGGGGCCTTCTTGCTTCTGGGCCTGGTGAGTGGGTTCTTCAGTGGGGCGAGGTCGTTGGCACAGGAGGTCAGCCATTGCGTGAGGTCGAGGGCTGCTGTGTTAGGGTCCGTTGTCCTGACCGGTGGGTTCTGGCTGAGGGAGGTGGTGAGCTGGTCGACGGTGATCTTGCTCCAGTTTCTGTGGGGAACCTGCTTCGGGTGGTGGTGGACCGTGTTCTTCTTGAAGCTGAAGTGGACGCAGCTGTGGTCAGTCCAGTGGAGTCCGGTGCAGTGGCTGAAGGTGATGTGCTTGCTGGATGAGAAGAGGGGGTCGAGCGTGTGGCCGGCGTAGTGGGTGGGGGTGTTGACCAGTTGCTGGAGTCCGAGGTTGGCGAGGTTGTCCAGCAGGGTGGTCGTGTTGCGGTCGTTGTTGTTCTCCAGGTGGAAGTTGAGGTCTCCGAGGAGGATGTAGTCGGTGGAGGGGAGGGCGTGAGGGCTGATGAAGTCCGTGATGTCTTCGCAGAACTGTGCGCGTGGTCCTGGGGGTCTGTAGATGAGGGTGCCTCTGAGGGTAGTCTTGGGGTCGGTGTGGATCTGGAAGTGCAGGTATTCGGCGGTGTTGAATGCGTCGGTGGAGTCAGTCGAGATGCGAATGGTGCTTTTGTGAACGATGGCGATGCCCCCTCCGGTCTGGTTGTTGCGATCCCTCCTGATGATCTTGTAGCCGTCCGGGATGGCTATGGCGATGTCGGGGGCTGAGGAGTCGTTCATCCAGGTTTCCGTGAGGAAGGCGACGTCAGGAGATGCGGTGTCGAGGAGGTTCCAGAGTTCCACGGCGTGTCTGTGGATGGAGCGGGTGTTGATCAGGATGCACTTGAGGTGGTTGCTGTTGTCCGTCTTGGTGGGCGTGGTGCTTGTTCGGAGGCAGGAGAAGTTGCAGGATCGGCAGTCGAAGGGTCCATGGGTGCGTCGCGGGGACGCTCGGTGGCATCCGCGGGCTCGGGCGGGTTTGAGTGCGATGAGCGTAGCGAAGTCGTAGGTCCTGCGGGGGGGCTGGCGGGCGCGGGGGCCAGGGGGTCTGGCGCTGGGCGCGGTCCAGGCGCGGACGGGCGCAGACGGGCTTACCTTTGGCGCACCTTCGGCGCTCAGTCGGCGCTCCCGCTGCGCGCGTCCGCTGCGCGGTCGCTGGGGGGGCGTCATAAGTAAGGAGCCGGGAGGGAGGGTCCGCTGGGAGGCGGGAGGCTGGGTGGCCAATGGGCAGGGAGGAGAGGCGGGACTGCGGGCTCAGCGGCGGGAAACCAGGAAGGCGAGTGACCGGGGCAGCGGCGGCGGCGAGGAGGCGAGGAGAGTGGCCAGCAGCAGCAGGAGGAGAGCGGCGTGAAGCGGAGGTCAGTGCAGGTGAGGAGGGAGCGGCGTGAGCGGGGTCGGTACCAGCAGGTAGGCGACAGGCAACAGGCAGCAGCAGGCGACAGGCAGCAGCAGGCGACAGGCAGCAGCAGTGAGAGGTGAGCGACCGTCTGTGTGGGGCACAGGGGTCACACTGACCAGCCCGCCGCGGTCACCTTAAGTAAGGAGCCGGGAGGGAGGGTCCGCTGGGAGGCGGGAGGCTGGGTTGCCAATGGGCAGGGAGGAGAGGCGGGACTGCGGGCTCAGCGGCGGGAAACCAGGAAGGCGAGTGACCGGGGCAGCGGCGGCGGCGAGGAGGCGAGGAGAGTGGCCAGCAGCAGCAGGAGGAGAGCGGCGTGAAGCGGAGGTCAGCGCAGGTGAGGAGGGAGCGGCGTGAGCGGGGTGGGTACCAGCAGGTAGGCGACAGGCAACAGGCAGCAGCAGGCGACAGGCAGCAGCAGGCGACAGGCAGCAGCAGTGAGAGGTGAGCGACCATCTGTGTGGGGCACACACAGTTTAACCTATAGTGCTCTCAAACCAAACCTCCCCCTCTGCTTTTAGGAGGTAAAATAGACCTGTCGAAAAACCCAAAGGATATCCCACTGAGATCACCACACTAGTTACCCATCAGTTGAGGCTCATTATAGGTATTAGTCCAACATAAATTTCATATATCAAAAAGTCAATAAGAGTTTAAAGTCCACAAACAGATCAAGGAATTTCATTGATTCTCATTTTTTATTTTTCTTTCTTGTATTGTCCAAGTATCATTACAACACATAACAGCCATTACTCGTTTTTTGTTATGACTTCACATCAGTTATCTGAACGTTTTCTCTCCTGTTTAACCTATAGTGCTCTCAAACCAAACCTCCCCTCTGCTTTTAGGAGGAAAAATAGACCCGTCGAAAAACCCAAAGGATATCCCACTGTGGTCACCACACTAGTTACCCATCAGTTGAGGCACATTATAGGTATTAGTCCAACATAAATTTCATATATCAAAAAGTCGATAAGAGTTTAAAGTCCACAAACAGATCAAGGAATTTCATTGATTCTCATTTTTTATTTTTCTTTCTTGTATTGTCAAAGTATCATTACAACACATAACAGCCATTACTCGTTTTTTGTTATGACTTCACATCAGTTATCTGAATGTTTTCTCTCCTGTTTAACCTATGGTGCTCTCAAACCAAACCTCCCCCTCTGCTTTTAGGAGGTAAAATAGACCTGTCGAAAAACCCAAAGGATATCCCACTGAGATCACCACACTAGTTACCCATCAGTTGAGGCACATTATAGGTATTAGTCCAACATAAATTTCATATATCAAAAAGTCAATAAGAGTTTAAAGTCCACAAACAGATCAAGGAATTTCATTGATTCTCATTTTTTATTTTTCTTTCTTGTATTGTCCAAGTATCATTACAACACATAACAGCCATTACTCGTTTTTTGTTATGACTTCACATCAGTTATCTGAACGTTTTCTCTCCTGTTTAACCTATAGTGCTCTCAAACCAAACCTCCCCCTCTGCTTTTAGGAGGAAAAATAGACCCGTCGAAAAACCCAAAGGATATCCCACTGAGGTCACCACACTAGTTACCCATCAGTTGAGGCACATTATAGGTATTAGTCCAACATAAATTTCATATATCAAAAAGTCGGTAAGAGTTTAAAGTCCACAAACAGATCAAGGAATTTCATTGATTCTCATTTTTTATTTTTCTTTCTTGTATTGTCCAAGTATCATTACAACACATAACAGCCATTACTCGTTTTTTGTTATGACTTCACATCAGTTATCTGAATGTTTTCTCTCCTGTTTAACCTATAGTGCTCTCAAACCAAACCTCCCCCTCTGCTTTTAGGAGGTAAAATAGACCCGTCGAAAAACCCAAAGGATATCCCACTGAGGTCACCACACTAGTTACCCATCAGTTGAGGCACATTATAGGTATTAGTCCAACATAAATTTCATATATCAAAAAGTCGATAAGAGTTTAAAGTCCACAAACAGATCAAGGAATTTCATTGATTCTCATTTTTTATTTTTCTTTCTTGTATTGTCCAAGTATCATTACAACACATAACAGCCATTACTCGTTTTTTGTTATGACTTCACATCAGTTATCTGAACGTTTTCTTTCCTGTTTAACCTATAGTGCTCTCAAACCAAACCTCCCCCTCTGCTTTTAGGAGGTAAAATAGACCCGTCTAAAAACCCAAAGGATATCCCACTGAGGTCACCACACTAGTTACCCATCAGTTGAGGCACATGATAGGTATTAGTCCAACATAAATTTCATATATCAAAAAGTCGATAAGAGTTTAAAGTCCACAAACAGATCAAGGAATTTCATTGATTCTCATTTTTTATTTTTCTTTCTTGTATTGTCCAAGTATCATTACAACACATAACAGCCATTACTCGTTTTTTGTTATGACTTCACATCAGTTATCTGAACGTTTTCTCTCCTTTTTAACCTATAGTGCTCTCAAACCAAATCTCCCCCTCTGCTTTTAGGAGGAAAAATAGACCCGTCGAAAAACCCAAAGGATATCCCACTGAGGTCACCACACTAGTTACCCATCAGTTGAGGCACATTATAGGTATTAGTCCAACATAAATTTCATATATCAAAAAGTCGATAAGAGTTTAAAGTCCACAAACAGATCAAGGAATTTCACTGATTCTCATTTTTTCTTTTTCTTTCTTGTATTGTCCAAGTATCATTACAACACATAACAGCCATTACTCGTTTTTTGTTATGACTTCACATCAGTTATCTGAATGTTTTCTCTCCTGTTTAACCTATAGTGCTCTCAAACCAAACCTCCCCCTCTGCTTTTAGGAGGTAAAATAGACCCGTCGAAAAACCCAAAGGATATCCCACTGAGATCACCACACTAGTTACCCATCAGTTGAGGCACATTATAGGTATTAGTCCAACATAAATTTCATATATCAAAAAGTCGATAAGAGTTTAAAGTCCACAAACAGATCAAGGAATTTCATTGATTCTCATTTTTTATTTTTCTTTCTTGTATTGTCCAAGTATCATTACAACACATAACAGCCATTACTCGTTTTTTGTTATGACTTCACATCAGTTATCTGAACGTTTTCTGTCCTGTTTAACCTATAGTGCTCTCAAACCAAACCTCCCCCTCTGCTTTTAGGAGGAAAAATAGACCCGTCGAAAAACCCAAAGGATATCCCACTGAGGTCACCACACTAGTTACCCATCAGTTGAGGCACATTATAGGTATTAGTCCAACATAAATTTCATATATCAAAAAGTCGATAAGAGTTTAAAGTCCACAAACAGATCAAGGAATTTCATTGATTCTCATTTTTTCATTTTTCTTTCTTGTATTGTCCAAGTATCATTACAACACATAACAGCCATTACTCGTTTTTTGTTATGACTTCACATCAGTTATCTGAACGTTTTCTTTCCTGTTTAACCTATAGTGCTCTCAAACCAAACCTCCCCCTCTGCTTTTAGGAGGTAAAATAGACCCGTCAAAAAACCCAAAGGATATCCCACTGAGGTCACCACACTAGTTACCCATCAGTTGAGGCACATTATAGGTATTAGTCCAACATAAATTTCATATATCAAAAAGTCGATAAGAGTTTAAAGTCCACAAACAGATCAAGGAATTTCATTGATTCTCATTTTTTCTTTTTCTTTCTTGTATTGTCCAAGTATCATTACAACACATAACAGCCATTACTCGTTTTTTGTTATGACTTCACATCAGTTATCTGAATGTTTTCTCTCCTGTTTAACCTATAGTGCTCTCAAACCGAACCTCCCCCTCTGCTTTTAGGAGGTAAAATAGACCCGTCGAAAAACCCAAAGGATATCCCACTGAGATCACCACACTAGTTACCCATCAGTTGAGGCACATTATAGGTATTAGTCCAACATAAATTTCATATATCAAAAAGTCGATAAGAGTTTAAAGTCCACAAACAGATCAAGGAATTTCATTGATTCTCATTTTTTATTTTTCTTTCTTGTATTGTCCAAGTATCATTACAACACATAACAGCCATTACTCGTTTTTTGTTATGACTTCACATCAGTTATCTGAACGTTTTCTCTCCTGTTTAACCTATAGTGCTCTCAAACCAAACCTCCCCCTCTGCTTTTAGGAGGAAAAATAGACCCGTCGAAAAACCCAAAGGATATCCCACTGAGGTCACCACACTAGTTACCCATCAGTTGAGGCACATTATAGGTATTAGTCCAACATAAATTTCATATATCAAAAAGTCGATAAGAGTTTAAAGTCCACAAACAGATCAAGGAATTTCATTGATTCTCATTTTTTCATTTTTCTTTCTTGTATTGTCCAAGTATCATTACAACACATAACAGCCATTACTCGTTTTTTGTTATGACTTCACATCAGTTATCTGAACGTTTTCTTTCCTGTTTAACCTATAGTGCTCTCAAACCAAACCTCCCCCTCTGCTTTTAGGAGGTAAAATAGACCCGTCAAAAAACCCAAAGGATATCCCACTAAGGTCACCACACTAGTTACCCATCAGTTGAGGCTCATTATAGGTATTAGTCCAACATAAATTTCATATATCAAAAAGTCGATAAGAGTTTAAAGTCCACAAACAGATCAAGGAATTTCATTGATTCTCATTTTTTATTTTTCTTTCTTGTATTGTCCAAGTATCATCACAACACATAACAGCCATTACTCGTTTTTTGTTATGACTTCACATCAGTTATCTGAAAGTTTTCTCTCCTGTTTAACCTATAGTGCTCTCAAACCAAACCTCCCCCTCTGCTTTTAGGAGGAAAAATAGACCCGTCGAAAAACCCAAAGGATATCCCACTGAGGTCACCACACTAATTACCCATCAGTTGAGGCACATTATAGGTATTAGTCCAACATAAATTTCATATATCAAAAAGTCGATAAGAGTTTAAAGTCCACAAACAGATCAAGGAATTTCGTTGATTCTCATTTTTTTTTTTTTTTCTTCTATTGTCCAAGTATCATTACAACACATAACAGCCATTACTCGTTTTTTGTTATGACTTCACATCAGTTATCTGAACGTTTTCTCTCCTGTTTAACCTATAGTGCTCTCAAACCAAACCTCCCCCTCTGCTTTCAGGAGGAAAAATAGACCCGTCGAAAAACCCAAAGGATATCCCACTGAGGTCACCACACTAGTTACCCATCAGTTGAGGCACATTATAGGTATTAGTCCAACATAAATTTCATATATCAAAAAGTCGATAAGAGTTTAAAGTCCACAAACAGATCAAGGAATTTCATTGATTCTCATTTTTTATTTTTCTTTCTTGTATTGTCAAAGTATCATTACAACACATAACAGCCATTACTCGTTTTTTGTTATGACTTCACATCAGTTATCTGAATGTTTTCTCTCCTGTTTAACCTATAGTGCTCTCAAACCAAACCTCCCCCTCTGCTTTTAGGAGGTAAAATAGACCTGTCGAAAAACCCAAAGGATATCCCACTGAGATCACCACACTAGTTACCCATCAGTTGAGGCACATTATAGGTATTAGTCCAACATAAATTTCATATATCAAAAAGTCAATAAGAGTTTAAAGTCCACAAACAGATCAAGGAATTTCATTGATTCTCATTTTTTCTTTTTCTTTCTTGTATTGTCCAAGTATCATTACAACACATAACAGCCATTACTCGTTTTTTGTTATGACTTCACATCAGTTATCTGAACGTTTTCTCTCCTGTTTAACCTATAGTGCTCTCAAACCAAACCTCCCCCTCTGCTTTTAGGAGGAAAAATAGACCCGTCGAAAAACCCAAAGGATATCCCACTGAGGTCACCACACTAGTTACCCATCAGTTGAGGCACATTATAGGTATTAGTCCAACATAAATTTCATATATCAAAAAGTCGGTAAGAGTTTAAAGTCCACAAACAGATCAAGGAATTTCATTGATTCTCATTTTTTATTTTTCTTTCTTGTATTGTCCAAGTATCATTACAACACATAACAGCCATTACTCGTTTTTTGTTATGACTTCACATCAGTTATCTGAATGTTTTCTCTCCTGTTTAACCTATAGTGCTCTCAAACCAAACCTCCCCCTCTGCTTTTAGGAGGTAAAATAGACCCGTCGAAAAACCCAAAGGATATCCCACTGAGGTCACCACACTAGTTACCCATCAGTTGAGGCACATTATAGGTATTAGTCCAACATAAATTTCATATATCAAAAAGTCGATAAGAGTTTAAAGTCCACAAACAGATCAAGGAATTTCATTGATTCTCATTTTTTATTTTTCTTTCTTGTATTGTCCAAGTATCATTACAACACATAACAGCCATTACTCGTTTTTTGTTATGACTTCACATCAGTTATCTGAACGTTTTCTTTCCTGTTTAACCTATAGTGCTCTCAAACCAAACCTCCCCCTCTGCTTTTAGGAGGTAAAATAGACCCGTCAAAAAACCCAAAGGATATCCCACTGAGGTCACCACACTAGTTACCCATCAGTTGAGGCACATGATAGGTATTAGTCCAACATAAATTTCATATATCAAAAAGTCGATAAGAGTTTAAAGTCCACAAACAGATCAAGGAATTTCATTGATTCTCATTTTTTATTTTTCTTTCTTGTATTGTCCAAGTATCATTACAACACATAACAGCCATTACTCGTTTTTTGTTATGACTTCACATCAGTTATCTGAACGTTTTCTCTCCTGTTTAACCTATAGTGCTCTCAAACCAAACCTCCCCCTCTGCTTTCAGGAGGAAAAATAGACCCGTCGAAAAACCCAAAGGATATCCCACTGAGGTCACCACACTAGTTACCCATCAGTTGAGGCACATTATAGGTATTAGTCCAACATAAATTTCATATATCAAAAAGTCGATAAGAGTTTAAAGTCCACAAACAGATCAAGGAATTTCATTGATTCTCATTTTTTATTTTTCTTTCTTGTATTGTCAAAGTATCATTACAACACATAACAGCCATTACTCGTTTTTTGTTATGACTTCACATCAGTTATCTGAATGTTTTCTCTCCTGTTTAACCTATAGTGCTCTCAAACCAAACCTCCCCCTCTGCTTTTAGGAGGTAAAATAGACCCGTCGAAAAACCCAAAGGATATCCCACTGAGGTCACCACACTAGTTACCCATCAGTTGAGGCACATTATAGGTATTAGTCCAACATAAATTTCATATATCAAAAAGTCGATAAGAGTTTAAAGTCCACAAACAGATCAAGGAATTTCATTGATTCTCATTTTTTATTTTTCTTTCTTGTATTGTCCAAGTATCATTACAACACATAACAGCCATTACTCGTTTTTTGTTATGACTTCACATCAGTTATCTGAACGTTTTCTTTCCTGTTTAACCTATAGTGCTCTCAAACCAAACCTCCCCCTCTGCTTTTAGGAGGTAAAATAGACCCGTCAAAAAACCCAAAGGATATCCCACTGAGGTCACCACACTAGTTACCCATCAGTTGAGGCACATGATAGGTATTAGTCCAACATAAATTTCATATATCAAAAAGTCGATAAGAGTTTAAAGTCCACAAACAGATCAAGGAATTTCATTGATTCTCATTTTTTATTTTTCTTTCTTGTATTGTCCAAGTATCATTACAACACATAACAGCCATTACTCGTTTTTTGTTATGACTTCACATCAGTTATCTGAACGTTTTCTCTCCTGTTTAACCTATAGTGCTCTCAAACCAAACCTCCCCCTCTGCTTTCAGGAGGAAAAATAGACCCGTCGAAAAACCCAAAGGATATCCCACTGAGGTCATCACACTAGTTACCCATCAGTTGAGGCACATTATAGGTATTAGTCCAACATAAATTTCATATATCAAAAAGTCGATAAGAGTTTAAAGTCCACAAACAGATCAAGGAATTTCATTGATTCTCATTTTTTATTTTTCTTTCTTGTATTGTCAAAGTATCATTACAACACATAACAGCCATTACTCGTTTTTTGTTATGACTTCACATCAGTTATCTGAATGTTTTCTCTCCTGTTTAACCTATAGTGCTCTCAAACCAAACCTCCCCCTCTGCTTTTAGGAGGTAAAATAGACCTGTCGAAAAACCCAAAGGATATCCCACTGAGATCACCACACTAGTTACCCATCAGTTGAGGCACATTATAGGTATTAGTCCAACATAAATTTCATATATCAAAAAGTCAATAAGAGTTTAAAGTCCACAAACAGATCAAGGAATTTCATTGATTCTCATTTTTTATTTTTCTTTCTTGTATTGTCCCAGTATCATTACAACACATAACAGCCATTACTCGTTTTTTGTTATGACTTCACATCAGTTATCTGAACGTTTTCTCTCCTGTTTAACCTATAGTGCTCTCAAACCAAACCTCCCCCTCTGCTTTTAGGAGGAAAAATAGACCCGTCGAAAAACCCAAAGGATATCCCACTGAGGTCACCACACTAGTTACCCATCAGTTGAGGCACATTATAGGTATTAGTCCAACATAAATTTCATATATCAAAAAGTCGGTAAGAGTTTAAAGTCCACAAACAGATCAAGGAATTTCATTGATTCTCATTTTTTATTTTTCTTTCTTGTATTGTCCAAGTATCATTACAACACATAACAGCCATTACTCGTTTTTTGTCATGACTTCACATCAGTTATCTGAATGTTTTCTCTCCTGTTTAACCTATAGTGCTCTCAAACCAAACCTCCCCCTCTGCTTTTAGGAGGTAAAATAGACCCGTCGAAAAACCCAAAGGATATCCCACTTAGGTCACCACACTAGTTACCCATCAGTTGAGGCACATTATAGGTATTAGTCCAACATAAATTTCATATATCAAAAAGTCGATAAGAGTTTAAAGTCCACAAACAGATCAAGGAATTTCATTGATTCTCATTTTTTATTTTTCTTTCTTGTATTGTCCAAGTATCATTACAACACATAACAGCCATTACTCGTTTTTTGTTATGACTTCACATCAGTTATCTGAACGTTTTCTTTCCTGTTTAACCTATAGTGCTCTCAAACCAAACCTCCCCCTCTGCTTTTAGGAGGTAAAATAGACCCGTCAAAAACCCAAAGGATATCCCACTGAGGTCACCACACTAGTTACCCATCAGTTGAGGCACATGATAGGTATTAGTCCAACATAAATTTCATATATCAAAAAGTCGATAAGAGTTTAAAGTCCACAAACAGATCAAGGAATTTCATTGATTCTCATTTTTTATTTTTCTTTCTTGTATTGTCCAAGTATCATTACAACACATAACAGCCATTACTCGTTTTTTGTTATGACTTCACATCAGTTATCTGAACGTTTTCTCTCCTTTTTAACCTATAGTGCTCTCAAACCAAATCTCCCCCTCTGCTTTTAGGAGGAAAAATAGCCCCTTCGAAAAACCCAAAGGATATCCCACTGAGGTCACCACACTAGTTACCCATCAGTTGAGGCACATTATAGGTATTAGTCCAACATAAATTTCATATATCAAAAAGTCGATAAGAGTTTAAAGTCCACAAACAGATCAAGGAATTTCACTGATTCTCATTTTTTCTTTTTCTTTCTTGTATTGTCCAAGTATCATTACAACACATAACAGCCATTACTCGTTTTTTGTTATGACTTCACATCAGTTATCTGAACGTTTTCTCTCCTGTTTAACCTATAGTGCTCTCAAACCAAACCTCCCCCTTTGCTTTTAGGAGGAAAAATAGACCCGTCGAAAAACCCAAAGGATTTCCCACTGTGGTCACCACACTAGTTACCCATCAGTTGAGGCACATTATAGGTATTAGTCCACATAAATTTCATATATCAAAAAGTCGATAAGAGTTTAAAGTCCACAAACAGATCAAGGAATTTCAATGATTCTCATTTTTTATTTTTATTTCCTGTATTGTCCAAGTATCATTACAACACATAACAGCCATTACTCGTTTTTTGTTATGACTTCACATCAGTTATCTGAACGTTTTCTCTCCTGTTTAACCTATAGTGCTCTCAAACCAAACCTCCCCCTCTGCTTTTAGGAGGAAAAATAGACCCGTCGAAAAACCCAAAGGATATCCCACTGAGGTCACCACACTAGTTACCCATCAGTTGAGGCACATTATAGGTATTAGTCCAACATAAATTTCATATATCAAAAAGTCGATAAGAGTTTAAAGTCCACAAACAGATCAAGGAATTTCATTGATTCTCATTTTTTATTTTTCTTTCCTGTATTGTCCAAGTATCATTACAACACATAACAGCCATAACTCGTTTTTTGTTATGACTTCACATCAGTTATCTGAACGTTTTCTCTCCTGTTTAACCTATAGTGCTCTCAAACCAAACCTCCCCCTCTGCTTTTAGGAGGAAAAATAGACCCGTCGAAAAACCCAAAGGATATCCCACTGAGGTCACCACACTAGTTACCCATCAGTTGAGGCACATTATAGGTATTAGTCCAACATAAATTTCATATATCAAAAAGTCGATAAGAGTTTAAAGTCCACAAACAGATCAAGGAATTTCATTGATTCTCATTTTTTCTTTTTCTTTCTTGTATTGTCCAAGTATCATTACAACACATAACAGACAATACTCGTTTTTTGTTATGACTTCACATCAGTTATCTGAACGTTTTCTCTCCTGTTTAACCTATAGTGCTCTCAAACCAAACCTCCCCCTCTGCTTTTAGGAGGAAAATAAGACCCGTCGAAAAACCCAAAGGATATCCCACTGAGGTCACCACACTAGTTACCCATCAGTTGAGGCACATTATAGGTATTAGTCCAACATAAATTTCATATATCAAAAAGTCGATAAGAGTTTAAAGCCCACACACAGATCAAGGAATTTCATTGATTCTCATTTTTTATTTTTATTTCTTGTATTGTCCAAGTATCATTACAACACATAACAGCCATTACTCGTTTTTTGTTATGACTTCACATCAGTTATCTGAACGTTTTCTCTCCGGTTTAACCTATAGTGCTCTCAAACCAAACCTCCCCCTCTGCTTTTAGGAGGAAAAATAGACCCGTCGAAAAACCCAAAGGATATCCCACTGAGGTCACCACACTAGTTACCCATCAGTTGAGGCACATTATAGGTATTAGTCCAACATAAATTTCATATATCAAAAAGTCGATAAGAGGTTAAAGTCCACAAACAGATCAAGGAATTTCATTGATTCTCATTTTTTATTTTTCTTTCTTGTATTGTCCAAGTATCATTACAACACATAACAGCCATTACTCGTTTTTTGTTATGACTTCACATCAGTTATTTGAACGTTTTCTCTCCTGTTTAACCTATAGTGCTCTCAAACCAAACCTCCCCCTCTGCTTTTAGGAGGAAAAATAGACCCGTCGAAAAACCCAAAGGATATCCCACTGAGGTCGCCACACTAGTTACCCATCAGTTGAGGCACATTATAGGTATTAGTCCAACATAAATTTCATATATCAAAAAGTCGATAAGAGTTTAAAGTCCACTAACAGATCAAGGAATTTCAATGATTCTCATTTTTTATTTTTATTTCTTGTATTGTCCAATTATCATTACAACACATAACAGCCATTACTCATTTTTTGTTATGACTTCACATCAGTTATCTGAACGTTTTCTCTCCTGTTTAACCTATAGTGCTCTCAAACCAAACCAAACCAAAAATAGTGCTCCTATTTTTAGGAGGAAAAATAGACCTGTCGAAAAACCCAAAGGATATCCCACTGAGGTCACCACACTAGTTACCCATCAGTTGAGGCACATTATAGGTATTAGTCCAACATAAATTTCATATATCAAAAAGTCGATAAGAGTTTAAAGTCCACAAACAGATCAAGGAATTTCATTGATTCTCATTTTTTATTTTTCTTTCTTGTATTGTCCAAGTATCATTACAACACATAACAGCCATTACTCGTTTTTTGTTATGACTTCACATCAGTTATCTGAACGTTTTCTCTCCTGTTTAACCTATAGTGCTCTCAAACCAAACCTCCCCCTCTGCTTTTAGGAGGAAAAATAGACCCGTCGAAAAACCCAAAGGATATCCCACTGTGGTCACCACACTAGTTACCCATCAGTTGAGGCACATTATAGGTATTAGTCCAACATAAATTTCATATATCAAAAAGTCGATAAGAGTTTAAAGTCCACAAATAGATCAAGGAATTTCAATGATTCTCATTTTTTATTTTTATTTCTTGTATTGTCCAAGTATCATTACAACACATAAGAGCCATTACTCATTTTTTGTTATGACTTCACATCAGTTATCTGAACGTTTTCTCTCCTGTTTAACCTATAGTGCTCTCAAACCAAACCTCCCCCTCTGCTTTTAGGAGGAAAAATAGACCCGTCGAAAAACCCAAAGGATATCCCACTGAGGTCACCACACTAGTTACCCATCAGTTGAGGCACATTATAGGTATTAGTCCAATATAAATTTCATATATCAAAAAGTCGATAAGAGTTTAAAGTCCACAAACAGATCAAGGAATTTCACTGATTCTCATTTTTTCTTTTTCTTTCTTGTATTGTCCAAGTATCATTACAACACATAACAGCCATTACTCGTTTTTTGCTATGACTTCACATCAGTTATCTGAACGTTTTCTCTCCTGTTTAACCTATAGTGCTCTCAAACCAAACCTCCCCCTTTGCTTTTAGGAGGAAAAATAGACCCGTCGAAAAACCCAAAGGATTTCCCACTGTGGTCACCACACTAGTTACCCATCAGTTGAGGCACATTATAGGTATTAGTCCAACATAAATTTCATATATCAAAAAGTCGATAAGAGTTTAAAGTCCACAAACAGATCAAGGAATTTCAACGATTCTCATTTTTTATTTTTATTTCTTGTATTGTCCAAGTATCATTACAACACATAACAGCCATTACTCGTTTTTTGTTATGACTTCACATCAGTTATCTGAACGTTTTCTCTCCTGTTTAACCTATAGTGCTCTCAAACCAAACCTCCCCCTCTGCTTTTAGGAGGAAAAATAGACCCGTCGAAAAACCCAAAGGATATCCCACTGAGGTCACCACACTAGTTACCCATCAGTTGAGGCACATTATAGGTATTAGTCCAACATAAATTTCATATATCAAAAAGTCGATAAGAGTTTAAAGTCCACAAACAGATCAAGGAATTTCATTGATTCTCATTTTTTATTTTTCTTTCTTGTATTGTCTAAGTATCATTACAACACATAACAGCCATTACTCGTTTTTTGTTATGACTTCACATCAGTTATCTGAACGTTTTCTCTCCTGTTTAACCTATAGTGCTCTCAAACCAAACCTCCCCCTCTGCTTTTAGGAGGAAAAATAGACCCGTCGAAAAACCCAAAGGATATCCCACTGAGGTCACCACACTAGTTACCCATCAGTTGAGGCACATTATAGGTATTAGTCCAACATAAATTTCAGATATCAAAAAGTCGATAAGAGTTTAAAGTCCACAAACAGATCAAGGAATTTCATTGATTCTCATTTTTTCTTTTTCTTTCTTGTATTGCCCAAGTATCATTACAACACATAACAGCCATTACTCGTTTTTTGTTATGACTTCACATCAGTTATCTGAACGTTTTCTCTCCTGTTTAACCTATAGTGCTCTAAAACCACCTCCCCCTCTGCTTTTAGGAGGAAAAATAGACCCGTCGAAAAACCCAAAGGATATCCCACTGAGGTCACCACACTAGTTACCCATCAGTTGAGGCACATTATAGGTATTAGTCCAACATAAATTTCATATATCAAAAAGTTGATAAGAGTTTAAAGTCCACAAACAGATCAAGGAATTTCATTGATTCTCATTTTTTATTTTTCTTTCTTGTATTGTCCAAGTATCATTACAACACATAACAGCCATTACTCGTTTTTTGATATGACTTCACATCAGTTATCTGAACGTTTTCACTCCTGTTTAACCTATAGTGCTCTCAAACCAAACCTCCCCTCTGCTTTTAGGAGGAAAAATAGACCCGTCGAAAAACCCAAAGGATATCCCACTGTGGTCACCACACTAGTTACCCATCAGTTGAGGCACATTATAGGTATTAGTCCAACATAAATTTCATATATCAAAAAGTCGATAAGAGTTTAAAGTCCACAAACAGATCAAGGAATTTCATTGATTCTCATTTTTTATTTTTCTTTCTTGTATTGTCCAAGTATCATTACAACACATAACAGCCATTACTCGTTTTTTGTTATGACTTCACATCAGTTATCTGAACGTTTTCTCTCCTGTTTAACCTATAGTGCTCTCAAACCAAACCTCCCCCTCTGCTTTTAGGAGGTAAAATAGACCCGTCGAAAAACCCAAAGGATATCCCATTGAGGTCACCACACTAGTTACCCATCAGTTGAGGCACATTATAGGTATTAGTCCAACATAAATTTCATATATCAAAAAGTCGATAAGAGTTTAAAGTCCACAAACAGATCAAGGAATTTCATTGATTCTCATTTTTTATTTTTCTTTCTTGTATTGTCCAAGTATCATTACAACACATAACAGCCATTACTCGTTTTTTGTTATGACTTCACATCAGTTATCTGAACGTTTTCTCTCCTGTTTAACCTATAGTGCTCTCAAACCAAACCTCCCCCTCTGCTTTTAGGAGGAAAAATAGACCCGTCGAAAAACCCAAAGGATATCCCACTGAGGTCGCCACACTAGTTACCCATCAGTTGAGGCACATTATAGGTATTAGTCCAACATAAATTTCATATATCAAAAAGTCGATAAGAGTTTAAAGTCCACTAACAGATCAAGGAATTTCAATGATTCTCATTTTTTATTTTTATTTCTTGTATTGTCCAATTATCATTACAACACATAACAGCCATTACTCATTGTTTGTTATGACTTCACATCAGTTATCTGAACGTTTTCTCTCCTGTTTAACCTATAGTGCTCTCAAACCAAACCAAACCAAAAATAGTGCTCCTATTTTTAGGAGGACAAATAGACCTGTCGAAAAACCCAAAGGATATCCCACTGAGGTCACCACACTAGTTACCCATCAGTTGAGGCACATTATAGGTATTAGTCCAACATAAATTTCATATATCAAAAAGTCGATAAGAGTTTAAAGTCCACAAACAGATCAAGGAATTTCATTGATTCTCATTTTTTATTTTTATTTCTTGTATTGTCCAAGTATCATTACAACACATAACAGCCATTACTCGTTTTTTGTTATGACTTCACATCAGTTATCTGAACGTTTTCTCTCCTGTTTAACCTATAGTGCTCTCAAACCAAACCTCCCCCTCTGCTTTTAGGAGGAAAAATAGACCTGTCGAAAAACCCAAAGGATATCCCACTGTGGTCACCACACTAGTTACCCATCAGTTGAGGCACATTATAGGTATTAGTCCAACATAAATTTCATATATCAAAAAGTCGATAAGAGTTTAAAGTCCACAAACAGATCAAGGAATTTCATTGATTCTCATTTTTTATTTTTCTTTCTTGTATTGTCCAAGTATCATTACAACACATAACAGCCATTACTCGTTTTTTGATATGACTTCACATCAGTTATCTGAACGTTTTCACTCCTGTTTAACCTATAGTGCTCTCAAACCAAACCTCCCCCTCTGCTTTTAGGAGGAAAAATAGACGCGTCGAAAAATCCAAAGGATATCCCACTGTGGTCACCACACTAGTTACCCATCAGTTGAGGCACATTATAGGTATTAGTCCAACATAAATTTCATATATCAAAAAGTCGATAAGAGTTTAAAGTCCACAAATAGATCAAGGAATTTCAATGATTCTCATTTTTTATTTTTATTTCTTGTATTGTCCAAGTATCATTACAACACATAAGAGCCATTACTCGTTTTTTGTTATGACTTCACATCAGTTATCTGAACGTTTTCTCTCCTGTTTAACCTATAGTGCTCTCAAACCAAACCTCCCCCTCTGCTTTTAGGAGGAAAAATAGACCCGTCGAAAAACCCAAAGGATATCCCACTGAGGTCACCACACTAGTTACCCATCAGTTGAGGCACATTATAGGTATTAGTCCAACATAAATTTCATATATCAAAAAGTCGATAAGAGTTTAAAGTCCACAAACAGATCAAGGAATTTCACTGATTCTCATTTTTTCTTTTTCTTTCTTGTATTGTCCAAGTATCATTACAACACATAACAGCCATTACTCGTTTTTTGCTATGACTTCACATCAGTTATCTGAACGTTTTCTCTCCTGTTTAACCTATAGTGCTCTCAAACCAAACCTCCCCCTTTGCTTTTAGGAGGAAAAATAGACCCGTCGAAAAACCCAAAGGATTTCCCACTGTGGTCACCACACTAGTTACCCATCAGTTGAGGCACATTATAGGTATTAGTCCAACATAAATTTCATATATCAAAAAGTCGATAAGAGTTTAAAGTCCACAAACAGATCAAGGAATTTCAACGATTCTCATTTTTTATTTTTATTTCTTGTATTGTCCAAGTATCATTACAACACATAACAGCCATTACTCGTTTTTTGTTATGACTTCACATCAGTTATCTGAACGTTTTCTCTCCTGTTTAACCTATAGTGCTCTCAAACCAAACCTCCCCCTCTGCTTTTAGGAGGAAAAATAGACCCGTCGAAAAACCCAAAGGATATCCCACTGAGGTCACCACACTAGTTACCCATCAGTTGAGGCACATTATAGGTATTAGTCCAACATAAATTTCATATATCAAAAAGTCGATAAGAGTTTAAAGTCCACAAACAGATCAAGGAATTTCATTGATTCTCATTTTTTATTTTTCTTTCTTGTATTGTCTAAGTATCATTACAACACATAACAGCCATTACTCGTTTTTTGTTATGACTTCACATCAGTTATCTGAACGTTTTCTCTCCTGTTTAACCTATAGTGCTCTCAAACCAAACCTCCCCCTCTGCTTTTAGGAGGAAAAATAGACCCGTCGAAAAACCCAAAGGATATCCCACTGAGGTCACCACACTAGTTACCCATCAGTTGAGGCACATTATAGGTATTAGTCCAACATAAATTTCAGATATCAAAAAGTCGATAAGAGTTTAAAGTCCACAAACAGATCAAGGAATTTCATTGATTCTCATTTTTTCTTTTTCTTTCTTGTATTGCCCAAGTATCATTACAACACATAGCAGCCATTACTCGTTTTTTGTTATGACTTCACATCAGTTATCTGAACGTTTTCTCTCCTGTTTAACCTATAGTGCTCTCAAACCACCTCCCCCTCTGCTTTTAGGAGGAAAAATAGACCCGTCGAAAAACCCAAAGGATATCCCACTGAGGTCACCACACTAGTTACCCATCAGTTGAGGCACATTATAGGTATTAGTCCAACATAAATTTCATATATCAAAAAGTTGATAAGAGTTTAAAGTCCACAAACAGATCAAGGAATTTCATTGATTCTCATTTTTTATTTTTCTTTCTTGTATTGTCCAAGTATCATTACAACACATAACAGCCATTACTCGTTTTTTGATATGACTTCACATCAGTTATCTGAACGTTTTCACTCCTGTTTAACCTATAGTGCTCTCAAACCAAACCTCCCCTCTGCTTTTAGGAGGAAAAATAGACCCGTCGAAAAACCCAAAGGATATCCCACTGTGGTCACCACACTAGTTACCCATCAGTTGAGGCACATTATAGGTATTAGTCCAACATAAATTTCATATATCAAAAAGTCGATAAGAGTTTAAAGTCCACAAACAGATCAAGGAATTTCATTGATTCTCATTTTTTATTTTTCTTTCTTGTATTGTCCAAGTATCATTACAACACATAACAGCCATTACTCGTTTTTTGTTATGACTTCACATCAGTTATCTGAACGTTTTCTCTCCTGTTTAACCTATAGTGCTCTCAAACCAAACCTCCCCCTCTGCTTTTAGGAGGTAAAATAGACCCGTCGAAAAACCCAAAGGATATCCCATTGAGGTCACCACACTAGTTACCCATCAGTTGAGGCACATTATAGGTATTAGTCCAACATAAATTTCATATATCAAAAAGTCGATAAGAGTTTAAAGTCCACAAACAGATCAAGGAATTTCATTGATTCTCATTTTTTATTTTTCTTTCTTGTATTGTCCAAGTATCATTACAACACATAACAGCCATTACTCGTTTTTTGTTATGACTTCACATCAGTTATCTGAACGTTTTCTCTCCTGTTTAACCTATAGTGCTCTCAAACCAAACCTCCCGCTCTGCTTTTAGGAGGAAAAATAGACCCGTCGAAAAACCCAAAGGATATCCCACTGAGGTCACCACGCTAGTTACCCATCTGAGGAAAATAAAAATCTATGAGGCCTATGTGTCCCCATGTGCCCCCCCCAACGCTTATGTGCACATACATGTAACCTATGTATTTCCCCTCCATGGCCTTTCTATCATGATGCTTATGCTATAACGTGGCCTGCCATCATTCAGTCCCCCATGAGAGAAACGACAAATCTGTATTGAGGCCTACACGTTTTTCATCATGTTTTCCTGCATTTTCATGAAGCCCATGTTTATGGCTCAGCCAGAGCCGAAAAGAGGTTTCAGGCCTCAGAACGCTCTGAAAGCTGCAGCTGCGTATCATTGGCCTTGCACACTTGGGCCTCAGCCAAAGGGGCCCCCGACCGAGGTGCCGAGACAGTATTGAGCACGGTTATCTGCTTACTCCTACTGAAACCACATTCCTGCCTGGAGAAGGAGGAATATAAACATGACCCATCTGCAAAGGAGAAAGCCTAGCCTTTCCGTCTCTTTTTGTGTTATTACAAAGCTCACGTCAGTGAAAAGCCCATAGCCCCCGTACAAGACTTCAGCAGTAAACGAAGAAATAAATGCCACATTGGCTCTTGGTGATGGGCAACCTATGTCACGAATCAGTCCCTGCTCCAGACTTTAGATATCAGATAATACAAGATGTGCTGGTCGTCTTGACACTGAAGGCCTAACTTCCAGACTTCCTGACTGCACAAGCAGCCTTCCCCACGTCAGTTACACGTCATGCTCGAGTTGAGCACAAGTAAGGCAAAGTTCCAGTACAATTCCAGCTGATCACGCAACCCCCTCCAGGTATCCACCCACCTATGACAAATTACCTATTATCATCAAGTGGACGCCCACATGGACGCCCACCTTCACGCCTACTTACACGCCCACATGCTCTTATCTCATTCTCTCTTGCTCTTTTGCTTACGTACAATTGAGAAATGTATATATACTGTACTATGTGAATAATGTTTTGAGAATATTCTGAGAATACTTTTGAGTCCCTTCCAGATCCCTTGTGGTGATGGTAATATTCTCCCTTTGACTCGAGTTATTGGAATAAAGCCCTTTATGAACCTGATACCACAGACTCAGCCTCTTGCTTTATGCATGATCTTATTTATATACTGAAATTCTGAGAGCGTAATATTTTATTTACGACATAATGGCGCCCGAACAGTTCAATCTCTTTCCCCACACGCCGGAGATGAGGGTCCAGTTTTGCCCCCTTCCATAGCCGTGACGGACTTCAAGCGCGCACGTCGCGGGTCTTCCCGCCAACTCCCTCAGGCCAACGAAGGGGACGGACTGCGACCAGGCATCCAGACGAGGCGGTGAGGAACGCAGATTGTACTACCCAGAGCCCACCTGCGAGAGAGCTGTGTCCGAGGTATACAGAGGCCCACCAGGTTCCGAAGTACCTACGTCACGAATCCGGTCCAGTCCAGTTCAGAGTTTCCGAGGCCTTCCGTTCCGTGCTTCCCGGTGAGTACCGTTGCTGGGGACGCATCTAGACGTGCGCATTAATTTGTGCCGGTCAAGACGGGTTTGGGTACACAGACCCGGTCTGCACTGTTTTAGCGGTGTATCTGTACTGTTTAGCAGTACATCCAGTATTATGCAGTTAGCTAGTTTTATTCTAATTATCGTTGTTCGTTTTAAAATGTTTTAATGTGTTTTAAATGTCGTGGTATGAGTGATTGTTCGATCTTCATTACTGTGTTTATTGTATTAATTGTGTTCAAGTCCGAGTAAGAATCAAGTAGCAAGGTTTAAGATGCCGTTATTCTCAAAATTAAGACAGATAAAAACTAGAAAAGGAATACTCGAGGAAGCCGTTCCCATTCCACCTAGGGACACTCCAGGGTACTTTATGTACCATAAACATGGCCTAGATGCCGTATTATATCTCGATTTGTGGGTGGACTACACCAAGGATTTAGCAGAGAATAAGAGATGGCCCGCTGCTGGGACATGGGATGCAGATTGCATCATAAGAGTAGAAGAAGCATTATGGAAAAAGAAAGCCAGACAGTCACAGAAAGATGCCATTGAATTATGGCGTAAAGAATCGCATAGACGCACAGAGAAAGCACTCAGAAAAGAAGAGAAGAGTAGGGAGGATTCAGACAAAGCCCGAGAAAACGTATTAGTTGAGGAAGGTATCCGAGTAAAAGCAGAACAAGTAGACAGACAACAAAACACTCTTATGAAAGAGAAAATGTAGACCAGCTCGGAAGGATGCCATTGAGTTTTGGCGCAAGGAGTCACATAGGAGGACAGAGTAAGTGTTTCACGAAGCAGAGAGAAGTAGACTGGAGTCTGGAAAAGCCAAGGAAAAGATGTTACAGGAGGAAGTGGAGCAGGTAAAATGAGCGCAGGCTGACAGAGAAAGAAATACTGACGTTGCTGGTATTTATCCCGTCCTTTCAGAGGACCTAGCAAGAGTGGCCCCAGTAGAAAGACCAGTTGGAGTGCCACCGCAAGTACCCCGATACATATGATAATGATATAGTAGCTCAAGTGTTCTTGAGCCTCCCGCCAAAAGATCAGCGCATGGCTGGTGTTTTCATGGTCCAACATTTGATTACGTTGTTAAAAGGGATTTGAGAGGGGTGTAGCTAGGGTAATAGCAACGCCTGTGATTTGATGACACCCCTAATGTACAAAGTGTTAACGAAAAATAATTAGTGATCCATTAAGGGTTTAGCTTGAGAAAAAGAATTGTGGGTATTTCGAATTTGCAAATTGTTCAAGAATACAGGTTTGTGTTCTTGGTGGTCCAGTGAGCCAATGTGCTGGGTCAAGTCGGTAAGATTATGACCCCCTGAGTGCAAATTGTATGTAAAAATAATTTTTCAATTGGGCGAATTATTGCAGTTTTTATGGAATTGAGTAGTCTTTTTGTCTTTGACAGCTTCAGAGTGAGGAGAAGGTGGGGGCTGTGTAGAGCAGAATGTGATACAGAAATCGGAGACAGATTCTGACCTTGTAGCCAGTGTAGGTGGGGGCCGGTGAGAGGAGCAGAACAAAGGCACTGCTTAGAAAGCTTCTCTGACATTGCATCTGTGTAATGCCTGCAGCCGGAGAGCCTTGGGGGCCAGGAGTAGGAAAAACAAAAAAGTTGGCTGGCAGCCCAGGCTCAGGCGCGCTGAGGGGCTATTTTTAGCTTCTCTGATAAGACAGGGCAGCTGAGAAATGAAAGTCGAGAAACATTTCCCTTGTTCTATTCTGTGCAAAACCAGTGCCCCGAGGAAATGTCTATGGAGAAGATTTGTTTTATTTTTTAGCAAATGTTATATTGCTTCTGGCCAGAAAGTAAAACGTTGCTCTTGCTTGGAATTTTAAGGGCTATATGCCTATATAAAAACGATTTTCAAATTCAGACATTTTTAAATTGTGGCCACAAGCTGCCACCAGTTGAAATGAATGTATGGTCCGGTGGTTGCAAGTCTGTGAGGAAAGATGAGTGATGCATCTTCGACTGGGACATGAGGGTACATTGTGTACAAAGATGCATAGCTCATTTTTATTAAAAAAAAAAAGACAGGTTCGTGTGTTCTTCATTTTTGATTATTGTTGCTGATCCTGTGTGTCAGACTTGACACGGTGATTTCAGCTGACAGCTGGTCATCATTGGGATGACCCACTGTCAGATGGGGGTGTATAGGGCAGGTAAATCAGTTATTGATTATAAGCCTGACAAATTAAGCAGGCCAGAATGTTCGCCTCTGAGCTGTAGGTACAGACATTGGGCGTCACTGCTCATTTATATATGTTAACGTAATTTGTCTATGCTTTCTGTGCTTGGTATACTGATGGCTTGGCATATGTATTTTATATATGTTTTGTTTTTGTGTTGTATTGACCAGTCTGTTTAGCGTTTAATACAAAGTTCTCCTGTGCAGTACAGAGATGGTCGTGACGACGGCAATCTTTGCACAGCGCTTGGCTGGAACTTGTTCACAATTACTAAATTTCACAGACATGATATTACCATTATCATGCTGTCAAAATAGCAGACAACACGTTATCAGTGTATGTCTAATTGGTGTTGGAGATGGATGAAACAAAAGAAAAAGGCTATGCAAGACTAAAATATTTTTCACATAACTGCCTTTCTCTTATAGACAGGCAGCCTCGGTCATATGTTTCCAGATTGGACATTAAGGAACAATTATGATCTGTACACTCGCATCTTAGCTCTTGAAGAGCCTGTTTTAGATAAGGACTGCCACCCCAGAGTGACAAATGAGGCTCGGTATTTAGGGTAATGAGAAAATATCTGACAGGATTTCCTTTTTAAAGTTTGCTTTAGTAAGCTCATTCTTGTAAGTGGTGGCCCCAAAAGTTGACTTGTTTTTAAAATTAGGCTATTGGGTTTGGGTTTCTGAAGGGAGACGTTTGAATATGAAAGGCGAGAGATGCAGTTTATTGTATAGGTGGAAATTATTGCACAATGACTGGTTTCTTTAGCAGATAAATTATTAATTATTAATTATCAACATTAACAACTGTTCTTAAACTTGGTTTTCCAAATATTTAGGAAGTTTAGCATTCCTATTAGGGCCTCCTAGCATTAATATTGACTTCAGGTTGGTGTAGGTTCACATAATGGGGACATTTGCATATGAGATGTCATTTGGCCAGCCTATGAGCTCACACAATGAAGTTTGTACATTTGCTGGAGGGATTTCTCTTGAATTTCAACTGCGCTGTGCATCTCCTATAATTTTGCTTACGCCCAGTTGCTACACGCAGGGTTTGGTAGTGTTTGACAGCAGTGGAATCTGTTTCAGATTTCCTCCTGCAAAAAGGGGGGAAGGAGGAGAATATTGGCTTTCTGCTGGCCCCTGAGGAGGTTCGCTTCCCGCTAGCCCCTTAAGAAATTAAGCCCCTTAGAAATTAGCCCCCTTAGAAATTAAGCCGAGGAAATAGGTATGGTGCTTTCCCCTTTTTCTCATGTTTTATTGTGATCTTTCAGGGGAATTAGTTGTGGGCACCGGAACGTATTCAATTGATTTCTGGTTTTTCACAGCCCAAGACACAAAAGGAGGTACGTGCATTCATTGGCCTCACTTCATATTGCAGGCAGTGGATTCCCCAGTATGTTTACATAGCCAAGCCCCTAATACAGTTGACGACACAGGAGGCAGCTTCTACTAAAGTCCTCTCTTGGACACAAGAACACACTGTGGCATTTGAAGAATTAAAGAGAGCTTTATGTCAAGCACCAGTTTTAGCAAACCCTGATTACAACAAATCGTTTATGCTTTTTGTGACAGAGCGGGATGGAACAGCACTATCTGTCCTAACACAAGATCATGCAGGAAAACACAAGCCCTGTGCTTATTTTTCTAGTACATTAGACCCAGTAGCACAGGCTTTGCCTGCGTGCCTAAAATCAGTTGCAGCAACGGCCTTAGCCATAAGACAAAGTGACTCAATAGTGCTGGGCCACCCCCTGACAGTACAAGTACCACACGCAGTAGAGGTTCTCTTGAACCGGACACAAACACAACACCTGACTGTAGCTAGACTGACAGGCTATGAGCTGATGTTATTTCAACCACACATAGAGATCAGACGATGCAACATACTGAATCCCGCTACTCTTTTGCCCTCGAGTACAGAAAGCGTTTCACCACACGACTGTGTTGAAGTAATACATACCGTGACTAAACCAAGACAAGACTTGACAGACATTGCACTCCCAGACCCCGACCTAACACTATAAGTTGACGGCTCATGCATGAGGACAGGGGCGGGAGAATTAGTGGCAGCATATGCAGTGACTACTGATACTGTAATAATAGAGACTAAAAGAATAGACATATTGTCAGCACAAGCAGCAGAGCTCATCGCCCTGACACAAGCGTGCATAAGAGCTAAGCACCTGAGAGTAAACATTTACACCGATTCTGTGGTGAGAAAGAGGTTTCTTGACCTCTCATGGGGCCAAGATACAGCATGGCCCCCTTATTCAAGCCCTACTGGAAGCAATATATTTACCAACATCCATAGCTATCCTAAAATTTAAAGCACATACTAGAGCCACAGATACCATTTCTCAAGGCAATGATCTGGCAGACCGAACTGCTAAACAGACAGCTCAGACCCCACTAGCGAACTCACAGATACTATCAGTGTCCAAAGCCATGACAGTTAGGGATCCTTCCAAGGATGTACAAGACATACAGACACATGCTACTATGGACGAATTAAAGAAATGGTCGGAACAAGGAGGGGTACTGACTGATCAGGGTTGGATGAATAAGGGCAAATCCACATGGTTTCTTCCTGATTCGATGGTACAAGTGATTATAAATACCGCACATAGTCCTGCACGCTTAGGAGAGAAAGCAATGATAGATAGCTTACAGAATATATGGTTCAACAAGCACCTGCGTGCAGCAGCAAAACAAAAGGTCAGAACATGTATGATCTGTTGCCAATTCAATCCAGGTAAAGGCATTCCGATGGAACAAGGTGGATTCCATCCACCTGACCACCCTTTTGAAGTGCTCCAAATGGTTTATATCCAAATAAACAGATGTAGAGGTTACAAATATGTCCTGGTACTAATGAAGCAGGTGTCCCTTCTGTTAGGGTATACCTGGAAAATTCCATTGTGTGCAACATCCTGAAGCAGCAGGCCTTGTAGAAAGACATAATCAGACATTGAAAATTAGACTAGCAAAGATTTGCGCAGACAAAGGTGTAGATTGGATGGTAGCCCTACCGGTTGCCCTCTTTTACATGCAAATGATAGCCCATTCTAGAACAGGCTTATCTCCCTATGAAGTGGTCTTTGGTAGACCACCGAATATGTGGGGCACTCCAATGCCTAAAAAGATTACTGATGTTGATAGTAACGTGCTGACGGATTACCTGGCTTCCTTCATGTCTGCACTACTCTCTTGTTGTTCGCAGGTTGCTGCCGCCTTCCCTGACAACACCCAGGTCAAAGAATACTCCATCGCTCCTGGATGGAAGGCGTCGAAGTCAGTGCTCTGGACCACGGGGACGGCCGTTAAAGTCAAAGGGCGGAAAGGATGGTTGCACCTTCACCACTCTTTTACAAAGGAAAAGACCTTTTTCAGACTTTGAACACCATTTTCTAGAGGAGACTCCACAGCAGTTTCCACAAAGCTAAACTTAGATCTAAAAAGTCAGAACCCGTTTGATCAATTAAGTCCACTAGGTGGTGAAGCGGTTGAACATGTATTCTGGCTTGCATAAGATCTTGGAAAATAACATAAAAAAAAAGAGCAAGATAAGAAGCAAATACTGTAAAATATTACGTGGTAGATGTATAGTGACTGTGATTTTTCTATCTCTTCTGTGCATCACGATAATATGTATCAGCTTAATACTACATGCTATTTTTTCTCCTATTGCCTCACTCTTATACTCCTCCACTAATGATACCATAAAGCACACATTTAGGGATCTGCCATCCCATGAGCTATCATATCGACTTGCCTTACGCAGCAATACCTTTATTCAGATGCTGCACCATTCACATCAGGTTAGCAATGCTACAGACTGCTGGGTCTGTGGCCGACTTCCCCCGTATCAGAAGGTAAAGGGAGTCTTGCCTCTTTTTCCTTTCCCGTTCTCCCATAATGGTTCTTGCGGAGCATGGTTTGCCTTAATGACATCCATCAACGGTGATGCCAAAGAATGTCAAGACAAGGAGTGTAGGGGTGAGTGGGTATGGGGTAACTTGAATAAAGTCATGAACAAAGCATGTTTCCCAGATGAAGAGGGACTTCCCCAAATGAAAGGTACAGATCTAGAAAATGAAGAGTATCTGCAAGGAAATGCGACCCTCGATTTCATAGTGTTGAACGTAAAGCCCCAACACATGTTAGGTCCATCCTCAATTACAGTCCTGCCAGTAAAAGGGAACTTGTGTGTCAGAAAAGAAGGCTCAGTACATTTGGGGCACAGTGAGTGTGATACTATCATAGTATTCAAAGACAAAGGAAAGTCCTATTTCAGAGCATCACGACACACCTACTTTATTTGTGGCCAGACAGCCTATGTACAACTGCCCTTAGACTGGGGTGGGACGTGCTACGTATCATTTCTTTTATTCCTAATAACGCACCGTCTGTATACAAAGCAATAACAAGGCTCCACAAGATTGCCCAAAGCATACATCAAAACCCAGGCACGTGGACTTGGTCCGGTTGGCTCTGGGGATTAATATCGGCTTGGGGATGGAAAGTGTTGACCGTCTGTGGGTTGATACTATTAATAATATTCAGTTGTTGCCTATGTCTGCAGTGTGGCCCGGCCATTTGTGGCCTGTGTGCTACTGCATGTGTTCCACATCCCCATTTACAAAGCATTGAAAATGGAAAAATAATGCTGCAAGAACAGATCGACTGTCTCATGAAAATAGACGTTACATAGGGGGTTCACTAGGGTACAAGGAGGGAATGAGGAAAATAAAAATCTATGAGGCCTATGTGTCCCCATGTGCCCCCCCCCAACGCTTATGTGCACATACATGTAACCTATGTATTTCCCCTCCATGGCCTTTCTATCATGATGCTTATGCTATAACGTGGCCTGCCATCATTCAGTCCCCCATGAGAGAAACGACAAATCTGTATTGAGGCCTACACGTTTTTCATCATGTTTTCCTGCATTTTCATAAAGCCCATGTTTATGGCTCAGCCAGAGCCGAAAAGAGGTTTCAGGCCTCAGAACGCTCTGAAAGCTGCAGCTGCGTATCCTTGGCCTTGCACACTTGGGCCTCAGCCAAAGGGGCCCCCGACCGAGGTGCCGAGACAGTATTGAGCACGGTTATCTGCTTACTCCTACTGAAACCACATTCCTGCCTGGAGAAGGAGGAATATAAACATGACCCATCTGCAAAGGAGAAAGCCTAGCCTTTCCGTCTCTTTTTGTGTGATTACAAAGCTCACGTCAGTGAAAAGCCCATAGCCCCCGTGCAAGACTTCAGCAGTAAACGAAGAAATAAATGCCACATTGGCTCTTGGTGATGGGCAACCTATGTCACGAATCAGTCCCTGCTCCAGACTTTAGATATCAGATAATACAAGATGTGCTGGTCGTCTTGACACTGAAGGCCTAACTTCCAGACTTCCTGACTGCACAAGCAGCCTTCCCCACGTCAGTTACACGTCATGCTCGAGTTGAGCACAAGTAAGGCAAAGTTCCAGTACAATTCCAGCTGATCACGCAACCCCCTCCAGGTATCCACCCACCTATGACAAATTACCTATTATCATCAAGTGGACGCCCACATGGACGCCCACCTTCACGCCTACTTACACGCCCACATGCTCTTATCTCATTCTCTCTTGCTCTTTTGCTTACGTACAATTGAGAAATGTATATATACTGTACTATGTGAATAATGTTTTGAGAATATTCTGAGAATACTTTTGAGTCCCTTCCAGATCCCTTGTGGTGATGGTAATATTCTCCCTTTGACTCGAGTTATTGGAATAAAGCCCTTTATGAACCTGATACCACAGACTCAGCCTCTTGCTTTATGCATGATCTTATTTATATACTGAAATTCTGAGAGCGTAATATTTTATTTACGACATAATGGCGCCCGAACAGTTCAATCTCTTTCCCCACACGCCGGAGATGAGGGTCCAGTTTTGCCCCCTTCCATAGCCGTGACGGACTTCAAGCGCGCACGTCGCGGGTCTTCCCGCCAACTCCCTCAGGCCAACGAAGGGGACGGACTGCGACCAGGCATCCAGACGAGGCGGGGAGGAACGCAGATTGTCCTACCCAGAGCCCACCTGCGAGAGAGCTGTGTCCGAGGTATACAGAGGCCCACCAGGTTCCGAAGTACCTACGTCACGAATCCGGTCCAGTCCAGTTCAGAGTTTCCGAGGCCTTCCGTTCCGTGCTTCCCGGTGAGTACCGTTGCTGGGGACGCATCTAGACGTGCGCATTAATTTGTGCCGGTCAAGACGGGTTTGGGTACACAGACCCGGTCTGCACTGTTTTAGCGGTGTATCTGTACTGTTTAGCAGTACATCCAGTATTATGCAGTTAGCTAGTTTTATTCTAATTATCGTTGTTCGTTTTAAAATGTTTTAATGTGTTTTAAATGTCGTGGTATGAGTGATTGTTCGATCTTCATTACTGTGTTTATTGTATTAATTGTGTTCAAGTCCGAGTAAGAATCAAGTAGCAAGGTTTAAGATGCCGTTATTCTCAAAATTAAGACAGATAAAAACTAGAAAAGGAATACTCGAGGAAGCCGTTCCCATTCCACCTAGGGACACTCCAGGGTACTTTATGTACCATAAACATGGCCTAGATGCCGTATTATATCTCGATTTGTGGGTGGACTACACCAAGGATTTAGCAGAGAATAAGAGATGGCCCGCTGCTGGGACATGGGATGCAGATTGCATCATAAGAGTAGAAGAAGCATTATGGAAAAAGAAAGCCAGACAGTCACAGAAAGATGCCATTGAATTATGGCGTAAAGAATCGCATAGACGCACAGAGAAAGCACTCAGAAAAGAAGAGAAGAGTAGGGAGGATTCAGACAAAGCCCGAGAAAACGTATTAGTTGAGGAAGGTATCCGAGTAAAAGCAGAACAAGTAGACAGACAACAAAACACTCTTATGAAAGAGAAAATGTAGACCAGCTCGGAAGGATGCCATTGAGTTTTGGCGCAAGGAGTCACATAGGAGGACAGAGTAAGTGTTTCACGAAGCAGAGAGAAGTAGACTGGAGTCTGGAAAAGCCAAGGAAAAGATGTTACAGGAGGAAGTGGAGCAGGTAAAATGAGCGCAGGCTGACAGAGAAAGAAATACTGACGTTGCTGGTATTTATCCCGTCCTTTCAGAGGACCTAGCAAGAGTGGCCCCAGTAGAAAGACCAGTTGGAGTGCCACCGCAAGTACCCCGATACATATGATAATGATATAGTAGCTCAAGTGTTCTTGAGCCTCCCGCCAAAAGATCAGCGCATGGCTGGTGTTTTCATGGTCCAACATTTGATTACGTTGTTAAAAGGGATTTGAGAGGGGTGTAGCTAGGGTAATAGCAACGCCTGTGATTTGATGACACCCCTAATGTACAAAGTGTTAACGAAAAATAATTAGTGATCCATTAAGGGTTTAGCTTGAGAAAAAGAATTGTGGGTATTTCGAATTTGCAAATTGTTCAAGAATACAGGTTTGTGTTCTTGGTGGTCCAGTGAGCCAATGTGCTGGGTCAAGTCGGTAAGATTATGACCCCCTGAGTGCAAATTGTATGTAAAAATAATTTTTCAATTGGGCGAATTATTGCAGTTTTTATGGAATTGAGTAGTCTTTTTGTCTTTGACAGCTTCAGAGTGAGGAGAAGGTGGGGGCTGTGTAGAGCAGAATGTGATACAGAAATCGGAGACAGATTCTGACCTTGTAGCCAGTGTAGGTGGGGGCCGGTGAGAGGAGCAGAACAAAGGCACTGCTTAGAAAGCTTCTCTGACATTGCATCTGTGTAATGCCTGCAGCCGGAGAGCCTTGGGGGCAGGGAGTAGGAAAAACAAAAAAGTTGGCTGGCAGCCCAGGCTCAGGCGCGCTGAGGGGCTATTTTTAGCTTCTCTGATAAGACAGGGCAGCTGAGAAATGAAAGTCGAGAAACATTTCCCTTGTTCTATTCTGTGCAAAACCAGTGCCCCGAGGAAATGTCTATGGAGAAGATTTGTTTTATTTTTTAGCAAATGTTATATTGCTTCTGGCCAGAAAGTAAAACGTTGCTCTTGCTTGGAATTTTAAGGGCTATATGCCTATATAAAAACGATTTTCAAATTCAGACATTTTTAAATTGTGGCCACAAGCTGCCACCAGTTGAAATGAATGTATGGTCCGGTGGTTGCAAGTCTGTGAGGAAAGATGAGTGATGCATCTTCGACTGGGACATGAGGGTACATTGTGTACAAAGATGCATAGCTCATTTTTATAAAAAAAAAAAAGACAGGTTCGTGTGTTCTTCATTTTTGATTATTGTTGCTGATCCTGTGTGTCAGACTTGACACGGTGATTTCAGCTGACAGCTGGTCATCATTGGGATGACCCACTGTCAGATGGGGGTGTATAGGGCAGGTAAATCAGTTATTGATTATAAGCCTGACAAATTAAGCAGGCCAGAATGTTCGCCTCTGAGCTGTAGGTACAGACATTGGGCGTCACTGCTCATTTATATATGTTAACGTAATTTGTCTATGCTTTCTGTGCTTGGTATACTGATGGCTTGGCATATGTATTTTATATATGTTTTGTTTTTGTGTTGTATTGACCAGTCTGTTTAGCGTTTAATACAAAGTTCTCCTGTGCAGTACAGAGATGGTCGTGACGACGGCAATCTTTGCACAGCGCTTGGCTGGAACTTGTTCACAATTACTAAATTTCACAGACATGATATTACCATTATCATGCTGTCAAAATAGCAGACAACACGTTATCAGTGTATGTCTAATTGGTGTTGGAGATGGATGAAACAAAAGAAAAAGGCTATGCAAGACTAAAATATTTTTCACATAACTGCCTTTCTCTTATAGACAGGCAGCCTCGGTCATATGTTTCCAGATTGGACATTAAGGAACAATTATGATCTGTACACTCGCATCTTAGCTCTTGAAGAGCCTGTTTTAGATAAGGACTGCCACCCCAGAGTGACAAATGAGGCTCGGTATTTAGGGTAATGAGAAAATATCTGACAGGATTTCCTTTTTAAAGTTTGCTTTAGTAAGCTCATTCTTGTAAGTGGTGGCCCCAAAAGTTGACTTGTTTTTAAAATTAGGCTATTGGGTTTGGGTTTCTGAAGGGAGACGTTTGAATATGAAAGGCGAGAGATGCAGTTTATTGTATAGGTGGAAATTATTGCACAATGACTGGTTTCTTTAGCAGATAAATTATTAATTATTAATTATCAACATTAACAACTGTTCTTAAACTTGGTTTTCCAAATATTTAGGAAGTTTAGCATTCCTATTAGGGCCTCCTAGCATTAATATTGACTTCAGGTTGGTGTAGGTTCACATAATGGGGACATTTGCATATGAGATGTCATTTGGCCAGCCTATGAGCTCACACAATGAAGTTTGTACATTTGCTGGAGGGATTTCTCTTGAATTTCAACTGCGCTGTGCATCTCCTATAATTTTGCTTACGCCCAGTTGCTACACGCAGGGTTTGGTAGTGTTTGACAGCAGTGGAATCTGTTTCAGATTTCCTCCTGCAAAAAGGGGGGAAGGAGGAGAATATTGGCTTTCTGCTGGCCCCTGAGGAGGTTCGCTTCCCGCTAGCCCCTTAAGAAATTAAGCCCCTTAGAAATTAGCCCCCTTAGAAATTAAGCCGAGGAAATAGGTATGGTGCTTTCCCCTTTTTCTCATGTTTTATTGTGATCTTTCAGGGGAATTAGTTGTGGGCACCGGAACGTATTCAATTGATTTCTGGTTTTTCACAGCCCAAGACACAAAAGGAGGTACGTGCATTCATTGGCCTCACTTCATATTGCAGGCAGTGGATTCCCCAGTATGTTTACATAGCCAAGCCCCTAATACAGTTGACGACACAGGAGGCAGCTTCTACTAAAGTCCTCTCTTGGACACAAGAACACACTGTGGCATTTGAAGAATTAAAGAGAGCTTTATGTCAAGCACCAGTTTTAGCAAACCCTGATTACAACAAATCGTTTATGCTTTTTGTGACAGAGCGGGATGGAACAGCACTATCTGTCCTAACACAAGATCATGCAGGAAAACACAAGCCCTGTGCTTATTTTTCTAGTACATTAGACCCAGTAGCACAGGCTTTGCCTGCGTGCCTAAAATCAGTTGCAGCAACGGCCTTAGCCATAAGACAAAGTGACTCAATAGTGCTGGGCCACCCCCTGACAGTACAAGTACCACACGCAGTAGAGGTTCTCTTGAACCGGACACAAACACAACACCTGACTGTAGCTAGACTGACAGGCTATGAGCTGATGTTATTTCAACCACACATAGAGATCAGACGATGCAACATACTGAATCCCGCTACTCTTTTGCCCTCGAGTACAGAAAGCGTTTCACCACACGACTGTGTTGAAGTAATACATACCGTGACTAAACCAAGACAAGACTTGACAGACATTGCACTCCCAGACCCCGACCTAACACTATAAGTTGACGGCTCATGCATGAGGACAGGGGCGGGAGAATTAGTGGCAGCATATGCAGTGACTACTGATACTGTAATAATAGAGACTAAAAGAATAGACATATTGTCAGCACAAGCAGCAGAGCTCATCGCCCTGACACAAGCGTGCATAAGAGCTAAGCACCTGAGAGTAAACATTTACACCGATTCTGTGGTGAGAAAGAGGTTTCTTGACCTCTCATGGGGCCAAGATACAGCATGGCCCCCTTATTCAAGCCCTACTGGAAGCAATATATTTACCAACATCCATAGCTATCCTAAAATTTAAAGCACATACTAGAGCCACAGATACCATTTCTCAAGGCAATGATCTGGCAGACCGAACTGCTAAACAGACAGCTCAGACCCCACTAGCGAACTCACAGATACTATCAGTGTCCAAAGCCATGACAGTTAGGGATCCTTCCAAGGATGTACAAGACATACAGACACATGCTACTATGGACGAATTAAAGAAATGGTCGGAACAAGGAGGGGTACTGACTGATCAGGGTTGGATGAATAAGGGCAAATCCACATGGTTTCTTCCTGATTCGATGGTACAAGTGATTATAAATACCGCACATAGTCCTGCACGCTTAGGAGAGAAAGCAATGATAGATAGCTTACAGAATATATGGTTCAACAAGCACCTGCGTGCAGCAGCGAAACAAAAGGTCAGAACATGTATGATCTGTTGCCAATTCAATCCAGGTAAAGGCATTCCGATGGAACAAGGTGGATTCCATCCACCTGACCACCCTTTTGAAGTGCTCCAAATGGTTTATATCCAAATAAACAGATGTAGAGGTTACAAATATGTCCTGGTACTAATGAAGCAGGTGTCCCTTCTGTTAGGGTATACCTGGAAAATTCCATTGTGTGCAACATCCTGAAGCAGCAGGCCTTGTAGAAAGACATAATCAGACATTGAAAATTAGACTAGCAAAGATTTGCGCAGACAAAGGTGTAGATTGGATGGTAGCCCTACCGGTTGCCCTCTTTTACATGCAAATGATAGCCCATTCTAGAACAGGCTTATCTCCCTATGAAGTGGTCTTTGGTAGACCACCGAATATGTGGGGCACTCCAATGCCTAAAAAGATTACTGATGTTGATAGTAACGTGCTGACGGATTACCTGGCTTCCTTCATGTCTGCACTACTCTCTTGTTGTTCGCAGGTTGCTGCCGCCTTCCCTGACAACACCCAGGTCAAAGAATACTCCATCGCTCCTGGATGGAAGGCGTCGAAGTCAGTGCTCTGGACCACGGGGACGGCCGTTAAAGTCAAAGGGCGGAAAGGATGGTTGCACCTTCACCACTCTTTTACAAAGGAAAAGACCTTTTTCAGACTTTGAACACCATTTTCTAGAGGAGACTCCACAGCAGTTTCCACAAAGCTAAACTTAGATCTAAAAAGTCAGAACCCGTTTGATCAATTAAGTCCACTAGGTGGTGAAGCGGTTGAACATGTATTCTGGCTTGCATAAGATCTTGGAAAATAACATAAAAAAAAAGAGCAAGATAAGAAGCAAATACTGTAAAATATTACGTGGTAGATGTATAGTGACTGTGATTTTTCTATCTCTTCTGTGCATCACGATAATATGTATCAGCTTAATACTACATGCTATTTTTTCTCCTATTGCCTCACTCTTATACTCCTCCACTAATGATACCATAAAGCACACATTTAGGGATCTGCCATCCCATGAGCTATCATATCGACTTGCCTTACGCAGCAATACCTTTATTCAGATGCTGCACCATTCACATCAGGTTAGCAATGCTACAGACTGCTGGGTCTGTGGCCGACTTCCCCCGTATCAGAAGGTAAAGGGAGTCTTGCCTCTTTTTCCTTTCCCGTTCTCCCATAATGGTTCTTGCGGAGCATGGTTTGCCTTAATGACATCCATCAACGGTGATGCCAAAGAATGTCAAGACAAGGAGTGTAGGGGTGAGTGGGTATGGGGTAACTTGAATAAAGTCATGAACAAAGCATGTTTCCCAGATGAAGAGGGACTTCCCCAAATGAAAGGTACAGATCTAGAAAATGAAGAGTATCTGCAAGGAAATGCGACCCTCGATTTCATAGTGTTGAACGTAAAGCCCCAACACATGTTAGGTCCATCCTCAATTACAGTCCTGCCAGTAAAAGGGAACTTGTGTGTCAGAAAAGAAGGCTCAGTACATTTGGGGCACAGTGAGTGTGATACTATCATAGTATTCAAAGACAAAGGAAAGTCCTATTTCAGAGCATCACGACACACCTACTTTATTTGTGGCCAGACAGCCTATGTACAACTGCCCTTAGACTGGGGTGGGACGTGCTACGTATCATTTCTTTTATTCCTAATAACGCACCGTCTGTATACAAAGCAATAACAAGGCTCCACAAGATTGCCCAAAGCATACATCAAAACCCAGGCACGTGGACTTGGTCCGGTTGGCTCTGGGGATTAATATCGGCTTGGGGATGGAAAGTGTTGACCGTCTGTGGGTTGATACTATTAATAATATTCAGTTGTTGCCTATGTCTGCAGTGTGGCCCGGCCATTTGTGGCCTGTGTGCTACTGCATGTGTTCCACATCCCCATTTACAAAGCATTGAAAATGGAAAAATAATGCTGCAAGAACAGATCGACTGTCTCATGAAAATAGACGTTACATAGGGGGTTCACTAGGGTACAAGGAGGGAATGAGGAAAATAAAAATCTATGAGGCCTATGTGTCCCCATGTGCCCCCCCCAACGCTTATGTGCACATACATGTAACCTATGTATTTCCCCTCCATGGCCTTTCTATCATGATGCTTATGCTATAACGTGGCCTGCCATCATTCAGTCCCCCATGAGAGAAACGACAAATCTGTATTGAGGCCTACACGTTTTTCATCATGTTTTCCTGCATTTTCATAAAGCCCATGTTTATGGCTCAGCCAGAGCCGAAAAGAGGTTTCAGGCCTCAGAACGCTCTGAAAGCTGCAGCTGCGTATCCTTGGCCTTGCACACTTGGGCCTCAGCCAAAGGGGCCCCCGACCGAGGTGCCGAGACAGTATTGAGCACGGTTATCTGCTTACTCCTACTGAAACCACATTCCTGCCTGGAGAAGGAGGAATATAAACATGACCCATCTGCAAAGGAGAAAGCCTAGCCTTTCCGTCTCTTTTTGTGTGATTACAAAGCTCACGTCAGTGAAAAGCCCATAGCCCCCGTGCAAGACTTCAGCAGTAAACGAAGAAATAAATGCCACATTGGCTCTTGGTGATGGGCAACCTATGTCACGAATCAGTCCCTGCTCCAGACTTTAGATATCAGATAATACAAGATGTGCTGGTCGTCTTGACACTGAAGGCCTAACTTCCAGACTTCCTGACTGCACAAGCAGCCTTCCCCACGTCAGTTACACGTCATGCTCGAGTTGAGCACAAGTAAGGCAAAGTTCCAGTACAATTCCAGCTGATCACGCAACCCCCTCCAGGTATCCACCCACCTATGACAAATTACCTATTATCATCAAGTGGACGCCCACATGGACGCCCACCTTCACGCCTACTTACACGCCCACATGCTCTTATCTCATTCTCTCTTGCTCTTTTGCTTACGTACAATTGAGAAATGTATATATACTGTACTATGTGAATAATGTTTTGAGAATATTCTGAGAATACTTTTGAGTCCCTTCCAGATCCCTTGTGGTGATGGTAATATTCTCCCTTTGACTCGAGTTATTGGAATAAAGCCCTTTATGAACCTGATACCACAGACTCAGCCTCTTGCTTTATGCATGATCTTATTTATATACTGAAATTCTGAGAGCGTAATATTTTATTTACGACATAATGGCGCCCGAACAGTTCAATCTCTTTCCCCACACGCCGGAGATGAGGGTCCAGTTTTGCCCCCTTCCATAGCCGTGACGGACTTCAAGCGCGCACGTCGCGGGTCTTCCCGCCAACTCCCTCAGGCCAACGAAGGGGACGGACTGCGACCAGGCATCCAGACGAGGCGGTGAGGAACGCAGATTGTCCTACCCAGAGCCCACCTGCGAGAGAGCTGTGTCCGAGGTATACAGAGGCCCACCAGGTTCCGAAGTACCTACGTCACGAATCCGGTCCAGTCCAGTTCAGAGTTTCCGAGGCCTTCCGTTCCGTGCTTCCCGGTGAGTACCGTTGCTGGGGACGCATCTAGACGTGCGCATTAATTTGTGCCGGTCAAGACGGGTTTGGGTACACAGACCCGGTCTGCACTGTTTTAGCGGTGTATCTGTACTGTTTAGCAGTACATCCAGTATTATGCAGTTAGCTAGTTTTATTCTAATTATCGTTGTTCGTTTTAAAATGTTTTAATGTGTTTTAAATGTCGTGGTATGAGTGATTGTTCGATCTTCATTACTGTGTTTATTGTATTAATTGTGTTCAAGTCCGAGTAAGAATCAAGTAGCAAGGTTTAAGATGCCGTTATTCTCAAAATTAAGACAGATAAAAACTAGAAAAGGAATACTCGAGGAAGCCGTTCCCATTCCACCTAGGGACACTCCAGGGTACTTTATGTACCATAAACATGGCCTAGATGCCGTATTATATCTCGATTTGTGGGTGGACTACACCAAGGATTTAGCAGAGAATAAGAGATGGCCCGCTGCTGGGACATGGGATGCAGATTGCATCATAAGAGTAGAAGAAGCATTATGGAAAAAGAAAGCCAGACAGTCACAGAAAGATGCCATTGAATTATGGCGTAAAGAATCGCATAGACGCACAGAGAAAGCACTCAGAAAAGAAGAGAAGAGTAGGGAGGATTCAGACAAAGCCCGAGAAAACGTATTAGTTGAGGAAGGTATCCGAGTAAAAGCAGAACAAGTAGACAGACAACAAAACACTCTTATGAAAGAGAAAATGTAGACCAGCTCGGAAGGATGCCATTGAGTTTTGGCGCAAGGAGTCACATAGGAGGACAGAGTAAGTGTTTCACGAAGCAGAGAGAAGTAGACTGGAGTCTGGAAAAGCCAAGGAAAAGATGTTACAGGAGGAAGTGGAGCAGGTAAAATGAGCGCAGGCTGACAGAGAAAGAAATACTGACGTTGCTGGTATTTATCCCGTCCTTTCAGAGGACCTAGCAAGAGTGGCCCCAGTAGAAAGACCAGTTGGAGTGCCACCGCAAGTACCCCGATACATATGATAATGATATAGTAGCTCAAGTGTTCTTGAGCCTCCCGCCAAAAGATCAGCGCATGGCTGGTGTTTTCATGGTCCAACATTTGATTACGTTGTTAAAAGGGATTTGAGAGGGGTGTAGCTAGGGTAATAGCAACGCCTGTGATTTGATGACACCCCTAATGTACAAAGTGTTAACGAAAAATAATTAGTGATCCATTAAGGGTTTAGCTTGAGAAAAAGAATTGTGGGTATTTCGAATTTGCAAATTGTTCAAGAATACAGGTTTGTGTTCTTGGTGGTCCAGTGAGCCAATGTGCTGGGTCAAGTCGGTAAGATTATGACCCCCTGAGTGCAAATTGTATGTAAAAATAATTTTTCAATTGGGCGAATTATTGCAGTTTTTATGGAATTGAGTAGTCTTTTTGTCTTTGACAGCTTCAGAGTGAGGAGAAGGTGGGGGCTGTGTAGAGCAGAATGTGATACAGAAATCGGAGACAGATTCTGACCTTGTAGCCAGTGTAGGTGGGGGCCGGTGAGAGGAGCAGAACAAAGGCACTGCTTAGAAAGCTTCTCTGACATTGCATCTGTGTAATGCCTGCAGCCGGAGAGCCTTGGGGGCCAGGAGTAGGAAAAACAAAAAAGTTGGCTGGCAGCCCAGGCTCAGGCGCGCTGAGGGGCTATTTTTAGCTTCTCTGATAAGACAGGGCAGCTGAGAAATGAAAGTCGAGAAACATTTCCCTTGTTCTATTCTGTGCAAAACCAGTGCCCCGAGGAAATGTCTATGGAGAAGATTTGTTTTATTTTTTAGCAAATGTTATATTGCTTCTGGCCAGAAAGTAAAACGTTGCTCTTGCTTGGAATTTTAAGGGCTATATGCCTATATAAAAACGATTTTCAAATTCAGACATTTTTAAATTGTGGCCACAAGCTGCCACCAGTTGAAATGAATGTATGGTCCGGTGGTTGCAAGTCTGTGAGGAAAGATGAGTGATGCATCTTCGACTGGGACATGAGGGTACATTGTGTACAAAGATGCATAGCTCATTTTTATAAAAAAAAAAAAGACAGGTTCGTGTGTTCTTCATTTTTGATTATTGTTGCTGATCCTGTGTGTCAGACTTGACACGGTGATTTCAGCTGACAGCTGGTCATCATTGGGATGACCCACTGTCAGATGGGGGTGTATAGGGCAGGTAAATCAGTTATTGATTATAAGCCTGACAAATTAAGCAGGCCAGAATGTTCGCCTCTGAGCTGTAGGTACAGACATTGGGCGTCACTGCTCATTTATATATGTTAACGTAATTTGTCTATGCTTTCTGTGCTTGGTATACTGATGGCTTGGCATATGTATTTTATATATGTTTTGTTTTTGTGTTGTATTGACCAGTCTGTTTAGCGTTTAATACAAAGTTCTCCTGTGCAGTACAGAGATGGTCGTGACGACGGCAATCTTTGCACAGCGCTTGGCTGGAACTTGTTCACAATTACTAAATTTCACAGACATGATATTACCATTATCATGCTGTCAAAATAGCAGACAACACGTTATCAGTGTATGTCTAATTGGTGTTGGAGATGGATGAAACAAAAGAAAAAGGCTATGCAAGACTAAAATATTTTTCACATAACTGCCTTTCTCTTATAGACAGGCAGCCTCGGTCATATGTTTCCAGATTGGACATTAAGGAACAATTATGATCTGTACACTCGCATCTTAGCTCTTGAAGAGCCTGTTTTAGATAAGGACTGCCACCCCAGAGTGACAAATGAGGCTCGGTATTTAGGGTAATGAGAAAATATCTGACAGGATTTCCTTTTTAAAGTTTGCTTTAGTAAGCTCATTCTTGTAAGTGGTGGCCCCAAAAGTTGACTTGTTTTTAAAATTAGGCTATTGGGTTTGGGTTTCTGAAGGGAGACGTTTGAATATGAAAGGCGAGAGATGCAGTTTATTGTATAGGTGGAAATTATTGCACAATGACTGGTTTCTTTAGCAGATAAATTATTAATTATTAATTATCAACATTAACAACTGTTCTTAAACTTGGTTTTCCAAATATTTAGGAAGTTTAGCATTCCTATTAGGGCCTCCTAGCATTAATATTGACTTCAGGTTGGTGTAGGTTCACATAATGGGGACATTTGCATATGAGATGTCATTTGGCCAGCCTATGAGCTCACACAATGAAGTTTGTACATTTGCTGGAGGGATTTCTCTTGAATTTCAACTGCGCTGTGCATCTCCTATAATTTTGCTTACGCCCAGTTGCTACACGCAGGGTTTGGTAGTGTTTGACAGCAGTGGAATCTGTTTCAGATTTCCTCCTGCAAAAAGGGGGGAAGGAGGAGAATATTGGCTTTCTGCTGGCCCCTGAGGAGGTTCGCTTCCCGCTAGCCCCTTAAGAAATTAAGCCCCTTAGAAATTAGCCCCCTTAGAAATTAAGCCGAGGAAATAGGTATGGTGCTTTCCCCTTTTTCTCATGTTTTATTGTGATCTTTCAGGGGAATTAGTTGTGGGCACCGGAACGTATTCAATTGATTTCTGGTTTTTCACAGCCCAAGACACAAAAGGAGGTACGTGCATTCATTGGCCTCACTTCATATTGCAGGCAGTGGATTCCCCAGTATGTTTACATAGCCAAGCCCCTAATACAGTTGACGACACAGGAGGCAGCTTCTACTAAAGTCCTCTCTTGGACACAAGAACACACTGTGGCATTTGAAGAATTAAAGAGAGCTTTATGTCAAGCACCAGTTTTAGCAAACCCTGATTACAACAAATCGTTTATGCTTTTTGTGACAGAGCGGGATGGAACAGCACTATCTGTCCTAACACAAGATCATGCAGGAAAACACAAGCCCTGTGCTTATTTTTCTAGTACATTAGACCCAGTAGCACAGGCTTTGCCTGCGTGCCTAAAATCAGTTGCAGCAACGGCCTTAGCCATAAGACAAAGTGACTCAATAGTGCTGGGCCACCCCCTGACAGTACAAGTACCACACGCAGTAGAGGTTCTCTTGAACCGGACACAAACACAACACCTGACTGTAGCTAGACTGACAGGCTATGAGCTGATGTTATTTCAACCACACATAGAGATCAGACGATGCAACATACTGAATCCAGCTACTCTTTTGCCCTCGAGTACAGAAAGCGTTTCACCACACGACTGTGTTGAAGTAATACATACCGTGACTAAACCAAGACAAGACTTGACAGACATTGCACTCCCAGACCCCGACCTAACACTATAAGTTGACGGCTCATGCATGAGGACAGGGGCGGGAGAATTAGTGGCAGCATATGCAGTGACTACTGATACTGTAATAATAGAGACTAAAAGAATAGACATATTGTCAGCACAAGCAGCAGAGCTCATCGCCCTGACACAAGCGTGCATAAGAGCTAAGCACCTGAGAGTAAACATTTACACCGATTCTGTGGTGAGAAAGAGGTTTCTTGACCTCTCATGGGGCCAAGATACAGCATGGCCCCCTTATTCAAGCCCTACTGGAAGCAATATATTTACCAACATCCATAGCTATCCTAAAATTTAAAGCACATACTAGAGCCACAGATACCATTTCTCAAGGCAATGATCTGGCAGACCGAACTGCTAAACAGACAG
Organism: Triturus cristatus; assembly: GCF_964204655.1. Taxonomy (NCBI): domain Eukaryota; kingdom Metazoa; phylum Chordata; class Amphibia; order Caudata; family Salamandridae; genus Triturus; species Triturus cristatus. Next base: position 47,872 of record NW_028187673.1, read on the forward strand.
CTCAGACCCCACTAGCGAACTCACAGATACTATCAGTGTCCAAAGCCATGACAGTTAGGGATCCTTCCAAGGATGTACAAGACATACAGACACATGCTACTATGGACGAATTAAAGAAATGGTCGGAACAAGGAGGGGTACTGACTGATCAGGGTTGGATGAATAAGGGCAAATCCACATGGTTTCTTCCTGATTCGATGGTACAAGTGATTATAAATACCGCACATAGTCCTGCACGCTTAGGAGAGAAAGCAATGATAGATAGCTTACAGAATATATGGTTCAACAAGCACCTGCGTGCAGCAGCGAAACAAAAGGTCAGAACATGTATGATCTGTTGCCAATTCAATCCAGGTAAAGGCATTCCGATGGAACAAGGTGGATTCCATCCACCTGACCACCCTTTTGAAGTGCTCCAAATGGTTTATATCCAAATAAACAGATGTAGAGGTTACAAATATGTCCTGGTACTAATGAAGCAGGTGTCCCTTCTGTTAGGGTATACCTGGAAAATTCCATTGTGTGCAACATCCTGAAGCAGCAGGCCTTGTAGAAAGACATAATCAGACATTGAAAATTAGACTAGCAAAGATTTGCGCAGACAAAGGTGTAGATTGGATGGTAGCCCTACCGGTTGCCCTCTTTTACATGCAAATGATAGCCCATTCTAGAACAGGCTTATCTCCCTATGAAGTGGTATTTGGTAGACCACCGAATATGTGGGGCACTCCAATGCCTAAAAAGATTACTGATGTTGATAGTAACGTGCTGACGGATTACCTGGCTTCCTTCATGTCTGCACTACTCTCTTGTTGTTCGCAGGTTGCTGCCGCCTTCCCTGACAACACCCAGGTCAAAGAATACTCCATCGCTCCTGGATGGAAGGCGTCGAAGTCAGTGCTCTGGACCACGGGGACGGCCGTTAAAGTCAAAGGGCGGAAAGGATGGTTGCACCTTCACCACTCTTTTACAAAGGAAAAGACCTTTTTCAGACTTTGAACACCATTTTCTAGAGGAGACTCCACAGCAGTTTCCACAAAGCTAAACTTAGATCTAAAAAGTCAGAACCCGTTTGATCAATTAAGTCCACTAGGTGGTGAAGCGGTTGAACATGTATTCTGGCTTGCATAAGATCTTGGAAAATAACATAAAAAAAAAGAGCAAGATAAGAAGCAAATACTGTAAAATATTACGTGGTAGATGTATAGTGACTGTGATTTTTCTATCTCTTCTGTGCATCACGATAATATGTATCAGCTTAATACTACATGCTATTTTTTCTCCTATTGCCTCACTCTTATACTCCTCCACTAATGATACCATAAAGCACACATTTAGGGATCTGCCATCCCATGAGCTATCATATCGACTTGCCTTACGCAGCAATACCTTTATTCAGATGCTGCACCATTCACATCAGGTTAGCAATGCTACAGACTGCTGGGTCTGTGGCCGACTTCCCCCGTATCAGAAGGTAAAGGGAGTCTTGCCTCTTTTTCCTTTCCCGTTCTCCCATAATGGTTCTTGCGGAGCATGGTTTGCCTTAATGACATCCATCAACGGTGATGCCAAAGAATGTCAAGACAAGGAGTGTAGGGGTGAGTGGGTATGGGGTAACTTGAATAAAGTCATGAACAAAGCATGTTTCCCAGATGAAGAGGGACTTCCCCAAATGAAAGGTACAGATCTAGAAAATGAAGAGTATCTGCAAGGAAATGCGACCCTCGATTTCATAGTGTTGAACGTAAAGCCCCAACACATGTTAGGTCCATCCTCAATTACAGTCCTGCCAGTAAAAGGGAACTTGTGTGTCAGAAAAGAAGGCTCAGTACATTTGGGGCACAGTGAGTGTGATACTATAATAGTATTCAAAGACAAAGGAAAGTCCTATTTCAGAGCATCACGACACACCTACTTTATTTGTGGCCAGACAGCCTATGTACAACTGCCCTTAGACTGGGGTGGGACGTGCTACGTATCATTTCTTTTATTCCTAATAACGCACCGTCTGTATACAAAGCAATAACAAGGCTCCACAAGATTGCCCAAAGCATACATCAAAACCCAGGCACGTGGACTTGGTCCGGTTGGCTCTGGGGATTAATATCGGCTTGGGGATGGAAAGTGTTGACCGTCTGTGGGTTGATACTATTAATAATATTCAGTTGTTGCCTATGTCTGCAGTGTGGCCCGGCCATTTGTGGCCTGTGTGCTACTGCATGTGTTCCACATCCCCATTTACAAAGCATTGAAAATGGAAAAATAATGCTGCAAGAACAGATCGACTGTCTCATGAAAATAGACGTTACATAGGGGGTTCACTAGGGTACAAGGAGGGAATGAGGAAAATAAAAATCTATGAGGCCTATGTGTCCCCATGTGCCCCCCCCAACGCTTATGTGCACATACATGTAACCTATGTATTTCCCCTCCATGGCCTTTCTATCATGATGCTTATGCTATAACGTGGCCTGCCATCATTCAGTCCCCCATGAGAGAAACGACAAATCTGTATTGAGGCCTACACGTTTTTCATCATGTTTTCCTGCATTTTCATAAAGCCCATGTTTATGGCTCAGCCAGAGCCGAAAAGAGGTTTCAGGCCTCAGAACGCTCTGAAAGCTGCAGCTGCGTATCCTTGGCCTTGCACACTTGGGCCTCAGCCAAAGGGGCCCCCGACCGAGGTGCCGAGACAGTATTGAGCACGGTTATCTGCTTACTCCTACTGAAACCACATTCCTGCCTGGAGAAGGAGGAATATAAACATGACCCATCTGCAAAGGAGAAAGCCTAGCCTTTCCGTCTCTTTTTGTGTGATTACAAAGCTCACGTCAGTGAAAAGCCCATAGCCCCCGTGCAAGACTTCAGCAGTAAACGAAGAAATAAATGCCACATTGGCTCTTGGTGATGGGCAACCTATGTCACGAATCAGTCCCTGCTCCAGACTTTAGATATCAGATAATACAAGATGTGCTGGTCGTCTTGACACTGAAGGCCTAACTTCCAGACTTCCTGACTGCACAAGCAGCCTTCCCCACGTCAGTTACACGTCATGCTCGAGTTGAGCACAAGTAAGGCAAAGTTCCAGTACAATTCCAGCTGATCACGCAACCCCCTCCAGGTATCCACCCACCTATGACAAATTACCTATTATCATCAAGTGGACGCCCACATGGACGCCCACCTTCACGCCTACTTACACGCCCACATGCTCTTATCTCATTCTCTCTTGCTCTTTTGCTTACGTACAATTGAGAAATGTATATATACTGTACTCTGTGAATAATGTTTTGAGAATATTCTGAGAATACTTTTGAGTCCCTTCCAGATCCCTTGTGGTGATGGTAATATTCTCCCTTTGACTCGAGTTATTGGAATAAAGCCCTTTATGAACCTGATACCACAGACTCAGCCTCTTGCTTTATGCATGATCTTATTTATATACTGAAATTCTGAGAGCGTAATATTTTATTTACGACACATCAGTTGAGGCACATTATAGGTATTAGTCCAACATAAATTTCATATATCAAAAAGTCGATAAGAGTTTAAAGTCCACAAACAGATCAAGGAATTTCATTGATTCTCATTTTTTATGTTTCTTTCTTGTATTGTCCAAGTATCATTACAACACATAACAGCCATTACTCGTTTTTTGTTATGACTTCACATCAGTTATCTGAATGTTTTCTCTCCTGTTTAACCTATAGTGCTCTCAAAACAAACCTCCCCCTCTGCTTTTAGGAGGAAAAATAGACCCGTCGAAAAACCCAAAGGATATCCCACTGAGGTCACCACACTAGTTACCCATCAGTTGAGGCACATTATAGGTATTAGTCCAACATAAATTTCATATATCAAAAAGTCGATAAGAGTTTAAAGTCCACAAACAGATCAAGGAATTTCATTGATTCTCATTTTTTATTTTTCTTTCTTGTATTGTCCAAGTATCATTACAACACATAACAGCCATTACTCGTTTTTTGTTATGACTTCACATCAGTTATCTGAACGTTTTCTCTCCTGTTTAACCTATAGTGCTCTCAAACCAAACCTCCCCCTCTGCTTTTAGGAGGTAAAATAGACCCATCAAAAAACCCAAAGGATATCCCACTGAGGTCACCACACTAGTTACCCATCAGTTGAGGCACATTATAGGTATTAGTCCAACATAAATTTCATATATCAAAAAGTCGATAAGAGTTTAAAGTCCACAAACAGATCAAGGAATTTCATTGATTCTCATTTTTTATTTTTCTTTCTTGTATTGTCCAAGTAGCATTACAACACATAACAGCCATTACTCGTTTTTTGTTATGACTTCACATCAGTTATCTGAACGTTTTCTCTCCTTTTTAACCTATAGTGCTCTCAAACCAAATCTCCCCCTCTGCTTTTAGGAGGAAAAATAGACCCGTCGAAAAAAAAACAAAGGATATCCCACTGAGGTCACCACAATAGTTACCCATCAGATGAGGAACATTATAGGTATTAGTCCAACATAAATTTCATATATCAAAAAGTCGATAAGAGTTTAAAGTCCACAAACAGATCAAGGAATTTCAATGATTCTCATTTTTTCTTTTTATTTTTTGTATTGTCCAAGTATCATTACAACACATAACAGCCATTACTCGTTTTTTGTTATGACTTCACATCAGTTATCTGAACGTTTTCTCTCCTGTTTAACCTATAGTGCTCTCAAACCAAACCTCCCCCTCTGCTTTTAGGAGGAAAAATAGACCCGTCGAAAAACCCAAAGGATATCCCACTGAGGTCACCACACTAGTTACCCATCAGTTGAGGCACATTATAGGTATTAGTCCAACATAAATTTCATATATCAAAAAGTCGATAAGAGTTTAAAGTCCACAAACAGATCAAGGAATTTCATTGATTCTCATTTTTTATTTTTCTTTCTTGTATTGTCCAAGTATCATTACAACACATAACAGCCATTACTCGTTTTTTGTTATGACTTCACATCAGTTATCTGAATGTTTTCTCTCCTGTTTAACCTATAGTGCTCTCAAAACAAACCTCCCCCTCTGCTTTTAGGAGGAAAAATAGACCCGTCGAAAAACCCAAAGGATATCCCACTGAGGTCACCACACTAGTTACCCATCAGTTGAGGCACATTATAGGTATTAGTCCAACATAAATTTCATATATCAAAAAGTCGATAAGAGTTTAAAGTCCACAAACAGATCAAGGAATTTCATTGATTCTCATTTTTTATTTTTCTTTCTTGTATTGTCCAAGTAGCATTACAACACATAACAGCCATTACTCGTTTTTTGTTATGACTTCACATCAGTTATCTGAACGTTTTCTCTTCTTTTTAACCTATAGTGCTCTCAAACCAAATCTCCCCCTCTGCTTTTAGGAGGAAAAATAGACCCGTCGAAAAAAAAACAAAGGATATCCCACTGAGGTCACCACAATAGTTACCCATCAGTTGAGGAACATTATAGGTATTAGTCCAACATAAATTTCATATATCAAAAAGTCGATAAGAGTTTAAAGTCCACAAACAGATCAAGGAATTTCAATGATTCTCATTTTTTCTTTTTCTTTTTTGTATTGTCCAAGTATCATTACAACACATAACAGCCATTACTCGTTTTTTGTTATGACTTCACATCAGTTATCTGAACGTTTTCTCTCCTGTTTAACCTATAGTGCTCTCAAACCAAACCTCCCCCTCTGCTTTTAGGAGGAAAAATAGACCCGTCGAAAAACCCAAAGGATATCCCACTGAGGTCACCACACTAGTTACCCATCAGTTGAGGCACATTATAGGTATTAGTCCAACATAAATTTCATATATCAAAAAGTCGATAAGAGTTTAAAGTCCACAAACAGATCAAGGAATTTCATTGATTCTCATTTTTTCTTTTTCTTTCTTGTATTGTCCAAGTATCATTACAACACATAACAGCCATTACTCGTTTTTTGTTATGACTTCACATCAGTTATCTGAACATTTTCTCTCCTGTTTAACCTATAGTGCTCTCAAACCAAACCTACCCCTCTGCTTTTAGGAGGAAAAATAGACCCGTCGAAAAACCCAAAGGATATCCCACTGTGGTCACCACACTAGTTACCCATCAGTTGAGGCACATTATAGGTATTAGTCCAACATAAATTTCATATATCAAAAAGTCGATAAGAGTTTAAAGTCCACAAACAGATCAAGGAATTTCAATGATTCTCATTTTTTCTTTTTCTTTTTTGTATTGTCCAAGTATCATTACAACACATAACAGCCATTATTCGTTTTTTGTTATGACTTCACATCAGTTATCTGAACGTTTTCTCTCCTGTTTAACCTATAGTGCTCTCAAACCAAACCTCCCCCTCTGCTTTTAGGAGGAAAAATAGACCCGTCGAAAAACCCAAAGGATATCCCACTGAGGTCACCACACTAGTTACCCATCAGTTGAGGCACATTATAGGTATTAGTCCAACATAAATTTCATATATCAAAAAGTTGATAAGAGTTTAAAGTCCACAAACAGATCAAGGAATTTCATTGATTCTAATTTTTTATTTTTCTTTCTTGTATTGTCCAAGTATCATTACAACACATAACAGCCATTACTCGTTTTTTGTTATGACTTCACATCAGTTATCTGAACGTTTTCTCTCCTGTTTAACCTATAGTGCTCTCAAACCAAACCTCCCCCTCTGCTTTTAGGAGGAAAAATAGACCCGTCGAAAAACCCAAAGGATATCCCACTGAGGTCGCCACACTAGTTACCCATCAGTTGAGGCACATTATAGGTATTAGTCCAACATAAATTTCATATATCAAAAAGTCGATAAGAGTTTAAAGTCCACAAACAGATCAAGGAATTTCATTGATTCTCATTTTTTATTTTTCTTTCTTGTATTGTCCAAGTATCATTACAACACATAACAGCCATTACTCGTTTTTTGTTATGACTTCACATCAGTTATCTGAACGTTTTCTCTCCTATTTAACCTATAGTGCTCTCAAACCAAACCTCCCCCTTTGCTTTTAGGAGGAAAAATAGACCCGTCGAAAAACCCAAAGGATTTCCCACTGTGGTCACCACACTAGTTACCCATCAGTTGAGGCACATTATAGGTATCAGTCCAACATAAATTTCATATATCAAAAAGTCGATAAGAGTTTAAAGTCCACAAACAGATCAAGGAATTTCATTGATTCTCATTTTTTATTTTTATTTCGTGTATTGTCCAAGTATCATTACAACACATAACAGCCATTACTCATTTTTTGTTATGACTTCACATCAGTTATCTGAACATTTTCTCTCCTGTTTAACCTATAGTGCTCTCAAACCAAACCTCCCCCTCTGCTTTTAGGAGGAAAAATAGACCCGTCGAAAAACCCAAAGGATATCCCACTGAGGTCACCACACTAGTTACCCATCAGTTGAGGCACATTATAGGTATTAGTCCAACATAAATTTCATATATCAAAAAGTCGATAAGAGTTTAAAGTCCACAAACAGATCAAGGAATTTCATTGATTCTCATTTTTTCTTTTTCTTTCTTGTATTGTCCAAGTATCATTACAACACATAACAGCCATTACTCGTTTTTTGTTATGACTTCACATCAGTTATCTGAACATTTTCTCTCCTGTTTAACCTATAGTGCTCTCAAACCAAACCTCCCCCTCTGCTTTTAGGAGGAAAAATAGACCAGTCGAAAAACCCAAAGGATATCCCACTGTGGTCACCACACTAGTTACCCATCAGTTGAGGCACATTATAGGTATTAGTCCAACATAAATTTCATATATCAAAAAGTCGATAAGAGTTTAAAGTCCAAAAACAGATCAAGGAATTTCAATGATTCTCATTTTTTCTTTTTCTTTTTCTTTTTTGTATTGTCCAAGTATCATTACAACACATAACAGCCATTATTCGTTTTTTGTTATGACTTCACATCAGTTATCTGAACGTTTTCTCTCCTGTTTAACCTATAGTGCTCTCAAACCAAACCGCCCCCTCTGCTTTTAGGAGGAAAAATAGACCCGTCGAAAAACCCAAAGGATATCCCACTGAGGTCACCACACTAGTTACCCATCAGTTGAGGCACATTATAGGTATTAGTCCAACATAAATTTCATATATCAAAAAGTTGATAAGAGTTTAAAGTCCACAAACAGATCAAGGAATTTCATTGATTCTCATTTTTTATTTTTCTTTCTTGTATTGTCCAAGTATCATTACAACACATAACAGCCATTACTCGTTTTTTGTTATGACTTCACATCAGTTATCTGAACGTTTTCTCTCCTGTTTAACCTATAGTGCTCTCAAACCAAACCTCCCCCTCTGCTTTTAGGAGGAAAAATAGACCCGTCGAAAAACCCAAAGGATATCCCACTGAGGTCACCACACTAGTTACCCATCAGTTGAGGCACATTATAGGTATTAGTCCAACATAAATTTCATATATCAAAAAGTCGATAAGAGTTTAAAGTCCACAAACAGATCAAGGAATTTCATTGATTCTCATTTTTTCTTTTTCTTTCTTGTATTGTCCAAGTATCATTACAACACATAACAGCCATTACTCGTTTTTTGTTATGACTTCACATCAGTTATCTGAACATTTTCTCTCCTGTTTAACCTATAGTGCTCTCAAACCAAACCTACCCCTCTGCTTTTAGGAGGAAAAATAGACCCGTCGAAAAACCCAAAGGATATCCCACTGTGGTCACCACACTAGTTACCCATCAGTTGAGGCACATTATAGGTATTAGTCCAACATAAATTTCATATATCAAAAAGTCGATAAGAGTTTAAAGTCCACAAACAGATCAAAGAATTTCAATGATTCTCATTTTTTCTTTTTCTTTTTTGTATTGTCCAAGTATCATTACAACACATAACAGCCATTATTCGTTTTTTGTTATGACTTCACATCAGTTATCTGAACGTTTTCTCTCCTGTTTAACCTATAGTGCTCTCAAACCAAACCTCCCCCTCTGCTTTTAGGAGGAAAAATAGACCCGTCGAAAAACCCAAAGGATATCCCACTGAGGTCACCACACTAGTTACCCATCAGTTGAGGCACATTATAGGTATTAGTCCAACATAAATTTCATATATCAAAAAGTTGATAAGAGTTTAAAGTCCACAAACAGATCAAGGAATTTCATTGATTCTAATTTTTTATTTTTCTTTCTTGTATTGTCCAAGTATCATTACAACACATAACAGCCATTACTCGTTTTTTGTTATGACTTCACATCAGTTATCTGAACGTTTTCTCTCCTGTTTAACCTATAGTGCTCTCAAACCAAACCTCCCCCTCTGCTTTTAGGAGGAAAAATAGACCCGTCGAAAAACCCAAAGGATATCCCACTGAGGTCACCACACTAGTTACCCATCAGTTGAGGCACATTATAGGTATTAGTCCAACATAAATTTCATATATCAAAAAGTTGATAAGAGTTTAAAGTCCACAAAAAGATCAAGGAATTTCATTGATTCTCATTTTTTTTTTTTTTTCTTGTATTGTCCAAGTATCATTACAACACATAACAGCCATTACTCGTTTTTTGTTATGACTTCACATCAGTTATCTGAATGTTTTATCTCCTTTCTAACCTATAGTGCTCTCAAACCAAACCTCCCCCTCTGCTTTTAGGAGGAAAAATAGACCCGTCGAAAAACCCAAAGAATATCCCACTGAGGTCACCACACTAGTTACCCATCAGTTGAGGCACATTATAGGTATTAGTCCAACATAAATTTCATATATCAAAAAGTCGATAAGAGTTTAAAGTCCACAAACAGATCAAGGAATTTCATTGATTCTCATTTTTTATTTTTCTTTCTTGTATTGTCCAAGTATCATTACAACACATAACAGCCATTACTCGTTTTTTGTTATGACTTCACATCAGTTATCTGAACGTTTTCTCTCCTGTTTAACCTATAGTGCTCTCAAACCAAACCTCTCCCTCTGCTTTTAGGAGGAAAAATAGACCCGTCGAAAAACCCAAAGGATTTCCCACTGTGGTCACCACACTAGTTACCCATCAGTTGAGGCACATTATAGGTATCAGTCCAACATAAATTTCATATATCAAAAAGTCGATAAGAGTTTAAAGTCCACAAACAGATCAAGGAATTTCAATGATTCTCATTTTTTCTTTTTCTTTTTTGTATTGTCCAAGTATCATTACAACACATAACAGCCATTACTCGTTTTTTGTTATGACTTCACATCAGTTATCTGAACGTTTTCTCTCCTGTTTAACCTATAGTGCTCTCAAACCAAACCTCCCCCTCTGCTTTTAGGAGGAAAAATAGACCCGTCGAAAAACCCAAAGGATATCCCACTGAGGTCACCACACTAGTTACCCATCAGTTGAGGCACATTATAGGTATTAGTCCAACATAAATTTCATATATCAAAAAGTCGATAAGAGTTTAAAGTCCACAAACAGATCAAGGAATTTCATTGATTCTCATTTTTTCTTTTTCTTTCTTGTATTGTCCAAGTATCATTACAACACATAACAGCCATTACTCGTTTTTTGTTATGACTTCACATCAGTTATCTGAACGTTTTCTCTCCTGTTTAACCTATAGTGCTCTCAAACCAAACCTCCCCCTCTGCTTTTGGGAGGAAAAATAGACCCGTCGAAAAACCCAAAGGATATCCCACTGAGGTCACCACACTAGTTACCCATCAGTTGAGGCACATTATAGGTATTAGTCCAACATAAATTTCATATATCAAAAAGTCGATAAGAGTTTAAAGTCCACAAACAGATCAAGGAATTTCATTGATTCTCATTTTTTATTTTTCTTTCTTGTATTGTCCAAGTAGCATTACAACACATAACAGCCATTACTCGTTTTTTGTTATGACTTCACATCAGTTATCTGAACGTTTTCTCTCCTTTTTAACCTATAGTGCTCTCAAACCAAATCTCCCCCTCTGCTTTTAGGAGGAAAAATAGACCCGTCGAAAAAAAAACAAAGGATATCCCACTGAGGTCACCACAATAGTTACCCATCAGTTGAGGAACATTATAGGTATTAGTCCAACATAAATTTCATATATCAAAAAGTCGATAAGAGTTTAAAGTCCACAAACAGATCAAGGAATTTCAATGATTCTCATTTTTTCTTTTTCTTTTTTGTATTGTCCAAGTATCATTACAACACATAACAGCCATTACTCGTTTTTTGTTATGACTTCACATCAGTTATCTGAACGTTTTCTCTCCTGTTTAACCTATAGTGCTCTCAAACCAAACCTCCCCCTCTGCTTTTAGTAGGAAAAATAGACCCGTCGAAAAACCCAAAGGATATCCCACTGAGGTCACCACACTAGTTACCCATCAGTTGAGGCACATTATAGGTATTAGTCCAACATAAATTTCATATATCAAAAAGTCGATAAGAGTTTAAAGTCCACAAACAGATCAAGGAATTTCATTGATTCTCATTTTTTCTTTTTCTTTCTTGTATTGTCCAAGTACCATTACAACACATAACAGCCATTACTCGTTTTTTGTTATGACTTCACATCAGTTATCTGAACATTTTCTCTCCTGTTTAACCTATAGTGCTCTCAAACCAAACCTCCCCCTCTGCTTTTAGGAGGAAAAATAGACCCGTCGAAAAACCCAAAGGATATCCCACTGTGGTCACCACACTAGTTACCCATCAGTTGAGGCACATTATAGGTATTAGTCCAACATAAATTTCATATATCAAAAAGTCGATAAGAGTTTAAAGTCCACAAACAGATCAAGGAATTTCAATGATTCTCATTTTTTCTTTTTCTTTTTTGTATTGTCCAAGTATCATTACAACACATAACAGCCATTATTCGTTTTTTGTTATGACTTCACATCAGTTATCTGAACGTTTTCTCTCCTGTTTAACCTATAGTGCTCTCAAACCAAACCTCCCCCTCTGCTTTTAGGAGGAAAAATAGACCCGTCGAAAAACCCAAAGGATATCCCACTGAGGTCACCACACTAGTTACCTATCAGTTGAGGCACATTATAGGTATTAGTCCAACATAAATTTCACATATCAAAAAGTTGATAAGAGTTTAAAGTCCACAAACAGATCAAGGAATTTCATTGATTCTCATTTTTTATTTTTCTTTCTTGTATTGTCCAAGTATCATTACAACACATAACAGCCATTACTCGTTTTTTGTTATGACTTCACATCAGTTATCTGAACGTTTTCTCTCCTGTTTAACCTATAGTGCTCTCAAACCAAACCTCCCCCTCTGCTTTTAGGAGGAAAAATAGACCCGTCGAAAAACCCAAACGATATCCCACTGAGGTCACGACACTAGTTACCCATCAGTTGAGGCACATTATAGGTATTAGTCCAACATATATTTCATATATCAAAAAGTCGATAAGAGTTTAAAGTCCACAAACAGATCAAGGAATTTCATTGATTCTCATTTTTCTTTTTCTTTCTTGTATTGTCCAAGTATCATTACAACACATAACAGCCATTACTCGTTTTTTGTTATGACTTCACATCAGTTATCTGAACGTTTTCTCTCCTTTTTAACCTATAGTGCTCTCAAACCAAACCTCCCCCTCTGCTTTTAGGAGGAAAAATAGACCCGTCGAAAAACCCAAAGGATATCCCACTGAGGTCACCACACTAGTTACCCATCAGTTGAGGCACATTATAGGTATTAGTCCAACATAAATTTCATATATCAAAAAGTCGATAAGAGTTTAAAGTCCACAAACAGATCAAGGAATTTCATTGATTCTCATTTTTTATTTTTCTTTCTTGTATTGTCCAAGTATCATTACAACACATAACAGCCATTACTCGTTTTTTGTTATGACTTCACATCAGTTATCTGAACGTTTTCTCTCCTGTTTAACCTATAGTGCTCTCAAACCAAACCTCCCCCTCTGCTTTTAGGAGGAAAAATAGACCCGTCGAAAAACCCAAAGGATATCCCACTGAGGTCGCCACACTAGTTACCCATCAGTTGAGGCACATTATAGGTATTAGTCCAACATAAATTTCATATATCAAAAAGTCGATAAGAGTTTAAAGTCCACAAACAGATCAAGGAATTTCATTGATTCTCATTTTTTATTTTTCTTTCTTGTATTGTCCAAGTATCATTACAACACATAACAGCCATTACTCGTTTTTTGTTATGACTTCACATCAGTTATCTGAACGTTTTCTCTCCTATTTAACCTATAGTGCTCTCAAACCAAACCTCCCCCTTTGCTTTTAGGAGGTAAAATAGACCCGTCGAAAAACCCAAAGGATTTCCCACTGTGGTCACCACACTAGTTACCCATCAGTTGAGGCACATTATAGGTATCAGTCCAACATAAATTTCATATATCAAAAAGTCGATAAGAGTTTAAAGTCCACAAACAGATCAAGGAATTTCATTGATTCTCATTTTTTATTTTTATTTCTTGTATTGTCCAAGTATCATTACAACACATAACAGCCATTACTCGTTTTTTGTTATGACTTCACATCAGTTATCTGAACGTTTTCTCTCCTGTTTAACCTATAGTGCTCTCAAACCAAACCTCCCCCTCTGCTTTTAGGAGGAAAAATAGACCCGTCGAAAAACCCAAAGGATATCCCACTGAGGTCGCCACACTAGTTACCCATCAGTTGAGGCACATTATAGGTATTAGTCCAACATAAATTTCATATATCAAAAAGTCGATAAGAGTTTAAAGTCCACAAACAGATCAAGGAATTTCATTGATTCTCATTTTTTATTTTTCTTTCTTGTATTGTCCAAGTATCATTACAACACATAACAGCCATTACTCGTTTTTTGTTATGACTTCACATCAGTTATCTGAACGTTTTCTCTCCTATTTAACCTATAGTGCTCTCAAACCAAACCTCCCCCTTTGCTTTTAGGAGGAAAAATAGACCCGTCGAAAAACCCAAAGGATTTCCCAATGTGGTCACCACACTAGTTACCCATCAGTTGAGGCACATTATAGGTATCAGTCCAACATAAATTTCATATATCAAAAAGTCGATAAGAGTTTAAAGTCCACAAACAGATCAAGGAATTTCATTGATTCTCATTTTTTATTTTTATTTCTTGTATTGTCCAAGTATCATTACAACACATAACAGCCATTACTCATTTTTTGTTATGACTTCACATCAGTTATCTGAACATTTTCTCTCCTGTTTAACCTATAGTGCTCTCAAACCAAACCTCCACCTCTGCTTTTAGGAGGAAAAATAGACCCGTCGAAAAACCCAAAGGATATCCCACTGAGGTCACCACACTAGTTACCCATCAGTTGAGGCACATTATAGGTATTAGTCCAACATAAATTTCATATCAAAAAGTCGATAAGAGTTTAAAGTCCACAAACAGATCAAGGAATTTCATTGATTCTCATTTTTTCTTTTTCTTTCTTGTATTGTCCAAGTATCATTACAACACATAACAGCCATTACTCGTTTTTTGTTATGACTTCACATCAGTTATCTGAACATTTTCTCTCCTGTTTAACCTATAGTGCTCTCAAACCAAACCTCCCCCTCTGCTTTTAGGAGGAAAAATAGACACGTCGAAAAACCCAAAGGATGTCCCACTGTGGTCACCACACTAGTTACCCATCAGTTGAGGCACATTATAGGTATTAGTCCAACATAAATTTCATATATCAAAAAGTCGATAAGAGTTTAAAGTCCACAAACAGATCAAGGAATTTCAATGATTCTCATTTTTTCTTTTTCTTTTTCTTTTTTGTATTGTCCAAGTATCATTACAACACATAACAGCCATTATTCGTTTTTTGTTATGACTTCACATCAGTTATCTGAACGTTTTCTCTCCTGTTTAACCTATAGTGCTCTCAAACCAAACCGCCCCCTCTGCTTTTAGGAGGAAAAATAGACCCGTCGAAAAACCCAAAGGATATCCCACTGAGGTCACCACACTAGTTACCCATCAGTTGAGGCACATTATAGGTATTAGTCCAACATAAATTTCATATATCAAAAAGTTGATAAGAGTTTAAAGTCCACAAACAGATCAAGGAATTTCATTGATTCTCATTTTTTATTTTTCTTTCTTGTATTGTCCAAGTATCATTACAACACATAACAGCCATTACTCGTTTTTTGTTATGACTTCACATCAGTTCTCTGAACGTTTTCTCTCCTGTTTAACCTATAGTGCTCTCAAACCAAACCTCCCCCTCTGCTTTTAGGAGGAAAAATAGACCCGTCGAAAAACCCAAAGGATATCCCACTGAGGTCACGACACTAGTTACCCATCAGTTGAGGCACATTATAGGTATTAGTCCAACATATATTTCATATATCAAAAAGTCGATAAGAGTTTAAAGTCCACAAACAGATCAAGGAATTTCATTGATTCTCATTTTTCTTTTTCTTTCTTGTATTGTCCAAGTATCATTACAACACATAACAGCCATTACTCGTTTTTTGTTATGACTTCACATCAGTTATCTGAACGTTTTCTCTCCTTTTTAACCTATAGTACTCTCAAACCAAACCTCCCCCTCTGCTTTTAGGAGGAAAAATAGACCCGTCGAAAAACCCAAAGGATATCCCACTGAGGTCACCACACTAGTTACCCATCAGTTGAGGCACATTATAGGTATTAGTCCAACATAAATTTCATATATCAAAAAGTCGATAAGAGTTTAAAGTCCACAAACAGATCAAGGAATTTCATTGATTATCATTTTTTATTTTTCTTTCTTGTATTGTCCAAGTATCATTACAACACATAACAGCCATTACTCATTTTTTGTTATGACTTCACATCAGTTATCTGAACGTTTTCTCTCCTCTTTAACCTATAGTGCTCTCAAACCAAACCTCCCCCTCTGCTTTTAGGAGGAAAAATAGACCCGTCGAAAAAACCCAAAGGATATCCCACTGAGGTCACCACACTAGTTACCCATCAGTTGAGGCACATTATAGGTATCAGTCCAACATAAATTTCATATATCAAAAAGTCGATAAGAGTTTAAAGTCCACAAACAGATCAAGGAATTTCATTGATTCTCATTTTTTATTTTTATTTCTTGTATTGTCCAAGTATCATTACAACACATAACAGCCATTACTCATTTTTTGTTATGACTTCACATCAGTTATCTGAACGTTTTCTCTCCTGTTTAACCTATAGTGCTCTCAAACCAAACCTCCCCCTCTGCTTTTAGGAGGAAAAATAGACCCGTCGAAAAACCCAAAGGATATCCCACTGAGGTCACCACACTAGTTACCCATCAGTTGAGGCACATTATAGGTATTAGTCCAACATAAATTTCATATATCAAAAAGTCGATAAGAGTTTAAAGTCCACAAACAGATCAAGGAATTTCATTGATTTTCATTTTTTCTTTTTCTTTCTTGTATTGTCCAAGTATCATTACAACACATACCAGCCATTACTCGTTTTTTGTTATGACTTCACATCAGTTATCTGAACGTTTTCTCTCCTGTTTAACCTATAGTGCTCTCAAACCAAACCTCCCCCTCTGCTTTTAGGAGGAAAAATAGACCCGTCGAAAAACCCAAAGGATATCCCACTGTGGTCACCACACTAGTTACCTATCAGTTGAGGCACATTATAGGTAT
The DNA here is from genome assembly GCF_964204655.1 of Triturus cristatus. NCBI lineage: Eukaryota > Metazoa > Chordata > Amphibia > Caudata > Salamandridae > Triturus > Triturus cristatus. Next base: position 64,512 of record NW_028187673.1, read on the forward strand.
TAGTCCAACATAAATTTCATATATCAAAAAGTCGATAAGAGTTTAAAGTCCACAAACAGATCAAGGAATTTCAATGATTCTCATTTTTTCTTTTTCTTTTTTTTATTGTCCAAGTATCATTACAACACATAACAGCCATTACTCGTTTTTTGTTATGACTTCACATCAGTTATCTGAACGTTTTCTCTCCTGTTTAACCTATAGTGCTCTCAAACCAAACCTCCCCCTCTGCTTTTAGGAGGAAAAATAGACCCATCGAAAAACCCAAAGGATATCCCACTGAGGTCACCACACTAGTTACCCATCAGTTGAGGCACATTATAGGTATTAGTCCAACATAAATTTCATATATCAAAAAGTCGATAAGAGTTTAAAGTCCACAAACAGATCAAGGAATTTCATTGATTCTCATTTTTTCTTTTTCTTTCTTGTATTGTCCAAGTATCATTACAACACATAACAGCCATTACTCGTTTTTTGTTATGACTTCACATCAGTTATCTGAACGTTTTCTCTCCTGTTTAACCTATAGTGCTCTCAAACCAAACCTCCCCCTCTGCTTTTAGGAGGAAAAATAGACCCGTCGAAAAACCCAAAGGATATCCCACTGTGGTCACCACACTAGTTACCCATCAGTTGAGGCACATTATAGGTATTAGTCCAACATAAATTTCATATATCAAAAAGTCGATAAGAGTTTAAAGTCCACAAACAGATCAAGGTTATTTCAATGATTCTCATTTTTTCTTTTTCTTTTTTGTATTGTCCAAGTATCATTACAACACATAACAGCCATTATTCGTTTTTTGTGATGACTTCACATCAGTTATCTGAACGTTTTCTCTCCTGTTTAACCTATAGTGCTCTCAAACCAAACCTCCCCCTCTGCTTTTAGGAGGAAAAATAGACCTGTCGAAAAACCCAAAGGATATCCCACTGAGGTCAACACACTAGTTACCCATCAGTTGAGGCACATTATAGGTATTAGTCCAACATAAATTTCATATATCAAAAAGTCGATAAGAGTTTAAAGTCCACAAACAGATCAAGGAATTTCATTGATTCTCATTTTTTATTTTTCTTTCTTGTATTGTCCAAGTATCATTACAACACGTAACAGCCATTACTCGTTTTTTGTTATGACTTCACATCAGTTATCTGAACGTTTTCTCTCCTGTTTAACCTATAGTGCTCTCAAACCAAACCTCCCCCTTTGCTTTTAGGAGGAAAAATAGACCCGTCGAAAAACCCAAAGGATTTCCCACTGTGGTCACCACACTAGTTACCCATCAGTTGAGGCACATTATAGGTATCAGTCCAACATAAATTTCATATATCAAAAAGTCGATAAGAGTTTAAAGTCCACAAACAGATCAAGGAATTTCATTGATTCTCATTTTTTATTTTTATTTCTTGTATTGTCCAAGTATCATTACAACACATAACAGCCATTACTCATTTTTTGTTATGACTTCACATCAGTTATCTGAACGTTTTCTCTCCTGTTTAACCTATAGTGCTCTCAAACCAAACCTCCCCCTCTGCTTTTAGGAGGAAAAATAGACCCGTCGAAAAACCCAAAGGATATCCACTGAGGTCACCACACTAGTTACCCATCAGTTGAGGCACATTATAGGTATTAGTCCAACATAAATTTCATATATCAAAAAGTCGATAAGAGTTTAAAGTCCACAAACAGATCAAGGAATTTCATTGATTCTCATTTTTTCTTTTTCTTTCTTGTATTGTCCAAGTATCATTACAACACATAACAGCCATTACTCGTTTTTTGTTATGACTTCACATCAGTTATCTGAACGTTTTCTCTCCTGTTTAACCTATAGTGCTCTCAAACCAAACCTCCCCCTCTGCTTTTAGGAGGAAAAATAGACCCGTCGAAAAACCCAAAGGATATCCCACTGTGGTCACCACACTAGTTACCTATCAGTTGAGGCACATTATAGGTATTAGTCCAACATAAATTTCATATATCAAAAAGTCGATAAGAGTTTAAAGTCCACAAACAGATCAAGGAATTTCAATGATTCTCATTTTTTCTTTTTCTTTTTTGTATTGTCCAGAGTATCATTACAACACATAACAGCCATTACTCGTTTTTTGTTATGACTTCACATCAGTTATCTGAACGTTTTCTCTCCTGTTTAACCTATAGTGCTCTCAAACCAAACCTCCCCCTCTGCTTTTAGGAGGAAAAATAGACCCGTCGAAAAACCCAAAGGATATCCCACTGTGGTCACCACACTAGTTACCCATCAGTTGAGGCACATTATAGGTATTAGTCCAACATAAATTTCATATATCAAAAAGTCGATAAGAGTTTAAAGTCCACAAACAGATCAAGGAATTTCAATGATTCTCATTTTTTCTTTTTCTTTTTTGTATTGTCCAAGTATCATTACAACACATAACAGCCATTATTCGTTTTTTGTTATGACTTCACATCAGTTATCTGAACGTTTTCTCTCCTGTTTAACCTATAGTGCTCTCAAACCAAACCTCCCCCTCTGCTTTTAGGAGGAAAAATAGACCCGTCGAAAAACCCAAAGGATATCCCACTGAGGTCACCACACTAGTTACCCATCAGTTGAGGCACATTATAGGTATTAGTCCAATATAAATTTCATATATCAAAAAGTTGATAAGAGTTTAAAGTCCACAAAAAGATCAAGGAATTTCATTGATTCTCATTTTTTTTTTTTTTCTTGTATTGTCCAAGTATCATTACAACACATAACAGCCATTACTCGTTTTTTGTTATGACTTCACATCAGTTATCTGAATGTTTTATCTCCTTTCTAACCTATAGTGCTCTCAAACCAAACCTCCCCCTCTGCTTTTAGGAGGAAAAATAGACCCGTCGAAAAACCCAAAGGATATCCCACTGAGGTCACCACACTAGTTACCCATCAGTTGAGGCACATTATAGGTATTAGTCCAACATAAATTTCATATATCAAAAAGTCGATAAGAGTTTAAAGTCCACAAACAGATCAAGGAATTTCATTGATTCTCATTTTTTATTTTTCTTTCTTGTATTGTCCAAGTATCATTACAACACATAACAGCCATTACTCGTTTTTTTTGTTATGACTTCACATCAGTTATCTGAACGTTTTCTCTCCTGTTTAACCTATAGTGCTCTCAAACCAAACCTCCCCCTCTGCTTTTAGGAGGAAAAATAGACCCGTCGAAAAACCCAAAGGATTTCCCACTGTGGTCACCACACTAGTTACCCATCAGTTGAGGCACATTATAGGTATCAGTCCAACATAAATTTCATATATCAAAAAGTCGATAAGAGTTTAAAGTCCACAAACAGATCAAGGAATTTCAATGATTCTCATTTTTTCTTTTTCTTTTTTGTATTGTCCAAGTATCATTACAACACATAACAGCCATTACTCGTTTTTTGTTATGACTTCACATCAGTTATCTGAACGTTTTCTCTCCTGTTTAACCTATAGTGCTCTCAAACCAAACCGCCCCCTCTGCTTTTAGGAGGAAAAATAGACCCGTCGAAAAACCCAAAGGATATCCCACTGAGGTCACCACACTAGTTACCCATCAGTTGAGGCACATTATAGGTATTAGTCCAACATAAATTTCATATATCAAAAAGTCGATAAGAGTTTAAAGTCCACAAACAAATCAAGGAATTTCATTGATTCTCATTTTTTATTTTTCTTTCTTGTATTGTCCAAGTATCATTACAACACATAACAGCCATTACTCGTTTTTTGTTATGACTTCACATCAGTTATCTGAACGTTTTCTCTCCTGTTTAACCTATAGTGCTCTCAAACCAAACCTCCCCCTCTGCTTTTAGGAGGAAAAATAGACCCGTCGAAAAACCCAAAGGATATCCCACTGTGGTCACCACACTAGTTACCCATCAGTTGAGGCACATTATAGGTATTACTCCAACATAAATTTCATATATCAAAAAGTCGATAAGAGTTTAAAGTCCACAAACAGATCAAGGAATTTCAATGATTCTCATTTTTTCTTTTTCTTTTTTGTATTGTCCAAGTATCATTACAACACATAACAGCCATTATTCGTTTTTTGTTATGACTTCACATCAGTTATCTGAACGTTTTCTCTCCTGTTTAACCTATAGTGCTCTCAAACCAAACCTCCCCCTCTGCTTTTAGGAGGAAAAATAGACCTGTCGAAAAACCCAAAGGATATCCCACTGAGGTCACCACACTAGTTACCCATCAGTTGAGGCACATTATAGGTATCAGTCCAACATAAATTTCATATATCAAAAAGTTGATAAGAGTTTAAAGTCCACAAAAAGATCAAGGAATTTCATTGATTCTCATTTTTTTTTTTTTTTCTTGTATTGTCCAAGTATCATTACAAAACATAACAGCCATTACTCGTTTTTTGTTATGACTTCACATCAGTTATCTGAACGTTTTCTCTCCTGTTTAACCTATAGTGCTCTCAAACCAAACCTCCCCCTCTGCTTTTAGGAGGAAAAATAGACCCGTCGAAAAACCCAAAGGATTTCCCACTGTGGTCACCACACTAGTTACCCATCAATTGAGGCACATTATAGGTATCAGTCCAACATAAATTTCATATATCAAAAAGTCGATAAGAGTTTAAAGTCCACAAACAGATCAAGGAATTTCAATGAGTCTCATTTTTTATTTTTATTTCTTGTATTGTCCAAGTATCATTACAACACATAACAGCCATTACTCATTTTTTGTTATGACTTCACATCAGTTATCTGAACGTTTTCTCTCCTGTTTAACGTATAGTGCTCTCAAACCAAACCTCCCCCTCTGCTTTTAGGAGGAAAAATAGACCCGTCGAAAAACCCAAAGGATATCCCACTGAGGTCACCACACTAGTTACCCATCAGTTGAGGCACATTATAGGTATTAGTCCAACATAAATTTCATATATCAAAAAGTCGATAAGAGTTTAAAGTCCACAAACAGATCAAGGAATTTCATTGATTCTCATTTTTTCTTTTTCTTTCTTGTATTGTCTAAGTATCATTACAACACATAACAGCCATTACTCGTTTTTTGTTATGACTTCACATCAGTTATCTGAACGTTTTCTCTCCTGTTTAACCTATAGTGCTCTCAAACCAAACCTCCCCCTCTGCTTTTAGGAGGAAAAATAGACCCGTCGAAAAACCCAAAGGATATCCCACTGTGGTCACCACACTAGTTACCCATCAGTTGAGGCACATTATAGGTATTAGTCCAACATAAATTTCATATATCAAAAAGTCGATAAGAGTTTAAAGTCCACAAACAGATCAAGGAATTTCAATGATTCTCATTTTTTCTTTTTCTTTTTTGTATTGTCCAAGTATCATTACAACACATAACAGCCATTACTCGTTTTTTGTTATGACTTCACATCAGTTATCTGAACGTTTTCTCTCCTGTTTAACCTATAGTGCTCTCAAACCAAACCTCCCCCTCTGCTTTTAGGAGGGAAAATAGACCCGTCAAAAAACCCAAAGGATATCCCACTGAGGTCACCACACTAGTTACCCATCAGCTGAGGCACATTATAGGTATTAGTCCAACATAAATTTCATATATCAAAAAGTCGATAAGAGTTTAAAGTCCACAAACAGATCAAGGAATTTCATTGATTCTCATTTTTTCTTTTTCTTTCTTGTATTGTCCAAGTATCATTACAACACATAACAGCCATTACTCGTTTTTTGTTATGACTTCACATCAATTATCTGAACGTTTTCTCTCCTGTTTAACCTATAGTGCTCTCAAACCAAACCTCCCCCTCTGCTTTTAGGAGGAAAAATAGACCCGTCGAAAAACCCAAAGGATATCCCACTGTGGTCATCACACTAGTTACCCATCAGTTGAGGCACATTATAGGTATTAGTCCAACATAAATTTCATATATCAAAAAGTCGATAAGAGTTTAAAGTCCACAAACAGATCAAGGAATTTCAATGATTCTCATTTTTTCTTTTTCTTTTTTGTATTGTCCAAGTATCATTACAACACATAACAGCCATTACTCGTTTTTTGTTATGACTTCACATCAGTTATCTGAACGTTTTCTCTCCTGTTTAACCTATAGTGCTCTCAAACCAAACCTCCCCCTCTGCTTTTAGGAGGAAAAATAGACCCGTCGAAAAACCCAAAGGATATCCCACTGAGGTCACCACACTAGTTACCCATCAGTTGAGGCACATTATAGGTATTAGTCCAACATAAATTTTCATATATCAAAAAGTTGATAAGAGTTTAAAGTCCACAAACAGATCAAGGAATTTCATTGATTCTCATTTTTTTTTTTTTTCTTGTTTTGTCCAAGTATCATTACAACACATAACAGCCATTACTCGTTTTTTGTTATGACTTCACATCAGTTATCTGAATGTTTTATCTCCTTTTTAACCTATAGTGCTCTCAAACCAAACCTCCCCCTCTGCTTTTAGGAGGAAAAATAGACCCGTCGAAAAACCCAAAGGATATCCCACTGAGGTCACCACACTAGTTACCCATCAGTTGAGGCACATTATAGGTATTAGTCCAACATAAATTTCATATATCAAAAAGTTGATAAGAGTTTAAAGTCCACAAAAAGATCAAGGAATTTCATTGATTCTCATTTTTTTTTTTTTCTTGTATTGTCCAAGTATCATTACAACACATAACAGCCATTACTCGTTTTTTGTTATGACTTCACATCAGTTATCTGAATGTTTTATCTCCTTTTTAACCTATAGTGCTCTCAAACCAAACCTCCCCCTCTGCTTTTAGGAGGAAAAATAGACCCGTCGAAAAACCCAAAGGATATCCCACTGAGGTCACCACACTAGTTACCCATCAGTTGAGGCACATTATAGGTATTAGTCCAACATACATTTCATATATCAAAAAGTTGATAAGAGTTTAAAGTCCACAAAAAGATCAAGGAATTTCATTGATTCTCATTTTTTTTTTTTTTCTTGTATTGTCCAAGTATCATTACAACACATAACAGCCATTACTCGTTTTTTGTTATGACTTCACATCAGTTATCTGAACGTTTTCTCTCCTGTTTAACCTATAGTGCTCTCAAACCAAACCTCCCCCTCTGCTTTTAGGAGGAAAAATAGACCCGTCGAAAAACCCAAAGGATTTCCCACTGTGGTCACCACACTAGTTACCCATCAGTTGAGGCACATTATAGGTATCAGTCCAACATAAATTTCATATATCAAAAAGTCGATAAGAGTTTAAAGTCCACAAACAGATCAAGGAATTTCAATGATTCTCATTTTTTCTTTTTCTTTTTTGTATTGTCCAAGTATCATTACAACACATAACAGCCATTACTCGTTTTTTGTTATGACTTCACATCAGTTATCTGAACGTTTTCTCTCCTGTTTAACCTATAGTGCTCTCAAACCAAACCTCCCCCTCTGCTTTTAGGAGGGAAAATAGACCCGTCAAAAAACCCAAAGGATATCCCACTGAGGTCACCACACTAGTTACCCATCAGCTGAGGCACATTATAGGTATTAGTCCAACATAAATTTCATATATCAAAAAGTCGATAAGAGTTTAAAGTCCACAAACAGATCAAGGAATTTCATTGATTCTCATTTTTTCTTTTTCTTTCTTGTATTGTCCAAGTATCATTACAACACATAACAGCCATTACTCGTTTTTTGTTATGACTTCACATCAATTATCTGAACGTTTTCTCTCCTGTTTAACCTATAGTGCTCTCAAACCAAACCTCCCCCTCTGCTTTTAGGAGGAAAAATAGACCCGTCGAAAAACCCAAAGGATATCCCACTGTGGTCATCACACTAGTTACCCATCAGTTGAGGCACATTATAGGTATTAGTCCAACATAAATTTCATATATCAAAAAGTCGATAAGAGTTTAAAGTCCACAAACAGATCAAGGAATTTCAATGATTCTCATTTTTTCTTTTTCTTTTTTGTATTGTCCAAGTATCATTACAACACATAACAGCCATTACTCGTTTTTTGTTATGACTTCACATCAGTTATCTGAACGTTTTCTCTCCTTTTTAACCTATAGTGCTCTCAAACCAAACCTCCCCCTCTGCTTTTAGGAGGAAAAATAGACCCGTCGAAAAACCCAAAGGATATCCCACTGAGGTCACCACACTAGTTACCCATCAGTTGAGGCACATTATAGGTATTAGTCCAACATAAATTTTCATATATCAAAAAGTTGATAAGAGTTTAAAGTCCACAAACAGATCAAGGAATTTCATTGATTCTCATTTTTTTTTTTTTTCTTGTTTTGTCCAAGTATCATTACAACACATTACAGCCATTACTCGTTTTTTGTTATGACTTCACATCAGTTATCTGAATGTTTTATCTCCTTTTTAACCTATAGTGCTCTCAAACCAAACCTCCCCCTCTGCTTTTAGGAGGAAAAATAGACCCGTCGAAAAACCCAAAGGATATCCCACTGAGGTCACCACACTAGTTACCCATCAGTTGAGGCACATTATAGGTATTAGTCCAACATAAATTTCATATATCAAAAAGTTGATAAGAGTTTAAAGTCCACAAAAAGATCAAGGAATTTCATTGATTCTCATTTTTTTTTTTTTTCTTGTATTGTCCAAGTATCATTACAACACATAACAGCCATTACTCGTTTTTTGTTATGACTTCACATCAGTTATCTGAACGTTTTCTCTCCTGTTTAACCTATAGTGCTCTCAAACCAAACCTCCCCCTCTGCTTTTAGGAGGAAAAATAGACCCGTCGAAAAACCCAAAGGATTTCCCACTGTGGTCACCACACTAGTTACCCATCAGTTGAGGCACATTATAGGTATCAGTCCAACATAAATTTCATATATCAAAAAGTCGATAAGAGTTTAAAGTCCACAAACAGATCAAGGAATTTCAATGATTCTCATTTTTTATTTTTATTTCTTGTATTGTCCAAGTATCATTACAACACATAACAGCCATTACTCATTTTTTGTTATGACTTCACATCAGTTATCTGAACGTTTTCTCTCCTGTTTAACGTATAGTGCTCTCAAACCAAACCTCCCCCTCTGCTTTTAGGAGGAAAAATAGACCCGTCGAAAAACCCAAAGGATATCCCACTGAGGTCACCACACTAGTTACCCATCAGTTGAGGCACATTATAGGTATTAGTCCAACATAAATTTCATACATCAAAAAGTCGATAAGAGTTTAAAGTCCACAAACAGATCAAGGAATTTCATTGATTCTCATTTTTTCTTTTTCTTTCTTGTATTGTCTAAGTATCATTACAACACATAACAGCCATTACTCGTTTTTTGTTATGACTTCACATCAGTTATCTGAACGTTTTCTCTCCTGTTTAACCTATAGTGCTCTCAAACCAAACCTCCCCCTCTGCTTTTAGGAGGAAAAATAGACCCGTCGAAAAACCCAAAGGATATCCCACTGTGGTCACCACACTAGTTACCCATCAGTTGAGGCACATTATAGGTATTAGTCCAACATAAATTTCATATATCAAAAAGTCGATAAGAGTTTAAAGTCCACAAACAGATCAAGGAATTTCAATGATTCTCATTTTTTCTTTTTCTTTTTTGTATTGTCCAAGTATCATTACAACACATAACAGCCATTACTCGTTTTTTGTTATGACTTCACATCAGTTATCTGAACGTTTTCTCTCCTGTTTAACCTATAGTGCTCTCAAACCAAACCTCCCCCTCTGCTTTTAGGAGGAAAAATAGACCCGTCGAAAAACCCAAAGGATATCCCACTGAGGTCACCACACTAGTTACCCATCAGTTGAGGCACATTATAGGTATTAGTCCAACATAAATTTTCATATATCAAAAAGTTTATAAGAGTTTAAAGTCCACAAACAGATCAAGGAATTTCATTGATTCTCATTTTTTTTTTTTTTCTTGTATTGTCCAAGTATCATTACAACACATAACAGCCATTACTCGTTTTTTGTTATGACTTCACATCAGTTATCTGAATGTTTTATCTCCTGTTTAACCTATAGTGCTCTCAAACCAAACCTCCCCCTCTGCTTTTAGGAGGAAAAATAGACCCGTCGAAAAACCCAAAGGATATCCCACTGTGGTCATCACACTAGTTACCCATCAGTTGAGGCACATTATAGGTATTAGTCCAACATAAATTTCATATATCAAAAAGTCGATAAGAGTTTAAAGTCCACAAACAGATCAAGGAATTTCAATGATTCTCATTTTTTCTTTTTCTTTTTTGTATTGTCCAAGTATCATTACAACACATAACAGCCATTACTCGTTTTTTGTTATGACTTCACATCAGTTATCTGAACGTTTTCTCTCCTGTTTAACCTATAGTGCTCTCAAACCAAACCTCCCCCTCTGCTTTTAGGAGGAAAAATAGACCCGTCGAAAAACCCAAAGGATATCCCACTGAGGTCACCACACTAGTTACCCATCAGTTGAGGCACATTATAGGTATTAGTCCAACATAAATTTTCATATATCAAAAAGTTGATAAGAGTTTAAAGTCCACAAACAGATCAAGGAATTTCATTGATTCTCATTTTTTTTTTTTTTCTTGTTTTGTCCAAGTATCATTACAACACATAACAGCCATTACTCGTTTTTTGTTATGACTTCACATCAGTTATCTGAATGTTTTATCTCCTTTTTAACCTATAGTGCTCTCAAACCAAACCTCCCCCTCTGCTTTTAGGAGGAAAAATAGACCCGTCGAAAAACCCAAAGGATATCCCACTGAGGTCACCACACTAGTTACCCATCAGTTGAGGCACATTATAGGTATTAGTCCAACATAAATTTCATATATCAAAAAGTTGATAAGAGTTTAAAGTCCACAAAAAGATCAAGGAATTTCATTGATTCTCATTTTTTTTTTTTTTTCTTGTATTGTCCAAGTATCATTACAACACATAACAGCCATTACTCGTTTTTTGTTATGACTTCACATCAGTTATCTGAACGTTTTCTCTCCTGTTTAACCTATAGTGCTCTCAAACCAAACCTCCCCCTCTGCTTTTAGGAGGAAAAATAGACCCGTCGAAAAACCCAAAGGATTTCCCACTGTGGTCACCACACTAGTTACCCATCAGTTGAGGCACATTATAGGTATCAGTCCAACATAAATTTCATATATCAAAAAGTCGATAAGAGTTTAAAGTCCACAAACAGATCAAGGAATTTCAATGATTCTCATTTTTTATTTTTATTTCTTGTATTGTCCAAGTATCATTACAACACATAACAGCCATTACTCATTTTTTGTTATGACTTCACATCAGTTATCTGAACGTTTTCTCTCCTGTTTAACGTATAGTGCTCTCAAACCAAACCTCCCCCTCTGCTTTTAGGAGGAAAAATAGACCCGTCGAAAAACCCAAAGGATATCCCACTGAGGTCACCACACTAGTTACCCATCAGTTGAGGCACATTATAGGTATTAGTCCAACATAAATTTCATATATCAAAAAGTCGATAAGAGTTTAAAGTCCACAAACAGATCAAGGAATTTCATTGATTCTCATTTTTTCTTTTTCTTTCTTGTATTGTCTAAGTATCATTACAACACATAACAGCCATTACTCGTTTTTTGTTATGACTTCACATCAGTTATCTGAACGTTTTCTCTCCTGTTTAACCTATAGTGCTCTCAAACCAAACCTCCCCCTCTGCTTTTAGGAGGAAAAATAGACCCGTCGAAAAACCCAAAGGATATCCCACTGTGGTCACCACACTAGTTACCCATCAGTTGAGGCACATTATAGGTATTAGTCCAACATAAATTTCATATATCAAAAAGTCGATAAGAGTTTAAAGTCCACAAACAGATCAAGGAATTTCAATGATTCTCATTTTTTCTTTTTCTTTTTTGTATTGTCCAAGTATCATTACAACACATAACAGCCATTACTCGTTTTTTGTTATGACTTCACATCAGTTATCTGAACGTTTTCTCTCCTGTTTAACCTATAGTGCTCTCAAACCAAACCTCCCCCTCTGCTTTTAGGAGGGAAAATAGACCCGTCAAAAAACCCAAAGGATATCCCACTGAGGTCACCACACTAGTTACCCATCAGTTGAGGCACATTATAGGTATTAGTCCAACATAAATTTCATATATCAAAAAGTCGATAAGAGTTTAAAGTCCACAAACAGATCAAGGAATTTCATTGATTCTCATTTTTTCTTTTTCTTTCTTGTATTGTCCAAGTATCATTACAACACATAACAGCCATTACTCGTTTTTTGTTATGACTTCACATCAATTATCTGAACGTTTTCTCTCCTGTTTAACCTATAGTGCTCTCAAACCAAACCTCCCCCTCTGCTTTTAGGAGGAAAAATAGACCCGTCGAAAAACCCAAAGGATATCCCACTGTGGTCACCACACTAGTTACCCATCAGTTGAGGCACATTATAGGTATTAGTCCAACATAAATTTCATATATCAAAAAGTCGATAAGAGTTTAAAGTCCACAAACAGATCAAGGAATTTCAATGATTCTCATTTTTTCTTTTTCTTTTTTGTATTGTCCAAGTATCATTACAACACATAACAGCCATTACTCGTTTTTTGTTATGACTTCACATCAGTTATCTGAACGTTTTCTCTCCTGTTTAACCTATAGTGCTCTCAAACCAAACCTCCCCCTCTGCTTTTAGGAGGAAAAATAGACCCGTCGAAAAACCCAAAGGATATCCCACTGAGGTCACCACACTAGTTACCCATCAGTTGAGGCACATTATAGGTATTAGTCCAACATAAATTTTCATATATCAAAAAGTTTATAAGAGTTTAAAGTCCACAAACAGATCAAGGAATTTCATTGATTCTCATTTTTTTTTTTCTTGTATTGTCCAAGTATCATTACAACACATAACAGCCATTACTCGTTTTTTGTTATGACTTCACATCAGTTATCTGAATGTTTTATCTCCTTTTTAACCTATAGTGCTCTCAAACCAAACCTCCCCCTCTGCTTTTAGGAGGAAAAATAGACCCGTCGAAAAACCCAAAGGATATCCCTCTGAGGTCACCACACTAGTTACCCATCAGTTGAGGCACATTATAGGTATTAGTCCAACATAAATTTCATATATCAAAAAGTCGATAAGAGTTTAAAGTCCACAAACAGATCAAGGAATTTCAATGATTCTCATTTTTTCTTTTTCTTTTTTGTATTGTCCAAGTATCATTACAACACATAACAGCCATTACTCGTTTTTTGTTATGACTTCACATCAGTTATCTGAATGTTTTATCTCCTTTTTAACCTATAGTGCTCTCAAACCAAACCTCCCCCTCTGCTTTTAGGAGGAAAAATAGACCCGTCGAAAAACCCAAAGGATATCCCACTGAGGTCACCACACTAGTTACCCATCAGTTGAGGCACATTATAGGTATTAGTCCAACATAAATTTCATATATCAAAAAGTCGATAAGAGTTTAAAGTCCACAAACAGATCAAGGAATTTCATTGATTCTCATTTTTTATTTTTCTTTCTTGCATTGTCCAAGTATCATTACAACACATAACAGCCATTACTCGTTTTTTGTTATGACTTCACATCAGTTATCTGAACGTTTTCTCTCCTGTTTAACCTATAGTGCTCTCAAACCAAACCTCCCCCTCTGCTTTTAGGAGGAAAAATAGACCCGTCGAAAAACCCAAAGGATATCCCACTGAGGTCACCACACTAGTTACCCATCAGTTGAGGCACATTATAGGTATTAGTCCAACATAAATTTCATATATCAAAAAGTCGATAAGAGTTTAAAGTCCACAAACAGATCAAGGAATTTCATTGATTCTCATTTTTTATTTTTGTTTCTTGTATTGTCCAAGTATCATTACAACACATAACAGCCATTACTCGTTTTTTGTTATGACTTCACATCAGTTATCTGAACGTTTTCTCTCCTGTTTAACCTATAGTGCTCTCAAACCAAACCTCCCCCTCTGCTTTTAGGAGGAAAAATAGACCCGTCGAAAAACCCAAAGGATATCCCACTGAGGTCACCACACTAGTTACCCATCAGTTGAGGCACATTATAGGTATTAGTCCAACATAAATTTTCATATGTCAAAAAGTTGATAAGAGTTTAAAGTCCACAAACAGATCAAGGAATTTCATTGATTCTCATTTTTTTTTTTTCTTGAATTGTCCAAGTATCATTACAACACATAACAGGCTTTACTCGTTTTTTGGTATGACTTCACATCAGTTATCTGAATGTTTTATCTCCTTTTTAACCTATAGTGCTCTCAAACCAAACCTCCCCCTCTGCTTTTAGGAGGAAAAATAGACCCGTCGAAAAACCCAAAGGATATCCCACTGAGGTCACCACACTAGTTACCCATCAGTTGAGGCACATTATAGGTATTAGTCCAACATAAATTTCATATATCAAAAAGTCGATAAGAGTTTAAAGTCCACAAACAGATCAAGGAATTTCAATGATTCTCATTTTTTCTTTTTCTTTTTTGTATTGTCCAAGTATCATTACAACACATAACAGCCATTACTCGTTTTTTGTTATGACTTCACATCAGTTATCTGAACGTTTTCTCTCCTGTTTAACCTATAGTGCTCTCAAACCAAACCTCCCCCTCTGCTTTTAGGAGGAAAAATAGACCCGTCGAAAAACCCAAAGGATATCCCACTGAGGTCACCACACTAGTTACCCATCAGTTGAGGCACATTATAGGTATTAGTCCAACATAAATTTTCATATATCAAAAAGTTGATAAGAGTTTAAAGTCCACAAACAGATCAAGGAATTTCATTGATTCTCATTTTTTTTTTTTTTCTTGTATTGTCAAAGTATCATTACAACACATAACAGCCATTACTCGTTTTTTGTTATGACTTCACATCAGTTATCTGAATGTTTTATCTCCTTTTTAACCTATAGTGCTCTCAAACCAAACCTCCCCCTCTGCTTTTAGGAGGAAAAATAGACCCGTCGAAAAACCCAAAGGATATCCCACTGAGGTCACCACACTAGTTACCCATCAGTTGAGGCACATTATAGGTATTAGTCCAACATAAATTTCATATATCAAAAAGTCGATAAGAGTTTAAAGTCCACAAACAGATCAAGGAATTTCATTGATTCTCATTTTTTATTTTTCTTTCTTGCATTGTCCAAGTATCATTACAACACATAACAGCCATTACTCGTTTTTTGTTATGACTTCACATCAGTTATCTGAACGTTTTCTCTCCTGTTTAACCTATAGTGCTCTCAAACCAAACCTCCCCCTCTGCTTTTAGGAGGAAAAATAGACCCGTCGAAAAACCCAAAGGATATCCCACTGAGGTCACCACACTAGTTACCCATCAGTTGAGGCACATTATAGGTATTAGTCCAACATAAATTTCATATATCAAAAAGTCGATAAGAGTTTAAAGTCCACAAACAGATCAAGGAATTTCATTGATTCTCATTTTTTATTTTTGTTTCTTGTATTGTCCAAGTATCATTACAACACATAACAGCCATTACTCGTTTTTTATTATGACTTCACATCAGTTATCTGAACGTTTTCTCTCCTGTTTAACCTATAGTGCTCTCAAACCAAACCTCCCCCTCTGCTTTTAGGAGGAAAAATAGACCCGTCAAAAAACACAAAGGATATCCCACTGAGGTCACCACACTAGTTACCCATCAGTTGAGGCACATTATAGGTATTAGTCCAACATAAATTTCATATATCAAAAAGTCGATAAAAGTGTAAAGTCCACAAACAGATCAAGGAATTTCATTGATTCTCATTTTTTCTTTTTCTTTCTTGTATTGTCCAAGTATCATTACAACACATAACAGCCATTACTCATTTTTTGTTATGACTTCACATCAGTTATCTGAACGTTTTCTCTCCTGTTTAATCTATAGTGCTCTCAAACCAAACCTCCCCCTCTGCTTTTAGGAGGAAAACTAGACCCGTCGAAAAACCAAAAGGATATCCCACTGTGGTCAACTCACTAGTTACCCATCAGTTGAGGCACATTATAGATATTAGTCCAACATGAATTTCATATATCAAAAAGTCGATAAGAGTTTAAAGTCCACAAACAGATCAAGGAATTTCAACGATTCTCATTTTTTATTTTTCTTTCTTGTATTGTCCAAGTATCATTACAACACATAACAGCCATTACTCGTTTTTTGTTATGACTTCACATCAGTTATCTGAACGTTTTCTCTCCTGTTTAACCTATAGTGCTCTCAAACCAAACCTCCCCCTCTGCTTTTAGGAGGAAAAATAGACCCATCGAAAAACCCAAAGGATATCCCACTGAGGTCACCACACTAGTTACCCATCAGTTGAGGCACATTATAGGTATTAGTCCAACATAAATTTCATATATCAAAAAGTTGATAAGAGTTTAAAGTCCACAAACAGATCAAGGAATTTCATTGATTCTCATTTTTTATTTTTCTTTCTTGTATTGTCCAAGTATCATTACAACACATAACAGCCATTACTCGTTTTTTGTTATGACTTCACATCAGTTATCTGAACGTTTTCTCTCCTTTTTAACCTATAGTGCTCTCAAACCAAACCTCCCCCTCTGCTTTTAGGAGGAAAAATAGACCCGTCGAAAAACCCAAAGGATATCCCACTGAGGTCACTACACTAGTTACCCATCAGTTGAGGCACATTATAGGTATTAGTCCAACATAAATTTCATATATCAAAAAGTCGATAAGAGTTTAAAGTCCGCAAACAGATCAAGGAATTTCAATGATTCTCATTTTTTCTTTTTCTTTTTTGTATTGTCCAAGTATCATTACAACACATAACAGCCATTACTCGTTTTTTGTTATGACTTCACATCAGTTATCTGAACGTTTTCTCTCCTGTTTAACCTATAGTGCTCTCAAACCAAACCTCCCCCTCTGCTTTTAGGAGGAAAAATAGACCCGTCGAAAAACCCAAAGGATATCCCACTGAGGTCACCACACTAGTTACCCATCAGTTGAGGCACATTATAGGTATTAGTCCAACATAAATTTTCATATGTCAAAAAGTTGATAAGAGTTTAAAGTCCACAAACAGATCAAGGAATTTCATGGATTCTCATTTTTTTTTTTTCTTGTATTGTCCAAGTATCATTACAACACATAACAGCCATTACTCGTTTTTTGGTATGACTTCACATCAGTTATCTGAATGTTTTATCTCCTTTTTAACCTATAGTGCTCTCAAACCAAACCTCCCCCTCTGCTTTTAGGAGGAAAAATAGACCCGTCGAAAAACCCAAAGGATATCCCACTGAGGTCACCACACTAGTTACCCATCAGTTGAGGCACATTATAGGTATTAGTCCAACATAAATTTCATATATCAAAAAGTCGATAAGAGTTTAAAGTCCACAAACAGATCAAGGAATTTCAATGATTCTCATTTTTTCTTTTTCTTTTTTGTATTGTCCAAGTATCATTACAACACATAACAGCCATTACTCGTTTTTTGTTATGACTTCACATCAGTTATCTGAACGTTTTCTCTCCTGTTTAACCTATAGTGCTCTCAAACCAAACCTCCCCCTCTGCTTTTAGGAGGAAAAATAGACCCGTCGAAAAACCCAAAGGATATCCCACTGAGGTCACCACACTAGTTACCCATCAGTTGAGGCACATTATAGGTATTAGTCCAACATAAATTTTCATATATCAAAAAGTTGATAAGAGTTTAAAGTCCACAAACAGATCAAGGAATTTCATTGATTCTCATTTTTTTTTTTTTCTTGTATTGTCAAAGTATCATTACAACACATAACAGCCATTACTCGTTTTTTGTTATGACTTCACATCAGTTATCTGAATGTTTTATCTCCTTTTTAACCTATAGTGCTCTCAAACCAAACCTCCCCCTCTGCTTTTAGGAGGAAAAATAGACCCGTCGAAAAACCCAAAGGATATCCCACTGAGGTCACCACACTAGTTACCCATCAGTTGAGGCACATTATAGGTATTAGTCCAACATAAATTTCATATATCAAAAAGTCGATAAGAGTTTAAAGTCCACAAACAGATCAAGGAATTTCATTGATTCTCATTTTTTATTTGTCTTTCTTGCATTGTCCAAGTATCATTACAACACATAACAGCCATTACTCGTTTTTTGTTATGACTTCACATCAGTTATCTGAACGTTTTCTCTCCTGTTTAACCTATAGTGCTCTCAAACCAAACCTCCCCCTCTGCTTTTAGGAGGAAAAATAGACCCGTCGAAAAACCCAAAGGATATCCCACTGAGGTCACCACACTAGTTACCCATCAGTTGAGGCACATTATAGGTATTAGTCCAACATAAATTTCATATATCAAAAAGTCGATAAGAGTTTAAAGTCCACAAACAGATCAAGGAATTTCATTGATTCTCATTTTTTATTTTTGTTTCTTGTATTGTCCAAGTATCATTACAACACATAACAGCCATTACTCGTTTTTTGTTATGACTTCACATCAGTTATCTGAACGTTTTCTCTCCTGTTTAACCTATAGTGCTCTCAAACCAAACCTCCCCCTCTGCTTTTAGGAGGAAAAATAGACCCGTCAAAAAACACAAAGGATATCCCACTGAGGTCACCACACTAGTTACCCATCAGTTGAGGCACATTATAGGTATTAGTCCAACATAAATTTCATATATCAAAAAGTCGATAAAAGTTTAAAGTCCACAAACAGATCAAGGAATTTCATTGATTCTCATTTTTTCTTTTTCTTTCTTGTATTGTCCAAGTATCATTACAACACATAACAGCCATTACTCATTTTTTGTTATGACTTCACATCAGTTATCTGAACGTTTTCTCTCCTGTTTAATCTATAGTGCTCTCAAACCAAACCTCCCCCTCTGCTTTTAGGAGGAAAACTAGACCCGTCGAAAAACCAAAAGGATATCCCACTGTGGTCAACTCACTAGTTACCCATCAGTTGAGGCACATTATAGATATTAGTCCAACATGAATTTCATATATCAAAAAGTCGATAAGAGTTTAAAGTCCACAAACAGATCAAGGAATTTCAACGATTCTCATTTTTTATTTTTCTTTCTTGTATTGTCCAAGTATCATTACAACACATAACAGCCATTACTCGTTTTTTGTTATGACTTCACATCAGTTATCTGAACGTTTTCTCTCCTGTTTAACCTATAGTGCTCTCAAACCAAACCTCCCCCTCTGCTTTTAGGAGGAAAAATAGACCCATCGAAAAACCCAAAGGATATCCCACTGAGGTCACCACACTAGTTACCCATCAGTTGAGGCACATTATAGGTATTAGTCCAACATAAATTTCATATATCAAAAAGTTGATAAGAGTTTAAAGTCCACAAACAGATCAAGGAATTTCATTGATTCTCATTTTTTATTTTTCTTTCTTGTATTGTCCAAGTATCATTACAACACATAACAGCCATTACTCGTTTTTTGTTATGACTTCACATCAGTTATCTGAACGTTTTCTCTCCTTTTTAACCTATAGTGCTCTCAAACCAAACCTCCCCCTCTGCTTTTAGGAGGAAAAATAGACCCGTCGAAAAACCCAAAGGATATCCCACTGAGGTCACTACACTAGTTACCCATCAGTTGAGGCACATTATAGGTATTAGTCCAACATAAATTTCATATATCAAAAAGTCGATAAGAGTTTAAAGTCCGCAAACAGATCAAGGAATTTCAATGATTCTCATTTTTTCTTTTTCTTTTTTGTATTGTCCAAGTATCATTACAACACATAACAGCCATTACTCGTTTTTTGTTATGACTTCACATCAGTTATCTGAACGTTTTCTCTCCTGTTTAACCTATAGTGCTCTCAAACCAAACCTCCCCCTCTGCTTTTAGGAGGAAAAATAGACCCGTCGAAAAACCCAAAGGATATCCCACTGAGGTCACCACACTAGTTACCCATCAGTTGAGGCACATTATAGGTATTAGTCCAACATAAATTTTCATATGTCAAAAAGTTGATAAGAGTTTAAAGTCCACAAACAGATCAAGGAATTTCATGGATTCTCATTTTTTTTTTTTCTTGTATTGTCCAAGTATCATTACAACACATAACAGCCATTACTCGTTTTTTGGTATGACTTCACATCAGTTATCTGAATGTTTTATCTCCTTTTTAACCTATAGTGCTCTCAAACCAAACCTCCCCCTCTGCTTTTAGGAGGAAAAATAGACCCGTCGAAAAACCCAAAGGATATCCCACTGAGGTCACCACACTAGTTACCCATCAGTTGAGGCACATTATAGGTATTAGTCCAACATAAATTTCATATATCAAAAAGTCGATAAGAGTTTAAAGTCCACAAACAGATCAAGGAATTTCAATGATTCTCATTTTTTCTTTTTCTTTTTTGTATTGTCCAAGTATCATTACAACACATAACAGCCATTACTCGTTTTTTGTTATGACTTCACATCAGTTATCTGAACGTTTTCTCTCCTGTTTAACCTATAGTGCTCTCAAACCAAACCTCCCCCTCTGCTTTTAGGAGGAAAAATAGACCCGTCGAAAAACCCAAAGGATATCCCACTGAGGTCACCACACTAGTTACCCATCAGTTGAGGCACATTATAGGTATTAGTCCAACATAAATTTTCATATATCAAAAAGTTGATAAGAGTTTAAAGTCCACAAACAGATCAAGGAATTTCATTGATTCTCATTTTTTTTTTTTTCTTGTATTGTCAAAGTATCATTACAACACATAACAGCCATTACTCGTTTTTTGTTATGACTTCACATCAGTTATCTGAATGTTTTATCTCCTTTTTAACCTATAGTGCTCTCAAACCAAACCTCCCCCTCTGCTTTTAGGAGGAAAAATAGACCCGTCGAAAAACCCAAAGGATATCCCACTGAGGTCACCACACTAGTTACCCATCAGTTGAGGCACATTATAGGTATTAGTCCAACATAAATTTCATATATCAAAAAGTCGATAAGAGTTTAAAGTCCACAAACAGATCAAGGAATTTCATTGATTCTCATTTTTTATTTGTCTTTCTTGCATTGTCCAAGTATCATTACAACACATAACAGCCATTACTCGTTTTTTGTTATGACTTCACATCAGTTATCTGAACGTTTTCTCTCCTGTTTAACCTATAGTGCTCTCAAACCAAACCTCCCCCTCTGCTTTTAGGAGGAAAAATAGACCCGTCGAAAAACCCAAAGGATATCCCACTGAGGTCACCACACTAGTTACCCATCAGTTGAGGCACATTATAGGTATTAGTCCAACATAAATTTCATATATCAAAAAGTCGATAAGAGTTTAAAGTCCACAAACAGATCAAGGAATTTCATTGATTCTCATTTTTTATTTGTCTTTCTTGCATTGTCCAAGTATCATTACAACACATAACAGCCATTACTCGTTTTTTGTTATGACTTCACATCAGTTATCTGAACGTTTTCTCTCCTGTTTAACCTATAGTGCTCTCAAACCAAACCTCCCCCTCTGCTTTTAGGAGGAAAAATAGACCCGTCGAAAAACCCAAAGGATATCCCACTGAGGTCACCACACTAGTTACCCATCAGTTGAGGCACATTATAGGTATTAGTCCAACATAAATTTCATATATCAAAAAGTCGATAAGAGTTTAAAGTCCACAAACAGATCAAGGAATTTCATTGATTCTCATTTTTTATTTTTGTTTCTTGTATTGTCCAAGTATCATTACAACACATAACAGCCATTACTCGTTTTTTGTTATGACTTCACATCAGTTATCTGAACGTTTTCTCTCCTGTTTAACCTATAGTGCTCTCAAACCAAACCTCCCCCTCTGCTTTTAGGAGGAAAAATAGACCCGTCGAAAAACCCAAAGGATATCCCACTGAGGTCACCACACTAGTTACCCATCAGTTGAGGCACATTATAGGTATTAGTCCAACATAAATTTTCATATATCAAAAAGTTGATAAGAGTTTAAAGTCCACAAACAGATCAAGGAATTTCATTGATTCTCATTTTTTTTTTTTTTCTTGTATTGTCAAAGTATCATTACAACACATAACAGCCATTACTCGTTTTTTGTTATGACTTCACATCAGTTATCTGAATGTTTTATCTCCTTTTTAACCTATAGTGCTCTCAAACCAAACCTCCCCCTCTGCTTTTAGGAGGAAAAATAGACCCGTCGAAAAACCCAAAGGATATCCCACTGAGGTCACCACACTAGTTACCCATCAGTTGAGGCACATTATAGGTATTAGTCCAACATAAATTTCATATATCAAAAAGTCGATAAGAGTTTAAAGTCCACAAACAGATCAAGGAATTTCATTGATTCTCATTTTTTATTTGTCTTTCTTGCATTGTCCAAGTATCATTACAACACATAACAGCCATTACTCGTTTTTTGTTATGACTTCACATCAGTTATCTGAACGTTTTCTCTCCTGTTTAACCTATAGTGCTCTCAAACCAAACCTCCCCCTCTGCTTTTAGGAGGAAAAATAGACCCGTCGAAAAACCCAAAGGATATCCCACTGAGGTCACCACACTAGTTACCCATCAGTTGAGGCACATTATAGGTATTAGTCCAACATAAATTTCATATATCAAAAAGTCGATAAGAGTTTAAAGTCCACAAACAGATCAAGGAATTTCATTGATTCTCATTTTTTATTTGTCTTTCTTGCATTGTCCAAGTATCATTACAACACATAACAGCCATTACTCGTTTTTTGTTATGACTTCACATCAGTTATCTGAACGTTTTCTCTCCTGTTTAACCTATAGTGCTCTCAAACCAAACCTCCCCCTCTGCTTTTAGGAGGAAAAAGAGACCCGTCGAAAAACCCAAAGGATATCCCACTGAGGTCACCACACTAGTTACCCATCAGTTGAGGCACATTATAGGTATTAGTCCAACATAAATTTCATATATCAAAAAGTCGATAAGAGTTTAAAGTCCACAAACAGATCAAGGAATTTCATTGATTCTCATTTTTTATTTTTGTTTCTTGTATTGTCCAAGTATCATTACAACACATAACAGCCATTACTCGTTTTTTGTTATGACTTCACATCAGTTATCTGAACGTTTTCTCTCCTGTTTAACCTATAGTGCTCTCAAACCAAACCTCCCCCTCTGCTTTTAGGAGGAAAAATAGACCCGTCGAAAAACCCAAAGGATATCCCACTGAGGTCACCACACTAGTTACCCATCAGTTGAGGCACATTATAGGTATTAGTCCAACATAAATTTTCATATATCAAAAAGTTGATAAGAGTTTAAAGTCCACAAACAGATCAAGGAATTTCATTGATTCTCATTTTTTTTTTTTTTCTTGTATTGTCAAAGTATCATTACAACACATAACAGCCATTACTCGTTTTTTGTTATGACTTCACATCAGTTATCTGAATGTTTTATCTCCTTTTTAACCTATAGTGCTCTCAAACCAAACCTCCCCCTCTGCTTTTAGGAGGAAAAATAGACCCGTCGAAAAACCCAAAGGATATCCCACTGAGGTCACCACACTAGTTACCCATCAGTTGAGGCACATTATAGGTATTAGTCCAACATAAATTTCATATATCAAAAAGTCGATAAGAGTTTAAAGTCCACAAACAGATCAAGGAATTTCATTGATTCTCATTTTTTATTTTTCTTTCTTGCATTGTCCAAGTATCATTACAACACATAACAGCCATTACTCGTTTTTTGTTATGACTTCACATCAGTTATCTGAACGTTTTCTCTCCTGTTTAACCTATAGTGCTCTCAAACCAAACCTCCCCCTCTGCTTTTAGGAGGAAAAATAGACCCGTCGAAAAACCCAAAGGATATCCCACTGAGGTCACCACACTAGTTACCCATCAGTTGAGGCACATTATAGGTATTAGTCCAACATAAATTTCATATATCAAAAAGTCGATAAGAGTTTAAAGTCCACAAACAGATCAAGGAATTTCATTGATTCTCATTTTTTATTTTTGTTTCTTGTATTGTCCAAGTATCATTACAACACATAACAGCCATTACTCGTTTTTTGTTATGACTTCACATCAGTTATCTGAACGTTTTCTCTCCTGTTTAACCTATAGTGCTCTCAAACCAAACCTCCCCCTCTGCTTTTAGGAGGAAAAATAGACCCGTCGAAAAACACAAAGGATATCCCACTGAGGTCACCACACTAGTTACCCATCAGTTGAGGCACATTATAGGTATTAGTCCAACATAAATTTCATATATCAAAAAGTCGATAAAAGTTTAAAGTCCACAAACAGATCAAGGAATTTCATTGATTCTCATTTTTTCTTTTTCTTTCTTGTATTGTCCAAGTATCATTACAACACATAACAGCCATTACTCGTTTTTTGTTATGACTTCACATCAGTTATCTGAACGTTTTCTCTCCTGTTTAATCTATAGTGCTCTCAAACCAAACCTCCCCCTCTGCTTTTAGGAGGAAAACTAGACCCGTCGAAAAACCCAAAGGATATCCCACTGTGGTCAACTCACTAGTTACCCATCAGTTGAGGCACATTATAGATATTAGTCCAACATGAATTTCATATATCAAAAAGTCGATAAGAGTTTAAAGTCCACAAACAGATCAAGGAATTTCAATGATTCTCATTTTTTATTTTTCTTTCTTTTATTGTCCAAGTATCATTACAACACATAACAGCCATTACTCGTTTTTTGTTATGACTTCACATCAGTTATCTGAACGTTTTCTCTCCTGTTTAACCTATAGTGCTCTCAAACCAAACCTCCCCCTCTGCTTTTAGGAGGAAAAATAGACCCATCGAAAAACCCAAAGGATATCCCACTGAGGTCACCACACTAGTTACCCATCAGTTGAGGCACATTATAGGTATTAGTCCAACATAAATTTCATATATCAAAAAGTTGATAAGAGTTTAAAGTCCACAAACAGATCAAGGAATTTCATTGATTCTCATTTTTTATTTTTATTTCTTGTATTGTCCAAGTATCATTACAACACATAACAGCCATTACTCGTTTTTTGTTATGACTTCACATCAGTTATCTGAACGTTTTCTCTCCTTTTTAACCTATAGTGCTCTCAAACCAAACCTCCCCCTCTGCTTTTAGGAGGAAAAATAGACCCGTCGAAAAACCCAAAGGATATCCCACTGAGGTCACCACACTAGTTACCCATCAGTTGAGGCACATTATAGGTATTAGTCCAACATAAATTTCATATATCAAAAAGTCGATAAGAGTTTAAAGTCCGCAAACAGATCAAGGAATTTCAATGATTCTCATTTTTTCTTTTTCTTTTTTGTATTGTCCAAGTATCATTACAACACATAACAGCCATTACTCGTTTTTTGTTATGACTTCACATCAGTTATCTGAACGTTTTCTCTCCTGTTTAACCTATAGTGCTCTCAAACCAAACCTCCCCCTCTGCTTTTAGGAGGAAAAATAGACCCGTCGAAAAACCCAAAGGATATCCCACTGAGGTCACCACACTAGTTACCCATCAGTTGAGGCACATTATAGGTATTAGTCCAACATAAATTTTCATATGTCAAAAAGTTGATAAGAGTTTAAAGTCCACAAACAGATCAAGGAATTTCATTGATTCTCATTTTTTTTTTTTTCTTGTATTGTCCAAGTATCATTACAACACATAACAGCCATTACTCGTTTTTTGGTATGACTTCACATCAGTTATCTGAATGTTTTATATCCTTTTTAACCTATAGTGCTCTCAAACCAAACCTCCCCCTCTGCTTTTAGGAGGAAAAATATACCCGTCGAAAAACCCAAAGGATATCCCACTGAGGTCACCACACTAGTTACCCATCAGTTGAGGCACATTATAGGTATTAGTCCAACATAAATTTCATATATCAAAAAGTCGATAAGAGTTTAAAGTCCACAAACGGATCAAGGAATTTCATTGATTCTCATTTTTTTTTTTTTCTTGTATTGTCCAAGTATCATTACAACACATAACAGCCATTACTCGTTTTTTGGTATGACTTCACATCAGTTATCTGAATGTTTTATATCCTTTTTAACCTATAGTGCTCTCAAACCAAACCTCCCCCTCTGCTTTTAGGAGGAAAAATAGACCCGTCGAAAAACCCAAAGGATATCCCACTGAGGTCACCACACTAGTTACCCATCAGTTGAGGCACATTATAGGTATTAGTCCAACATAAATTTCATATATCAAAAAGTCGATAAGAGTTTAAAGTCCACAAACAGATCAAGGAATTTCATTGATTCTCATTTTTTATTTTTCTTTCTTGTATTGTCCAAGTATCATTACAACACATAACAGCCATTACTCGTTTTTTGTTATGACTTCACATCAGTTATCTGAACGTTTTCTCTCCTGTTTAACCTATAGTGCTCTCAAACCAAACCTCCCCCTCTGATTTTAGGAGGAAAAATAGACCCGTCGAAAAACCCAAAAGATATCCCACTGAGGTCACCACACTAGTTACCCATCAGTTGAGGCACATTATAGGTATTAGTCCAACATAAATTTCATATATCAAAAAGTCGATAAGAGTTTAAAGTCCACAAACAGATCAAGGAATTTCATTGATTCTCATTTTTTATTTTTGTTTCTTGTATTGTCCAAGTATCATTACAACACATAACAGCCATTACTCATTTTTTGTTATGACTTCACATCAGTTATCTGAACGTTTTCTCTCCTGTTTAACCTATAGTGCTCTCAAACCAAACCTCCCCCTCTGCTTTTAGGAGGAAAAATAGACCCATCTAAAAACCCAAAGGATATCCCACTGAGGTCACCACACTAGTTACCCATCAGTTGAGGCACATTATAGGTATTAGTCCAACATAAATTTCATATATCAAAAAGTTGATAAGAGTTTAAAGTCCACAAACAGATCAAGGAATTTCATTGATTCTCATTTTTTATTTTTCTTTCTTGTATTGTCCAAGTATCATTACAACACATAACAGCCATTACTCGTTTTTTGTTATGACTTCACATCAGTTATCTGAACGTTTTCTCTTCTTTTTAACCTATAGTGCTCTCAAACCAAACCTCCCCCTCTGCTTTTACGAGGAAAAATAGACCCGTCGAAAAACCCAAAGGATATCCCACTGAGGTCACCACACTAGTTACCCATCAGTTGAGGCACATTATAGGTATTAGTCCAACATAAATTTCATATATCAAAAAGTCGATAAGAGTTTAAAGTCCACAAACAGATCAAGGAATTTCAATGATTCTCATTTTTTCTTTTTCTTTTTTGTATTGTCCAAGTATCATTACAATACATAACAGCCATTACTCGTTTTTTGTTATGACTTCACATCAGTTATCTGAACGTTTTCTCTCCTGTTTAACCTATAGTGCTCTCAAACCAAACCTCCCCCTCTGCTTTTAGTAGGAAAAATAGACCCGTCGAAAAACCCAAAGGATATCCACTGAGGTCACCACACTAGTTACCCATCAGTTGAGGCACATTATAGGTATTAGTCCAACATAAATTTTCATATGTCAAAAAGTTGATAAGAGTTTAAAGTCCACAAACAGATCAAGGAATTTCATTGATTCTCATTTTTTTTTTCTTTCTTGTATTGTCCAAGTATCATTACAACACATAACAGCCATTACTCGTTTTTTGTTATGACTTCACATCAGTTATCTGAATGTTTTATCTCCTTTTTAACCTATAGTGCTCTCAAACCAAACCTCCCCCTCTGCTTTTAGGAGGAAAAATAGACCCGTCGAAAAACCCAAAGGATATCCCACTGAGGTCACCACACTAGTTACCCATCAGTTGAGGCACATTATAGGTATTAGTCCAACATAAATTTCATATATCAAAAAGTCGATAAGAGTTTAAAGTCCACAAACAGATCAAGGAATTTCATTGATTCTCATTTTTTATTTTTCTTTCTTGTATTGTCCAAGTATCATTACAACACATAACAGCCATTACTCGTTTTTTGTTATGACTTCACATCAGTTATCTGAACGTTTTCTCTCCTGTTTAACCTATAGTGCTCTCAAACCAAACCTCCCCCTCTGCTTTTAGGAGGAAAAATAGACCCGTCGAAAAACCCAAAGGATATCCCACTGAGGTCACCACACTAGTTACCCATCAGTTGAGGCACATTATAGGTATTAGTCCAACATAAATTTCATATATCAAAAAGTCGATAAGAGTTTAAAGTCCACAAACAGATCAAGGAATTTCATTGATTCTCATTTTTTATTTTTCTTTCTTGTATTGTCCAAGTATCATTACAGCACATAACAGCCATTACTCGTTTTTTGTTATGACTTCACATCAGTTATCTGAACGTTTTCTCTCCTGTTTAACCTATAGTGCTCTCAAACCAAACCTCCCCCTCTGCTTTTAGGAGGAAAAATAGACCCGTCGAAAAACCCAAAGGATATCCCACTGAGGTCACCACACTAGTTACCCATCAGTTGAGGCACATTATAGGTATTAGTCCAACATAAATTTCATATATCAAAAAGTCGATAAGAGTTTAAAGTCCACAAACAGATCAAGGAATTTCATTGATTCTCATTTTTTCTTTTTCTTTCTTGTATTGTCCAAGTATCATTACAACACATAACAGCCATTACTCGTTTTTTGTTATGACTTCACATCAGTTATCTGAACGTTTTCTCTCCTGTTTAACCTATAGTGCTCTCAAACTAAACCTCCCCCTCTGCTTTTAGGAGGAAAAATAGACCCGTCGAAAAACCCAAAGGATATCCCACTGAGGTCACCACACTAGTTACCCATCAGTTGAGGCACATTATAGGTATTAGTCCAACATAAATTTCATATATCAAAAAGTCGATAAGAGTTTAAAGTCCACAAACAGATCAAGGAATTTCATTGATTCTCATTTTTTATTTTTGTTTCTTGTATTGTCCAAGTATCATTACAACACATAACAGCCATTACTCGTTTTTTGTTATGACTTCACATCAGTTATCTGAACGTTTTCTCTCCTGTTTAACCTATAGTGCTCTCAAACCAAACCTCCCCCTCTGCTTTTAGGAGGAAAAATAGACCCGTCGAAAAACACAAAGGATATCCCACTGAGGTCACCACACTAGTTACCCATCAGTTGAGGCACATTATAGGTATTAGTCCAACATAAATTTCATATATCAAAAAGTCGATAAAAGTTTAAAGTCCACAAACAGATCAAGGAATTTCATTGATTCTCATTTTTTCTTTTTCTTTCTTGTATTGTCCAAGTATCATTACAACACATAACAGCCATTACTCGTTTTTTGTTATGACTTCACATCAGTTATCTGAACGTTTTCTCTCCTGTTTAACCTATAGTGCTCTCAAACCAAACCTCCCCCTCTGCTTTTAGGAGGAAAAATAGACCCGTTGAAAAACCCAAAGGATATCCCACTGAGGTCACCACACTAGTTACCCATCAGTTGAGGCACATTATAGGTATTAGTCCAACATAAATTTTCATATATGAAAAAGTTGATAAGAGTTTAAAGTCCACAAACAGATCAAGGATTTTCATTGATTCTCATTTTTTTTTTTTCTTGTATTGTCCAAGTATCATTACAACACATAACAGCCATTACTCGTTTTTTGTTATGACTTCACATCAGTTATCTGAATGTTTTATCTCCTTTTTAACCTATAGTGCTCTCAAACCAAACCTCCCCCTCTGCTTTTAGGAGGAAAAATAGACCCGTCGAAAAACCCAAAGGATATCCCACTGAGGTCACCACACTAGTTACCCATCAGTTGAGGCACATTATAGGTATTAGTCCAACATAAATTTCATATATCAAAAAGTCGATAAGAGTTTAAAGTCCACAAACAGATCAAGGAATTTCATTGATTCTCATTTTTTATTTTTCTTTCTTGTATTGTCCAAGTATCATTACAACACATAACAGCCATTACTCGTTTTTTGTTATGACTTCACATCAGTTATCTGAACGTTTTCTCTCCTGTTTAACCTATAGTGCTCTCAAACCAAACCTCCCCCTCTGCTTTTAGGAGGAAAAATAGACCCGTCGAAAAACCCAAAGGATATCCCACTGAGGTCACCACACTAGTTACCCATCAGTTGAGGCACATTATAGGTATTAGTCCAACATAAATTTCATATATCAAAAAGTCGATAAGAGTTTAAAGTCCACAAACAGATCAAGGAATTTCATTGATTCTCATTTTTTATTTTTGTTTCTCGTATTGTCCAAGTATCATTACAACACATAACAGCCATTACTCGTTTTTTGTTATGACTTCACATCAGTTATCTGAACGTTTTCTCTCCTGTTTAACCTATAGTGCTCTCAAACCAAACCTCCCCCTCTGCTTTTAGGAGGAAAAATAGACCCGTCGAAAAACCCAAAGGATATCCCACTGAGGTCACCACACTAGTTACCCATCAGTTGAGGCACATTATAGGTATTAGTCCAACATAAATTTTCATATGTCAAAAAGTTGATAAGAGTTTAAAGTCCACAAACAGATCAAGGAATTTCATTGATTCTCATTTTTTTTTTTTTCTTGTATTGTCCAAGTATCATTACAACACATAACAGCCATTACTCATTTTTTGGTATGACTTCACATCAGTTATCTGAATGTTTTATCTCCTTTTTAACCTATAGTGCTCTCAAACCAAACCTCCCCCTCTGCTTTTAGGAGGAAAAATAGACCCGTCGAAAAACCCAAAGGATATCCCACTGAGGTCACCACACTAGTTACCCATCAGTTGAGGCACATTATAGGTATTAGTCCAACATAAATTTCATATATCAAAAAGTCGATAAGAGTTTAAAGTCCACAAACAGATCAAGGAATTTCATTGATTCTCATTTTTTATTTTTCTTTCTTGTATTGTCCAAGTATCATTACAACACATAACAGCCATTACTCGTTTTTTGTTATGACTTCACATCAGTTATCTGAACGTTTTCTCTCCTGTTTAACCTATAGTGCTCTCAAACCAAACCTCCCCCTCTGCTTTTAGGAGGAAAAATAGACCCATCGAAAAACCCAAAGGATATCCCACTGAGGTCACCACACTAGTTACCCATCAGTTGAGGCACATTATAGGTATTAGTCCAACATAAATTTCATATATCAAAAAGTTGATAAGAGTTTAAAGTCCACAAACAGATCAAGGAATTTCATTGATTCTCATTTTTTATTTTTCTTTCTTGTATTGTCCAAGTATCATTACAACACATAACAGCCATTACTCGTTTTTTGTTATGACTTCACATCAGTTATCTGAACGTTTTCTCTCCTTTTTAACCTATAGTGCTCTCAAACCAAACCTCCCCCTCTGCTTTTAGGAGGAAAAATAGACCCGTCGAAAAACCCAAAGGATATCCCACTGAGGTCACCACACTAGTTACCCATCAGTTGAGGCACATTATAGGTATTAGTCCAACATAAATTTCATATATCAAAAAGTCGATAAGAGTTTAAAGTCCACAAACAGATCAAGGAATTTCAATGATTCTCATTTTTTCTTTTTCTTTTTTGTATTGTCCAAGTATCATTACAACACATAACAGCCATTACTCGTTTTTTGTTATGACTTCACATCAGTTATCTGAACGTTTTCTCTCCTGTTTAACCTATAGTGCTCTCAAACCAAACCTCCCCCTCTGCTTTTAGGAGGAAAAATAGACCCGTCGAAAAACCCAAAGGATATCCCACTGAGGTCACCACACTAGTTACCCATCAGTTGAGGCACATTATAGGTATTAGTCCAACATAAATTTTCATATGTCAAAAAGTTGATAAGAGTTTAAAGTCCACAAACAGATCAAGGAATTTCATTGATTCTCATTTTTTTTTTTTTCTTGTATTGTCCAAGTATCATTACAACACATAACAGCCATTACTCGTTTTTTGGTATGACTTCACATCAGTTATCTGAATGTTTTATCTCCTTTTTAACCTATAGTGCTCTCAAACCAAACCTCCCCCTCTGCTTTTAGGAGGAAAAATAGACCCGTCGAAAAACCCAAAGGATATCCCACTGAGGTCACCACACTAGTTACCCATCAGTTGAGGCACATTATAGGTATTAGTCCAACATAAATTTCATATATCAAAAAGTCGATAAGAGTTTAAAGTCCACAAACAGATCAAGGAATTTCATTGATTCTCATTTTTTATTTTTCTTTCTTGTATTGTCCAAGTATCATTACAACACATAACAGCCATTACTCGTTTTTTGTTATGACTTCACATCAGTTATCTGAACGTTTTCTCTCCTGTTTAACCTATAGTGCTCTCAAACCAAACCTCCCCCTCTGATTTTAGGAGGAAAAATAGACCCGTCGAAAAACCCAAAGGATATCCCACTGAGGTCACCACACTAGTTACCCATCAGTTGAGGCACATTATAGGTATTAGTCCAACATAAATTTCATATATCAAAAAGTCGATAAGAGTTTAAAGTCCACAAACAGATCAAGGAATTTCATTGATTCTCATTTTTTATTTTTGTTTCTTGTATTGTCCAAGTATCATTACAACACATAACAGCCATTACTCATTTTTTGTTATGACTTCACATCAGTTATCTGAACGTTTTCTCTCCTGTTTAACCTATAGTGCTCTCAAACCAAACCTCCCCCTCTGCTTTTAGGAGGAAAAATAGACCCATCGAAAAACCCAAAGGATATCCCACTGAGGTCACCACACTAGTTACCCATCAGTTGAGGCACATTATAGGTATTAGTCCAACATAAATTTCATATATCAAAAAGTTGATAAGAGTTAAAAGTCCACAAACAGATCAAGGAATTTCATTGATTCTCATTTTTTATTTTTCTTTCTTGTATTGTCCAAGTATCATTACAACACATAACAGCCATTACTCGTTTTTTGTTATGACTTCACATCAGTTATCTGAACGTTTTCTCTCCTTTTTAACCTATAGTGCTCTCAAACCAAACCTCCCCCTCTGCTTTTACGAGGAAAAATAGACCCGTCGAAAAACCCAAAGGATATCCCACTGAGGTCACCGCACTAGTTACCCATCAGTTGAGGCACATTATAGGTATTAGTCCAACATAAATTTCATATATCAAAAAGTCGATAAGAGTTTAAAGTCCACAAACAGATCAAGGAATTTCAATGATTCTCATTTTTTCTTTTTCTTTTTTGTATTGTCCAAGTATCATTACAATACATAACAGCCATTACTCGTTTTTTGTTATGACTTCACATCAGTTATCTGAACGTTTTCTCTCCTGTTTAACCTATAGTGCTCTCAAACCAAACCTCCCCCTCTGCTTTTAGGAGGAAAAATAGACCCGTCGAAAAACCCAAAGGATATCCACTGAGGTCACCACACTAGTTACCCATCAGTTGAGGCACATTATAGGTATTAGTCCAACATAAATTTTCATATGTCAAAAAGTTGATAAGAGTTTAAAGTCCACAAACAGATCAAGGAATTTCATTGATTCTCATTTTTTTTTTTTTCTTGTATTGTCCAAGTATCATTACAACACATAACAGCCATTACTCGTTTTTTGTTATGACTTCACATCAGTTATCTGAATGTTTTATCTCCTTTTTAACCTATAGTGCTCTCAAACCAAACCTCCCCCTCTGCTTTTAGGAGGAAAAATAGACCCGTCGAAAAACCCAAAGGATATCCCACTGAGGTCACCACACTAGTTACCCATCAGTTGAGGCACATTATAGGTATTAGTCCAACATAAATTTCATATATCAAAAAGTCGATAAGAGTTTAAAGTCCACAAACAGATCAAGGAATTTCATTGATTCTCATTTTTTATTTTTCTTTCTTGTATTGTCCAAGTATCATTACAACACATAACAGCCATTACTCGATTTTTGTTATGACTTCACATCAGTTATCTGAACGTTTTCTCTCCTGTTTAACCTATAGTGCTCTCAAACCAAACCTCCCCCTCTGCTTTTAGGAGGAAAAATAGACCCGTCGAAAAACCCAAAGGATATCCCACTGAGGTCACCACACTAGTTACCCATCAGTTGAGGCACATTATAGGTATTAGTCCAACATAAATTTCATATATCAAAAAGTCGATAAGAGTTTAAAGTCCACAAACAGATCAAGGAATTTCATTGATTCTCATTTTATATTTTTGTTTCTTGTATTGTCCAAGTATCATTACAGCACATAACAGCCATTACTCGTTTTTTGTTATGACTTCACATCAGTTATCTGAACGTTTTCTCTCCTGTTTAACCTATAGTGCTCTCAAACCAAACCTCCCCCTCTGCTTTTAGGAGGAAAAATAGACCCGTCGAAAAACCCATAGGATATCCCACTGAGGTCACCACACTAGTTACCCATCAGTTGAGGCACATTATAGGTATTAGTCCAACATAAATTTCATATATCAAAAAGTCGATAAAAGTTTAAAGTCCACAAACAGATCAAGGAATTTCATTGATTCTCATTTTTTCTTTTTCTTTCTTGTATTGTCCAAGTATCATTACAACACATAACAGCCATTACTCGTTTTTCGTTATGACTTCACATCAGTTATCTGAACGTTTTCTCTCCTGTTTAACCTATAGTGCTCTCAAACCAAACCTCCCCCTCTGCTTTTAGGAGGAAAACTAGACCCGTCGAAAAACCCAAAGGATATCCCACTGTGGTCACCACACTAGTTACCCATCAGTTGAGGCACATTATAGATATTAGTCCAACATAAATTTCATATATCAAAAAGTCGATAAGAGTTTAAAGTCCACAAACAGATCAAGGAATTTCAATGATTCTCATTTTTTATTTTTATTTTTTGTATTGTCCAAGTATCATTACAACACATAACAGCCATTACTCGTTTTTTGTTATGACTTCACATCAGTTATCTGAACGTTTTCTCTCCTGTTTAACCTATAGTGCTCTCAAACCAAACCTCCCCCTCTGCTTTTAGGAGGAAAAATAGACCCATCGAAAAACCCAAAGGATATCCCACTGAGGTCACCACACTAGTTACCCATCAGTTGAGGCACATTATAGGTATTAGTCCAACATAAATTTCATATATCAAAAAGTTGATAAGAGTTTAAAGTCCACAAACAGATCAAGGAATTTCATTGATTCTCATTTTTTATTTTTCTTTCTTGTATTGTCCAAGTATCATTACAACACATAACAGCCATTACTCGTTTTTTGTTATGACTTCACATCAGTTATCTGAACGTTTTCTCTCCTTTTTAACCTATAGTGCTCTCAAACCAAACCTCCCCCTCTGCTTTTAGGAGGAAAAAAAAACCCGTCGAAAAACCCAAAGGATATCCCACTGAGGTCACCACACTAGTTACCCATCAGTTGAGGCACATTATAGGTATTAGTCCAACATAAATTTCATATATCAAAAAGTCGATAAGAGTTTAAAGTCCACAAACAGATCAAGGAATTTCATTGATTCTCATTTTTTATTTTTGTTTCTCGTATTGTCCAAGTATCATTACAACACATAACAGCCATTACTCGTTTTTTGTTATGACTTCACATCAGTTATCTGAACGTTTTCTCTCCTGTTTAACCTATAGTGCTCTCAAACCAAACCTCCCCCTCTGCTTTTAGGAGGAAAAATAGACCCGTCGAAAAACCCAAAGGATATCCCACTGAGGTCACCACACTAGTTACCCATCAGTTGAGGCACATTATAGGTATTAGTCCAACATAAATTTCATATATCAAAAAGTCGATAAAAGTTTAAAGTCCACAAACAGATCAAGGAATTTCATTGATTCTCATTTTTTCTTTTTCTTTCTTGTATTGTCCAAGTATCATTACAACACATAACAGCCATTACTCGTTTTTTGTTATGACTTCACATCAGTTATCTGAACGTTTTCTCTCCTGTTTAACCTATAGTGCTCTCAAACCAAACCTCCCCCTCTGCTTTTAGGAGGAAAACTAGACCCGTCGAAAAACCCAAAGGATATCCCACTGTGGTCACCACACTAGTTACCCATCAGTTGAGGCACATTATAGATATTAGTCCAACATGAATTTCATATATCAAAAAGTCGATAAGAGTTTAAAGTCCACAAACAGATCAAGGAATTTCAATGATTCTCATTTTTTATTTTTATTTTTTGTATTGTCCAAGTATCATTACAACACATAACAGCCATTACTGGTTTTTTGTTATGACTTCACATCAGTTATCTGAACGTTTTCTCTCCTGTTTAACCTATAGTGCTCTCAAACCAAACCTCCCCCTCTGCTTTTAGGAGGAAAAATAGACCCATCGAAAAACCCAAAGGATATCCCACTGAGGTCACCACACTAGTTACCCATCAGTTGAGGCTCATTATAGGTATTAGTCCAACATAAATTTCATATATCAAAAAGTTGATAAGAGTTTAAAGTCCACAAACAGATCAAGGAATTTCATTGATTCTCATTTTTTATTTTTCTTTCTTGTATTGTCCAAGTATCATTACAACA
Organism: Triturus cristatus; assembly: GCF_964204655.1. Lineage (NCBI taxonomy): Eukaryota > Metazoa > Chordata > Amphibia > Caudata > Salamandridae > Triturus > Triturus cristatus. Next base: position 100,998 of record NW_028187673.1, read on the forward strand.
CATAACAGCCATTACTCGTTTTTTGTTATGACTTCACATCAGTTATCTGAACGTTTTCTCTCCTTTTTAACCTATAGTGCTCTCAAACCAAACCTCCCCCTCTGCTTTTAGGAGGAAAAATAGACCCGTCGAAAAACCCAAAGGATATCCCACTGAGGTCACCACACTAGTTACCCATCAGTTGAGGCACATTATAGGTATTAGTCCAACATAAATTTCATATATCAAAAAGTCGATAAGAGTTTAAAGTCCACAAACAGATCAAGAAATTTCATTGATTCTCATTTTTTATTTTTCTTTCTTGTATTGTCCAAGTATCATTACAACACATAACAGCCATTACTCGTTTTTTGTTATGACTTCACATCAATTATCTGAACGTTTTCTCTCCTTTTTAACCTATAGTGCTCTCAAACCAAACCTCCCCCTCTGCTTTTAGGAGGAAAAATAGACCCATCGAAAAACCCAAAGGATATCCCACTGAGGTCACCACACTAGTTACCCATCAGTTGAGGCACATTATAGGTATTAGTCCAACATAAATTTCATATATCAAAAAGTCGATATGAGTTTAAAGTCCACAAACAGATCAAGGAATTTCATTGATTCTCATTTTTTATTTTTCTTTCTTGTATTGTCCAAGTATCATTACAACACATAACAGCCATTACTCGTTTTTTGTTATGACTTCACATCAGTTATCTGAACGTTTTCTCTCCTTTTTAACCTATAGTGCTCTCAAACCAAACCTCCCCCTCTGCTTTTAGGAGGAAAAATAGACCCGTCGAAAAACCCAAAGGATATCCCACTGAGGTCACCACACTAGTTACCCATCAGTTGAGGCACATTATAGGTATTAGTCCAACATAAATTTCATATATCAAAAAGTCGATAAGAGTTTAAAGTCCACAAACAGATCAAGGAATTTCATGGATTCTCATTTTTTCTTTTTCTTTCTTGTATTGTCCAAGTATCATTACAACACATAACAGCCATTACTCGTTTTTTGTTATGACTTCACATCAGTTATCTGAACGTTTTCTCTCCTTTTTAACCTATAGTGCTCTCAAACCAAACCTCCCCCTCTGCTTTTAGGAGGAAAAATAGACCCGTCGAAAAACCCAAAGGATATCCCACTGAGGTCACCACACTAGTTACCCATCAGTTGAGGCACATTATAGGTATTAGTCCAACATAAATTTCATATATCAAAAAGTCGATAAGAGTTTAAAGTCCACAAACAGATCAAGAAATTTCATTGATTCTCATTTTTTATTTTTCTTTCTTGTATTGTCCAAGTATCATTACAACACATAACAGCCATTACTCGTTTTTTGTTATGACTTCACATCAGTTATCTGAACGTTTTCTCTCCTTTTTAACCTATAGTGCTCTCAAACCAAACCTCCCCCTCTGCTTTTAGGAGGAAAAATAGACCCATCGAAAAACCCAAAGGATATCCCACTGAGGTCACCACACTAGTTACCCATCAGTTGAGGTACATTATAGGTATTAGTCCAACATAAATTTCATATATCAAAAAGTCGATATGAGTTTAAAGTCCACAAACAGATCAAGGAATTTCATTGATTCTCATTTTTTATTTTTCTTTCTTGTATTGTCCAAGTATCATTACAACACATAACAGCCATTACTCGTTTTTTGTTATGACTTCACATCAGTTATCTGAACGTTTTCTCTCCTTTTTAACCTATAGTGCTCTCAAACCAAACCTCCCCCTCTGCTTTTAGGAGGAAAAATAGACCCGTCGAAAAACCCAAAGGATATCCCACTGAGGTCACCACACTAGTTACCCATCAGTTGAGGCACATTATAGGTATTAGTCCAACATAAATTTCATATATCAAAAAGTCGATAAGAGTTTAAAGTCCACAAACAGATCAAGGAATTTCATTGATTCTCATTTTTTCTTTTTCTTTCTTGTATTGTCCAAGTATCATTACAACACATAACAGCCATTACTCGTTTTTTGTTATGACTTCACATCAGTTATCTGAACGTTTTCTCTCCTGTTTAACCTATAGTGCTCTCAAACCAAACCTCCCCCTCTGCTTTTAGGAGGAAAAATAGACCCGTCGAAAAACCCAAAGGATATCCCACTGAGGTCACCACACTAGTTACCCATCAGTTGAGGCACATTATAGGTATTAGTCCAACATAAATTTCATATATCAAAAAGTCGATAAGAGTTTAAAGTCCACAAACAGATCAAGGAATTTCATTGATTCTCATTTTTTATTTTTCTTTCTTGTATTGTCCAAGTATCATTACAACACATAACAGCCATTACTCGTTTTTTGTTATGACTTCACATCAGTTATCTGAACGTTTTCTCTCCTTTTTAACCTATAGTGCTCTCAAACCAAACCTCCCCCTCTGCTTTTAGGAGGAAAAATAGACCCGTCGAAAAACCCAAAGGATATCCCACTGAGGTCACCACACTAGTTACCCATCAGTTGAGGCACATTATAGGTATTAGTCCAACATAAATTTCATATATCAAAAAGTCGATAAGAGTTTAAAGTCCACAAACAGATCAAGGAATTTCATTGATTCTCATTTTTTCTTTTTCTTTCTTGTATTGTCCAAGTATCATTACAACACATAACAGCCATTACTCGTTTTTTGTTATGACTTCACATCAGTTATCTGAACGTTTTCTCTCCTGTTTAACCTATAGTGCTCTCAAACCAAACCTCCCCCTCTGCTTTTAGGAGGAAAAATAGACCCGTCGAAAAACCCAAAGGATATCCCACTGAGGTCACCACACTAGTTACCCATCAGTTGAGGCACATTATAGGTATTAGTCCAACATAAATTTCATATATCAAAAAGTCGATAAGAGTTTAAAGTCCACAAACAGATCAAGGAATTTCATTGATTCTCATTTTTTATTTTTGTTTCTTGTATTGTCCAAGTATCATTACAACACATAACAGCCATTACTCGTTTTTTGTTATGACTTCACATCAGTTATCTGAACGTTTTCTCTCCTGTTTAACCTATAGTGCTCTCAAACCAAACCTCCCCCTCTGCTTTTAGGAGGAAAAATAGACCCGTCGAAAAACACAAAGGATATCCCACTGAGGTCACCACACTAGTTACCCATCAGTTGAGGCACATTATAGGTATTAGTCCAACATAAATTTCATATATCAAAAAGTCGATAAGAGTTTAAAGTCCACAAACAGATCAAGGAATTTCATTGATTCTCATTTTTTATTTTTGTTTCTCGTATTGTCCAAGTATCATTACAACACATAACAGCCATTACTCGTTTTTTGTTATGACTTCACATCAGTTATCTGAACGTTTTCTCTCCTGTTTAACCTATAGTGCTCTCAAACCAAACCTCCCCCTCTGCTTTTAGGAGGAAAAATAGACCCGTCGAAAAACACAAAGGATATCCCACTGAGGTCACCACACTAGTTACCCATCAGTTGAGGCACATTATAGGTATTAGTCCAACATAAATTTCATATATCAAAAAGTCGATAAGAGTTTAAAGTCCACAAACAGATCAAGGAATTTCATTGATTCTCATTTTATATTTTTGTTTCTTGTATTGTCCAAGTATCATTACAGCACATAACAGCCATTACTCGTTTTTTGTTATGACTTCACATCAGTTATCTGAACGTTTTCTCTCCTGTTTAACCTATAGTGCTCTCAAACCAAACCTCCCCCTCTGCTTTTAGGAGGAAAAATAGACCCGTCAAAAAACCCAAAGGATATCCCACTGAGGTCACCACACTAGTTACCCATCAGTTGAGGCACATTATAGGTATTAGTCCAACATAAATTTCATATATCAAAAAGTCGATAAAAGTTTAAAGTCCACAAACAGATCAAGGAATTTCATTGATTCTCATTTTTTCTTTTTCTTTCTTGTATTGTCCAAGTATCATTACAACACATAACAGCCATTACTCGTTTTTTGTTATGACTTCACATCAGTTATCTGAACGTTTTCTCTCCTGTTTAACCTTTAGTGCTCTCAAACCAAACCTCCCCCTCTGCTTTTAGGAGGAAAAATAGACCCGTCGAAAAACCCAAAGGATATCCCACTGAGGTCACCACACTAGTTACCCATCAGTTGAGGCACATTATAGGTATTAGTCCAACATAAATTTCATATATCAAAAAGTCGGTAAGAGTTTAAAGTCCACAAACAGATCAAGGAATTTCATTGATTCTCATTTTTTTTTTTTTCTTGTATTGTCCAAGTATCATTACAACACATAACAGCCATTACTCGTTTTTTGGTATGACTTCACATCAGTTATCTGAACGTTTACTCTCCTGTTTAACCGATAGTGCTCTCAAACCAAACCTCCCCCTCTGCTTTTAGGAGGAAAAATAGACCCGTCGAAAAACCCAAAGGATATCCCACTGAGGTCACCACACTAGTTACCCATCAGTTGAGGCACATTATAGGTATTAGTCCAACATAAATTTCATATATCAAAAAGTCGATAAAAGTTTAAAGTCCACAAACAGATCAAGGAATTTCATTGATTCTCATTTTTTCTTTTTCTTTCTTGTATTGTCCAAGTATCATTACAACACATAACAGCCATTACTCGTTTTTTGTTATGACTTCACATCAGTTATCTGAACGTTTTCTCTCCTGTTTAACCTATAGTGCTCTCAAACCAAACCTCCCCCTCTGCTTTTAGGAGGAAAACTAGACCCGTCGAAAAACCCAAAGGATATCCCACTGTGGTCACCACACTAGTTACCCATCAGTTGAGGCACATTATAGATATTAGTCCAACATAAATTTCATATATCAAAAAGTCGATAAGAGTTTAAAGTCCACAAACAGATCAAGGAATTTCAATGATTCTCATTTTTTATTTTTATTTTTTGTATTGTCCAAGTATCATTACAACACATAACAGCCATTACTCGTTTTTTGTTATGACTTCACATCAGTTATCTGAACGTTTTCTCTCCTGTTTAACCTATAGTGCTCTCAAACCAAACCTCCCCCTCTGCTTTTAGGAGGAAAAATAGACCCATCGAAAAACCCAAAGGATATCCCACTGAGGTCACCACACTAGTTACCCATCAGTTGAGGCACATTATAGGTATTAGTCCAACATAAATTTCATATATCAAAAAGTCGATATGAGTTTAAAGTCCACAAACAGATCAAGGAATTTCATTGATTCTCATTTTTTATTTTTCTTTCTTGTATTGTCCAAGTATCATTACAACACATAACAGCCATTACTCGTTTTTTGTTATGACTTCACATCAGTTATCTGAACGTTTTCTCTCCTTTTTAACCTATAGTGCTCTCAAACCAAACCTCCCCCTCTGCTTTTAGGAGGAAAAATAGACCCGTCGAAAAACCCAAAGGATATCCCACTGAGGTCACCACACTAGTTACCCATCAGTTGAGGCACATTATAGGTATTAGTCCAACATAAATTTCATATATCAAAAAGTCGATATGAGTTTAAAGTCCACAAACAGATCAAGGAATTTCATTGATTCTCATTTTTTATTTTTCTTTCTTGTATTGTCCAAGTATCATTACAACACATAACAGCCATTACTCGTTTTTTGTTATGACTTCACATCAGTTATCTGAACGTTTTCTCTCCTTTTTAACCTATAGTGCTCTCAAACCAAACCTCCCCCTCTGCTTTTAGGAGGAAAAATAGACCCGTCGAAAAACCCAAAGGATATCCCACTGAGGTCACCACACTAGTTACCCATCAGTTGAGGCACATTATAGGTATTAGTCCAACATAAATTTCATATATCAAAAAGTCGATAAGAGTTTAAAGTCCACAAACAGATCAAGGAATTTCATTGATTCTCATTTTTTCTTTTTCTTTCTTGTATTGTCCAAGTATCATTACAACACATAACAGCCATTACTCGTTTTTTGTTATGACTTCACATCAGTTATCTGAACGTTTTCTCTCCTGTTTAACCTATAGTGCTCTCAAACCAAACCTCCCCCTCTGCTTTTAGGAGGAAAAATAGACCCGTTGAAAAACCCAAAGGATATCCCACTGAGGTCACCACACTAGTTACCCATCAGTTGAGGCACATTATAGGTATTAGTCCAACATAAATTTCATATATCAAAAAGTCGATAAGAGTTTAAAGTCCACAAACAGATCAAGGAATTTCATTGATTCTCATTTTTTATTTTTCTTTCTTGTATTGTCAAAGTATCATTACAACACATAACAGCCATTACTCGTTTTTTGTTATGACTTCACATCAGTTATCTGAACGTTTTCTCTCCTTTTTAACCTATAGTGCTCTCAAACCAAACCTCCCCCTCTGCTTTTAGGAGGAAAAATAGACCCGTCGAAAAACCCAAAGGATATCCCACTGAGGTCACCACACTAGTTACCCATCAGTTGAGGCACATTATAGGTATTAGTCCAACATAAATTTCATATATCAAAAAGTCGATAAGAGTTTAAAGTCCACAAACAGATCAAGGAATTTCATTGATTCTCATTTTTTCTTTTTCTTTCTTGTATTGTCCAAGCATCATTACAACACATAACAGCCATTACTCGTTTTTTGTTATGACTTCACATCAGTTATCTGAACGTTTTCTCTCCTGTTTAACCTATAGTGCTCTCAAACCAAACCTCCCCCTCTGCTTTTAGGAGGAAAAATAGACCCGTCGAAAAACCCAAAGGATATCCCACTGAGGTCACCACACAAGTTACCCATCAATTGAGGCACATTATAGGTATTAGTCCAACATAAATTTCATATATCAAAAAGTCGATAAGAGTTTAAAGTCCACAAACAGATCAAGGAATTTCATTGATTCTCATTTTTTTATTTTTGTTTCTTGTATTGTCCAAGTATCATTACAACACATAACAGCCATTACTCGTTTTTTGTTATGACTTCACATCAGTTATCTGAACGTTTTCTCTCCTGTTTAACCTATAGTGCTCTCAAACCAAACCTCCCCCTCTGCTTTTAGGAGGAAAAATAGACCCGTCGAAAAACACAAAGGATATCCCACTGAGGTCACCACACTAGTTACCCATCAGTTGAGGCACATTATAGGTATTAGTCCAACATAAATTTCATATATCAAAAAGTCGATAAAAGTTTAAAGTCCACAAACAGATCAAGGAATTTCATTGATTCTCATTTTTTCTTTTTCTTTCTTGTATTGTCCAAGTATCATTACAACACATAACAGCCATTACTCGTTTTTTGTTATGACTTCACATCAGTTATCTGAACGTTTTCTCTCCTGTTTAACCTATAGTGCTCTCAAACCAAACCTCCCCCTCTGCTTTTAGGAGGAAAAATAGACCCGTTGAAAAACCCAAAGGATATCCCACTGAGGTCACCACACTAGTTACCCATCAGTTGAGGCACATTATAGGTATTAGTCCAACATAAATTTTCATATATCAAAAAGTTGATAAGAGTTTAAAGTCCACAAACAGATCAAGGAATTTCATTGATTCTCATTTTTTTTTTTTCTTGTATTGTCCAAGTATCATTACAACACATAACAGCCATTACTCGTTTTTTGTTATGACTTCACATCAGTTATCTGAATGTTTTATCTCCTTTTTAACCTATAGTGCTCTCAAACCAAACCTCCCCCTCTGCTTTTAGGAGGAAAAATAGACCCGTCGAAAAACCCAAAGGATATCCCACTGAGGTCACCACACTAGTTACCCATCAGTTGAGGCACATTATAGGTATTAGTCCAACATAAATTTCATATATCAAAAAGTCGATAAGAGTTTAAAGTCCACAAACAGATCAAGGAATTTCATTGATTCTCATTTTTTATTTTTCTTTCTTTTATCGTCCAAGTATCATTACAACACATAACAGCCATTACTCGTTTTTTGTTATGACTTCACATCAGTTATCTGAACGTTTTCTCTCCTGTTTAACCTATAGTGCTCTCAAACCAAACCTCCCCCTCTGCTTTTAGGAGGAAAAATAGACCCGTCGAAAAACCCAAAGGATATCCCACTGAGGTCACCACACTAGTTACCCATCAGTTGAGGCACATTATAGGTATTAGTCCAACATAAATTTTCATATATCAAAAAGTTGATAAGAGTTTAAAGTCCACAAACAGATCAAGGAATTTCATTGATTCTCATTTTATATTTTTGTTTCTTGTATTGTCCAAGTATCATTACAGCACATAACAGCCATTACTCGTTTTTTGTTATGACTTCACATCAGTTATCTGAACGTTTTCTCTCCTGTTTAACCTATAGTGCTCTCAAACCAAACCTCCCCCTCTGCTTTTAGGAGGAAAAATAGACCCGTCAAAAAACCCAAAGGATATCCCACTGAGGTCACCACACTAGTTACCCATCAGTTGAGGCACATTATAGGTATTAGTCCAACATAAATTTCATATATCAAAAAGTCGATAAAAGTTTAAAGTCCACAAACAGATCAAGGAATTTCATTGATTCTCATTTTTTCTTTTTCTTTCTTGTATTGTCCAAGTATCATTACAACACATAACAGCCATTACTCGTTTTTTGTTATGACTTCACATCAGTTATCTGAACGTTTTCTCTCCTGTTTAACCTATAGTGCTCTCAAACCAAACCTCCCCCTCTGCTTTTAGGAGGAAAACTAGACCCGTCGAAAAACCCAAAGGATATCCCACTGTGGTCACCACACTAGTTACCCATCAGTTGAGGCACATTATAGATATTAGTCCAACATAAATTTCATATATCAAAAAGTCGATAAGAGTTTAAAGTCCACAAACAGATCAAGGAATTTCAATGATTCTCATTTTTTATTTTTATTTTTTGTATTGTCCAAGTATCATTACAACACATAACAGCCATTACTCGTTTTTTGTTATGACTTCACATCAGTTATCTGAACGTTTTCTCTCCTTTTTAACCTATAGTGCTCTCAAACCAAACCTCCCCCTCTGCTTTTACGAGGAAAAATAGACCCGTCGAAAAACCCAAAGGATATCCCACTGAGGTCACCACACTAGTTACCCATCAGTTGAGGCACATTATAGGTATTAGTCCAACATAAATTTCATATATCAAAAAGTCGATAAGAGTTTAAAGTCCACAAACAGATCAAGGAATTTCAATGATTCTCATTTTTTCTTTTTCTTTTTTGTATTGTCCAAGTATCATTACAACACATAACAGCCATTACTCGTTTTTTGTTATGACTTCACATCAGTTATCTGAACGTTTTCTCTCCTGTTTAACCTATAGTGCTCTCAAACCAAACCTCCCCCTCTGCTTTTATGAGGAAAAATAGACCCGTCGAAAAACCCAAAGGATATCCCACTGAGGTCACCACACTAGTTACCCATCAGTTGAGGCACATTATAGGTATTAGTCCAACATACATTTTCATATGTCAAAAAGTTGATAAGAGTTTAAAGTCCACAAACAGATCAAGGAATTTCATTGATTCTCATTTTTTTTTGTTTCTTGTATTGTCCAAGTATCATTAAAACACATAACAGCCATTACTCATTTTTTGTTATGACTTCACATCAGTTATCTGAATGTTTTATCTCCTTTTTAACCTATAGTGCTCTCAAACCAAACCTCCCCCTCTGCTTTTAGGAGGAAAAATAGACCCGTCGAAAAACCCAAAGGATATCCCACTGAGGTCACCACACTAGTTACCCATCAGTTGAGGCACATTATAGGTATTAGTCCAACATAAATTTCATATATCAAAAAGTCGATAAGAGTTTAAAGTCCACAAACAGATCAAGGAATTTCATTGATTCTCATTTTTTATTTTTCTTTCTTGTATTGTCCAAGTATCATTACAACACATAACAGCCATTACTCGTTTTTTGTTATGACTTCACATCAGTTATCTGAACGTTTTCTCTCCTGTTTAACCTATAGTGCTCTCAAACCAAACCTCCCCCTCTGCTTTTAAGAGGAAAAATAGACCCGTCGAAAAACACAAAGGATATCCCACTGAGGTCACCACACTAGTTACCCATCAGTTGAGGCACATTATAGGTATTAGTCCAACATAAATTTCATATATCAAAAAGTCGATAAGAGTTTAAAGTCCACAAACAGATCAAGGAATTTCATTGATTCTCATTTTATATTTTTGTTTCTTGTATTGTCCAAGTATCATTACAGCACATAACAGCCATTACTCGTTTTTTGTTATGACTTCACATCAGTTATCTGAACGTTTTCTCTCCTGTTTAACCTATAGTGCTCTCAAACCAAACCTCCCCCTCTGCTTTTAGGAGGAAAAATAGACCCGTCGAAAAACCCAAAGGATATCCCACTGAGGTCACCACACTAGTTACCCATCAGTTGAGGCACATTATAGGTATTAGTCCAACATAAATTTCATATATCAAAAAGTCGATAAAAGTTTAAAGTCCACAAACAGATCAAGGAATTTCATTGATTCTCATTTTTTCTTTTTCTTTCTTGTATTGTCCAAGTATCATTACAACACATAACAGCCATTACTCGTTTTTTGTTATGACTTCACATCAGTTATCTGAACGTTTTCTCTCCTGTTTAACCTATAGTGCTCTCAAACCAAACCTCCCCCTCTGCTTTTAGTAGGAAAACTAGACCCGTCGAAAAACCCAAAGGATATCCCACTGTGGTCACCACACTAGTTACCCATCAGTTGAGGCACATTATAGATATTAGTCCAACATAAATTTCATATATCAAAAAGTCGATAAGAGTTTAAAGTCCACAAACAGATCAAGGAATTTCAATGATTCTCATTTTTTATTTTTATTTTTTGTATTGTCCAAGTATCATTACAACACATAACAGCCATTACTCGTTTTTTGTTATGACTTCACATCAGTTATCTGAACGTTTTCTCTCCTGTTTAACCTATAGTGCTCTCAAACCAAACCTCCCCCTCTGCTTTTAGGAGGAAAAATAGACCCATCGAAAAACCCAAAGGATATCCCACTGAGGTCACCACACTAGTTACCCATCAGTTGAGGCACATTATAGGTATTAGTCCAACATAAATTTCATATATCAAAAAGTTGATAAGAGTTTAAAGTCCACAAACAGATCAAGGAATTTCATTGATTCTCATTTTTTATTTTTCTTTCTTGTATTGTCCAAGTATCATTACAACACATAACAGCCATTACTCGTTTTTTGTTATGACTTCACATCAGTTATCTGAACGTTTTCTCTCCTTTTTAACCTATAGTGCTCTCAAACCAAACCTCCCCCTCTGCTTTTAGGAGGAAAACTAGACCCGTCGAAAAACCCAAAGGATATCCCACTGAGGTCACCACACTAGTTACCCATCAGTTGAGGCACATTATAGGTATTAGTCCAACATAAATTTCATATATCAAAAAGTCGATATGAGTTTAAAGTCCACAAACAGATCAAGGAATTTCATTGATTCTCATTTTTTATTTTTCTTTCTTGTATTGTCCAAGTATCATTACAACACATAACAGCCATTACTCGTTTTTTGTTATGACTTCACATCAGTTATCTGAACGTTTTCTCTCCTTTTTAACCTATAGTGCTCTCAAACCAAACCTCCCCCTCTGCTTTTAGGAGGAAAAATAGACCCGTCGAAAAACCCAAAGGATATCCCACTGAGGTCACCACACTAGTTACCCATCAGTTGAGGCACATTATAGGTATTAGTCCAACATAAATTTCATATATCAAAAAGTCGATAAGAGTTTAAAGTCCACAAACAGATCAAGGAATTTCATTGATTCTCATTTTTTCTTTTTCTTTCTTGTATTGTCCAAGTATCATTACAACACATAACAGCCATTACTCGTTTTTTGTTATGACTTCACATCAGTTATCTGAACGTTTTCTCTCCTGTTTAACCTATAGTGCTCTCAAACCAAACCTCCCCCTCTGCTTTTAGGAGGAAAAATAGACCCGTCGAAAAACCCAAAGGATATCCCACTGAGGTCACCACACTAGTTACCCATCAGTTGAGGCACATTATAGGTATTAGTCCAACATAAATTTCATATATCAAAAAGTCGATAAGAGTTTAAAGTCCACAAACAGATCAAGGAATTTCATTGATTCTCATTTTTTATTTTTCTTTCTTGTATTGTCCAAGTATCATTACAACACATAACAGCCATTACTCGTTTTTTGTTATGACTTCACATCAGTTATCTGAACGTTTTCTCTCCTTTTTAACCTATAGTGCTCTCAAACCAAACCTCCCCCTCTGCTTTTAGGAGGAAAAATAGACCCGTCAAAAAACCCAAAGGATATCCCACTGAGGTCACCACACTAGTTACCCATCAGTTGAGGCACATTATAGGTATTAGTCCAACATAAATTTCATATATCAAAAAGTCGATAAGAGTTTAAAGTCCACAAACAGATCAAGGAATTTCATTGATTCTCATTTTTTCTTTTTCTTTCTTGTATTGTCCAAGCATCATTACAACACATAACAGCCATTACTCGTTTTTTGTTATGACTTCACATCAGTTATCTGAACGTTTTCTCTCCTGTTTAACCTATAGTGCTCTCAAACCAAACCTCCCCCTCTGCTTTTAGGAGGAAAAATAGACCCGTCGAAAAACCCAAAGGATATCCCACTGAGGTCACCACACAAGTTACCCATCAATTGAGGCACATTATAGGTATTAGTCCAACATAAATTTCATATATCAAAAAGTCGATAAGAGTTTAAAGTCCACAAACAGATCAAGGAATTTCATTGATTCTCATTTTTTTATTTTTGTTTCTTGTATTGTCCAAGTATCATTACAACACATAACAGCCATTACTCATTTTTTGTTATGACTTCACATCAGTTATCTGAACGTTTTCTCTCCTGTTTAACCTATAGTGCTCTCAAACCAAACCTCCCCCTCTGCTTTTAGGAGGAAAAATAGACCCGTCGAAAAACACAAAGGATATCCCACTGAGGTCACCACACTAGGTACCCATCAGTTGAGGCACATTATAGGTATTAGTCCAACATAAATTTCATATATCAAAAAGTCGATAAAAGTTTAAAGTCCACAAACAGATCAAGGAATTTCATTGATTCTCATTTTTTCTTTTTCTTTCTTGTATTGTCCAAGTATCATTACAACACATAACAGCCATTACTCGTTTTTTGTTATGACTTCACATCAGTTATCTGAACGTTTTCTCTCCTGTTTAACCTATAGTGCTCTCAAACCAAACCTCCCCCTCTGCTTTTAGGAGGAAAAATAGACCCGTTGAAAAACCCAAAGGATATCCCACTGAGGTCACCACACTAGTTACCCATCAGTTGAGGCACATTATAGGTATTAGTCCAACATAAATTTTCATATATCAAAAAGTTGATAAGAGTTTAAAGTCCACAAACAGATCAAGGAATTTCATTGATTCTCATTTTTTTTTTTTCTTGTATTGTCCAAGTATCATTACAACACATAACAGCCATTACTCGTTTTTTGTTATGACTTCACATCAGTTATCTGAATGTTTTATCTCCTTTTTAACCTATAGTGCTCTCAAACCAAACCTCCCCCTCTGCTTTTAGGAGGAAAAATAGACCCGTCGAAAAACCCAAAGGATATCCCACTGAGGTCACCACACTAGTTACCCATCAGTTGAGGCACATTATAGGTATTAGTCCAACATAAATTTCATATATCAAAAAGTCGATAAGAGTTTAAAGTCCACAAACAGATCAAGGAATTTCATTGATTCTCATTTTTTATTTTTCTTTCTTTTATCGTCCAAGTATCATTACAACACATAACAGCCATTACTCGTTTTTTGTTATGACTTCACATCAGTTATCTGAACGTTTTCTCTCCTGTTTAACCTATAGTGCTCTCAAACCAAACCTCCCCCTCTGCTTTTAGGAGGAAAAATAGACCCGTCGAAAAACCCAAAGGATATCCCACTGAGGTCACCACACTAGTTACCCATCAGTTGAGGCACATTATAGGTATTAGTCCAACATAAATTTCATATATCAAAAAGTCGATAAGAGTTTAAAGTCCACAAACAGATCAAGGAATTTCATTGATTCTCATTTTTTATTTTTGTTTCTCGTATTGTCCAAGTATCATTACAACACATAACAGCCATTACTCGTTTTTTGTTATGACTTCACATCAGTTATCTGAACGTTTTCTCTCCTGTTTAACCTATAGTGCTCTCAAACCAAACCTCCCCCTCTGCTTTTAGGAGGAAAAATAGACCCGTCGAAAAACACAAAGGATATCCCACTGAGGTCACCACACTAGTTACCCATCAGTTGAGGCACATTATAGGTATTAGTCCAACATAAATTTCATATATCAAAAAGTCGATAAGAGTTTAAAGTCCACAAACAGATCAAGGAATTTCATTGATTCTCATTTTATATTTTTGTTTCTTGTATTGTCCAAGTATCATTACAGCACATAACAGCCATTACTCGTTTTTTGTTATGACTTCACATCAGTTATCTGAACGTTTTCTCTCCTGTTTAACCTATAGTGCTCTCAAACCAAACCTCCCCCTCTGCTTTTAGGAGGAAAAATAGACCCGTCAAAAAACCCAAAGGATATCCCACTGAGGTCACCACACTAGTTACCCATCAGTTGAGGCACATTATAGGTATTAGTCCAACATAAATTTCATATATCAAAAAGTCGATAAAAGTTTAAAGTCCACAAACAGATCAAGGAATTTCATTGATTCTCATTTTTTCTTTTTCTTTCTTGTATTGTCCAAGTATCATTACAACACATAACAGCCATTACTCGTTTTTTGTTATGACTTCACATCAGTTATCTGAACGTTTTCTCTCCTGTTTAACCTATAGTGCTCTCAAACCAAACCTCCCCCTCTGCTTTTAGGAGGAAAACTAGACCCGTCGAAAAACCCAAAGTATATCCCACTGTGGTCACCACACTAGTTACCCATCAGTTGAGGCACATTATAGATATTAGTCCAACATAAATTTCATATATCAAAAAGTCGATAAGAGTTTAAAGTCCACAAACAGATCAAGGAATTTCAATGATTCTCATTTTTTATTTTTATTTTTTGTATTGTCCAAGTATCATTACAACACATAACAGCCATTACTCGTTTTTTGTTATGACTTCACATCAGTTATCTGAACGTTTTCTCTCCTTTTTAACCTATAGTGCTCTCAAACCAAACCTCCCCCTCTGCTTTTAGGATGAAAAATAGACCCATCGAAAAACCCAAAGGATATCCCACTGAGGTCACCACACTAGTTACCCATCAGTTGAGGCACATTATAGGTATTAGTCCAACATAAATTTCATATATCAAAAAGTTGATAAGAGTTTAAAGTCCACAAACAGATCAAGGAATTTCATTGATTCTCATTTTTTCTTTTTCTTTCTTGTATTGTCCAAGTATCATTACAACACATAACAGCCATTACTCGTTTTTTGTTATGACTTCACATCAGTTATCTGAACGTTTTCTCTCCTGTTTAACCTATAGTGCTCTCAAACCAAACCTCCCCCTCTGCTTTTAGGAGGAAAACTAGACCCGTCGAAAAACCCAAAGGATATCCCACTGTGGTCACCACACTAGTTACCCATCAGTTGAGGCACATTATAGATATTAGTCCAACATAAATTTCATATATCAAAAAGTCGATAAGAGTTTAAAGTCCACAAACAGATCAAGGAATTTCAATGATTCTCATTTTTTATTTTTATTTTTTGTATTGTCCAAGTATCATTACAACACATAACAGCCATTACTCGTTTTTTGTTATGACTTCACATCAGTTATCTGAACGTTTTCTCTCCTTTTTAACCTATAGTGCTCTCAAACCAAACCTCCCCCTCTGCTTTTAGGATGAAAAATAGACCCATCGAAAAACCCAAAGGATATCCCACTGAGGTCACCACACTAGTTACCCATCAGTTGAGGCACATTATAGGTATTAGTCCAACATAAATTTCATATATCAAAAAGTTGATAAGAGTTTAAAGTCCACAAACAGATCAAGGAATTTCATTGATTCTCATTTTTTATTTTTCTTTTTTGTATTGTCCAAGTATCATTATAACACATAACAGCCATTACTCGTTTTTTGTTATGACTTCACATCAGTTATCTGAACGTTTTCTCTCCTTTTTAACCTATAGTGCTCTCAAACCAAACCTCCCCCTCTGCTTTTACGAGGAAAAATAGACCCGTCGAAAAACCCAAAGGATATCCCACTGAGGTCACCACACTAGTTACCCATCAGTTGAGGCACATTATAGGTATTAGTCCAACATAAATTTCATATATCAAAAAGTCGATAAGAGTTTAAAGTCCACAAACAGATCAAGGAATTTCAATGATTCTCATTTTTTCTTTTTCTTTTTTGTATTGTCCAAGTATCATTACAACACATAACAGCCATTACTCATTTTTTGTTATGACTTCACATCAGTTATCTGAACGTTTTCTCTCCTGTTTAACCTATAGTGCTCTCAAACCAAACCTCCCCCTCTGCTTTTATGAGGAAAAATAGACCCGTCGAAAAACCCAAAGGATATCCCACTGAGGTCACCACACTAGTTACCCATCAGTTGAGGCACATTATAGGTATTAGTCCAACATACATTTTCATATGTCAAAAAGTTGATAAGAGTTTAAAGTCCACAAACAGATCAAGGAATTTCATTGATTCTCATTTTTTTTTGTTTCTTGTATTGTCCAAGTATCATTAAAACACATAACAGCCATTACTCATTTTTTGTTATGACTTCACATCAGTTATCTGAATGTTTTATCTCCTTTTTAACCTATAGTGCTCTCAAACCAAACCTCCCCCTCTGCTTTTAGGAGGAAAAATAGACCCGTCGAAAAACCCAAAGGATATCCCACTGAGGTCACCACACTAGTTACCCATCAGTTGAGGCACATTATAGGTATTAGTCCAACATAAATTTCATATATCAAAAAGTCGATAAGAGTTTAAAGTCCACAAACAGATCAAGGAATTTCATTGATTCTCATTTTTTATTTTTCTTTCTTGTATTGTCCAAGTATCATTACAACACATAACAGCCATTACTCGTTTTTTGTTATGACTTCACATCAGTTATCTGAACGTTTTCTCTCCTGTTTAACCTATAGTGCTCTCAAACCAAACCTCCCCCTCTGCTTTTAGTAGGAAAACTAGACCCGTCGAAAAACCCAAAGGATATCCCACTGTGGTCACCACACTAGTTACCCATCAGTTGAGGCACATTATAGATATTAGTCCAACATAAATTTCATATATCAAAAAGTCGATAAGAGTTTAAAGTCCACAAACAGATCAAGGAATTTCAATGATTCTCATTTTTTATTTTTATTTTTTGTATTGTCCAAGTATCATTACAACACATAACAGCCATTACTTGTTTTTTGTTATGACTTCACATCAGTTATCTGAACGTTTTCTCTCCTGTTTAACCTATAGTGCTCTCAAACCAAACCTCCCCCTCTGCTTTTAGGAGGAAAAATAGACCCATCGAAAAACCCAAAGGATATCCCACTGAGGTCACCACACTAGTTACCCATCAGTTGAGGCACATTATAGGTATTAGTCCAACATAAATTTCATATATCAAAAAGTTGATAAGAGTTTAAAGTCCACAAACAGATCAAGGAATTTCATTGATTCTCATTTTTTATTTTTCTTTCTTGTATTGTCCAAGTATCATTACAACACATAACAGCCATTACTCGTTTTTTGTTATGACTTCACATCAGTTATCTGAACGTTTTCTCTCCTTTTTAACCTATAGTGCTCTCAAACCAAACCTCCCCCTCTGCTTTTAGGAGGAAAAATAGACCCGTCGAAAAACCCAAAGGATATCCCACTGAGGTCACCACACTAGTTACCCATCAGTTGAGGCACATTA
Source organism: Triturus cristatus (assembly GCF_964204655.1). Classification (NCBI taxonomy): domain Eukaryota; kingdom Metazoa; phylum Chordata; class Amphibia; order Caudata; family Salamandridae; genus Triturus; species Triturus cristatus. Next base: position 118,894 of record NW_028187673.1, read on the forward strand.
TAGGTATTAGTCCAACATAAATTTCATATATCAAAAAGTCGATAAGAGTTTAAAGTCCACAAACAGATCAAGAAATTTCATTGATTCTCATTTTTTATTTTTCTTTCTTGTATTGTCCAAGTATCATTACAACACATAACAGCCATTACTTGTTTTTTGTTATGACTTCACATCAGTTATCTGAACGTTTTCTCTCCTTTTTAACCTATAGTGCTCTCAAACCAAACCTCCCCCTCTGCTTTTAGGAGGAAAAATAGACCCGTCGAAAAACCCAAAGGATATCCCACTGAGGTCACCACACTAGTTACCCATCAGTTGAGGCACATTATAGGTATTAGTCCAACATAAATTTCATATATCAAAAAGTCGATAAGAGTTTAAAGTCCACAAACAGATCAAGAAATTTCATTGATTCTCATTTTTTATTTTTCTTTCTTGTATTGTCCAAGTATCATTACAACACATAACAGCCATTACTCGTTTTTTGTTATGACTTCACATCAGTTATCTGAACGTTTTCTCTCCTTTTTAACCTATAGTGCTCTCAAACCAAACCTCCCCCTCTGCTTTTAGGAGGAAAAATAGACCCATCGAAAAACCCAAAGGATATCCCACTGAGGTCACCACACTAGTTACCCATCAGTTGAGGCACATTATAGGTATTAGTCCAACATAAATTTCATATATCAAAAAGTCGATATGAGTTTAAAGTCCACAAACAGATCAAGGAATTTCATTGATTCTCATTTTTTATTTTTCTTTCTTGTATTGTCCAAGTATCATTACAACACATAACAGCCATTACTCGTTTTTTGTTATGACTTCACATCAGTTATCTGAACGTTTTCTCTCCTTTTTAACCTATAGTGCTCTCAAACCAAACCTCCCCCTCTGCTTTTAGGAGGAAAAATAGACCCGTCGAAAAACCCAAAGGATATCCCACTGAGGTCACCACACTAGTTACCCATCAGTTGAGGCACATTATAGGTATTAGTCCAACATAAATTTCATATATCAAAAAGTCGATAAGAGTTTAAAGTCCACAAACAGATCAAGGAATTTCATTGATTCTCATTTTTTCTTTTTCTTTCTTGTATTGTCCAAGTATCATTACAACACATAACAGCCATTACTCGTTTTTTGTTATGACTTCACATCAGTTATCTGAACGTTTTCTCTCCTGTTTAACCTATAGTGCTCTCAAACCAAACCTCCCCCTCTGCTTTTAGGAGGAAAAATAGACCCGTCGAAAAACCCAAAGGATATCCCACTAAGGTCACCACACTAGTTACCCATCAGTTGCGGCACATTATAGGTATTAGTCCAACATAAATTTCATATATCAAAAAGTCGATAAGAGTTTAAAGTCCACAAACAGATCAAGGAATTTCATTGATTCTCATTTTTTATTTTTGTTTCTTGTATTGTCCAAGTATCATTACAACACATAACAGCCATTACTCGTTTTTTGTTATGACTTCACATCAGTTATCTGAACGTTTTCTCTCCTGTTTAACCTATAGTGCTCTCAAACCAAACCTCCCCCTCTGCTTTTAGGAGGAAAAATAGACCCGTCGAAAAACACAAAGGATATCCCACTGAGGTCACCACACTAGTTACCCATCAGTTGAGGCACATTATAGGTATTAGTCCAACATAAATTTCATATATCAAAAAGTCGATAAAAGTTTAAAGTCCACAAACAGATCAAGGAATTTCATTGATTCTCATTTTTTCTTTTTCTTTCTTGTGTTGTCCAAGTATCATTACAACACATAACAGCCATTACTCGTTTTTTGTTATGACTTCACATCAGTTATCTGAACGTTTTCTCTCCTGTTTAATCTATAGTGCTCTCAAACCAAACCTCCCCCTCTGCTTTTAGGAGGAAAACTAGACCCGTCGAAAAACCCAAAGGATATCCCACTGTGGTCACCACACTAGTTACCCATCAGTTGAGGCACATTATAGATATTAGTCCAACATAAATTTCATATATCAAAAAGTTGATAAGAGTTTAAAGTCCACAAACAGATCAAGGAATTTCAATGATTCTCATTTTTTTTTTTTTTTGTATTGTCCAAGTATCATTACAACACATAACAGCCATTACTCGTTTTTTGTTATGACTTCACATCAGTTATCTGAACGTTTTCTCTCCTGTTTAACCTATAGTGCTCTCAAACCAAACCTCCCCCTCTGCTTTTAGGAGGAAAAATAGACCCGTCGAAAAACCCAAAGGATATCCCACTGAGGTCACCACACTAGTTACCCATCAGTTGAGGCACATTATAGGTATTAGTCCAACATAAATTTCATATATCAAAAAGTCGATAAGAGTTTAAAGTCCACAAACAGATCAAGGAATTTCATTGATTCTCATTTTTTATTTTTGTTTCTTGTATTGTCCAAGTATCATTACAACACATAACAGCCATTACTCGTTTTTTGTTATGACTTCACATCAGTTATCTGAACGTTTTCTCTCCTGTTTAACCTATAGTGCTCTCAAACCAAACCTCCCCCTCTGCTTTTAGGAGGAAAAATAGACCCGTCGAAAAACACAAAGGATATCCCACTGAGGTCACCACACTAGTTACCCATCAGTTGAGGCACATTATAGGTATTAGTCCAACATAAATTTCATATATCAAAAAGTCGATAAAAGTTTAAAGTCCACAAACAGATCAAGGAATTTCATTGATTCTCATTTTTTCTTTTTCTTTCTTGTATTGTCCAAGTATCATTACAACACATAACAGCCATTACTCGTTTTTTGTTATGACTTCACATCAGTTATCTGAACGTTTTCTCTCCTGTTTAATCTATAGTGCTCTCAAACCAAACCTCCCCCTCTGCTTTTAGGAGGAAAAATAGACCCGTCGAAAAACCCAAAGGATATCCCACTGAGGTCACCACACTAGTTACCCATCAGTTGAGGCACATTATAGGTATTAGTCCAACATAAATTTCATATATCAAAAAGTCGATAAGAGTTTAAAGTCCACAAACAGATCAAGAAATTTCATTGATTCTCATTTTTTATTTTTCTTTCTTGTATTGTCCAAGTATCATTACAACACATAACAGCCATTACTCGTTTTTTGTTATGACTTCACATCAGTTATCTGAACGTTTTCTCTCCTTTTTAACCTATAGTGCTCTCAAACCAAACCTCCCCCTCTGCTTTTAGGAGGAAAAATAGACCCATCGAAAAACCCAAAGGATATCCCACTGAGGTCACCACACTAGTTACCCATCAGTTGAGGCACATTATAGGTATTAGTCCAACATAAATTTCATATATCAAAAAGTCGATATGAGTTTAAAGTCCACAAACAGATCAAGGAATTTCATTGATTCTCATTTTTTATTTTTCTTTCTTCTATTGTCCAAGTATCATTACAACACATAACAGCCATTACTCGTTTTTTGTTATGACTTCACATCAGTTATCTGAACGTTTTCTCTCCTTTTTAACCTATAGTGCTCTCAAACCAAACCTCCCCCTCTGCTTTTAGGAGGAAAAATAGACCCGTCGAAAAACCCAAAGGATATCCCACTGAGGTCACCACACTAGTTACCCATCAGTTGAGGCACATTATAGGTATTAGTCCAACATAAATTTCATATATCAAAAAGTCGATAAGAGTTTAAAGTCCACAAACAGATCAAGGAATTTCATTGATTCTCATTTTTTCTTTTTCTTTCTTGTATTGTCCAAGTATCATTACAACACATAACAGCCATTACTCGTTTTTTGTTATGACTTCACATCAGTTATCTGAACGTTTTCTCTCCTGTTTAACCTATAGTGCTCTCAAACCAAACCTCCCCCTCTGCTTTTAGGAGGAAAAATAGACCCGTCGAAAAACCCAAAGGATATCCCACTGAGGTCACCACACTAGTTACCCATCAGTTGAGGCACATTATAGGTATTAGTCCAACATAAATTTCATATATCAAAAAGTCGATAAGAGTTTAAAGTCCACAAACAGATCAAGGAATTTCATTGATTCTCATTTTTTATTTTTGTTTCTTGTATTGTCCAAGTATCATTACAACACATAACAGCCATTACTCGTTTTTTGTTATGACTTCACATCAGTTATCTGAACGTTTTCTCTCCTGTTTAACCTATAGTGCTCTCAAACCAAACCTCCCCCTCTGCTTTTAGGAGGAAAAATAGACCCGTCGAAAAACACAAAGGATATCCCACTGAGGTCACCACACTAGTTACCCATCAGTTGAGGCACATTATAGGTATTAGTCCAACATAAAGTTCATATATCAAAAAGTCGATAAAAGTTTAAAGTCCACAAACAGATCAAGGAATTTCATTGATTCTCATTTTTTCTTTTTCTTTCTTGTGTTGTCCAAGTATCATTACAACACATAACAGCCATTACTCGTTTTTTGTTATAACTTCACATCAGTTATCTGAACGTTTTCTCTCCTGTTTAATCTATAGTGCTCTCAAACCAAACCTCCCCCTCTGCTTTTAGGAGGAAAACTAGACCCGTCGAAAAACCCAAAGGATATCCCACTGTGGTCACCACACTAGTTACCCATCAGTTGAGGCACATTATAGATATTAGTCCAACATAAATTTCATATATCAAAAAGTTGATAAGAGTTTAAAGTCCACAAACAGATCAAGGAATTTCAATGATTCTCATTTTTTTTTTTTTTTGTATTGTCCAAGTATCATTACAACACATAACAGCCATTACTCGTTTTTTGTTATGACTTCACATCAGTTATCTGAACGTTTTCTCTCCTGTTTAACCTATAGTGCTCTCAAACCAAACCTCCCCCTCTGCTTTTAGGAGGAAAAATAGACCCGTCGAAAAACCCAAAGGATATCCCACTGAGGTCACCACACTAGTTACCCATCAGTTGAGGCACATTATAGGTATTAGTCCAACATAAATTTCATATATCAAAAAGTCGATAAGAGTTTAAAGTCCACAAACAGATCAAGGAATTTCATTGATTCTCATTTTTTATTTTTGTTTCTTGTATTGTCCAAGTATCATTACAACACATAACAGCCATTACTCGTTTTTTGTTATGACTTCACATCAGTTATCTGAACGTTTTCTCTCCTGTTTAACCTATAGTGCTCTCAAACCAAACCTCCCCCTCTGCTTTTAGGAGGAAAAATAGACCCGTCGAAAAACACAAAGGATATCCCACTGAGGTCACCACACTAGTTACCCATCAGTTGAGGCACATTATAGGTATTAGTCCAACATAAATTTCATATATCAAAAAGTCGATAAAAGTTTAAAGTCCACAAACAGATCAAGGAATTTCATTGATTCTCATTTTTTCTTTTTCTTTCTTGTATTGTCCAAGTATCATTACAACACATAACAGCCATTACTCGTTTTTTGTTATGACTTCACATCAGTTATCTGAACGTTTTCTCTCCTTTTTAACCTATAGTGCTCTCAAACCAAACCTCCCCCTCTGCTTTTAGGAGGAAAAATAGACCCGTCGAAAAACCCAAAGGATATCCCACTGAGGTCACCACACTAGTTACCCATCAGTTGAGGCACATTATAGGTATTAGTCCAACATAAATTTCATATATCAAAAAGTCGATAAGAGTTTAAAGTCCACAAACAGATCAAGGAATTTCATTGATTCTCATTTTTTCTTTTTCTTTCTTGTATTGTCCAAGTATCATTACAACACATAACAGCCATTACTCGTTTTTTGTTATGACTTCACATCAGTTATCTGAACGTTTTCTCTCCTGTTTAACCTATAGTGCTCTCAAACCAAACCTCCCCCTCTGCTTTTAGGAGGAAAAATAGACCCGTCGAAAAACCCAAAGGATAGCCCACTGAGGTCACCACACTAGTTACCCATCAGTTGAGGCACATTATAGGTATTAGTCCAACATAAATTTCATATATCAAAAAGTCGATAAGAGTTTAAAGTCCACAAACAGATCAAGGAATTTCATTGATTCTCATTTTTTATTTTTGTTTCTTGTATTGTCCAAGTATCATTACAACACATAACAGCCATTACTCGTTTTTTGTTATGACTTCACATCAGTTATCTGAATGTTTTCTCTCCTGTTTAACCTATAGTGCTCTCAAACCAAACCTCCCCCTCTGCTTTTAGGAGGAAAAATAGACCCGTCGAAAAACACAAAGGATATCCCACTGAGGTCACCACACTAGTTACCCATCAGTTGAGGCACATTATAGGTATTAGTCCAACATAAATTTCATATATCAAAAAGTCGATAAAAGTTTAAAGTCCACAAACAGATCAAGGAATTTCATTGATTCTCATTTTTTCTTTTTCTTTCTTGTGTTGTCCAAGTATCATTACAACACATAACAGCCATTACTCGTTTTTTGTTATGACTTCACATCAGTTATCTGAACGTTTTCTCTCCTGTTTAATCTATAGTGCTCTCAAACCAAACCTCCCCCTCTGCTTTTAGGAGGAAAAATAGACCCGTCGAAAAACCCAAAGGATATCCCACTGAGGTCACCACACTAGTTACCCATCAGTTGAGGCACATTATAGGTATTAGTCCAACATAAATTTCATATATCAAAAAGTCGATAAGAGTTTAAAGTCCACAAACAGATCAAGAAATTTCATTGATTCTCATTTTTTATTTTTCTTTCTTGTATTGTCCAAGTATCATTACAACACATAACAGCCATTACTCGTTTTTTGTTATGACTTCACATCAGTTATCTGAACGTTTTCTCTCCTTTTTAACCTATAGTGCTCTCAAACCAAACCTCCCCCTCTGCTTTTAGGAGGAAAAATAGACCCATCGAAAAACCCAAAGGATATCCCACTGAGGTCACCACACTAGTTACCCATCAGTTGAGGCACATTATAGGTATTAGTCCAACATAAATTTCATATATCAAAAAGTCGATATGAGTTTAAAGTCCACAAACAGATCAAGGAATTTCATTGATTCTCATTTTTTATTTTTCTTTCTTCTATTGTCCAAGTATCATTACAACACATAACAGCCATTACTCGTTTTTTGTTATGACTTCACATCAGTTATCTGAACGTTTTCTCTCCTTTTTAACCTATAGTGCTCTCAAACCAAACCTCCCCCTCTGCTTTTAGGAGGAAAAATAGACCCGTCGAAAAACCCAAAGGATATCCCACTGAGGTCACCACACTAGTTACCCATCAGTTGAGGCACATTATAGGTATTAGTCCAACATAAATTTCATATATCAAAAAGTCGATAAGAGTTTAAAGTCCACAAACAGATCAAGGAATTTCATTGATTCTCATTTTTTCTTTTTCTTTCTTGTATTGTCCAAGTATCATTACAACACATAACAGCCATTACTCGTTTTTTGTTATGACTTCACATCAGTTATCTGAACGTTTTCTCTCCTGTTTAACCTATAGTGCTCTCAAACCAAACCTCCCCCTCTGCTTTTAGGAGGAAAAATAGACCCGTCGAAAAACCCAAAGGATATCCCACTGAGGTCACCACACTAGTTACCCATCAGTTGAGGCACATTATAGGTATTAGTCCAACATAAATTTCATATATCAAAAAGTCGATAAGAGTTTAAAGTCCACAAACAGATCAAGGAATTTCATTGATTCTCATTTTTTATTTTTGTTTCTTGTATTGTCCAAGTATCATTACAACACATAACAGCCATTACTCGTTTTTTGTTATGACTTCACATCAGTTATCTGAACGTTTTCTCTCCTGTTTAACCTATAGTGCTCTCAAACCAAACCTCCCCCTCTGCTTTTAGGAGGAAAAATAGACCCGTCGAAAAACACAAAGGATATCCCACTGAGGTCACCACACTAGTTACCCATCAGTTGAGGCACATTATAGGTATTAGTCCAACATAAAGTTCATATATCAAAAAGTCGATAAAAGTTTAAAGTCCACAAACAGATCAAGGAATTTCATTGATTCTCATTTTTTCTTTTTCTTTCTTGTGTTGTCCAAGTATCATTACAACACATAACAGCCATTACTCGTTTTTTGTTATGACTTCACATCAGTTATCTGAACGTTTTCTCTCCTGTTTAATCTATAGTGCTCTCAAACCAAACCTCCCCCTCTGCTTTTAGGAGGAAAACTAGACCCGTCGAAAAACCCAAAGGATATCCCACTGTGGTCACCACACTAGTTACCCATCAGTTGAGGCACATTATAGATATTAGTCCAACATAAATTTCATATATCAAAAAGTTGATAAGAGTTTAAAGTCCACAAACAGATCAAGGAATTTCAATGATTCTCATTTTTTTTTTTTTTTGTATTGTCCAAGTATCATTACAACACATAACAGCCATTACTCGTTTTTTGTTATGACTTCACATCAGTTATCTGAACGTTTTCTCTCCTGTTTAACCTATAGTGCTCTCAAACCAAACCTCCCCCTCTGCTTTTAGGAGGAAAAATAGACCCGTCGAAAAACCCAAAGGATATCCCACTGAGGTCACCACACTAGTTACCCATCAGTTGAGGCACATTATAGGTATTAGTCCAACATAAATTTCATATATCAAAAAGTCGATAAGAGTTTAAAGTCCACAAACAGATCAAGGAATTTCATTGATTCTCATTTTTTATTTTTGTTTCTTGTATTGTCCAAGTATCATTACAACACATAACAGCCATTACTCGTTTTTTGTTATGACTTCACATCAGTTATCTGAACGTTTTCTCTCCTGTTTAACCTATAGTGCTCTCAAACCAAACCTCCCCCTCTGCTTTTAGGAGGAAAAATAGACCCGTCGAAAAACCCAAAGGATATCCCACTGAGGTCACCACACTAGTTACCCATCAGTTGAGGCACATTATAGGTATTAGTCCAACATAAATTTCATATATCAAAAAGTCGATAAGAGTTTAAAGTCCACAAACAGATCAAGGAATTTCATTGATTCTCATTTTTTATTTTTGTTTCTTGTATTGTCCAAGTATCATTACAACACATAACAGCCATTACTCGTTTTTTGTTATGACTTCACATCAGTTATCTGAACGTTTTCTCTCCTGTTTAACCTATAGTGCTCTCAAACCAAACCTCCCCCTCTGCTTTTAGGAGGAAAAATAGACCCGTCGAAAAACACAAAGGATATCCCACTGAGGTCACCACACTAGTTACCCATCAGTTGAGGCACATTATAGGTATTAGTCCAACATAAAGTTCATATATCAAAAAGTCGATAAAAGTTTAAAGTCCACAAACAGATCAAGGAATTTCATTGATTCTCATTTTTTCTTTTTCTTTCTTGTGTTGTCCAAGTATCATTACAACACATAACAGCCATTACTCGTTTTTTGTTATGACTTCACATCAGTTATCTGAACGTTTTCTCTCCTGTTTAATCTATAGTGCTCTCAAACCAAACCTCCCCCTCTGCTTTTAGGAGGAAAACTAGACCCATCGAAAAACCCAAAGGATATCCCACTGTGGTCACCACACTAGTTACCCATCAGTTGAGGCACATTATAGATATTAGTCCAACATAAATTTCATATATCAAAAAGTTGATAAGAGTTTAAAGTCCACAAACAGATCAAGGAATTTCAATGATTCTCATTTTTTTTTTTTTTGTATTGTCCAAGTATCATTACAACACATAACAGCCATTACTCGTTTTTTGTTATGACTTCACATCAGTTATCTGAACGTTTTCTCTCCTGTTTAACCTATAGTGCTCTCAAACCAAACCTCCCCCTCTGCTTTTAGGAGGAAAAATAGACCCGTCGAAAAACCCAAAGGATATCCCACTGAGGTCACCACACTAGTTACCCATCAGTTGAGGCACATTATAGGTATTAGTCCAACATAAATTTCATATATCAAAAAGTCGATAAGAGTTTAAAGTCCACAAACAGATCAAGGAATTTCATTGATTCTCATTTTTTATTTTTGTTTCTTGTATTGTCCAAGTATCATTACAACACATAACAGCCATTACTCGTTTTTTGTTCTGACTTCACATCAGTTATCTGAACGTTTTCTCTCCTGTTTAACCTATAGTGCTCTCAAACCAAACCTCCCCCTCTGCTTTTAGGAGGAAAAATAGACCCGTCGAAAAACACAAAGGATATCCCACTGAGGTCACCACACTAGTTACCCATCAGTTGAGGCACATTATAGGTATTAGTCCAACATAAATTTCATATATCAAAAAGTCGATAAAAGTTTAAAGTCCACAAACAGATCAAGGAATTTCATTGATTCTCATTTTTTCTTTTTCTTTCTTGTATTGTCCAAGTATCATTACAACACATAACAGCCATTACTCGTTTTTTGTTATGACTTCACATCAGTTATCTGAACGTTTTCTCTCCTTTTTAACCTATAGTGCTCTCAAACCAAACCTCCCCCTCTGCTTTTAGGAGGAAAAATAGACCCGTCGAAAAACCCAAAGGATATCCCACTGAGGTCACCACACTAGTTACCCATCAGTTGAGGCACATTATAGGTATTAGTCCAACATAAATTTCATATATCAAAAAGTCGATAAGAGTTTAAAGTCCACAAACAGATCAAGGAATTTCATTGATTCTCATTTTTTCTTTTTCTTTCTTGTATTGTCCAAGTATCATTACAACACATAACAGCCATTACTTTTTTTTTGTTATGACTTCACATCAGTTATCTGAACGTTTTCTCTCCTGTTTAACCTATAGTGCTCTCAAACCAAACCTCCCCCTCTGCTTTTAGGAGGAAAAATAGACCCGTCGAAAAACCCAAAGGATATCCCACTGAGGTCACCACACTAGTTACCCATCAGTTGAGGCACATTATAGGTATTAGTCCAACATAAATTTCATATATCAAAAAGTCGATAAGAGTTTAAAGTCCACAAACAGATCAAGGAATTTCATTGATTCTCATTTTTTATTTTTGTTTCTTGTATTGTCCAAGTATCATTACAACACATAACAGCCATTACTCGTTTTTTGTTATGACTTCACATCAGTTATCTGAATGTTTTCTCTCCTGTTTAACCTATAGTGCTCTCAAACCAAACCTCCCCCTCTGCTTTTAGGAGGAAAAATAGACCCGTCGAAAAACACAAAGGATATCCCACTGAGGTCACCACACTAGTTACCCATCAGTTGAGGCACATTATAGGTATTAGTCCAACATAAATTTCATATATCAAAAAGTCGATAAAAGTTTAAAGTCCACAAACAGATCAAGGAATTTCATTGATTCTCATTTTTTCTTTTTCTTTCTTGTGTTGTCCAAGTATCATTACAACACATAACAGCCATTACTCGTTTTTTGTTATGACTTCACATCAGTTATCTGAACGTTTTCTCTCCTGTTTAATCTATAGTGCTCTCAAACCAAACCTCCCCCTCTGCTTTTAGGAGGAAAACTAGACCCGTCGAAAAACCCAAAGGATATCCCACTGTGGTCACCACACTAGTTACCCATCAGTTGAGGCACATTATAGATATTAGTCCAACATAAATTTCATATATCAAAAAGTTGATAAGAGTTTAAAGTCCACAAACAGATCAAGGAATTTCAATGATTCCCATTTTTTTTTTTTTTTTTGTATTGTCCAAGTATCATTACAACACATAACAGCCATTACTCGTTTTTTGTTATGACTTCACATCAGTTATCTGAACGTTTTCTCTCCTGTTTAACCTATAGTGCTCTCAAACCAAACCTCCCCCTCTGCTTTTAGGAGGAAAAATAGACCCGTCGAAAAACCCAAAGGATATCCCACTGAGGTCACCACACTAGTTACCCATCAGTTGAGGCACATTATAGGTAATAGTCCAACATAAATTTCATATATCAAAAAGTCGATAAGAGTTTAAAGTCCACAAACAGATCAAGGAATTTCATTGATTCTCATTTTTTATTTTTGTTTCTTGTATTGTCCAAGTATCATTACAACACATAACAGCCATTACTCGTTTTTTGTTATGACTTCACATCAGTTATCTGAACGTTTTCTCTCCTGTTTAACCTATAGTGCTCTCAAACCAAACCTCCCCCTCTGCTTTTAGGAGGAAAAATAGACCCGTCGAAAAACACAAAGGATATCCCACTGAGGTCACCACACTAGTTACCCATCAGTTGAGGCACATTATAGGTATTAGTCCAACATAAATTTCATATATCAAAAAGTCGATAAAAGTTTAAAGTCCACAAACAGATCAAGGAATTTCATTGATTCTCATTTTTTCTTTTTCTTTCTTGTATTGTCCAAGTATCATTACAACACATAACAGCCATTACTCGTTTTTTGTTATGACTTCACATCAGTTATCTGAACGTTTTCTCTCCTGTTTAATCTATAGTGCTCTCAAACCAAACCTCCCCCTCTGCTTTTAGGAGGAAAACTAGACCCGTCGAAAAACCCAAAGGATATCCCACTGTGGTCACCACACTAGTTACCCATCAGTTGAGGCACATTATAGATATTAGTCCAACATAAATTTCATATATCAAAAAGTTGATAAGAGTTTAAAGTCCACAAACAGATTAAGGAATTTCAATGATTCTCATTTTTTTTTTTTTTTTTTGTATTGTCCAAGTATCATTACAACACATAACAGCCATTACTCGTTTTTTGTTATGACTTCACATCAGTTATCTGAACGTTTTCTCTCCTGTTTAACCTATAGTGCTCTCAAACCAAACCTCCCCCTCTGCTTTTAGGAGGAAAAATAGACCCATCGAAAAACCCAAAGGATATCCCACTGAGGTCACCACACTAGTTACCCATCACTTTAGGCACATTATAGGTATTAGTCCAACATAAATTTCATATATCAAAAAGTTGATAAGAGTTTAAAGTCCACAAACAGATCAAGGAATTTCATTGATTCTCATTTTTTATTTTTCTTTCTTGTATTGTCCAAGTATCATTACAACACATAACAGCCATTACTCGTTTTTTGTTATGACTTCACATCAGTTATCTGAATGTTTTATCTCCTTTTTAACCTATAGTGCTCTCAAACCAAACCTCCCCCTCTGCTTTTAGGAGGAAAAATAGACCCGTCGAAAAACCCAAAGGATATCCCACTGAGGTCACCACACTAGTTACCCATCAGTTGAGGCACATTATAGGTATTAGTCCAACATAAATTTCATATATCAAAAAGTCGATAAGAGTTTAAAGTCCACAAACAGATCAAGGAATTTCATTGATTCTCATTTTTTCTTTTTCTTTCTTGTATTGTCCAAGTATCATTACAACACATAACAGCCATTACTCGTTTTTTGTTATGACTTCACATCAGTTATCTGAACGTTTTCTCTCCTGTTTAACCTATAGTGCTCTCAAACCAAACCTCCCCCTCTGCTTTTAGGAGGAAAAATAGACCCGTCGAAAAACCCAAAGGATATCCCACTGAGGTCACCACACTAGTTACCCATCAGTTGAGGCACATTATAGGTATTAGTCCAACATAAATTTCATATATCAAAAAGTCGATAAGAGTTTAAAGTCCACAAACAGATCAAGGAATTTCATTGATTCTCATTTTTTATTTTTGTTTCTCGTATTGTCCAAGTATCATTACAAGACAAAACAGCCATTACTCGTTTTTTGTTATAACTTCACATCAGTTATCTGAACGTTTTCTCTCCTGTTTAACCTATAGTGCTCTCAAACCAAACCTCCCCCTCTGCTTTTAGGAGGAAAAATAGACCCGTCGAAAAACCCAAAGGATATCCCACTGAGGTCACCACACTAGTTACCCATCAGTTGAGGCACATTATAGGTATTAGTCCAACATAAATTTCATATATCAAAAAGTCGATAAGAGTTTAAAGTCCACAAACAGATCAAGGAATTTCATTGATTCTCATTTTTTTTTTTTCTTTCTTGTATTGTCCAAGTATCATTACAACACATAACAGCCATTACTCGTTTTTTGTTATGACTTCACATCAGTTATCTGAACGTTTTCTCTCCTGTTTAACCTATAGTGCTCTCAAACCAAACCTCCCCCTCTGCTTTTAGGAGGAAAAATAGACCCGTCGAAAAACCCAAAGGATATCCCACTGAGGTCACCACACTAGTTACCCATCAGTTGAGGCACATTATAGGTATTAGTCCAACATAAATTTCATATATCAAAAAGTCGATAAGAGTTTAAAGTCCACAAACAGATCAAGGAATTTCATTGATTCTCATTTTTTATTTTTCTTCCTTGTATTGTCCAAGTATCATTACAACACATAACAGCCATTACTCGTTTTTTGTTATGACTTCACATCAGTTATCTGAACTTTTTCTCTCCTGTTTAACCTATAGTGCCCTCAAACCAAACCTCCCCCTCTGCTTTTAGGAGGAAAAATAGACCCGTCGAAAAACCCAAAGGATATCCCACTGAGGTCGCCACACTAGTTACCCATCAGTTGAGGCACATTATAGGTATTAGTCCAACATAAATTTCATATATCAAAAAGTCGATAAGAGTTTAAAGTCCACAAACAGATCAAGGAATTTCATTGATTCTCATTTTTTATTTTTCTTTCTTGTATTGTCCAAGTATCATTACAACACATAACAGCCATTACTCGTTTTTTGTTATGACTTCACATCAGTTATCTGAACGTTCTCTCCTGTTTAACCTATAGTGCTCTCAAACCAAACCTCCCCCTCTGCTTTTAGGAGGAAAAATAGACCCGTCGAAAAACCCAAAGGATATCCCACTGAGGTCACCACACTAGTTACCTATCAGTTGAGGCACATTATAGGTATTAGTCCAACATAAATTTCATATATCAAAAAGTCGATAAGATTTTAAAGTCCACAAACAGATCAAGGAATTTCATTGATTCTCATATTTTTTTTTTTTTCTTGTATTGTCCAAGTATCATTACAACACATAACAGCCATTACTCATTTTTTGGTATGACTTCACATCAGTTATCTGAATGTTTTCTCTCCTGTTTAACCTATAGTGCTCTCAAACCAAACCTCCCCCTCTGCTTTTAGGAGGAAAAATAGACCCGTCAAAAAACCCAAAGGATATCCCACTGAGGTCACCACACTAGTTACCCATCAGTTGAGGCACATTATAGGTATTAGTCCAACATAAATTTCATATAACAAAAAGTCGATAAGAGTTTAAAGTCCACAAACAGATCAAGGAATTTCATTGATTCTCATTTTTTATTTTTCTTTCTTGTATTGTCCAAGTATCATTACAACACATAACAGCCATTACTCGTTTTTTGTTATGACTTCACATCAGTTATCTGAACGTTCTCTCCTGTTTAACCTATAGTGCTCTCAAACCAAACCTCCCCCTCTGCTTTTAGGAGGAAAAATAGACCCGTCGAAAAACCCAAAGGATATCCCACTGAGGTCACCACAGTAGTTACCTATCAGTTGAGGCACATTATAGGTATTAGTCCAACATAAATTTCATATATCAAAAAGTCGATAAGATTTTAAAGTCCACAAACAGATCAAGGAATTTCATTGATTCTCATTTTTTTTTTTTTCTTGTATTGTCCAAGTATCATTACAACACATAACAGCCATTACTCATTTTTTGGTATGACTTCACATCAGTTATCTGAACGTTTTCTCTCCTGTTTAACCTATAGTGCTCTCAAACCAAACCTCCCCCTCTGCTTTTAGGAGGAAAAATAGACCCGTCGAAAAACCCAAAGGATATCCCACTGAGGTCACCACACTAGTTACCCATCAGTTGAGGCACATTATAGGTATTAGTCCAACATAAATTTCATATATCAAAAAGTCGATAAGAGTTTAAAGTCCACAAACAGATCAAGGAATTTCATTGATTCTCATTTTTTATTTTTATTTCTTGTATTGTCCAAGTATCATTACAACACATAACAGCCATTACTCGTTTTTTGTTATGACTTCACATCAGTTATCTGAACGTTTTCTCTCCTGTTTAACCTATAGTGCTCTCAAACCAAACCTCCCCCTCTGCTTTTAGGAGGAAAAATAGACCCGTCGAAAAACCCAAAGGATATCCCACTGAGGTCGCCACACTAGTTACCCATCAGTTGAGGCACATTATAGGTATTAGTCCAACATAAATTTCATATATCAAAAAGTCGATAAGAGTTTAAAGTCCACAAACAGATCAAGGAATTTCATTGATTCTCATTTTTTATTTTTCTTTCTTGTATTGTCCAAGTATCATTACAACACATAACAGCCATTACTCATTTTTTGTTATGACTTCACATCAGTTATCTGAACGTTCTCTCCTGTTTAACCTATAGTGCTCTCAAACCAAACCTCCCCCTCTGCTTTTAGGAGGAAAAATAGACCCGTCGAAAAACCCAAAGGATATCCCACTGAGGTCACCACACTAGTTACCTATCAGTTGAGGCACATTATAGGTATTAGTCCAACATAAATTTCATATATCAAAAAGTCGATAAGATTTTAAAGTCCACAAACAGATCAAGGAATTTCATTGATTCTCATTTTTTTTTTTTTCTTGTATTGTCCAAGTATCATTACAACACATAACAGCCATTACTCGTTTTTTGGTATGACTTCACATCAGTTATCTGAACGTTTCTCTCCTGTTTAACCTATCGTGCTCTCAAACCAAACCTCCCCCTCTGCTTTTAGGAGGAAAAATAGACCCGTCGAAAAACCCAAAGGATATCCCACTGAGGTCACCACACTAGTTACCCATCAGTTGAGGCACATTATAGGTATTAGTCCAACATAAATTTCATATATCAAAAAGTCGATAAGAGTTTAAAGTCCACAAACAGATCAAGGAATTTCATTGATTCTCATTTTTTATTTTTCTTCCTTGTATTGTCCAAGTATCATTACAACACATAACAGCCATTACTCGTTTTTTGTTATGACTTCACATCAGTTATCTGAACGTTTTCTCTCCTGTTTAACCTATAGTGCTCTCAAACCAAACCTCCCCCTCTGCTTTTAGGAGAAAAAATAGACCCGTCAAAAAAACCCAAAGGATATCCCACTGAGGTCGCCACACTAGTTACCCATCAGTTGAGGCACATTATAGGTATTAGTCCAACATAAATTTCATATATCAAAAAGTCGATAAGAGTTTAAAGTCCACAAACAGATCAAGGAATTTCATTGATTCTCATTTTTTGTTTTTTTTCTTGTATTGTCCAAGTATCATTACAACACATAACAGCCATTACTCGTTTTTTGGTATGACTTCACATCAGTTATCTGAACGTTTTCTCTCCTGTTTAACCTATAGTGCTCTCAAACCAAACCTCCCATTCTGCTTTTAGGAGAAAAAATAGACCCGTCGAAAAACCCAAAGTATATCCCACTGAGGTCGCCACACTAGTTACCCATCAGTTGAGGCACATTATAGGTATTAGTCCAACATAAATTTCATATATCAAAAAGTCGATAAGAGTTTAAAGTCCACAAACAGATCAAGGAATTTCATTGATTCTCATTTTTTATTTTTCTTTCTTGTATTGTCCAAGTATCATTACAACACATAACAGCCATTACTCGTTTTTTGTTATGACTTCACATCAGTTATCTGAACGTTCTCTCCTGTTTAACCTATAGTGCTCTCAAACCAAACCTCCCCCTCTGCTTTTAGGAGGAAAAATAGACCCGTCGAAAAACCCAAAGGATATCCCACTGAGGTCACCACACTAGTTACCTATCAGTTGAGGCACATTATAGGTATTAGTCCAACATAAATTTCATATATCAAAAAGTCGATAAGATTTTAAAGTCCACAAACAGATCAAGGAATTTCATTGATTCTCATTTTTTTTTTTTTCTTGTATTGTCCAAGTATCATTACAACACATAACAGCCATTACTCGTTTTTTGGTATGACTTCACATCAGTTATCTGAACGTTTTCTCTCCTGTTTAACCTATAGTGCTCTCAAACCAAACCTCCCCCTCTGCTTTTAGGAGGAAAAATAGACCCGTCGAAAAACTCAAAGGATATCCCACTGAGGTCACAACACTAGTTACCCATCAGTTGAGGCACATTATAGGTATTAGTCCAACATAAATTTCATATATCAAAAAGTCGATAAGAGTTTAAAGTCCACAAACAGATCAAGGAATTTCATTGATTCTCATTTTTTATTTTTCTTTCTTGTATTGTCCAAGTATCATTACAACACATAACAGCCATTACTCGTTTTTTGTTATGACTTCACATCAGTTATCTGAACGTTTTCTCTCCTGTTTAACCTATAGTGCTCTCAAACCAAACCTCCCCCTCTGCTTTTAAGAGGAAAAATAGACCCGTCGAAAAACCCAAAGGATATCCCACTGAGGTCGCCACACTAGTTACCCATCAGTTGAGGCACATTATAGGTATTAGTCCAACATAAATTTCATATATCAAAAAGTCGATAAGAGTTTAAAGTCCACAAACAGATCAAGGAATTTCATTGATTCTCATTTTTTATTTTTCTTTCTTGTATTGTCCAAGTATCATTACAACACATAACAGCCATTACTCGTTTTTTGTTATGACTTCACATCAGTTATCTGAACGTTCTCTCCTGTTTAACCTATAGTGCTCTCAAACCAAACCTCCCCCTCTGCTTTTAGGAGGAAAAATAGACCCGTCGAAAAACCCAAAGGATATCCCACTGAGGTCACCACACTAGTTACCTATCAGTTGAGGCACATTATAGGTATTAGTCCAACATAAATTTCATATATCAAAAAGTCGATAAGAGTTTAAAGTCCACAAACAGATCAAGAAATTTCATTGATTCTCATTTTTTATTTTTCTTTCTTGTATTGCCCAAGTATCATTACAACACATAACAGCCATTACTCGTTTTTTGGTATGACTTCACATCAGTTATCTGAACGTTTTCTCTCCTGTTTAACCTATAGTGCTCTCAAACCAAACCTCCCCCTCTGCTTTTAGGAGGAAAAATAGACCCGTCGAAAAACTCAAAGGATATCCCACTGAGGTCACAACACTAGTTACCCATCAGTTGAGGCACATTATAGATATTAGTCCAACATAAATTTCATATATCAAAAAGTTGATAAGAGTTTAAAGTCCACAAACAGATCAAGGAATTTCAATGATTCTCATTTTTTTTTTTTTCTTTCTTGTATTGTCCAAGTATCATTACAACACATAACAGCCATTACTCGTTTTTTGTTATGACTTCACATCAGTTATCTGAACGTTTTCTCTCCTGTTTAACCTATAGTGCTCTCAAACCAAACCTCCCCCTCTGCTTTTAAGAGGAAAAATAGACCCGTCGAAAAACCCAAAGGATATCCCACTGAGGTCGCCACACTAGTTACCCATCAGTTGAGGCACATTATAGGTATTAGTCCAACATAAATTTCATATATCAAAAAGTCGATAAGAGTTTAAAGTCCACAAACAGATCAAGGAATTTCATTGATTCTCATTTTTTATTTTTCTTTCTTGTATTGTCCAAGTATCATTACAACACATAACAGCCATTACTCGTTTTTTGTTATGACTTCACATCAGTTATCTGAACGTTCTCTCCTGTTTAACCTATAGTGCTCTCAAACCAAACCTCCCCCTCTGCTTTTAGGAGGAAAAATAGACCCGTCAAAAAACCCAAAGGATATCCCACTGAGGTCACCACACTAGTTACCTATCAGTTGAGGCACATTATAGGTATTAGTCCAACATAAATTTCATATATCAAAAAGTCGATAAGATTTTAAAGTCCACAAACAGATCAAGGAATTTCATTGATTCTCATTTTTTTTTTTTTCTTGTATTGTCCAAGTATCATTACAACACATAACAGCCATTACTCGTTTTTTGGTATGACTTCACATCAGTTATCTGAACGTTTTCTCTCCTGTTTAACCTATAGTGCTCTCAAACCAAACCTCCCCCTCTGCTTTTAGGAGGAAAAATAGACCCGTCGAAAAACTCAAAGGATATCCCACTGAGGTCACAACACTAGTTACCCATCAGTTGAGGCACATTATAGGTATTAGTCCAACATAAATTTCATATATCAAAAAGTCGATAAGAGTTTAAAGTCCACAAACAGATCAAGGAATTTCATTGATTCTCATTTTTTATTTTTCTTTCTTGTATTGTCCAAGTATCATTACAACACATAACAGCCATTACTCGTTTTTTGTTATGACTTCACATCAGTTATCTGAACGTTTTCTCTCCTGTTTAACCTATAGTGCTCTCAAACCAAACCTCCCCCTCTGCTTTTAAGAGGAAAAATAGACCCGTCGAAAAACCCAAAGGATATCCCACTGAGGTCGCCACACTAGTTACCCATCAGTTGAGGCACATTATAGGTATTAGTCCAACATAAATTTCATATATCAAAAAGTCGATAAGAGTTTAAAGTCCACAAACAGATCAAGGAATTTCATTGATTCTCATTTTTTATTTTTCTTTCTTGTATTGTCCAAGTATCATTACAACACATAACAGCCATTACTCGTTTTTTGTTATGACTTCACATCAGTTATCTGAACGTTCTCTCCTGTTTAACCTATAGTGCTCTCAAACCAAACCTCCCCCTCTGCTTTTAGGAGGAAAAATAGACCCGTCGAAAAACCCAAAGGATATCCCACTGAGGTCACCACACTAGTTACCTATCAGTTGAGGCACATTATAGGTATTAGTCCAACATAAATTTCATATATCAAAAAGTCGATAAGAGTTTAAAGTCCACAAACAGATCAAGAAATTTCATTGATTCTCATTTTTTATTTTTCTTTCTTGTATTGCCCAAGTATCATTACAACACATAACAGCCATTACTCGTTTTTTGGTATGACTTCACATCAGTTATCTGAACGTTTTCTCTCCTGTTTAACCTATAGTGCTCTCAAACCAAACCTCCCCCTCTGCTTTTAGGAGGAAAAATAGACCCGTCGAAAAACTCAAAGGATATCCCACTGAGGTCACAACACTAGTTACCCATCAGTTGAGGCACATTATAGATATTAGTCCAACATAAATTTCATATATCAAAACGTTGATAAGAGTTTAAAGTCCACAAACAGATCAAGGAATTTCAATGATTCTCATTTTCTTTTTTTTTCTTTCTTGTATTGTCCAAGTATCATTACAACACATAACAGCCATTACTCGTTTTTTGTTATGACTTCACATCAGTTATCTGAACGTTTTCTCTCCTGTTTAACCTATAGTGCTCTCAAACCAAACCTCCCCCTCTGCTTTTAAGAGGAAAAATAGACCCGTCGAAAAACCCAAAGGATATCCCACTGAGGTCGCCACACTAGTTACCCATCAGTTGAGGCACATTATAGGTATTAGTCCAACATAAATTTCATATATCAAAAAGTCGATAAGAGTTTAAAGTCCACAAACAGATCAAGGAATTTCATTGATTCTCATTTTTTATTTTTCTTTCTTGTATTGTCCAAGTATCATTACAACACATAACAGCCATTACTCGTTTTTTGTTATGACTTCACATCAGTTATCTGAACGTTCTCTCCTGTTTAACCTATAGTGCTCTCAAACCAAACCTCCCCCTCTGCTTTTAGGAGGAAAAATAGACCCGTCGAAAAACCCAAAGGATATCCCACTGAGGTCACCACACTAGTTACCTATCAGTTGAGGCACATTATAGGTATTAGTCCAACATAAATTTCATATATCAAAAAGTCGATAAGAGTTTAAAGTCCACAAACAGATCAAGAAATTTCATTGATTCTCATTTTTTATTTTTCTTTCTTGTATTGTCCAAGTATCATTACAACACATAACAGCCATTACTCGTTTTTTGGTATGACTTCACATCAGTTATCTGAACGTTTTCTCTCCTGTTTAACCTATAGTGCTCTCAAACCAAACCTCCCCCTCTGCTTTTAGGAGGAAAAATAGACCCGTCGAAAAACTCAAAGGATATCCCACTGAGGTCACAACACTAGTTACCCATCAGTTGAGGCACATTATAGATATTAGTCCAACATAAATTTCATATATCAAAAAGTTGATAAGAGTTTAAAGTCCACAAACAGATCAAGGAATTTCAATGATTCTCATTTTTTTTTTTCTTTCTTGTATTGTCCAAGTATCATTACAACACATAACAGCCATTACTCGTTTTTAGTTATGACTTCACATCAGTTATCTGAACGTTTTCTCTCCTGTTTAACCTATAGTGCTCTCAAACCAAACCTCCCCCTCTGCTTTTAAGAGGAAAAATAGACCCGTCGAAAAACCCAAAGGATATCCCACTGAGGTCGCCACACTAGTTACCCATCAGTTGAGGCACATTATAGGTATTAGTCCAACATAAATTTCATATATCAAAAAGTCGATAAGAGTTTAAAGTCCACAAACAGATCAAGGAATTTCATTGATTCTCATTTTTTATTTTTCTTTCTTGTATTGTCCAAGTATCATTACAACACATAACAGCCATTACTCGTTTTTTGTTATGACTTCACATCAGTTATCTGAACGTTCTCTCCTGTTTAACCTATAGTGCTCTCAAACCAAACCTCCCCCTCTGCTTTTAGGAGGAAAAATAGACCCGTCGAAAAACCCAAAGGATATCCCACTGAGGTCACCACACTAGTTACCTATCAGTTGAGGCACATTATAGGTATTAGTCCAACATAAATTTCATATATCAAAAAGTCGATAAGAGTTTAAAGTCCACAAACAGATCAAGAAATTTCATTGATTCTCATTTTTTATTTTTATTTCTTGTATTGTCCAAGTATCATTACAACACATAACAGCCATTACTCGTTTTTTGGTATGACTTCACATCAGTTATCTGAACGTTTTCTCTCCTGTTTAACCTATAGTGCTCTCAAACCAAACCTCCCCCTCTGCTTTTAGGAGGAAAAATAGACCCGTCGAAAAACTCAAAGGATATCCCACTGAGGTCACAACACTAGTTACCCATCAGTTGAGGCACATTATAGATATTAGTCCAACATAAATTTCATATATCAAAAAGTTGATAAGAGTTTAAAGTCCACAAACAGATCAAGGAATTTCAATGATTCTCATTTTTTTTTTTTTTTTTGTATTGTCCAAGTATCATTACAACACATAACAGCCATTACTCGTTTTTTGTTATGACTTCACATCAGTTATCTGAACGTTTTCTCTCCTGTTTAACCTATAGTGCTCTCAAACCAAACCTCCCCCTCTGCTTTTAGGAGGAAAAATAGACCCGTCGAAAAATCCAAAGGATATCCCACTGAGGTCACCACACTAGTTACCCATCAGTTGAGGCACATTATAGGTATTAGTCCAACATAAATTTCATATATCAAAAAGTCGATACGAGTTTAAAGTCCACAAACAGATCAAGGAATTTCATTGATTCTCATTTTTTATTTTTGTTTCTTGTATTGTCCAAGTATCATTACAACACATAACAGCCATTACTCGTTTTTTGTTATGACTTCACATCAGTTATCTGAACGTTTTCTCTCCTGTTTAACCTATAGTGCTCTCAAACCAAACCTCCCCCTCTGCTTTTAGGAGGAAAAATAGACCCGTCGAAAAACACAAAGGATATCCCACTGAGGTCACCACACTAGTTACCCATCAGTTGAGGCACATTATAGGTATTAGTCCAACATAAATTTCATATATCAAAAAGTCGATAAAAGTTTAAAGTCCACAAACAGATCAAGGAATTTCATTGATTCTCATTTTTTCATTTTCTTTCTTGTATTGTCCAAGTATCATTACAACACATAACAGCCATTACTCGTTTTTTGTTATGACTTCACATCAGTTATCTGAACGTTTTCTCTCCTGTTTAATCTATAGTGCTCTCAAACCAAACCTCCCCCTCTGCTTTTAGGAGGAAAACTAGACCCGTCGAAAAACCCAAAGGATATCCCACTGTGGTCACCACACTAGTTACCCATCAGTTGAGGCACATTATAGATATTAGTCCAACATAAATTTCATATATCAAAAAGTTGATAAGAGTTTAAAGTCCACAAACAGATCAAGGAATTTCAATGATTCTCATTTTTTTTTTTTTTTTGTATTGTCCAAGTATCATTACAACACATAACAGCCATTACTCGTTTTTTGTTATGACTTCACATCAGTTATCTGAACGTTTTTTCTCCTGTTTAACCTATAGTGCTCTCAAACCAAACCTCCCCCTCTGCTTTTAGGAGGAAAAATAGACCCATCGAAAAACCCAAAGGATATCCCACTGAGGTCACCACACTAGTTACCCATCAGTTTAGGCACATTATAGGTATTAGTCCAACATAAATTTCATATATCAAAAAGTTGATAAGAGTTTAAAGTCCACAAA
Organism: Triturus cristatus; assembly: GCF_964204655.1. NCBI lineage: Eukaryota > Metazoa > Chordata > Amphibia > Caudata > Salamandridae > Triturus > Triturus cristatus. Next base: position 143,174 of record NW_028187673.1, read on the forward strand.
CAGATCAAGGAATTTCATTGATTCTCATTTTTTATTTTTCTTTCTTGTATTGTCCAAGTATCATTACAACACATAACAGCCATTACTCGTTTTTTGTTATGACTTCACATCAGTTATCTGAACGTTTTCTCTCATTTTTACCCTATAGTGCTCTCAAACCAAACCTCCCCCTCTGCTTTTAGGAGGAAAAATAGACCCGTCGAAAAACCCAAAGGATATCCCACTGAGGTCACCACACTAGTTACCCATCAGTTGAGGCACATTATAGGTATTAGTCCAACATAAATTTCATATATCAAAAAGTCGATAAGAGTTTAAAGTCCACAAACAGATCAAGGAAGTTCAATGATTCTCATTTTTTCTTTTTCTTTTTTGTATTGTCCAAGTATCATTACAACACATAACAGCCATTACTCGTTTTTTGTTATGACTTCACATCAGTTATCTGAACGTTTTCTCTCCTGTTTAACCTATAGTGCTCTCAAACCAAACCTCCCCCTCTGCTTTTAGGAGGAAAAATAGACCCGTTGAAAAACCCAAAGGATATCCCACTGAGGTCACCACACTAGTTACCCATCAGTTGAGGCACATTATAGGTATTAGTCCAACATAAATTTTCATATATCAAAAAGTTGATAAGAGTTTAAAGTCCACAAACAGATCAAGGAATTTCATTGATTCTCATTTTTTTTGTTTTCTTGTATTGTCCAAGTATCATTACAACACATAACAGCCATTACTCGTTTTTTGTTATGACTTCACATCAATTATCTGAATGTTTTATCTCCTTTTTAACCTATAGTGCTCTCAAACCAAACCTCCCCCTCTGCTTTTAGGAGGAAAAATAGACCCGTCGAAAAACCCAAAGGATATCCCACTAAGGTCACCACACTAGTTACCCATCAGTTGAGGCACATTATAGGTATTAGTCCAACATAAATTTCATATATCAAAAAGTCGATAAGAGTTTAAAGTCCACAAACAGATCAAGGAATTTCATTGATTCTCATTTTTTCTTTTTCTTTCTTGTATTGTCCAAGTATCATTACAACACATAACAGCCATTACTCGTTTTTTGTTATGACTTCACATCAGTTATCTGAACGTTTTCTCTCCTGTTTAACCTATAGTGCTCTCAAACCAAACCTCCCCCTCTGCTTTTAGGAGGAAAAATAGACCCGTCGAAAAACCCAAAGGATATCCCACTGAGGTCACCACACTAGTTACCCATCAGTTGAGGCACATTATAGGTATTAGTCCAACATAAATTTCATATATCAAAAAGTCGATAAGAGTTTAAAGTCCACAAACAGATCAAGGAATTTCATTGATTCTCATTTTTTATTTTTGTTTCTCGTATTGTCCAAGTATCATTACAAGACATAACAGCCATTACTCTTTTTTTGTTATAACTTCACATCAGTTATCTGAACGTTTTCTCTCCTGTTTAACCTATAGTGCTCTCAAACCAAACCTCCCCCTCTGCTTTTAGGAGGAAAAATAGACCCGTCGAAAAACCCAAAGGATATCCCACTGAGGTCACCACACTAGTTACCCATCAGTTGAGGCACATTATAGGTATTAGTCCAACATAAATTTCATATATCAAAAAGTCGATAAGAGTTTAAAGTCCACAAACAGATCAAGGAATTTCATTGATTCTCATTTTTTTTTTTCTTTCTTGTATTGTCCAAGTATCATTACAACACATAACAGCCATTACTCGTTTTTTGTTATGACTTCACATCAGTTATCTGAACGTTTTCTCTCCTGTTTAACCTATAGTGCTCTCAAACCAAACCTCCCCCTCTGCTTTTAGGAGGAAAAATAGACCCGTCGAAAAACCCAAAGGATATCCCACTGAGGTCACCACACTAGTTACCCATCAGTTGAGGCACATTATAGGTATTAGTCCAACATAAATTTCATATATCAAAAAGTCGATAAGAGTTTAAAGTCCACAAACAGATCAAGGAATTTCATTGATTCTCATTTTTTATTTTTCTTCCTTGTATTGTCCAAGTATCATTACAACACATAACAGCCATTACTCGTTTTTTGTTATGACTTCACATCAGTTATCTGAACTTTTTCTCTCCTGTTTAACCTATAGTGCCCTCAAACCAAACCTCCCCCTCTGCTTTTAGGAGGAAAAATAGACCCGTCGAAAAACCCAAAGGATATCCCACTGAGGTCGCCACACTAGTTACCCATCAGTTGAGGCACATTATAGGTATTAGTCCAACATAAATTTCATATATCAAAAAGTCGATAAGAGTTTAAAGTCCACAAACAGATCAAGGAATTTCATTGATTCTCATTTTTTATTTTTCTTTCTTGTATTGTCCAAGTATCATTACAACACATAACAGCCATTACTCGTTTTTTGTTATGACTTCACATCAGTTATCTGAACGTTCTCTCCTGTTTAACCTATAGTGCTCTCAAACCAAACCTCCCCCTCTGCTTTTAGGAGGAAAAATAGACCCGTCGAAAAACCCAAAGGATATCCCACTGAGGTCACCACACTAGTTACCTATCAGTTGAGGCACATTATAGGTATTAGTCCAACATAAATTTCATATATCAAAAAGTCGATAAGATTTTAAAGTCCACAAACAGATCAAGGAATTTCATTGATTCTCATTTTTTTTTTTTTTCTTGTATTGTCCAAGTATCATTACAACACATAACAGCCATTACTCATTTTTTGGTATGACTTCACATCAGTTATCTGAATGTTTTCTCTCCTGTTTAACCTATAGTGCTCTCAAACCAAACCTCCCCCTCTGCTTTTAGGAGGAAAAATAGACCCGTCGAAAAACCCAAAGGATATCCCACTGAGGTCACCACACTAGTTACCCATCAGTTGAGGCACAGTATAGGTATTAGTCCAACATAAATTTCATATATCAAAAAGTCGATAAGAGTTTAAAGTCCACAAACAGATCAAGGAATTTCATTGATTCTCATTTTTTATTTTTCTTTCTTGTATTGTCCAAGTATCATTACAACACATAACAGCCATTACTCGTTTTTTGTTATGACTTCACATCAGTTATCTGAACGTTCTCTCCTGTTTAACCTATAGTGCTCTCAAACCAAACCTCCCCCTCTGCTTTTAGGAGGAAAAATAGACCCGTCGAAAAACCCAAAGGATATCCCACTGAGGTCACCACAGTAGTTACCCATCAGTTGAGGCACATTATAGGTATTAGTCCAACATAAATTTCATATATCAAAAAGTCGATAAGAGTTTAAAGTCCACAAACAGATCAAGGAATTTCATTGATTCTCATTTTTTATTTTTCTTTCTTGTATTGTCCAAGTATCATTACAACACATAACAGCCATTACTCGTTTTTTGTTATGACTTCACATCAGTTATCTGAACGTTCTCTCCTGTTTAACCTATAGTGCTCTCAAACCAAACCTCCCCCTCTGCTTTTAGGAGGAAAAATAGACCCGTCGAAAAACCCAAAGGATATCCCACTGAGGTCGCCACACTAGTTACCCATCAGTTGAGGCACATTATAGGTATTAGTCCAACATAAATTTCATATATCAAAAAGTCGATAAGATTTTAAAGTCCACAAACAGATCAAGGAATTTCATTGATTCTCATTTTTTTTTTTTTCTTGTATTGTCCAAGTATCATTACAACACATAACAGCCATTACTCGTTTTTTGGTATGACTTCACATCAGTTATCTGAACGTTTTCTCTCCTGTTTAACCTATAGTGCTCTCAAACCAAACCTCCCATTCTGCTTTTAGGAGAAAAAATAGACCCGTCGAAAAACCCAAAGGATATCCCACTGAGGTCGCCACACTAGTTACCCATCAGTTGAGGCACATTATAGGTATTAGTCCAACATAAATTTCTTATATCAAAAAGTCGATAAGAGTTTAAAGTCCACAAACAGATCAAGGAATTTCATTGATTCTCATTTTTTATTTTTCTTTCTTGTATTGTCCAAGTATCATTACAACACATAACAGCCATTACTCGTTTTTTGTTATGACTTCACATCAGTTATCTGAACGTTCTCTCCTGTTTAACCTATAGTGCTCTCAAACCAAACCTCCCCCTCTGCTTTTAGGAGGAAAAATAGACCCGTCGAAAAACCCAAAGGATATCCCTCTGAGGTCACCACACTAGTTACCTATCAGTTGAGGCACATTATAGGTATTAGTCCAACATAAATTTCATATATCAAAAAGTCGATAAGATTTTAAAGTCCACAAACAGATCAAGGAATTTCATTGATTTTCATTTTTTTTTTTTTCTTGTATTGTCCAAGTATCATTACAACACATAACAGCCATTACTCGTTTTTTGGTATGACTTCACATCAGTTATCTGAACGTTTTCTCTCCTGTTTAACCTATAGTGCTCTCAAACCAAACCTCCCCCTCTGCTTTTAGGAGGAAAAATAGACCCGTCGAAAAACTCAAAGGATATCCCACTGAGGTCACAACACTAGTTACCCATCAGTTGAGGCACATTATAGGTATTAGTCCAACATAAATTTCATATATCAAAAAGTCGATAAGAGTTTAAAGTCCACAAACAGATCAAGGAATTTCATTGATTCTCATTTTTTATTTTTCTTTCTTGTATTGTCCAAGTATCATTACAACACATAACAGCCATTACTCGTTTTTTGTTATGACTTCACATCAGTTATCTGAACGTTCTCTCCTGTTTAACCTATAGTGCTCTCAAACCAAACCTCCCCCTCTGCTTTTAGGAGGAAAAATAGACCCGTCGAAAAACCCAAAGGATATCCCACTGAGGTCACCACACTAGTTACCTATCAGTTGAGGCACATTATAGGTATTAGTCCAACATAAATTTCATATATCAAAAAGTCGATAAGAGTTTAAAGTCCACAAACAGATCAAGGAATTTCATTGATTCTCATTTTTTATTTTTCTTTCTTGTATTGTCCAAGTATCATTACAACACATAACAGCCATTACTCGTTTTTTGTTATGACTTCACATCAGTTATCTGAACGTTCTCTCCTGTTTAACCTATAGTGCTCTCAAACCAAACCTCCCCCTCTGCTTTTAGGAGGAAAAATAGACCCGTCAAAAAACCCAAAGGATATCCCACTGAGGTCACCACACTAGTTACCTATCAGTTGAGGCACATTATAGGTATTAGTCCAACATAAATTTCATATATCAAAAAGTCGATAAGATTTTAAAGTCCACAAACAGATCAAGGAATTTCATTGATTCTCATTTTTTTTTTTTTCTTGTATTGTCCAAGTATCATTACAACACATAACAGCCATTACTCGTTTTTTGGTATGACTTCACATCAGTTATCTGAACGTTTTCTCTCCTGTTTAACCTATAGTGCTCTCAAACCAAACCTCCCCCTCTGCTTTTAGGAGGAAAAATAGACCCGTCGAAAAACTCAAAGGATATCCCACTGAGGTCACAACACTAGTTACCCATCAGTTGAGGCACATTATAGGTATTAGTCCAACATAAATTTCATATATCAAAAAGTCGATAAGAGTTTAAAGTCCACAAACAGATCAAGGAATTTCATTGATTCTCATTTTTTATTTTTCTTTCTTGTATTGTCCAAGTATCATTACAACACATAACAGCCATTACTCGTTTTTTGTTATGACTTCACATCAGTTATCTGAACGTTCTCTCCTGTTTAACCTATAGTGCTCTCAAACCAAACCTCCCCCTCTGCTTTTAGGAGGAAAAATAGACCCGTCGAAAAACCCAAAGGATATCCCTCTGAGGTCACCACACTAGTTACCTATCAGTTGAGGCACATTATAGGTATTAGTCCAACATAAATTTCATATATCAAAAAGTCGATAAGATTTTAAAGTCCACAAACAGATCAAGGAATTTCATTGATTTTCATTTTTTTTTTTTTCTTGTATTGTCCAAGTATCATTACAACACATAACAGCCATTACTCGTTTTTTGGTATGACTTCACATCAGTTATCTGAACGTTTTCTCTCCTGTTTAACCTATAGTGCTCTCAAACCAAACCTCCCCCTCTGCTTTTAGGAGGAAAAATAGACCCGTCGAAAAACTCAAAGGATATCCCACTGAGGTCACAACACTAGTTACCCATCAGTTGAGGCACATTATAGGTATTAGTCCAACATAAATTTCATATATCAAAAAGTCGATAAGAGTTTAAAGTCCACAAACAGATCAAGGAATTTCATTGATTCTCATTTTTTATTTTTCTTTCTTGTATTGTCCAAGTATCATTACAACACATAACAGCCATTACTCGTTTTTTGTTATGACTTCACATCAGTTATCTGAACGTTCTCTCCTGTTTAACCTATAGTGCTCTCAAACCAAACCTCCCCCTCTGCTTTTAGGAGGAAAAATAGACCCGTCGAAAAACCCAAAGGATATCCCACTGAGGTCACCACACTAGTTACCTATCAGTTGAGGCACATTATAGGTATTAGTCCAACATAAATTTCATATATCAAAAAGTCGATAAGAGTTTAAAGTCCACAAACAGATCAAGGAATTTCATTGATTCTCATTTTTTATTTTTCTTTCTTGTATTGTCCAAGTATCATTACAACACATAACAGCCATTACTCGTTTTTTGTTATGACTTCACATCAGTTATCTGAACGTTCTCTCCTGTTTAACCTATAGTGCTCTCAAACCAAACCTCCCCCTCTGCTTTTAGGAGGAAAAATAGACCCGTCAAAAAACCCAAAGGATATCCCACTGAGGTCACCACACTAGTTACCTATCAGTTGAGGCACATTATAGGTATTAGTCCAACATAAATTTCATATATCAAAAAGTCGATAAGATTTTAAAGTCCACAAACAGATCAAGGAATTTCATTGATTCTCATTTTTTTTTTTTTCTTGTATTGTCCAAGTATCATTACAACACATAACAGCCATTACTCGTTTTTTGGTATGACTTCACATCAGTTATCTGAACGTTTTCTCTCCTGTTTAACCTATAGTGCTCTCAAACCAAACCTCCCCCTCTGCTTTTAGGAGGAAAAATAGACCCGTCGAAAAACTCAAAGGATATCCCACTGAGGTCACAACACTAGTTACCCATCAGTTGAGGCACATTATAGGTATTAGTCCAACATAAATTTCATATATCAAAAAGTCGATAAGAGTTTAAAGTCCACAAACAGATCAAGGAATTTCATTGATTCTCATTTTTTATTTTTCTTTCTTGTATTGTCCAAGTATCATTACAACACATAACAGCCATTACTCGTTTTTTGTTATGACTTCACATCAGTTATCTGAACGTTTTCTCTCCTGTTTAACCTATAGTGCTCTCAAACCAAACCTCCCCCTCTGCTTTTAAGAGGAAAAATAGACCCGTCGAAAAACCCAAAGGATATCCCACTGAGGTCGCCACACTAGTTACCCATCAGTTGAGGCACATTATAGGTATTAGTCCAACATAAATTTCATATATCAAAAAGTCGATAAGAGTTTAAAGTCCACAAACAGATCAAGGAATTTCATTGATTCTCATTTTTTATTTTTCTTTCTTGTATTGTCCAAGTATCATTACAACACATAACAGCCATTACTCGTTTTTTGTTATGACTTCACATCAGTTATCTGAACGTTCTCTCCTGTTTAACCTATAGTGCTCTCAAACCAAACCTCCCCCTCTGCTTTTAGGAGGAAAAATAGACCCGTCGAAAAACCCAAAGGATATCCCACTGAGGTCACCACACTAGTTACCTATCAGTTGAGGCACATTATAGGTATTAGTCCAACATAAATTTCATATATCAAAAAGTCGATAAGAGTTTAAAGTCCACAAACAGATCAAGAAATTTCATTGATTCTCATTTTTTATTTTTCTTTCTTGTATTGCCCAAGTATCATTACAACACATAACAGCCATTACTCGTTTTTTGGTATGACTTCACATCAGTTATCTGAACGTTTTCTCTCCTGTTTAACCTATAGTGCTCTCAAACCAAACCTCCCCCTCTGCTTTTAGGAGGAAAAATAGACCCGTCGAAAAACTCAAAGGATATCCCACTGAGGTCACAACACTAGTTACCCATCAGTTGAGGCACATTATAGATATTAGTCCAACATAAATTTCATATATCAAAACGTTGATAAGAGTTTAAAGTCCACAAACAGATCAAGGAATTTCAATGATTCTCATTTTCTTTTTTTTTCTTTCTTGTATTGTCCAAGTATCATTACAACACATAACAGCCATTACTCGTTTTTTGTTATGACTTCACATCAGTTATCTGAACGTTTTCTCTCCTGTTTAACCTATAGTGCTCTCAAACCAAACCTCCCCCTCTGCTTTTAAGAGGAAAAATAGACCCGTCGAAAAACCCAAAGGATATCCCACTGAGGTCGCCACACTAGTTACCCATCAGTTGAGGCACATTATAGGTATTAGTCCAACATAAATTTCATATATCAAAAAGTCGATAAGAGTTTAAAGTCCACAAACAGATCAAGGAATTTCATTGATTCTCATTTTTTATTTTTCTTTCTTGTATTGTCCAAGTATCATTACAACACATAACAGCCATTACTCGTTTTTTGTTATGACTTCACATCAGTTATCTGAACGTTCTCTCCTGTTTAACCTATAGTGCTCTCAAACCAAACCTCCCCCTCTGCTTTTAGGAGGAAAAATAGACCCGTCGAAAAACCCAAAGGATATCCCACTGAGGTCACCACACTAGTTACCTATCAGTTGAGGCACATTATAGGTATTAGTCCAACATAAATTTCATATATCAAAAAGTCGATAAGAGTTTAAAGTCCACAAACAGATCAAGAAATTTCATTGATTCTCATTTTTTATTTTTCTTTCTTGTATTGTCCAAGTATCATTACAACACATAACAGCCATTACTCGTTTTTTGGTATGACTTCACATCAGTTATCTGAACGTTTTCTCTCCTGTTTAACCTATAGTGCTCTCAAACCAAACCTCCCCCTCTGCTTTTAGGAGGAAAAATAGACCCGTCGAAAAACTCAAAGGATATCCCACTGAGGTCACAACACTAGTTACCCATCAGTTGAGGCACATTATAGATATTAGTCCAACATAAATTTCATATATCAAAAAGTTGATAAGAGTTTAAAGTCCACAAACAGATCAAGGAATTTCAATGATTCTCATTTTTTTTTTTTCTTTCTTGTATTGTCCAAGTATCATTACAACACATAACAGCCATTACTCGTTTTTAGTTATGACTTCACATCAGTTATCTGAACGTTTTCTCTCCTGTTTAACCTATAGTGCTCTCAAACCAAACCTCCCCCTCTGCTTTTAAGAGGAAAAATAGACCCGTCGAAAAACCCAAAGGATATCCCACTGAGGTCGCCACACTAGTTACCCATCAGTTGAGGCACATTATAGGTATTAGTCCAACATAAATTTCATATATCAAAAAGTCGATAAGAGTTTAAAGTCCACAAACAGATCAAGGAATTTCATTGATTCTCATTTTTTATTTTTCTTTCTTGTATTGTCCAAGTATCATTACAACACATAACAGCCATTACTCGTTTTTTGTTATGACTTCACATCAGTTATCTGAACGTTCTCTCCTCTTTAACCTATAGTGCTCTCAAACCAAACCTCCCCCTCTGCTTTTAGGAGGAAAAATAGACCCGTCGAAAAACCCAAAGGATATCCCACTGAGGTCACCACACTAGTTACCTATCAGTTGAGGCACATTATAGGTATTAGTCCAACATAAATTTCATATATCAAAAAGTCGATAAGAGTTTAAAGTCCACAAACAGATCAAGAAATTTCATTGATTCTCATTTTTTATTTTTATTTCTTGTATTGTCCAAGTATCATTACAACACATAACAGCCATTACTCGTTTTTTGGTATGACTTCACATCAGTTATCTGAACGTTTTCTCTCCTGTTTAACCTATAGTGCTCTCAAACCAAACCTCCCCCTCTGCTTTTAGGAGGAAAAATAGACCCGTCGAAAAACTCAAAGGATATCCCACTGAGGTCACAACACTAGTTACCCATCAGTTGAGGCACATTATAGATATTAGTCCAACATAAATTTCATATATCAAAAAGTTGATAAGAGTTTAAAGTCCACAAACAGATCAAGGAATTTCAATGATTCTCATTTTTTTTTTTTTTTTTGTATTGTCCAAGTATCATTACAACACATAACAGCCATTACTCGTTTTTTGTTATGACTTCACATCAGTTATCTGAACGTTTTCTCTCCTGTTTAACCTATAGTGCTCTCAAACCAAACCTCCCCCTCTGCTTTTAGGAGGAAAAATAGACCCGTCGAAAAATCCAAAGGATATCCCACTGAGGTCACCACACTAGTTACCCATCAGTTGAGGCACATTATAGGTATTAGTCCAACATAAATTTCATATATCAAAAAGTCGATACGAGTTTAAAGTCCACAAACAGATCAAGGAATTTCATTGATTCTCATTTTTTATTTTTGTTTCTTGTATTGTCCAAGTATCATTACAACACATAACAGCCATTACTCGTTTTTTGTTATGACTTCACATCAGTTATCTGAACGTTTTCTCTCCTGTTTAACCTATAGTGCTCTCAAACCAAACCTCCCCCTCTGCTTTTAGGAGGAAAAATAGACCCGTCGAAAAACACAAAGGATATCCCACTGAGGTCACCACACTAGTTACCCATCAGTTGAGGCACATTATAGGTATTAGTCCAACATAAATTTCATATATCAAAAAGTCGATAAAAGTTTAAAGTCCACAAACAGATCAAGGAATTTCATTGATTCTCATTTTTTCATTTTCTTTCTTGTATTGTCCAAGTATCATTACAACACATAACAGCCATTACTCGTTTTTTGTTATGACTTCACATCAGTTATCTGAACGTTTTCTCTCCTGTTTAATCTATAGTGCTCTCAAACCAAACCTCCCCCTCTGCTTTTAGGAGGAAAACTAGACCCGTCGAAAAACCCAAAGGATATCCCACTGTGGTCACCACACTAGTTACCCATCAGTTGAGGCACATTATAGATATTAGTCCAACATAAATTTCATATATCAAAAAGTTGATAAGAGTTTAAAGTCCACAAACAGATCAAGGAATTTCAATGATTCTCATTTTTTTTTTTTTTTTGTATTGTCCAAGTATCATTACAACACATAACAGCCATTACTCGTTTTTTGTTATGACTTCACATCAGTTATCTGAACGTTTTTTCTCCTGTTTAACCTATAGTGCTCTCAAACCAAACCTCCCCCTCTGCTTTTAGGAGGAAAAATAGACCCATCGAAAAACCCAAAGGATATCCCACTGAGGTCACCACACTAGTTACCCATCAGTTTAGGCACATTATAGGTATTAGTCCAACATAAATTTCATATATCAAAAAGTTGATAAGAGTTTAAAGTCCACAAACAGATCAAGGAATTTCATTGATTCTCATTTTTTATTTTTCTTTCTTGTATTGTCCAAGTATCATTACAACACATAACAGCCATTACTCGTTTTTTGTTATGACTTCACATCAGTTATCTGAACGTTTTCTCTCATTTTTACCCTATAGTGCTCTCAAACCAAACCTCCCCCTCTGCTTTTAGGAGGAAAAATAGACCCGTCGAAAAACCCAAAGGATATCCCACTGAGGTCACCACACTAGTTACCCATCAGTTGAGGCACATTATAGGTATTAGTCCAACATAAATTTCATATATCAAAAAGTCGATAAGAGTTTAAAGTCCACAAACAGATCAAGGAAGTTCAATGATTCTCATTTTTTCTTTTTCTTTTTTGTATTGTCCAAGTATCATTACAACACATAACAGCCATTACTCGTTTTTTGTTATGACTTCACATCAGTTATCTGAACGTTTTCTCTCCTGTTTAACCTATAGTGCTCTCAAACCAAACCTCCCCCTCTGCTTTTAGGAGGAAAAATAGACCCGTTGAAAAACCCAAAGGATATCCCACTGAGGTCACCACACTAGTTACCCATCAGTTGAGGCACATTATGGGTATTAGTCCAACATAAATTTTCATATATCAAAAAGTTGATAAGAGTTTAAAGTCCACAAACAGATCAAGGAATTTCATTGATTCTCATTTTTTTTGTTTTCTTGTATTGTCCAAGTATCATTACAACACATAACAGCCATTACTCGTTTTTTGTTATGACTTCACATCAATTATCTGAATGTTTTATCTCCTTTTTAACCTATAGTGCTCTCAAACCAAACCTCCCCCTCTGCTTTTAGGAGGAAAAATAGACCCGTCGAAAAACCCAAAGGATATCCCACTAAGGTCACCACACTAGTTACCCATCAGTTGAGGCACATTATAGGTATTAGTCCAACATAAATTTCATATATCAAAAAGTCGATAAGAGTTTAAAGTCCACAAACAGATCAAGGAATTTCATTGATTCTCATTTTTTCTTTTTCTTTCTTGTATTGTCCAAGTATCATTACAACACATAACAGCCATTACTCGTTTTTTGTTATGACTTCACATCAGTTATCTGAACGTTTTCTCTCCTGTTTAACCTATAGTGCTCTCAAACCAAACCTCCCCCTCTGCTTTTAGGAGGAAAAATAGACCCGTCGAAAAACCCAAAGGATATCCCACTGAGGTCACCACACTAGTTACCCATCAGTTGAGGCACATTATAGGTATTAGTCCAACATAAATTTCATATATCAAAAAGTCGATAAGAGTTTAAAGTCCACAAACAGATCAAGGAATTTCATTGATTCTCATTTTTTATTTTTGTTTCTCGTATTGTCCAAGTATCATTACAAGACATAACAGCCATTACTCTTTTTTTGTTATAACTTCACATCAGTTATCTGAACGTTTTCTCTCCTGTTTAACCTATAGTGCTCTCAAACCAAACCTCCCCCTCTGCTTTTAGGAGGAAAAATAGACCCGTCGAAAAACCCAAAGGATATCCCACTGAGGTCACCACACTAGTTACCCATCAGTTGAGGCACATTATAGGTATTAGTCCAACATAAATTTCATATATCAAAAAGTCGATAAGAGTTTAAAGTCCACAAACAGATCAAGGAATTTCATTGATTCTCATTTTTTTTTTTCTTTCTTGTATTGTCCAAGTATCATTACAACACATAACAGCCATTACTCGTTTTTTGTTATGACTTCACATCAGTTATCTGAACGTTTTCTCTCCTGTTTAACCTATAGTGCTCTCAAACCAAACCTCCCCCTCTGCTTTTAGGAGGAAAAATAGACCCGTCGAAAAACCCAAAGGATATCCCACTGAGGTCACCACACTAGTTACCCATCAGTTGAGGCACATTATAGGTATTAGTCCAACATAAATTTCATATATCAAAAAGTCGATAAGAGTTTAAAGTCCACAAACAGATCAAGGAATTTCATTGATTCTCATTTTTTATTTTTCTTCCTTGTATTGTCCAAGTATCATTACAACACATAACAGCCATTACTCGTTTTTTGTTATGACTTCACATCAGTTATCTGAACTTTTTCTCTCCTGTTTAACCTATAGTGCCCTCAAACCAAACCTCCCCCTCTGCTTTTAGGAGGAAAAATAGACCCGTCGAAAAACCCAAAGGATATCCCACTGAGGTCGCCACACTAGTTACCCATCAGTTGAGGCACATTATAGGTATTAGTCCAACATAAATTTCATATATCAAAAAGTCGATAAGAGTTTAAAGTCCACAAACAGATCAAGGAATTTCATTGATTCTCATTTTTTATTTTTCTTTCTTGTATTGTCCAAGTATCATTACAACACATAACAGCCATTACTCGTTTTTTGTTATGACTTCACATCAGTTATCTGAACGTTCTCTCCTGTTTAACCTATAGTGCTCTCAAACCAAACCTCCCCCTCTGCTTTTAGGAGGAAAAATAGACCCGTCGAAAAACCCAAAGGATATCCCACTGAGGTCACCACACTAGTTACCTATCAGTTGAGGCACATTATAGGTATTAGTCCAACATAAATTTCATATATCAAAAAGTCGATAAGATTTTAAAGTCCACAAACAGATCAAGGAATTTCATTGATTCTCATTTTTTTTTTTTTCTTGTATTGTCCAAGTATCATTACAACACATAACAGCCATTACTCATTTTTTGGTATGACTTCACATCAGTTATCTGAATGTTTTCTCTCCTGTTTAACCTATAGTGCTCTCAAACCAAACCTCCCCCTCTGCTTTTAGGAGGAAAAATAGACCCGTCGAAAAACCCAAAGGATATCCCACTGAGGTCACCACACTAGTTACCCATCAGTTGAGGCACAGTATAGGTATTAGTCCAACATAAATTTCATATATCAAAAAGTCGATAAGAGTTTAAAGTCCACAAACAGATCAAGGAATTTCATTGATTCTCATTTTTTATTTTTGTTTCTCGTATTGTCCAAGTATCATTACAAGACATAACAGCCATTACTCTTTTTTTGTTATAACTTCACATCAGTTATCTGAACGTTTTCTCTCCTGTTTAACCTATAGTGCTCTCAAACCAAACCTCCCCCTCTGCTTTTAGGAGGAAAAATAGACCCGTCGAAAAACCCAAAGGATATCCCACTGAGGTCACCACACTAGTTACCCATCAGTTGAGGCACATTATAGGTATTAGTCCAACATAAATTTCATATATCAAAAAGTCGATAAGAGTTTAAAGTCCACAAACAGATCAAGGAATTTCATTGATTCTCATTTTTTTTTTTCTTTCTTGTATTGTCCAAGTATCATTACAACACATAACAGCCATTACTCGTTTTTTGTTATGACTTCACATCAGTTATCTGAACGTTTTCTCTCCTGTTTAACCTATAGTGCTCTCAAACCAAACCTCCCCCTCTGCTTTTAGGAGGAAAAATAGACCCGTCGAAAAACCCAAAGGATATCCCACTGAGGTCACCACACTAGTTACCCATCAGTTGAGGCACATTATAGGTATTAGTCCAACATAAATTTCATATATCAAAAAGTCGATAAGAGTTTAAAGTCCACAAACAGATCAAGGAATTTCATTGATTCTCATTTTTTATTTTTCTTCCTTGTATTGTCCAAGTATCATTACAACACATAACAGCCATTACTCGTTTTTTGTTATGACTTCACATCAGTTATCTGAACTTTTTCTCTCCTGTTTAACCTATAGTGCCCTCAAACCAAACCTCCCCCTCTGCTTTTAGGAGGAAAAATAGACCCGTCGAAAAACCCAAAGGATATCCCACTGAGGTCACCACACTAGTTACCCATCAGTTGAGGCACATTATAGGTATTAGTCCAACATAAATTTCATATATCAAAAAGTCGATAAGAGTTTAAAGTCCACAAACAGATCAAGGAATTTCATTGATTCTCATTTTTTCTTTTTCTTTCTTGTATTGTCCAAGTATCATTACAACACATAACAGCCATTACTCGTTTTTTGTTATGACTTCACATCAGTTATCTGAACGTTTTCTCTCATTTTTACCCTATAGTGCTCTCAAACCAAACCTCCCCCTCTGCTTTTAGGAGGAAAACTAGACCCGTCGAAAAACCCAAAGGATATCCCACTGAGGTCACCACACTAGTTACCCATCAGTTGAGGCACATTATAGGTATTAGTCCAACATAAATTTCATATATCAAAAAGTCGATAAGAGTTTAAAGTCCACAAACAGATCAAGGAAGTTCAATGATTCTCATTTTTTCTTTTTCTTTTTTGTATTGTCCAAGTATCATTACAACACATAACAGCCATTACTCGTTTTTTGTTATGACTTCACATCAGTTATCTGAACGTTTTCTCTCCTGTTTAACCTATAGTGCTCTCAAACCAAACCTCCCCCTCTGCTTTTAGGAGGAAAAATAGACCCGTTGAAAAACCCAAAGGATATCCCACTGAGGTCACCACACTAGTTACCCATCAGTTGAGGCACATTATAGGTATTAGTCCAACATAAATTTTCATATATCAAAAAGTTGATAAGAGTTTAAAGTCCACAAACAGATCAAGGAATTTCATTGATTCTCATTTTTTTTGTTTTCTTGTATTGTCCAAGTATCATTACAACACATAACAGCCATTACTCGTTTTTTGTTATGACTTCACATCAATTATCTGAATGTTTTATCTCCTTTTTAACCTATAGTGCTCTCAAACCAAACCTCCCCCTCTGCTTTTAGGAGGAAAAATAGACCCGTCGAAAAACCCAAAGGATATCCCACTAAGGTCACCACACTAGTTACCCATCAGTTGAGGCACATTATAGGTATTAGTCCAACATAAATTTCATATATCAAAAAGTCGATAAGAGTTTAAAGTCCACAAACAGATCAAGGAATTTCATTGATTCTCATTTTTTCTTTTTCTTTCTTGTATTGTCCAAGTATCATTACAACACATAACAGCCATTACTCGTTTTTTGTTATGACTTCACATCAGTTATCTGAACGTTTTCTCTCCTGTTTAACCTATAGTGCTCTCAAACCAAACCTCCCCCTCTGCTTTTAGGAGGAAAAATAGACCCGTCGAAAAACCCAAAGGATATCCCACTGAGGTCACCACACTAGTTACCCATCAGTTGAGGCACATTATAGGTATTAGTCCAACATAAATTTCATATATCAAAAAGTCGATAAGAGTTTAAAGTCCACAAACAGATCAAGGAATTTCATTGATTCTCATTTTTTATTTTTGTTTCTCGTATTGTCCAAGTATCATTACAAGACATAACAGCCATTACTCTTTTTTTGTTATAACTTCACATCAGTTATCTGAACGTTTTCTCTCCTGTTTAACCTATAGTGCTCTCAAACCAAACCTCCCCCTCTGCTTTTAGGAGGAAAAATAGACCCGTCGAAAAACCCAAAGGATATCCCACTGAGGTCACCACACTAGTTACCCATCAGTTGAGGCACATTATAGGTATTAGTCCAACATAAATTTCATATATCAAAAAGTCGATAAGAGTTTAAAGTCCACAAACAGATCAAGGAATTTCATTGATTCTCATTTTTTTTTTTCTTTCTTGTATTGTCCAAGTATCATTACAACACATAACAGCCATTACTCGTTTTTTGTTATGACTTCACATCAGTTATCTGAACGTTTTCTCTCCTGTTTAACCTATAGTGCTCTCAAACCAAACCTCCCCCTCTGCTTTTAGGAGGAAAAATAGACCCGTCGAAAAACCCAAAGGATATCCCACTGAGGTCACCACACTAGTTACCCATCAGTTGAGGCACATTATAGGTATTAGTCCAACATAAATTTCATATATCAAAAAGTCGATAAGAGTTTAAAGTCCACAAACAGATCAAGGAATTTCATTGATTCTCATTTTTTATTTTTCTTCCTTGTATTGTCCAAGTATCATTACAACACATAACAGCCATTACTCGTTTTTTGTTATGACTTCACATCAGTTATCTGAACTTTTTCTCTCCTGTTTAACCTATAGTGCCCTCAAACCAAACCTCCCCCTCTGCTTTTAGGAGGAAAAATAGACCCGTCGAAAAACCCAAAGGATATCCCACTGAGGTCGCCACACTAGTTACCCATCAGTTGAGGCACATTATAGGTATTAGTCCAACATAAATTTCATATATCAAAAAGTCGATAAGAGTTTAAAGTCCACAAACAGATCAAGGAATTTCATTGATTCTCATTTTTTATTTTTCTTTCTTGTATTGTCCAAGTATCATTACAACACATAACAGCCATTACTCGTTTTTTGTTATGACTTCACATCAGTTATCTGAACGTTCTCTCCTGTTTAACCTATAGTGCTCTCAAACCAAACCTCCCCCTCTGCTTTTAGGAGGAAAAATAGACCCGTCGAAAAACCCAAAGGATATCCCACTGAGGTCACCACACTAGTTACCTATCAGTTGAGGCACATTATAGGTATTAGTCCAACATAAATTTCATATATCAAAAAGTCGATAAGATTTTAAAGTCCACAAACAGATCAAGGAATTTCATTGATTCTCATTTTTTTTTTTTTCTTGTATTGTCCAAGTATCATTACAACACATAACAGCCATTACTCATTTTTTGGTATGACTTCACATCAGTTATCTGAATGTTTTCTCTCCTGTTTAACCTATAGTGCTCTCAAACCAAACCTCCCCCTCTGCTTTTAGGAGGAAAAATAGACCCGTCGAAAAACCCAAAGGATATCCCACTGAGGTCACCACACTAGTTACCCATCAGTTGAGGCACAGTATAGGTATTAGTCCAACATAAATTTCATATATCAAAAAGTCGATAAGAGTTTAAAGTCCACAAACAGATCAAGGAATTTCATTGATTCTCATTTTTTATTTTTGTTTCTCGTATTGTCCAAGTATCATTACAAGACATAACAGCCATTACTCTTTTTTTGTTATAACTTCACATCAGTTATCTGAACGTTTTCTCTCCTGTTTAACCTATAGTGCTCTCAAACCAAACCTCCCCCTCTGCTTTTAGGAGGAAAAATAGACCCGTCGAAAAACCCAAAGGATATCCCACTGAGGTCACCACACTAGTTACCCATCAGTTGAGGCACATTATAGGTATTAGTCCAACATAAATTTCATATATCAAAAAGTCGATAAGAGTTTAAAGTCCACAAACAGATCAAGGAATTTCATTGATTCTCATTTTTTTTTTTCTTTCTTGTATTGTCCAAGTATCATTACAACACATAACAGCCATTACTCGTTTTTTGTTATGACTTCACATCAGTTATCTGAACGTTTTCTCTCCTGTTTAACCTATAGTGCTCTCAAACCAAACCTCCCCCTCTGCTTTTAGGAGGAAAAATAGACCCGTCGAAAAACCCAAAGGATATCCCACTGAGGTCACCACACTAGTTACCCATCAGTTGAGGCACATTATAGGTATTAGTCCAACATAAATTTCATATATCAAAAAGTCGATAAGAGTTTAAAGTCCACAAACAGATCAAGGAATTTCATTGATTCTCATTTTTTATTTTTCTTCCTTGTATTGTCCAAGTATCATTACAACACATAACAGCCATTACTCGTTTTTTGTTATGACTTCACATCAGTTATCTGAACTTTTTCTCTCCTGTTTAACCTATAGTGCCCTCAAACCAAACCTCCCCCTCTGCTTTTAGGAGGAAAAATAGACCCGTCGAAAAACCCAAAGGATATCCCACTGAGGTCGCCACACTAGTTACCCATCAGTTGAGGCACATTATAGGTATTAGTCCAACATAAATTTCATATATCAAAAAGTCGATAAGAGTTTAAAGTCCACAAACAGATCAAGGAATTTCATTGATTCTCATTTTTTATTTTTCTTTCTTGTATTGTCCAAGTATCATTACAACACATAACAGCCATTACTCGTTTTTTGTTATGACTTCACATCAGTTATCTGAACGTTCTCTCCTGTTTAACCTATAGTGCTCTCAAACCAAACCTCCCCCTCTGCTTTTAGGAGGAAAAATAGACCCGTCGAAAAACCCAAAGGATATCCCACTGAGGTCACCACACTAGTTACCTATCAGTTGAGGCACATTATAGGTATTAGTCCAACATAAATTTCATATATCAAAAAGTCGATAAGATTTTAAAGTCCACAAACAGATCAAGGAATTTCATTGATTCTCATTTTTTTTTTTTTCTTGTATTGTCCAAGTATCATTACAACACATAACAGCCATTACTCATTTTTTGGTATGACTTCACATCAGTTATCTGAATGTTTTCTCTCCTGTTTAACCTATAGTGCTCTCAAACCAAACCTCCCCCTCTGCTTTTAGGAGGAAAAATAGACCCGTCGAAAAACCCAAAGGATATCCCACTGAGGTCACCACACTAGTTACCCATCAGTTGAGGCACAGTATAGGTATTAGTCCAACATAAATTTCATATATCAAAAAGTCGATAAGAGTTTAAAGTCCACAAACAGATCAAGGAATTTCATTGATTCTCATTTTTTATTTTTCTTTCTTGTATTGTCCAAGTATCATTACAACACATAACAGCCATTACTCGTTTTTTGTTATGACTTCACATCAGTTATCTGAACGTTCTCTCCTGTTTAACCTATAGTGCTCTCAAACCAAACCTCCCCCTCTGCTTTTAGGAGGAAAAATAGACCCGTCGAAAAACCCAAAGGATATCCCACTGAGGTCACCACAGTAGTTACCCATCAGTTGAGGCACATTATAGGTATTAGTCCAACATAAATTTCATATATCAAAAAGTCGATAAGAGTTTAAAGTCCACAAACAGATCAAGGAATTTCATTGATTCTCATTTTTTATTTTTCTTTCTTGTATTGTCCAAGTATCATTACAACACATAACAGCCATTACTCGTTTTTTGTTATGACTTCACATCAGTTATCTGAACGTTCTCTCCTGTTTAACCTATAGTGCTCTCAAACCAAACCTCCCCCTCTGCTTTTAGGAGGAAAAATAGACCCGTCGAAAAACCCAAAGGATATCCCACTGAGGTCGCCACACTAGTTACCCATCAGTTGAGGCACATTATAGGTATTAGTCCAACATAAATTTCATATATCAAAAAGTCGATAAGATTTTAAAGTCCACAAACAGATCAAGGAATTTCATTGATTCTCATTTTTTTTTTTTTCTTGTATTGTCCAAGTATCATTACAACACATAACAGCCATTACTCGTTTTTTGGTATGACTTCACATCAGTTATCTGAACGTTTTCTCTCCTGTTTAACCTATAGTGCTCTCAAACCAAACCTCCCATTCTGCTTTTAGGAGAAAAAATAGACCCGTCGAAAAACCCAAAGGATATCCCACTGAGGTCGCCACACTAGTTACCCATCAGTTGAGGCACATTATAGGTATTAGTCCAACATAAATTTCTTATATCAAAAAGTCGATAAGAGTTTAAAGTCCACAAACAGATCAAGGAATTTCATTGATTCTCATTTTTTATTTTTCTTTCTTGTATTGTCCAAGTATCATTACAACACATAACAGCCATTACTCGTTTTTTGTTATGACTTCACATCAGTTATCTGAACGTTCTCTCCTGTTTAACCTATAGTGCTCTCAAACCAAACCTCCCCCTCTGCTTTTAGGAGGAAAAATAGACCCGTCGAAAAACCCAAAGGATATCCCTCTGAGGTCACCACACTAGTTACCTATCAGTTGAGGCACATTATAGGTATTAGTCCAACATAAATTTCATATATCAAAAAGTCGATAAGATTTTAAAGTCCACAAACAGATCAAGGAATTTCATTGATTTTCATTTTTTTTTTTTTCTTGTATTGTCCAAGTATCATTACAACACATAACAGCCATTACTCGTTTTTTGGTATGACTTCACATCAGTTATCTGAACGTTTTCTCTCCTGTTTAACCTATAGTGCTCTCAAACCAAACCTCCCCCTCTGCTTTTAGGAGGAAAAATAGACCCGTCGAAAAACTCAAAGGATATCCCACTGAGGTCACAACACTAGTTACCCATCAGTTGAGGCACATTATAGGTATTAGTCCAACATAAATTTCATATATCAAAAAGTCGATAAGAGTTTAAAGTCCACAAACAGATCAAGGAATTTCATTGATTCTCATTTTTTATTTTTCTTTCTTGTATTGTCCAAGTATCATTACAACACATAACAGCCATTACTCGTTTTTTGTTATGACTTCACATCAGTTATCTGAACGTTCTCTCCTGTTTAACCTATAGTGCTCTCAAACCAAACCTCCCCCTCTGCTTTTAGGAGGAAAAATAGACCCGTCGAAAAACCCAAAGGATATCCCACTGAGGTCACCACACTAGTTACCTATCAGTTGAGGCACATTATAGGTATTAGTCCAACATAAATTTCATATATCAAAAAGTCGATAAGAGTTTAAAGTCCACAAACAGATCAAGGAATTTCATTGATTCTCATTTTTTATTTTTCTTTCTTGTATTGTCCAAGTATCATTACAACACATAACAGCCATTACTCGTTTTTTGTTATGACTTCACATCAGTTATCTGAACGTTCTCTCCTGTTTAACCTATAGTGCTCTCAAACCAAACCTCCCCCTCTGCTTTTAGGAGGAAAAATAGACCCGTCAAAAAACCCAAAGGATATCCCACTGAGGTCACCACACTAGTTACCTATCAGTTGAGGCACATTATAGGTATTAGTCCAACATAAATTTCATATATCAAAAAGTCGATAAGATTTTAAAGTCCACAAACAGATCAAGGAATTTCATTGATTCTCATTTTTTTTTTTTTCTTGTATTGTCCAAGTATCATTACAACACATAACAGCCATTACTCGTTTTTTGGTATGACTTCACATCAGTTATCTGAACGTTTTCTCTCCTGTTTAACCTATAGTGCTCTCAAACCAAACCTCCCCCTCTGCTTTTAGGAGGAAAAATAGACCCGTCGAAAAACTCAAAGGATATCCCACTGAGGTCACAACACTAGTTACCCATCAGTTGAGGCACATTATAGGTATTAGTCCAACATAAATTTCATATATCAAAAAGTCGATAAGAGTTTAAAGTCCACAAACAGATCAAGGAATTTCATTGATTCTCATTTTTTATTTTTCTTTCTTGTATTGTCCAAGTATCATTACAACACATAACAGCCATTACTCGTTTTTTGTTATGACTTCACATCAGTTATCTGAACGTTTTCTCTCCTGTTTAACCTATAGTGCTCTCAAACCAAACCTCCCCCTCTGCTTTTAAGAGGAAAAATAGACCCGTCGAAAAACCCAAAGGATATCCCACTGAGGTCGCCACACTAGTTACCCATCAGTTGAGGCACATTATAGGTATTAGTCCAACATAAATTTCATATATCAAAAAGTCGATAAGAGTTTAAAGTCCACAAACAGATCAAGGAATTTCATTGATTCTCATTTTTTATTTTTCTTTCTTGTATTGTCCAAGTATCATTACAACACATAACAGCCATTACTCGTTTTTTGTTATGACTTCACATCAGTTATCTGAACGTTCTCTCCTGTTTAACCTATAGTGCTCTCAAACCAAACCTCCCCCTCTGCTTTTAGGAGGAAAAATAGACCCGTCGAAAAACCCAAAGGATATCCCACTGAGGTCACCACACTAGTTACCTATCAGTTGAGGCACATTATAGGTATTAGTCCAACATAAATTTCATATATCAAAAAGTCGATAAGAGTTTAAAGTCCACAAACAGATCAAGAAATTTCATTGATTCTCATTTTTTATTTTTCTTTCTTGTATTGCCCAAGTATCATTACAACACATAACAGCCATTACTCGTTTTTTGGTATGACTTCACATCAGTTATCTGAACGTTTTCTCTCCTGTTTAACCTATAGTGCTCTCAAACCAAACCTCCCCCTCTGCTTTTAGGAGGAAAAATAGACCCGTCGAAAAACTCAAAGGATATCCCACTGAGGTCACAACACTAGTTACCCATCAGTTGAGGCACATTATAGATATTAGTCCAACATAAATTTCATATATCAAAACGTTGATAAGAGTTTAAAGTCCACAAACAGATCAAGGAATTTCAATGATTCTCATTTTCTTTTTTTTTCTTTCTTGTATTGTCCAAGTATCATTACAACACATAACAGCCATTACTCGTTTTTTGTTATGACTTCACATCAGTTATCTGAACGTTTTCTCTCCTGTTTAACCTATAGTGCTCTCAAACCAAACCTCCCCCTCTGCTTTTAAGAGGAAAAATAGACCCGTCGAAAAACCCAAAGGATATCCCACTGAGGTCGCCACACTAGTTACCCATCAGTTGAGGCACATTATAGGTATTAGTCCAACATAAATTTCATATATCAAAAAGTCGATAAGAGTTTAAAGTCCACAAACAGATCAAGGAATTTCATTGATTCTCATTTTTTATTTTTCTTTCTTGTATTGTCCAAGTATCATTACAACACATAACAGCCATTACTCGTTTTTTGTTATGACTTCACATCAGTTATCTGAACGTTCTCTCCTGTTTAACCTATAGTGCTCTCAAACCAAACCTCCCCCTCTGCTTTTAGGAGGAAAAATAGACCCGTCGAAAAACCCAAAGGATATCCCACTGAGGTCACCACACTAGTTACCTATCAGTTGAGGCACATTATAGGTATTAGTCCAACATAAATTTCATATATCAAAAAGTCGATAAGAGTTTAAAGTCCACAAACAGATCAAGAAATTTCATTGATTCTCATTTTTTATTTTTCTTTCTTGTATTGTCCAAGTATCATTACAACACATAACAGCCATTACTCGTTTTTTGGTATGACTTCACATCAGTTATCTGAACGTTCTCTCCTGTTTAACCTATAGTGCTCTCAAACCAAACCTCCCCCTCTGCTTTTAGGAGGAAAAATAGACCCGTCGAAAAACCCAAAGGATATCCCACTGAGGTCACCACACTAGTTACCTATCAGTTGAGGCACATTATAGGTATTAGTCCAACATAAATTTCATATATCAAAAAGTCGATAAGAGTTTAAAGTCCACAAACAGATCAAGAAATTTCATTGATTCTCATTTTTTATTTTTCTTTCTTGTATTGTCCAAGTATCATTACAACACATAACAGCCATTACTCGTTTTTTGGTATGACTTCACATCAGTTATCTGAA
This sequence comes from Triturus cristatus, assembly GCF_964204655.1. Taxonomy (NCBI): domain Eukaryota; kingdom Metazoa; phylum Chordata; class Amphibia; order Caudata; family Salamandridae; genus Triturus; species Triturus cristatus. Next base: position 167,803 of record NW_028187673.1, read on the forward strand.
CGTTTTCTCTCCTGTTTAACCTATAGTGCTCTCAAACCAAACCTCCCCCTCTGCTTTTAGGAGGAAAAATAGACCCGTCGAAAAACTCAAAGGATATCCCACTGAGGTCACAACACTAGTTACCCATCAGTTGAGGCACATTATAGATATTAGTCCAACATAAATTTCATATATCAAAAAGTTGATAAGAGTTTAAAGTCCACAAACAGATCAAGGAATTTCAATGATTCTCATTTTTTTTTTTCTTTCTTGTATTGTCCAAGTATCATTACAACACATAACAGCCATTACTCGTTTTTAGTTATGACTTCACATCAGTTATCTGAACGTTTTCTCTCCTGTTTAACCTATAGTGCTCTCAAACCAAACCTCCCCCTCTGCTTTTAAGAGGAAAAATAGACCCGTCGAAAAACCCAAAGGATATCCCACTGAGGTCGCCACACTAGTTACCCATCAGTTGAGGCACATTATAGGTATTAGTCCAACATAAATTTCATATATCAAAAAGTCGATAAGAGTTTAAAGTCCACAAACAGATCAAGGAATTTCATTGATTCTCATTTTTTATTTTTCTTTCTTGTATTGTCCAAGTATCATTACAACACATAACAGCCATTACTCGTTTTTTGTTATGACTTCACATCAGTTATCTGAACGTTCTCTCCTCTTTAACCTATAGTGCTCTCAAACCAAACCTCCCCCTCTGCTTTTAGGAGGAAAAATAGACCCGTCGAAAAACCCAAAGGATATCCCACTGAGGTCACCACACTAGTTACCTATCAGTTGAGGCACATTATAGGTATTAGTCCAACATAAATTTCATATATCAAAAAGTCGATAAGAGTTTAAAGTCCACAAACAGATCAAGAAATTTCATTGATTCTCATTTTTTATTTTTATTTCTTGTATTGTCCAAGTATCATTACAACACATAACAGCCATTACTCGTTTTTTGGTATGACTTCACATCAGTTATCTGAACGTTTTCTCTCCTGTTTAACCTATAGTGCTCTCAAACCAAACCTCCCCCTCTGCTTTTAGGAGGAAAAATAGACCCGTCGAAAAACTCAAAGGATATCCCACTGAGGTCACAACACTAGTTACCCATCAGTTGAGGCACATTATAGATATTAGTCCAACATAAATTTCATATATCAAAAAGTTGATAAGAGTTTAAAGTCCACAAACAGATCAAGGAATTTCAATGATTCTCATTTTTTTTTTTTTTTTTTGTATTGTCCAAGTATCATTACAACACATAACAGCCATTACTCGTTTTTTGTTATGACTTCACATCAGTTATCTGAACGTTTTCTCTCCTGTTTAACCTATAGTGCTCTCAAACCAAACCTCCCCCTCTGCTTTTAGGAGGAAAAATAGACCCGTCGAAAAACACAAAGGATATCCCACTGAGGTCACCACACTAGTTACCCATCAGTTGAGGCACATTATAGGTATTAGTCCAACATAAATTTCATATATCAAAAAGTCGATAAAAGTTTAAAGTCCACAAACAGATCAAGGAATTTCATTGATTCTCATTTTTTCATTTTCTTTCTTGTATTGTCCAAGTATCATTACAACACATAACAGCCATTACTCGTTTTTTGTTATGACTTCACATCAGTTATCTGAACGTTTTCTCTCCTGTTTAATCTATAGTGCTCTCAAACCAAACCTCCCCCTCTGCTTTTAGGAGGAAAACTAGACCCGTCGAAAAACCCAAAGGATATCCCACTGTGGTCACCACACTAGTTACCCATCAGTTGAGGCACATTATAGATATTAGTCCAACATAAATTTCATATATCAAAAAGTTGATAAGAGTTTAAAGTCCACAAACAGATCAAGGAATTTCAATGATTCTCATTTTTTTTTTTTTTTTGTATTGTCCAAGTATCATTACAACACATAACAGCCATTACTCGTTTTTTGTTATGACTTCACATCAGTTATCTGAACGTTTTTTCTCCTGTTTAACCTATAGTGCTCTCAAACCAAACCTCCCCCTCTGCTTTTAGGAGGAAAAATAGACCCATCGAAAAACCCAAAGGATATCCCACTGAGGTCACCACACTAGTTACCCATCAGTTTAGGCACATTATAGGTATTAGTCCAACATAAATTTCATATATCAAAAAGTTGATAAGAGTTTAAAGTCCACAAACAGATCAAGGAATTTCATTGATTCTCATTTTTTATTTTTCTTTCTTGTATTGTCCAAGTATCATTACAACACATAACAGCCATTACTCGTTTTTTGTTATGACTTCACATCAGTTATCTGAACGTTTTCTCTCATTTTTACCCTATAGTGCTCTCAAACCAAACCTCCCCCTCTGCTTTTAGGAGGAAAAATAGACCCGTCGAAAAACCCAAAGGATATCCCACTGAGGTCACCACACTAGTTACCCATCAGTTGAGGCACATTATAGGTATTAGTCCAACATAAATTTCATATATCAAAAAGTCGATAAGAGTTTAAAGTCCACAAACAGATCAAGGAAGTTCAATGATTCTCATTTTTTCTTTTTCTTTTTTGTATTGTCCAAGTATCATTACAACACATAACAGCCATTACTCGTTTTTTGTTATGACTTCACATCAGTTATCTGAACGTTTTCTCTCCTGTTTAACCTATAGTGCTCTCAAACCAAACCTCCCCCTCTGCTTTTAGGAGGAAAAATAGACCCGTTGAAAAACCCAAAGGATATCCCACTGAGGTCACCACACTAGTTACCCATCAGTTGAGGCACATTATAGGTATTAGTCCAACATAAATTTTCATATATCAAAAAGTTGATAAGAGTTTAAAGTCCACAAACAGATCAAGGAATTTCATTGATTCTCATTTTTTTTGTTTTCTTGTATTGTCCAAGTATCATTACAACACATAACAGCCATTACTCGTTTTTTGTTATGACTTCACATCAATTATCTGAATGTTTTATCTCCTTTTTAACCTATAGTGCTCTCAAACCAAACCTCCCCCTCTGCTTTTAGGAGGAAAAATAGACCCGTCGAAAAACCCAAAGGATATCCCACTAAGGTCACCACACTAGTTACCCATCAGTTGAGGCACATTATAGGTATTAGTCCAACATAAATTTCATATATCAAAAAGTCGATAAGAGTTTAAAGTCCACAAACAGATCAAGGAATTTCATTGATTCTCATTTTTTCTTTTTCTTTCTTGTATTGTCCAAGTATCATTACAACACATAACAGCCATTACTCGTTTTTTGTTATGACTTCACATCAGTTATCTGAACGTTTTCTCTCCTGTTTAACCTATAGTGCTCTCAAACCAAACCTCCCCCTCTGCTTTTAGGAGGAAAAATAGACCCGTCGAAAAACCCAAAGGATATCCCACTGAGGTCACCACACTAGTTACCCATCAGTTGAGGCACATTATAGGTATTAGTCCAACATAAATTTCATATATCAAAAAGTCGATAAGAGTTTAAAGTCCACAAACAGATCAAGGAATTTCATTGATTCTCATTTTTTATTTTTGTTTCTCGTATTGTCCAAGTATCATTACAAGACATAACAGCCATTACTCTTTTTTTGTTATAACTTCACATCAGTTATCTGAACGTTTTCTCTCCTGTTTAACCTATAGTGCTCTCAAACCAAACCTCCCCCTCTGCTTTTAGGAGGAAAAATAGACCCGTCGAAAAACCCAAAGGATATCCCACTGAGGTCACCACACTAGTTACCCATCAGTTGAGGCACATTATAGGTATTAGTCCAACATAAATTTCATATATCAAAAAGTCGATAAGAGTTTAAAGTCCACAAACAGATCAAGGAATTTCATTGATTCTCATTTTTTTTTTTCTTTCTTGTATTGTCCAAGTATCATTACAACACATAACAGCCATTACTCGTTTTTTGTTATGACTTCACATCAGTTATCTGAACGTTTTCTCTCCTGTTTAACCTATAGTGCTCTCAAACCAAACCTCCCCCTCTGCTTTTAGGAGGAAAAATAGACCCGTCGAAAAACCCAAAGGATATCCCACTGAGGTCACCACACTAGTTACCCATCAGTTGAGGCACATTATAGGTATTAGTCCAACATAAATTTCATATATCAAAAAGTCGATAAGAGTTTAAAGTCCACAAACAGATCAAGGAATTTCATTGATTCTCATTTTTTATTTTTCTTCCTTGTATTGTCCAAGTATCATTACAACACATAACAGCCATTACTCGTTTTTTGTTATGACTTCACATCAGTTATCTGAACTTTTTCTCTCCTGTTTAACCTATAGTGCCCTCAAACCAAACCTCCCCCTCTGCTTTTAGGAGGAAAAATAGACCCGTCGAAAAACCCAAAGGATATCCCACTGAGGTCGCCACACTAGTTACCCATCAGTTGAGGCACATTATAGGTATTAGTCCAACATAAATTTCATATATCAAAAAGTCGATAAGAGTTTAAAGTCCACAAACAGATCAAGGAATTTCATTGATTCTCATTTTTTATTTTTCTTTCTTGTATTGTCCAAGTATCATTACAACACATAACAGCCATTACTCGTTTTTTGTTATGACTTCACATCAGTTATCTGAACGTTCTCTCCTGTTTAACCTATAGTGCTCTCAAACCAAACCTCCCCCTCTGCTTTTAGGAGGAAAAATAGACCCGTCGAAAAACCCAAAGGATATCCCACTGAGGTCACCACACTAGTTACCTATCAGTTGAGGCACATTATAGGTATTAGTCCAACATAAATTTCATATATCAAAAAGTCGATAAGATTTTAAAGTCCACAAACAGATCAAGGAATTTCATTGATTCTCATTTTTTTTTTTTTCTTGTATTGTCCAAGTATCATTACAACACATAACAGCCATTACTCATTTTTTGGTATGACTTCACATCAGTTATCTGAATGTTTTCTCTCCTGTTTAACCTATAGTGCTCTCAAACCAAACCTCCCCCTCTGCTTTTAGGAGGAAAAATAGACCCGTCGAAAAACCCAAAGGATATCCCACTGAGGTCACCACACTAGTTACCCATCAGTTGAGGCACAGTATAGGTATTAGTCCAACATAAATTTCATATATCAAAAAGTCGATAAGAGTTTAAAGTCCACAAACAGATCAAGGAATTTCATTGATTCTCATTTTTTATTTTTCTTTCTTGTATTGTCCAAGTATCATTACAACACATAACAGCCATTACTCGTTTTTTGTTATGACTTCACATCAGTTATCTGAACGTTCTCTCCTGTTTAACCTATAGTGCTCTCAAACCAAACCTCCCCCTCTGCTTTTAGGAGGAAAAATAGACCCGTCGAAAAACCCAAAGGATATCCCACTGAGGTCACCACAGTAGTTACCCATCAGTTGAGGCACATTATAGGTATTAGTCCAACATAAATTTCATATATCAAAAAGTCGATAAGAGTTTAAAGTCCACAAACAGATCAAGGAATTTCATTGATTCTCATTTTTTATTTTTCTTTCTTGTATTGTCCAAGTATCATTACAACACATAACAGCCATTACTCGTTTTTTGTTATGACTTCACATCAGTTATCTGAACGTTCTCTCCTGTTTAACCTATAGTGCTCTCAAACCAAACCTCCCCCTCTGCTTTTAGGAGGAAAAATAGACCCGTCGAAAAACCCAAAGGATATCCCACTGAGGTCGCCACACTAGTTACCCATCAGTTGAGGCACATTATAGGTATTAGTCCAACATAAATTTCATATATCAAAAAGTCGATAAGATTTTAAAGTCCACAAACAGATCAAGGAATTTCATTGATTCTCATTTTTTTTTTTTTCTTGTATTGTCCAAGTATCATTACAACACATAACAGCCATTACTCGTTTTTTGGTATGACTTCACATCAGTTATCTGAACGTTTTCTCTCCTGTTTAACCTATAGTGCTCTCAAACCAAACCTCCCATTCTGCTTTTAGGAGAAAAAATAGACCCGTCGAAAAACCCAAAGGATATCCCACTGAGGTCGCCACACTAGTTACCCATCAGTTGAGGCACATTATAGGTATTAGTCCAACATAAATTTCTTATATCAAAAAGTCGATAAGAGTTTAAAGTCCACAAACAGATCAAGGAATTTCATTGATTCTCATTTTTTATTTTTCTTTCTTGTATTGTCCAAGTATCATTACAACACATAACAGCCATTACTCGTTTTTTGTTATGACTTCACATCAGTTATCTGAACGTTCTCTCCTGTTTAACCTATAGTGCTCTCAAACCAAACCTCCCCCTCTGCTTTTAGGAGGAAAAATAGACCCGTCGAAAAACCCAAAGGATATCCCTCTGAGGTCACCACACTAGTTACCTATCAGTTGAGGCACATTATAGGTATTAGTCCAACATAAATTTCATATATCAAAAAGTCGATAAGATTTTAAAGTCCACAAACAGATCAAGGAATTTCATTGATTTTCATTTTTTTTTTTTTCTTGTATTGTCCAAGTATCATTACAACACATAACAGCCATTACTCGTTTTTTGGTATGACTTCACATCAGTTATCTGAACGTTTTCTCTCCTGTTTAACCTATAGTGCTCTCAAACCAAACCTCCCCCTCTGCTTTTAGGAGGAAAAATAGACCCGTCGAAAAACTCAAAGGATATCCCACTGAGGTCACAACACTAGTTACCCATCAGTTGAGGCACATTATAGGTATTAGTCCAACATAAATTTCATATATCAAAAAGTCGATAAGAGTTTAAAGTCCACAAACAGATCAAGGAATTTCATTGATTCTCATTTTTTATTTTTCTTTCTTGTATTGTCCAAGTATCATTACAACACATAACAGCCATTACTCGTTTTTTGTTATGACTTCACATCAGTTATCTGAACGTTCTCTCCTGTTTAACCTATAGTGCTCTCAAACCAAACCTCCCCCTCTGCTTTTAGGAGGAAAAATAGACCCGTCGAAAAACCCAAAGGATATCCCACTGAGGTCACCACACTAGTTACCTATCAGTTGAGGCACATTATAGGTATTAGTCCAACATAAATTTCATATATCAAAAAGTCGATAAGAGTTTAAAGTCCACAAACAGATCAAGGAATTTCAATGATTCTCATTTTTTCTTTTTCTTTTTTGTATTGTCCAAGTATCATTACAACACATAACAGCCATTACTCGTTTTTTGTTATGACTTCACATCAGTTATCTGAACGTTTTCTCTCCTGTTTAACCTATAGTGCTCTCAAACCAAACCTCCCCCTCTGCTTTTAGGAGGAAAAATAGACCCGTCGAAAAACCCAAAGGATATCCCACTGAGGTCACCACACTAGTTACCCATCAGTTGAGGCACATTATAGGTATTAGTCCAACATAAATTTCATATATCAAAAAGTCGATAAGAGTTTAAAGTCCACAAACAGATCAAGGAATTTCATTGATTCTCATTTTTTATTTTTCTTTCTTGTATTGTCCAAGTATCATTACAACACATGACAGCCATTACTCGTTTTTTGTTATGACTTCACATCAGTTATCTGAACGTTTTCTCTCCTGGTTAACCTATAGTGCTCTCAAACCAAACCTCCCCCTTTGCTTTTAGGAGGAAAAATAGACCCGTCGAAAAACCCAAAGGATTTCCCACTGTGGTCACCACACTAGTTACCCATCAGTTGAGGCACATTATAGGTATCAGTCCAACATAAATTTCATATATCAAAAAGTCGATAAGAGTTTAAAGTCCACAAACAGATCAAGGAATTTCATTGATTCTCATTTTTTATTTTTATTTCTTGTATTGTCCAAGTATCATTACAACACATAACAGCCATTACTCATTTTTTGTTATGACTTCACATCAGTTATCTGAACGTTTTCTCTCCTGTTTAACCTATAGTGCTCTCAAACCAAACCTCCCCCTCTGCTTTTAGGAGGAAAAATAGACCCGTCGAAAAACCCAAAGGATATCCCACTGAGGTCACCACACTAGTTACCCATCAGTTGAGGCACATTATAGGTATTAGTCCAACATAAATTTCATATATCAAAAAGTCGATAAGAGTTTAAAGTCCACAAACAGATCAAGGAATTTCATTGATTCTCATTTTTTCTTTTTCTTTCTTGTATTGTCCAAGTATCATTACAACACATAACAGCCATTACTCGTTTTTTGTTATGACTTCACATCAGTTATCTGAACGTTTTCTCTCCTGTTTAACCTATAGTGCTCTCAAACCAAACCTCCCCCTCTGCTTTTAGGAGGAAAAATAGACCCGTCGAAAAACCCAAAGGATATCCCACTGTGGTCACCACACTAGTTACCTATCAGTTGAGGCACATTATAGGTATTAGTCCAACATAAATTTCATATATCAAAAAGTCGATAAGAGTTTAAAGTCCACAAACAGATCAAGGAATTTCAATGATTCTCATTTTTTCTTTTTCTTTTTTGTATTGTCCAAGTATCATTACAACACATAACAGCCATTACTCGTTTTTTGTTATGACTTCACATCAGTTATCTGAACGTTTTCTCTCCTGTTTAACCTATAGTGCTCTCAAACCAAACCTCCCCCTCTGCTTTTAGGAGGAAAAATAGACCCGTCGAAAAACCCAAAGGATATCCCACTGAGGTCACCACACTAGTTACCCATCAGTTGAGGCACATTATAGGTATTAGTCCAACATAAATTTCATATATCAAAAAGTCGATAAGAGTTTAAAGTCCACAAACGGATCAAGGAATTTCATTGATTCTCATTTTTTCTTTTTCTTTCTTGTATTGTCCAAGTATCATTACAACACATAACAGCCATTACTCGTTTTTTGTTATGACTTCACATCAGTTATCTGAACGTTTTCTCTCCTGTTTAACCTATAGTGCTCTCAAACCAAACCTCCCCCTCTGCTTTTAGGAGGAAAAATAGACCCGTCGAAAAACCCAAAGGATATCCCACTGTGGTCACCACACTAGTTACCCATCAGTTGAGGCACATTATAGGTATTAGTCCAACATAAATTTCATATATCAAAAAGTCGATAAGAGTTTAAAGTCCACAAACAGATCAAGGAATTTCAATGATTCTCATTTTTTCTTTTTCTTTTTTGTATTGTCCAAGTATCATTACAACACATAACAGCCATTATTCGTTTTTTGTTATGACTTCACATCAGTTATCTGAACGTTTTCTCTCCTGTTTAACCTATAGTGCTCTCAAACCAAACCTCCCCCTCTGCTTTTAGGAGGAAAAATAGACCCGTCGAAAAACCCAAAGGATATCCCACTGATGTCACCACACTAGTTACCCATCAGTTGAGGCACATTATAGGTATTAGTCCAACATAAATTTCATATATCAAAAAGTTGATAAGAGTTTAAAGTCAATCAATCAATCAATCAGTGACACTTGTAAAGCGTGCTACATACCCGTAGGGTCTCAAGGCGCTGGGGGGGGGAGGGGGGGGGTGCCGCTACTGCTCGAACAGCCAGGTCTTCAGCTTCTTCCTGAAGGAGAGGTGGTCTTGGGTCAGGCACAGGTCGGTCGGGAGGGAGTTCCAGGTCTTGGCGGCCAGGTAGGAGAAGGACCTTCCTCCTGTAGTCGCTCTTCGGATGCGGGGGACGGCGGCGAGGGCGTGGTTGGCTGATCGGAGGTGGCGTTTGGGAGCGTGGAAGTTGACTCGGCTGTTGAGGTAGCTCGGGCCTTGGTCGTGTAGGGCTTTGTGTGCGTGGGTGAGGAGGCGGAAGGTGATTCTTTTGTTGACGGGGAGCCAGTGAAGGTCTCTCAGATGTCCGGAGATGTGGCTGGTTCGTGGGATGTCGAGGATGAGTCTGGCTGAGGCGTTCTGGATCCGCTGGAGTCTCTTCTGGAGCTTGGCGGTGGTACCGGCGTAGAGGGCGTTGCCGTAGTCCAGTCGGCTAGTGACGAGGGCCTGGGTGACGGTCTTCCTGGTCTCGGTGGGGATCCACCAGAAGATCTTCCGTAACATGCGTAGGATGTTGAAGCACGCCGAGGAGACATTGTTGACTTGCCTGGTCATGGAGAGGGAGGAGTCCAGGAGGAAGCCCAGGTTGCGTGCATGGTCTGTCGGTTTGGGTGCGGTGCCCAGGGCGGGAGGCCACCAGGAGTCGTCCCAGGCGGAGGGTGAGGAGCCCAGGATGAGGACCTCCGTCTTGTCCGAGTTCAGTTTCAGGCGGCTGGTCGTCATCCACTCGGCTACCTCTTTCATCCCTTCGTGCAGGTTGGATCTGGCGGCGGCGGTGGCGGCGGCGGGGTCGTTGGTCAGGGAGAGGATCAGTTGGGTCCACAAAAAGATCAAGGAATTTCATTGATTCTCATTTTTTTTTTTCTTGTATTGTCCAAGTATCATTACAACACATAACAGCCATTACTCGTTTTTTGTTATGACTTCACATCAGTTATCTGAATGTTTTATCTCCTTTCTAACCTATAGTGCTCTCAAACCAAACCTCCCCCTCTGCTTTTAGGAGGAAAAATAGACCCGTCGAAAAACCCAAAGGATATCCCACTGAGGTCACCACACTAGTTACCCATCAGTTGAGGCACATTATAGGTATTAGTCCAACATAAATTTCATATATCAAAAAGTCGATAAGAGTTTAAAGTCCACAAACAGATCAAGGAATTTCATTGATTCTCATTTTTTATTTTTCTTTCTTGTATTGTCCAAGTATCATTACAACACATAACAGCCATTACTCGTTTTTTGTTATGACTTCACATCAGTTATCTGAACGTTTTCTCTCCTGTTTAACCTATAGTGCTCTCAAACCAAACCTCCCCCTCTGCTTTTAGGAGGAAAAATAGACCCGTCGAAAAACCCAAAGGATTTCCCACTGTGGTCACCACACTAGTTACCCATCAGTTGAGGCACATTATAGGTATCAGTCCAACATAAATTTCATATATCAAAAAGTCGATAAGAGTTTAAAGTCCACAAACAGATCAAGGAATTTCAATGATTCTCATTTTTTCTTTTTCTTTTTTGTATTGTCCAAGTATCATTACAACACATAACAGCCATTACTCGTTTTTTGTTATGACTTCACATCAGTTATCTGAACGTTTTCTCTCCTGTTTAACCTATAGTGCTCTCAAACCAAACCTCCCCCTCTGCTTTTAGGAGAAAAAATAGACCCGTCGAAAAACCCAAAGGATATCCCACTGAGGTCACCACACTAGTTACCCATCAGTTAAGGCACATTATAGGTATTAGTCCAACATAAATTTCATATATCAAAAAGTCGATAAGAGTTTAAAGTCCACAAACAGATCAAGGAATTTCATTGATTCTCATTTTTTCTTTTTCTTTCTTGTATTGTCCAAGTATCATTACAACACATAACAGCCATTACTCGTTTTTTGTTATGACTTCACATCAGTTATCTGAACGTTTTCTCTCCTGTTTAACCTATAGTGCTCTCAAACCAAACCTCCCCCTCTGCTTTTAGGAGGAAAAATAGACCCGTCGAAAAACCCAAAGGATATCCCACTGTGGTCACCACACTAGTTACCCATCAGTTGAGGCACATTATAGGTATTACTCCAACATAAATTTCATATATCAAAAAGTCGATAAGAGTTTAAAGTCCACGAACAGATCAAGGAATTTCAATGATTCTCATTTTTTCTTTTTCTTTTTTGTATTGTCCAAGTATCATTACAACACATAACAGCCATTATTCGTTTTTTGTTATGACTTCACATCAGTTATCTGAACGTTTTCTCTCCTGTTTAACCTATAGTGCTCTCAAACCAAACCTCCCCCTCTGCTTTTAGGAGGAAAAATAGACCCGTCGAAAAACCCAAAGGATATCCCACTGAGGTCACCACACTAGTTACCCATCAGTTGAGGCACATTATAGGTATTAGTCCAACATAAATTTCATATATCAAAAAGTTGATAAGAGTTTAAAGTCCACAAAAAGATCAAGGAATTTCATTGATTCTCATTTTTTTTTTTTCTTGTATTGTCCAAGTATCATTACAACACATAACAGCCATTACTCGTTTTTTGTTATGACTTCACATCAGTTATCTGAATGTTTTATCTCCTTTCTAACCTATAGTGCTCTCAAACCAAACCTCCCCCTCTGCTTTTAGGAGGAAAAATAGACCCGTCGAAAAACCCAAAGGATATCCCACTGAGGTCACCACACTAGTTACCCATCAGTTGAGGCACATTATAGGTATTAGTCCAACATAAATTTCATATATCAAAAATTCGATAAGAGTTTAAAGTCCACAAACAGATCAAGGAATTTCATTGATTCTCATTTTTTATTTTTCTTTCTTGTATTGTCCAAGTATCATTACAACACATAACAGCCATTACTCGTTTTTTGTTATGACTTCACATCAGTTATCTGAACGTTTTCTCTCCTGTTTAACCTATAGTGCTCTCAAACCAAACCTCCCCCTCTGCTTTTAGGAGGAAAAATAGACCCGTCGAAAAACCCAAAGGATTTCCCACTGTGGTCACCACACTAGTTAGCCATCAGTTGAGGCACATTATAGGTATCAGTCCAACATAAATTTCATATATCAAAAAGTCGATAAGAGTTTAAAGTCCACAAACAGATCAAGGAATTTCAATGATTCTCATTTTTTATTTTTATTTCTTGTATTGTCCAAGTATCATTACAACACATAACAGCCATTACTCATTTTTTGTTATGACTTCACATCAGTTATCTGAACGTTTTCTCTCCTGTTTAACGTATAGTGCTCTCAAACCAAACCTCCCCCTCTGCTTTTAGGAGGAAAAATAGACCCGTCGAAAAACCCAAAGGATATCCCACTGAGGTCACCACACTAGTTACCCATCAGTTGAGGCACATTATAGGTATTAGTCCAACATAAATTTCATATATCAAAAAGTCGATAAGAGTTTAAAGTCCACAAACAGATCAAGGAATTTCATTGATTCTCATTTTTTCTTTTTCTTTCTTGTATTGTCCAAGTATCATTACAACACATAACAGCCATTACTCGTTTTTTGTTATGACTTCACATCAGTTATCTGAACGTTTTCTCTCCTGTTTAACCTATAGTGCTCTCAAACCAAACCTCCCCCTCTGCTTTTAGGAGGAAAACTAGACCCGTCGAAAAACCCAAAGGATATCCCACTGTGGTCACCACACTAGTTACCCATCAGTTGAGGCACATTATAGGTATTAGTCCAACATAAATTTCATATATCAAAAAGTCGATAAGAGTTTAAAGTCCACATACAGATCAAGGAATTTCAATGATTCTCATTTTTTCTTTTTCTTTTTTGTATTGTCCAAGTATCATTACAACACATAACAGCCATTACTCGTTTTTTGTTATGACTTCACATCAGTTATCTGAACGTTTTCTCTCCTGTTTAACCTATAGTGCTCTCAAACCAAACCTCCCCCTCTGCTTTTAGGAGGGAAAATAGACCCGTCAAAAAACCCAAAGGATATCCCACTGAGGTCACCACACTAGTTACCCATCAGTTGAGGCACATTATAGGTATTAGTCCAACATAAATTTCATATATCAAAAAGTCGATAAGAGTTTAAAGTCCACAAACAGATCAAGGAATTTCATTGATTCTCATTTTTTCTTTTTCTTTCTTGTATTGTCCAAGTATCATTACAACACATAACAGCCATTACTCGTTTTTTGTTATGACTTCACATCAATTATCTGAACGTTTTCTCTCCTGTTTAACCTATAGTGCTCTCAAACCAAACCTCCCCCTCTGCTTTTAGGAGGAAAAATAGACCAGTCGAAAAACCCAAAGGATATCCCACTGTGGTCACCACACTAATTACCCATCAGTTGAGGCACATTATAGGTATTAGTCCAACATAAATTTCATATATCAAAAAGTCGATAAGAGTTTAAAGTCCACAAACAGATCAAGGAATTTCAATGATTCTCATTTTTTCTTTTTCTTTTTTGTATTGTCCAAGTATCATTACAACACATAACAGCCATTACTCGTTTTTTGTTATGACTTCACATCAGTTATCTGAACGTTTTCTCTCCTGTTTAACCTATAGTGCTCTCAAACCAAACCTCCCCCTCTGCTTTTAGGAGGAAAAATAGACCCGTCGAAAAACCCAAAGGATATCCCACTGAGGTCACCACACTAGTTACCCATCAGTTGAGGCACATTATAGGTATTAGTCCAACATAAATTTTCATATATCAAAAAGTTGATAAGAGTTTAAAGTCCACAAACAGATCAAGGAATTTCATTGATTCTCATTTTTTTTTTTTTCTTGTATTGTCCAAGTATCATTACAACACATAACAGCCATTACTCGTTTTTTGTTATGACTTCACATCAGTTATCTGAATGTTTTATCTCCTTTTTAACCTATAGTGCTCTCAAACCAAACCTCCCCCTCTGCTTTTAGGAGGAAAAATAGACCCGTCGAAAAACCCAAAGGATATCCCACTGAGGTCACCACACTAGTTACCCATCAGTTGAGGCACATTATAGGTATTAGTCCAACATAAATTTCATATATCAAAAAGTCGATAAGAGTTTAAAGTCCACAAACAGATCAAGGAATTTCAATGATTCTCATTTTTTCTTTTTCTTTTTTGTATTGTCCAAGTATCATTACAACACATAACAGCCATTACTCGTTTTTTGTTATGACTTCACATCAGTTATCTGAACGTTTTCTCTCCTGTTTAACCTATAGTGCTCTCAAACCAAACCTCCCCCTCTGCTTTTAGGAGGAAAAATAGACCCGTCGAAAAACCCAAAGGATATCCCACTGAGGTCACCACACTACTTACCCATCAGTTGAGGCACATTATAGGTATTAGTCCAACATAAATTTTCATATATCAAAAAGTTGATAAGAGTTTAAAGTCCACAAACAGATCAAGGAATTTCATTGATTCTCATTTTTTTTTTTTCTTGTATTGTCAAAGTATCATTACAACACATAACAGCCATTACTCGTTTTTTGTTATGACTTCACATCAGTTATCTGAATGTTTTATCTCCTTTTTAACCTATAGTGCTCTCAAACCAAACCTCCCCCTCTGCTTTTAGGAGGAAAAATAGACCCGTCGAAAAACCCAAAGGATATCCCACTGAGGTCACCACACTAGTTACCCATCAGTTGAGGCACATTATAGGTATTAGTCCAACATAAATTTCATATATCAAAAAGTCGATAAGAGTTTCAAGTCCACAAACAGATCAAGGAATTTCATTGATTCTCATTTTTTATTTTTCTTTCTTGCATTGTCCAAGTATCATTACAACACATAACAGCCATTACTCGTTTTTTGTTATGACTTCACATCAGTTATCTGAACGTTTTCTCTCCTGTTTAACCTATAGTGCTCTCAAACCAAACCTACCCCTCTGCTTTTAGGAGGAAAAATAGACCCGTCGAAAAACCCAAAGGATATCCCACTGAGGTCACCACACTAGTTACCCATCAGTTGAGGCACATTATAGGTATTAGTCCAACATAAATTTCATATATCAAAAAGTCGATAAGAGTTTAAAGTCCACAAACAGATCAAGGAATTTCATTGATTCTCATTTTTTATTTTTGTTTCTTGTATTGTCCAAGTATCATTACAACACATAACAGCCATTACTCGTTTTTTGTTATGACTTCACATCAGTTATCTGAACGTTTTCTCTCCTGTTTAACCTATAGTGCTCTCAAACCAAACCTCCCCCTCTGCTTTTAGGAGGAAAAATAGACCCGTCGAAAAACACAAAGGATATCCCACTGAGGTCACCACACTAGTTACCCATCAGTTGAGGCACATTATAGGTATTAGTCCAACATAAATTTCATATATCAAAAAGTCGATAAAAGTTTAAAGTCCACAAACAGATCAAGGAATTTCATTGATTCTCATTTTTTCTTTTTCTTTCTTGTATTGTCCAAGTATCATTACAACACATAACAGCCATTACTCGTTTTTTGTTATGACTTCACATCAGTTATCTGAACGTTTTCTCTCCTGTTTAATCTATAGTGCTCTCAAACCAAACCTCCCCCTCTGCTTTTAGGAGGAAAACTAGACCCGTCGAAAAACCCAAAGGATATCCCACTGTGGTCAACTCACTAGTTACCCATCAGTTGAGGCACATTATAGATATTAGTCCAACATGAATTTCATATATCAAAAAGTCGATAAGAGTTTAAAGTCCACAAACAGATCAAGGAATTTCAATGATTCTCATTTTTTATTTTTCTTTCTTGTATTGTCCAAGTATCATTACAACACATAACAGCCATTACTCGTTTTTTGTTATGACTTCACATCAGTTATCTGAACGTTTTCTCTCCTGTTTAACCTATAGTGCTCTCAAACCAAACCTCCCCCTCTGCTTTTAGGAGGAAAAATAGACCCATCGAAAAACCCAAAGGATATCCCACTGAGGTCACCACACTAGTTACCCATCAGTTGAGGCACATTATAGGTATTAGTCCAACATAAATTTCATATATCAAAAAGTTGATAAGAGTTTAAAGTCCACAAACAGATCAAGGAATTTCATTGATTCTCATTTTTTATTTTTCTTTCTTGTATTGTCCAAGTATCATTACAATACATAACAGCCATTACTCGTTTTTTGTTATGACTTCACATCAGTTATCTGAACGTTTTCTCTCCTTTTTAACCTATAGTGCTCTCAAACCAAACCTCCCCCTCTGCTTTTAGGAGGAAAAATAGACCCGTCGAAAAACCCAAAGGATATCCCACTGAGGTCACCACACTAGTTACCCATCAGTTGAGGCACATTATAGGTATTAGTCCAACATAAATTTCATATATCAAAAAGTCGATAAGAGTTTAAAGTCCACAAACAGATCAAGGAATTTCAATGATTCTCATTTTTTCTTTTTCTTTTTTGTATTGTCCAAGTATCATTACAACACATAACAGCCATTACTCGTTTTTTGTTATGACTTCACATCAGTTATCTGAACGTTTTCTCTCCTGTTTAACCTATAGTGCTCTCAAACCAAACCTCCCCCTCTGCTTTTAGGAGGAAAAATAGACCCGTCGAAAAACCCAAAGGATATCCCACTGAGGTCACCACACTAGTTACCCATCAGTTGAGGCACATTATAGGTATTAGTCCAACATAAATTTTCATATGTCAAAAAGTTGATAAGAGTTTAAAGTCCACAAACAGATCAAGGAATTTCATTGATTCTCATTTTTTTTTTTTTCTTGTATTGTCCAAGTATCATTACAACACATAACAGCCATTACTCGTTTTTTATTATGACTTCACATCAGTTATCTGAATGTTTTATCTCCTTTTTAACCTATAGTGCTCTCAAACCAAACCTCCCCCTCTGCTTTTAGGAGGAAAAATAGACCCGTCGAAAAACCCAAAGGATATCCCACTGAGGTCACCACACTAGTTACCCAGCAGTTGAGGCACATTATAGGTATTAGTCCAACATAAATTTCATATATCAAAAAGTCGATAAGAGTTTAAAGTCCACAAACAGATCAAGGAATTTCATTGATTCTCATTTTTTATTTTTCTTTCTTGTATTGTCCAAGTATCATTACAACACATAACAGCCATTACTCGTTTTTTGTTATGACTTCACATCAGTTATCTGAACGTTTTCTCTCCTGTTTAACCTATAGTGCTCTCAAACCAAACCTCCCCCTCTGCTTTTAGGAGGAAAAATAGACCCGTCGAAAAACCCAAAGGATATCCCACTGAGGTCACCACACTAGTTACCCATCAGTTGAGGCACATTATAGGTATTAGTCCAACATAAATTTCATATATCAAAAAGTTGATAAGAGTTTAAAGTCCACAAACAGATCAAGGAATTTCATTGATTCTCATTTTTTATTTTTCTTTCTTGTATTGTCCAAGTATCATTACAACACATAACAGCCATTACTCGTTTTTTGTTATGACTTCACATGAGTTATCTGAACGTTTTCTCTCCTTTTTAACCTATCGTGCTCTCAAACCAAACCTCCCCCTCTGCTTTTACGAGGAAAAATAGACCCGTCGAAAAACCCAAAGGATATCCCACTGAGGTCACCACACTAGTTACCCATCAGTTGAGGCACATTATAGGTATTAGTCCAACATAAATTTCATATATCAAAAAGTTGATAAGAGTTTAAAGTCCACAAACAGATCAAGGAATTTCATTGATTCTCATTTTTTATTTTTCTTTCTTGTATTGTCCAAGTATCATTACAATACATAACAGCCATTACTCGTTTTTTGTTATGACTTCACATCAGTTATCTGAACGTTTTCTCTCCTTTTTAACCTATAGTGCTCTCAAACCAAACCTCCCCCTCTGCTTTTAGGAGGAAAAATAGACCCGTCGAAAAACCCAAAGGATATCCCACTGAGGTCACCACACTAGTTACCCATCAGTTGAGGCACATTATAGGTATTAGTCCAACATAAATTTCATATATCAAAAAGTCGATAAGAGTTTAAAGTCCACAAACAGATCAAGGAATTTCAATGATTCTCATTTTTTCTTTTTCTTTTTTGTATTGTCCAAGTATCATTACAACACATAACAGCCATTACTCGTTTTTTGTTATGACTTCACATCAGTTATCTGAACGTTTTCTCTCCTGTTTAACCTATAGTGCTCTCAAACCAAACCTCCCCCTCTGCTTTTAGGAGGAAAAATAGACCCGTCGAAAAACCCAAAGGATATCCCACTGAGGTCACCACACTAGTTACCCATCAGTTGAGGCACATTATAGGTATTAGTCCAACATAAATTTTCATATGTCAAAAAGTTGATAAGAGTTTAAAGTCCACAAACAGATCAAGGAATTTCATTGATTCTCATTTTTTTTTTTTTTCTTGTATTGTCCAAGTATCATTACAACACATAACAGCCATTACTCGTTTTTTATTATGACTTCACATCAGTTATCTGAATGTTTTATCTCCTTTTTAACCTATAGTGCTCTCAAACCAAACCTCCCCCTCTGCTTTTAGGAGGAAAAATAGACCCGTCGAAAAACCCAAAGGATATCCCACTGAGGTCACCACACTAGTTACCCATCAGTTGAGGCACATTATAGGTATTAGTCCAACATAAATTTCATATATCAAAAAGTCGATAAGAGTTTAAAGTCCACAAACAGATCAAGGAATTTCATTGATTCTCATTTTTTATTTTTCTTTCTTGTATTGTCCAAGTATCATTACAACACATAACAGCCATTACTCGTTTTTTGTTATGACTTCACATCAGTTATCTGAACGTTTTCTCTCCTGTTTAACCTATAGTGCTCTCAAACCAAACCTCCCCCTCTGCTTTTAGGAGGAAAAATAGACCCGTCGAAAAACCCAAAGGATATCCCACTGAGGTCACCACACTAGTTACCCATCAGTTGAGGCACATTATAGGTATTAGTCCAACATAAATTTCATATATCAAAAAGTCGATAAGAGTTTAAAGTCCACAAACAGATCAAGGAATTTCATTGATTCTCATTTTTTATTTTTGTTTCTTGTATTGTCCAAGTATCATTACAACACATAACAGCCATTACTCATTTTTTGTTATGACTTCACATCAGTTATCTGAACGTTTTCTCTCCTGTTTAACCTATAGTGCTCTCAAACCAAACTTCCCCCTCTGCTTTTAGGAGGAAAAATAGACCCATCGAAAAACCCAAAGGATATCCCACTGAGGTCACCACACTAGTTACCCATCAGTTGAGGCACATTATAGGTATTAGTCCAACATAAATTTCATATATCAAAAAGTTGATAAGAGTTTAAAGTCCACAAACAGATCAAGGAATTTCATTGATTCTCATTTTTTATTTTTCTTTCTTGTATTGTCCAAGTATCATTACAACACATAACAGCCATTACTCGTTTTTTGTTATGACTTCACATGAGTTATCTGAACGTTTTCTCTCCTTTTTAACCTATCGTGCTCTCAAACCAAACCTCCCCCTCTGCTTTTACGAGGAAAAATAGACCCGTCGAAAAACCCAAAGGATATCCCACTGAGGTCACCACACTAGTTACCCATCAGTTGAGGCACATTATAGGTATTAGTCCAACATAAATTTCATATATCAAAAAGTCGATAAGAGTTTAAAGTCCACAAACAGATCAAGGAATTTCAATGATTCTCATTTTTTATTTTTCTTTTTTGTATTGTCCAAGTATCATTACAACACATAACAGCCATTACTCGTTTTTTGTTATGACTTCACATCAGTTATCTGAACGTTTTCTCTCCTGTTTAACCTATAGTGCTCTCAAACCAAACCTCCCCCTCTGCTTTTAGGAGGAAAAATAGACCCGTCGAAAAACCCAAAGGATATCCACTGAGGTCACCACACTAGTTACCCATCAGTTGAGGCACATTATAGGTATTAGTCCAACATAAATTTTCATATGTCAAAAAGTTGATAAGAGTTTAAAGTCCACAAACAGATCAAGGAATTTCATTGATTCTCATTTTTTTTTTTTCTTGTATTGTCCAAGTATCATTACAACACATAACAGCCATTACTCGTTTTTTGTTATGACTTCACATCAGTTATCTGAATGTTTTATCTCCTTTTTAACCTATAGTGCTCTCAAACCAAACCTCCCCCTCTGCTTTTAGGAGGAAAAATAGACCCGTCGAAAAACCCAAAGGATATCCCACTGAGGTCACCACACTAGTTACCCATCAGTTGAGGCACATTATAGGTATTAGTCCAACATAAATTTCATATATCAAAAAGTCGATAAGAGTTTAAAGTCCACAAACAGATCAAGGAATTTCATTGATTCTCATTTTTTATTTTTCTTTCTTGTATTGTCCAAGTATCATTACAACACATAACAGCCATTACTCGTTTTTTGTTATGACTTCACATCAGTTATCTGAACGTTTTCTCTCCTGTTTAACCTATAGTGCTCTCAAACCAAACCTCCCCCTCTGCTTTTAGGAGGAAAAATAGACCCGTCGAAAAACCCAAAGGATATCCCACTGAGGTCACCACACTAGTTACCCATCAGTTGAGGCACATTATAGGTATTAGTCCAACATAAATTTCATATATCAAAAAGTCGATAAGAGTTTAAAGTCCACAAACAGATCAAGGAATTTCATTGATTCTCATTTTATATTTTTGTTTCTTGTATTGTCCAAGTATCATTACAGCACATAACAGCCATTACTCGTTTTTTGTTATGACTTCACATCAGTTATCTGAACGTTTTCTCTCCTGTTTAACCTATAGTGCTCTCAAACCAAACCTCCCCCTCTGCTTTTAGGAGGAAAAATAGACCCGTCGAAAAACCCAAAGGATATCCCACTGAGGTCACCACACTAGTTACCCATCAGTTGAGGCACATTATAGGTATTAGTCCAACATAAATTTCATATATCAAAAAGTCGATAAAAGTTTAAAGTCCACAAACAGATCAAGGAATTTCATTGATTCTCATTTTTTCTTTTTCTTTCTTGTATTGTCCAAGTATCATTACAACACATAACAGCCATTACTTGTTTTTTGTTATGACTTCACATCAGTTATCTGAACGTTTTCTCTCCTGTTTAACCTATAGTGCTCTCAAACCAAACCTCCCCCTCTGCTTTTAGGAGGAAAACTAGACCCGTCGAAAAACCCAAAGGATATCCCACTGTGGTCACCACACTAGTTACCCATCAGTTGAGGCACATTATAGATATTAGTCCAACATAAATTTCATATATCAAAAAGTCGATAAGAGTTTAAAGTCCACAAACAGATCAAGGAATTTCAATGATTCTCATTTTTTATTTTTATTTTTTGTATTGTCCAAGTATCATTACAACACATAACAGCCATTACTCGTTTTTTGTTATGACTTCACATCAGTTATCTGAACGTTTTCTCTCCTGTTTAACCTATAGTGCTCTCAAACCAAACCTCCCCCTCTGCTTTTAGGAGGAAAAATAGACCCATCGAAAAACCCAAAGGATATCCCACTGAGGTCACCACACTAGTTACCCATCAGTTGAGGCACATTATAGGTATTAGTCCAACATAAATTTCATATATCAAAAAGTTGATAAGAGTTTAAAGTCCACAAACAGATCAAGGAATTTCATTGATTCTCATTTTTTATTTTTCTTTCTTGTATTGTCCAAGTATCATTACAACACATAACAGCCATTACTCGTTTTTTGTTATGACTTCACATCAGTTATCTGAACGTTTTCTCTCCTTTTTAACCTACAGTGCTCTCAAACCAAACCTCCCCCTCTGCTTTTAGGAGGAAAAATAGACCCGTCGAAAAACCCAAAGGATATCCCACTGAGGTCACCACACTAGTTACCCATCAGTTGAGGCACATTATAGGTATTAGTCCAACATAAATTTCATATATCAAAAAGTCGATAAGAGTTTAAAGTCCACAAACAGATCAAGAAATTTCATTGATTCTCATTTTTTATTTTTCTTTCTTGTATTGTCCAAGTATCATTACAACACATAACAGCCATTACTCGTTTTTTGTTATGACTTCACATCAGTTATCTGAACGTTTTCTCTCCTTTTTAACCTATAGTGCTCTCAAACCAAACCTCCCCCTCTGCTTTTAGGAGGAAAAATAGACCCATCGAAAAACCCAAAGGATATCCCACTGAGGTCACCACACTAGTTACCCATCAGTTGAGGCACATTATAGGTATTAGTCCAACATAAATTTCATATATCAAAAAGTCGATATGAGTTTAAAGTCCACAAACAGATCAAGGAATTTCATTGATTCTCATTTTTTATTTTTCTTTCTTGTATTGTCCAAGTATCATTACAACACATAACAGCCATTACTCGTTTTTTGTTATGACTTCACATCAGTTATCTGAACGTTTTCTCTCCTTTTTAACCTATAGTGCTCTCAAACCAAACCCCCCCCTCTGCTTTTAGGAGGAAAAATAGACCCGTCGAAAAACCCAAAGGATATCCCACTGAGGTCACCACACTAGTTACCCATCAGTTGAGGCACATTATAGGTATTAGTCCAACATAAATTTCATATATCAAAAAGTCGATAAGAGTTTAAAGTCCAGAACAGATCAAGGAATTTCATTGATTCTCATTTTTTCTTTTTCTTTCTTGTATTGTCCAAGTATCATTACAACACATAACAGCCATTACTCGTTTTTTGTTATGACTTCACATCAGTTATCTGAACGTTTTCTCTCCTGTTTAACCTATAGTGCTCTCAAACCAAACCTCCCCCTCTGCTTTTAGGAGGAAAAATAGACCCGTCGAAAAACCCAAAGGATATCCCACTGAGGTCACCACACTAGTTACCCATCAGTTGAGGCACATTATAGGTATTAGTCCAACATAAATTTCATATATCAAAAAGTCGATAAGAGTTTAAAGTCCACAAACAGATCAAGGAATTTCATTGATTCTCATTTTTTATTTTTGTTTCTTGTATTGTCAAAGTATCATTACAACACATATCAGCCATTACTCGTTTTTTGTTATGACTTCACATCAGTTATCTGAACGTTTTCTCTCCTGTTTAACCTATAGTGCTCTCAAACCAAACCTCCCCCTCTGCTTTTAGGAGGAAAAATAGACCCGTCGAAAAACACAAAGGATATCCCACTGAGGTCACCACACTAGTTACCCATCAGTTGAGGCACATTATAGGTATTAGTCCAACATAAATTTCATATATCAAAAAGCCGATAAAAGTTTAAAGTCCACAAACAGATCAAGGAATTTCATTGATTCTCATTTTTTCTTTTTCTTTCTTGTATTGTCCAAGTATCATTACAACACATAACAGCCATTACTCGTTTTTTGTTATGACTTCACATCAGTTATCTGAACGTTTTCTCTCCTGTTTAATCTATAGTGCTCTCAAACCAAACCTCCCCCTCTGCTTTTAGGAGGAAAACTAGACCCGTCGAAAAACCCAAAGGATATCCCACTGTGGTCACCACACTAGTTACCCATCAGTTGAGGCACATTATAGATATTAGTCCAACATAAATTTCATATATCAAAAAGTTGATAAGAGTTTAAAGTCCACAAACAGATCAAGGAATTTCAATGATTCTCATTTTTTTTTTTTTTTTGTATTGTCCAAGTATCATTACAACACATAACAGCCATTACTCGTTTTTTGTTATGACTTCACATCAGTTATCTGAACGTTTTCTCTCCTGTTTAACCTATAGTGCTCTCAACCCAAACCTCCCCCTCTGCTTTTAGGAGGAAAAATAGACCCATCAAAAAACCCAAAGGATATCCCACTGAGGTCACCACACTAGTTACCCATCAGCTGAGGCACATTATAGGTATTAGTCCAACATAAATTTCATATATCAAAAAGTTGATAAGAGTTTAAAGTCCACAAACAGATCAAGGAATTTCATTGATTCTCATTTTTTTTTTTTCTTTCTTGTATTGTCCAAGTATCATTACAACACATAACAGCCATTACTCGTTTTTTGTTATGACTTCACATCAGTTATCTGAACGTTTTCTCTCATTTTTAACCTATAGTGCTCTCAAACCAAACCTCCCCCTCTGCTTTTAGGAGGAAAAATAGACCCGTCGAAAAACCCAAAGGATATCCCACTGAGGTCACCACACTAGTTACCCATCAGTTGAGGCACATTATAGGTATTAGTCCAACATAAATTTCATATATCAAAAAGTCGATAAGAGTTTAAAGTCCACAAACAGATCAAGGAATTTCAATGATTCTCATTTTTTCTTTTTCTTTTTTGTATTGTCCAAGTATCATTACAACACATAACAGCCATTACTCGTTTTTTGTTATGACTTCACATCAGTTATCTGAACGTTTTCTCTCCTGTTTAACCTATAGTGTTCTCAAACCAAACCTCCCCCTCTGCTTTTAGGAGGAAAAATAGACCCGTCGAAAAACCCAAAGGATATCCCACTGAGGTCACCACACTAGTTACCCATCAGTTGAGGCACATTATAGGTATTAGTCCAACATAAATTTCATATATCAAAAAGTCGATAAAAGTTTAAAGTCCACAAACAGATCAAGGAATTTCATTGATTCTCATTTTTTCTTTTTCTTTCTTGTATTGTCCAAGTATCATTACAACACATAACAGCCATTACTCGTTTTTTGTTATGACTTCACATCAGTTATCTGAACGTTTTCTCTCCTGTTTAACCTATAGTGCTCTCAAACCAAACCTCCCCCTCTGCTTTTAGGAGGAAAACTAGACCCGTCGAAAAACCCAAAGGATATCCCACTGTGGTCACCACACTAGTTACCCATCAGTTGAGGCACATTATAGATATTAGTCCAACATAAATTTCATATATCAAAAAGTCGATAAGAGTTTAAAGTCCACAAACAGATCAAGGAATTTCAATGATTCTCATTTTTTATTTTTATTTTTTGTATTGTCCAAGTATCATTACAACACATAACAGCCATTACTCGTTTTTTGTTATGACTTCACATCAGTTATCTGAACGTTTTCTCTCCTGTTTAACCTATAGTGCTCTCAAACCAAACCTCTCCCTCTGCTTTTAGGAGGAAAAATAGACCCATCAAAAAACCCAAAGGATATCCCACTGAGGTCACCACACTAGTTACCCATCAGTTGAGGCACATTATAGGTATTAGTCCAACATAAATTTCATATATCAAAAAGTCGATAAGAGTTTAAAGTCCACAAACAGATCAAGGAATTTCAATGATTCTCATTTTTTCTTTTTCTTTTTTGTATTGTCCAAGTATCATTACAACACATAACAGCCATTACTCGTTTTTTGTTATGACTTCACATCAGTTATCTGAACGTTTTCTCTCCTGTTTAACCTATAGTGCTCTCAAACCAAACCTCCCCCTCTGCTTTTAGGAGGAAAAATAGACCCGTCGAAAAACCCAAAGGATATCCCACTGAGGTCACCACACTAGTTACCCATCAGTTGAGGCACATTATAGGTATTAGTCCAACATACATTTTCATCTGTCAAAAAGTTGATAAGAGTTTAAAGTCCACAAACAGATCAAGGAATTTCATTGATTCTCATTTTTTTTTTTTCTTGTATTGTCCAAGTATCATTACAACACATAACAGCCATTACTCGTTTTTTGTTATGACTTCACATCAGTTATCTGAATGTTTTATCTCCTTTTTAACCTATAGTGCTCTCAAACCAAACCTCCCCCTCTGCTTTTAGGAGGAAAAATAGACCCGTCGAAAAACCCAAAGGATATCCCACTGAGGTCACCACACTAGTTACCCATCAGTTGAGGCACATTATAGGTATTAGTCCAACATAAATTTCATATATCAAAAAGTCGATAAGAGTTTAAAGTCCACAAACAGATCAAGGAATTTCATTGATTCTCATTTTTTATTTTTCTTTCTTGTATTGTCCAAGTATCATTACAACACATAACAGCCATTACTCGTTTTTTGTTATGACTTCACATCAGTTATCTGAACGTTTTCTCTCCTGTTTAACCTATAGTGCTCTCAAACCAAACCTCCCCCTCTGCTTTTAGGAGGAAAAATAGACCCGTCGAAAAACCCAAAGGATATCCCACTGAGGTCACCACACTAGTTACCCATCAGTTGAGGCACATTATAGGTATTAGTCCAACATAAATTTCATATATCAAAAAGTCGATAAGAGTTTAAAGTCCACAAACAGATCAAGGAATTTCATTGATTCTCATTTTATATTTTTGTTTCTTGTATTGTCCAAGTATCATTACAGCACATAACAGCCATTACTCGTTTTTTGTTATGACTTCACATCAGTTATCTGAACGTTTTCTCTCCTGTTTAACCTATAGTGCTCTCAAACCAAACCTCCCCCTCTGCTTTTAGGAGGAAAAATAGACCCGTCGAAAAACCCAAAGGATATCCCACTGTGGTCACCACACTAGTTACCCATCAGTTGAGGCACATTATAGATATTAGTCCAACATAAATTTCATATATCAAAAAGTCGATAAGAGTTTAAAGTCCACAAACAGATCAAGGAATTTCAATGATTCTCATTTTTTATTTTTATTTTTTGTATTGTCCAAGTATCATTACAGCACATACCAGCCATTACTCGTTTTTTGTTATGACTTCACATCAGTTATCTGAACGTTTTCTCTCCTGTTTAACCTATAGTGCTCTCAAACCAAACCTCCCCCTCTGCTTTTAGGAGGAAAAATAGACCCATCAAAAAACCCAAAGGATATCCCACTGAGGTCACCACACTAGTTACCCATCAGTTGAGGCACATTATAGGTATTAGTCCAACATAAATTTCATATATCAAAAAGTTGATAAGAGTTTAAAGTCCACAAACAGATCAAGGAATTTCATTGATTCTCATTTTTTATTTTTCTTTCTTGTATTGTCCAAGTATCATTACAACACATAACAGCCATTACTCGTTTTTTGTTATGACTTCACATCAGTTATCTGAACGTTTTCTCTCCTTTTTAACCTATAGTGCTCTCAAACCAAACCTCCCCCTCTGCTTTTAGGAGGAAAAAAAGACCCGTCGAAAAACCCAAAGGATATCCCACTGAGGTCACCACACTAGTTACCCATCAGTTGAGGCACATTATAGGTATTAGTCCAACATAAATTTCATATATCAAAAAGTCGATAAGAGTTTAAAGTCCACAAACAGATCAAGAAATTTCATTGATTCTCATTTTTTATTTTTCTTTCTTGTATTGTCCAAGTATCATTACAACACATAACAGCCATTACTCGTTTTTTGTTATGACTTCACATCAGTTATCTGAACGTTTTCTCTCCTTTTTAACCTATAGTGCTCTCAAACCAAACCTCCCCCTCTGCTTTTAGGAGGAAAAATAGACCCATCGAAAAACCCAAAGGATATCCCACTGAGGTCACCACACTAGTTACCCATCAGTTGAGGCACATTATAGGTATTAGTCCAACATAAATTTCATATATCAAAAAGTCGATATGAGTTTAAAGTCCACAAACAGATCAAGGAATTTCATTGATTCTCATTTTTTATTTTTCTTTCTTGTATTGTCCAAGTATCATTACAACACATAACAGCCATTACTCGTTTTTTGTTATGACTTCACATCAGTTATCTGAACGTTCTCTCCTGTTTAACCTATAGTTCTCTCAAACCAAACCTCCCCCTCTGCTTTTAGGAGGAAAAATAGACCCGTCGAAAAACCCAAAGGATATCCCACTGAGGTCACCACACTAGTTACCTATCAGTTGAGGCACATTATAGGTATTAGTCCAACATAAATTTCATATATCAAAAAGTCGATAAGAGTTTAAAGTCCACAAACAGATCAAGGAATTTCATTGATTCTCATTTTTTCTTTTTCTTTCTTGTATTGTCCAAGTATCATTACAACACATAACAGCCATTACTCATTTTTTGATATGACTTCACATCAGTTATCTGAACGTTTTCACTCCAGTTTAACCTATAGTGCTCTCAAACCAAACCTCCCCCTCTGCTTTTAGGAGGAAAAATAGACCCGTCGAAAAACCCAAAGGATATCCCACTGTGGTCACCACACTAGTTACCCATCAGTTGAGGCACATTATAGGTATTAGTCCAACATAAATTTCATATATCAAAAAGTCGATAAGAGTTTAAAGTCCACAAACAGATCAAGGAATTTCAATGATTCTCATTTTTTATTTTTCTTTCTTGTATTGTCCAAGTATCATTACAACACATAACAGCCATTACTCGTTTTTTGTTATGACTTCACATCAGTTATCTGAACGTTTTCTCTCCTGTTTAACCTATAGTGCTCTCAAACCAAACCTCCCCCTCTGCTTTTAGGAGGAAAAATAGACCCGTCGAAAAACCCAAAGGATATCCCACTGTGGTCACCACACTAGTTACCCATCAGTTGAGGCACATTATAGGTATTAGTCCAACATAAATTTCATATATCAAAAAGTCGATAAGAGTTTAAAGTCCACAAACAGATCAAGGAATTTCAATGATTCTCATTTTTTATTTTTATTTCTTGTATTGTCCAAGTATCATTACAACACATAACAGCCATTACTCGTTTTTTGTTATGACTTCACATCAGTTATCTGAACGTTTTGTCTCCTGTTTAACCTATAGTGCTCTCAAACCAAACCTCCCCCTCTGCTTTTAGGAGGAAAAATAGACCCGTTGAAAAACCCAAAGGATATCCCACTGAGGTCACCACACTAGTTACCCATCAGTTGAGGCACATTATAGGTATTAGTCCAACATAAATTTTCATATATCAAAAAGTTGATAAGAGTTTAAAGTCCACAAACAGATCAAGGAATTTCATTGATTCTCATTTTTTTTTTTCTTGTATTGTCCAAGTATCATTACAACACATAACAGCCATTACTCGTTTTTTGTTATGACTTCACATCAGTTATCTGAATGTTTTATCTCCTTTTTAACCTATAGTGCTCTCAAACCAAACCTCCCCCTCTGCTTTTAGGAGGAAAAATAGACCCGTCGAAAAACCCAAAGGATATCCCACTGAGGTCACCACACTAGTTACCCATCAGTTGAGGCACATTATAGGTATTAGTCCAACATAAATTTCATATATCAAAAAGTCGATAAGAGTTTAAAGTCCACAAACAGATCAAGGAATTTCATTGATTCTCATTTTTTCTTTTTCTTTCTTGTATTGTCCAAGTATCATTACAACACATAACAGCCATTACTCGTTTTTTGTTATGACTTCACATCAGTTATCTGAACGTTTTCTCTCCTGTTTAACCTATAGTGCTCTCAAACCAAACCTCCCCCTCTGCTTTTAGGAGGAAAAATAGACCCGTCGAAAAACCCAAAGGATATCCCATTGAGGTCACCACACTAGTTACCCATCAGTTGAGACACATTATAGGTATTAGTCCAACATAAATTTCATATATCAAAAAGTCGATAAGAGTTTAAAGTCCACAAACAGATCAAGGAATTTCATTGATTCTCATTTTTTATTTTTGTTTCTCGTATTGTCCAAGTATCATTACAAGACATAACAGCCATTACTCGTTTTTTGTTATGACTTCACATCAGTTATCTGAACGTTTTCTCTCCTGTTTAACCTATAGTGCTCTCAAACCAAACCTCCCCCTCTGCTTTTAGGAGGAAAAATAGACCCGTCGAAAAACCCAAAGGATATCCCACTGAGGTCACCACACTAGTTACCCATCAGTTGAGGCACATTATAGGTATTAGTCCAACATAAATTTCATATATCAAAAAGTCGATAAAAGTTTAAAGTCCACAAACAGATCAAGGAATTTCATTGATTCTCATTTTTTCTTTTTCTTTCTTGTATTGTCCAAGTATCATTACAACACATAACAGCCATTACTCGTTTTTTGTTATGATTTCACATCAGTTATCTGAACGTTTTCTCTCCTGTTTAACCTATAGTGCTCTCAAACCAAACCTCCCCCTCTGCTTTTAGGAGGAAAACTAGACCCGTCGAAAAACCCAAAGGATATCCCACTGTGGTCACCACACTAGTTACCCATCAGTTGAGGCACATTATAGATATTAGTCCAACATAAATTTCATATATCAAAAAGTCGATAAGAGTTTAAAGTCCACAAACAGATCAAGGAATTTCAATGATTCTCATTTTTTATTTTTATTTTTTGTATTGTCCAAGTATCATTACAACACATAACAGCCATTACTCGTTTTTTGTTATGACTTCACATCAGTTATCTGAACGTTTTCTCTCCTGTTTAACCTATAGTGCTCTCAAACCAAACCTCCCCCTCTGCTTTTAGGAGGAAAAATAGACCCATCGAAAAACCCAAAGGATATCCCACTGAGGTCACCACACTAGTTACCCATCAGTTGAGGCACATTATAGGTATTAGTCCAACATAAATTTCATATATCAAAAAGTTGATAAGAGTTTAAAGTCCACAAACAGATCAAGGAATTTCATTGATTCTCATTTTTTATTTTTCTTTCTTGTATTGTCCAAGTATCATTACAACACATAACAGCCATTACTCGTTTTTTGTTATGACTTCACATCAGTTATCTGAACGTTTTCTCTCCTTTTTAACCTATAGTGCTCTCAAACCAAACCTCCCCCTCTGCTTTTAGGAGGAAAAATAGACCCGTCGAAAAACCCAAAGGATATCCCACTGAGGTCACCACACTAGTTACCCATCAGTTGAGGCACATTATAGGTATTAGTCCAACATAAATTTCATATATCAAAAAGTCGATAAGAGTTTAAAGTCCACAAACAGATCAAGGAATTTCAATGATTCTCATTTTTTATTTTTATTTCTTGTATTGTCCAAGTATCATTACAACACATAACAGCCATTACTCGTTTTTTGTTATGACTTCACATCAGTTATCTGAACGTTTTGTCTCCTGTTTAACCTATAGTGCTCTCAAACCAAACCTCCCCCTCTGCTTTTAGGAGGAAAAATAGACCCGTTGAAAAACCCAAAGGATATCCCACTGAGGTCACCACACTAGTTACCCATCAGTTGAGGCACATTATAGGTATTAGTCCAACATAAATTTTCATATATCAAAAAGTTGATAAGAGTTTAAAGTCCACAAACAGATCAAGGAATTTCATTGATTCTCATTTTTTTTTTTTCTTGTATTGTCCAAGTATCATTACAACACATAACAGCCATTACTCGTTTTTTGTTATGACTTCACATCAGTTATCTGAATGTTTTATCTCCTTTTTAACCTATAGTGCTCTCAAACCAAACCTCCCCCTCTGCTTTTAGGAGGAAAAATAGACCCGTCGAAAAACCCAAAGGATATCCCACTGAGGTCACCACACTAGTTACCCATCAGTTGAGGCACAGTATAGGTATTAGTCCAACATAAATTTCATATATCAAAAAGTCGATAAGAGTTTAAAGTCCACAAACAGATCAAGGAATTTCATTGATTCTCATTTTTTCTTTTTCTTTCTTGTATTGTCCAAGTATCATTACAACACATAACAGCCATTACTCGTTTTTTGTTATGACTTCACATCAGTTATCTGAACGTTTTCTCTCCTGTTTAACCTATAGTGCTCTCAAACCAAACCTCCCCCTCTGCTTTTAGGAGGAAAAATAGACCCGTCGAAAAACCCAAAGGATATCCCACTGAGGTCACCACACTAGTTACCCATCAGTTGAGGCACATTATAGGTATTAGTCCAACATAAATTTCATATATCAAAAAGTCGATAAGAGTTTAAAGTCCACAAACAGATCAAGGAATTTCATTGATTCTCATTTTTTATTTTTGTTTCTCGTATTGTCCAAGTATCATTACAAGACATAACAGCCATTACTCGTTTTTTGTTATGACTTCACATCAGTTATCTGAACGTTTTCTCTCCTGTTTAACCTATAGTGCTCTCAAACCAAACCTCCCCCTCTGCTTTTAGGAGGAAAAATAGACCCGTCGAAAAACCCAAAGGATATCCCACTGAGGTCACCACACTAGTTACCCATCAGTTGAGGCACATTATAGGTATTAGTCCAACATAAATTTCATATATCAAAAAGTCGATAAAAGTTTAAAGTCCACAAACAGATCAAGGAATTTCATTGATTCTCATTTTTTCTTTTTCTTTCTTGTATTGTCCAAGTATCATTACAACACATAACAGCCATTACTCGTTTTTTGTTATGATTTCACATCAGTTATCTGAACGTTTTCTCTCCTGTTTAACCTATAGTGCTCTCAAACCAAACCTCCCCCTCTGCTTTTAGGAGGAAAACTAGACCCGTCGAAAAACCCAAAGGATATCCCACTGTGGTCACCACACTAGTTACCCATCAGTTGAGGCACATTATAGATATTAGTCCAACATAAATTTCATATATCAAAAAGTCGATAAGAGTTTAAAGTCCACAAACAGATCAAGGAATTTCAATGATTCTCATTTTTTATTTTTATTTTTTGTATTGTCCAAGTATCATTACAACACATAACAGCCATTACTCGTTTTTTGTTATGACTTCACATCAGTTATCTGAACGTTTTCTCTCCTGTTTAACCTATAGTGCTCTCAAACCAAACCTCCCCCTCTGCTTTTAGGAGGAAAAATAGACCCGTCGAAAAACCCAAAGGATATCCCACTGAGGTCACCACACTAGTTACCCATCAGTTGAGGCACATTATAGGTATTAGTCCAACATAAATTTCATATATCAAAAAGTCGATAAGAGTTTAAAGTCCACAAACAGATCAAGGAATTTCATTGATTCTCATTTTTTATTTTTCTTTCTTGTATTGTCCAAGTATCATTACAACACATAACAGCCATTACTCGTTTTTTGTTATGACTTCACATCAGTTATCTGAACGTTTTCTCTCCTTTTTAACCTATAGTGCTCTCAAACCAAACCTCCCCCTCTGCTTTTAGGAGGAAAAATAGACCCATCGAAAAACCCAAAGGATATCCCACTGAGGTCACCACACTAGTTACCCATCAGTTGAGGCACATTATAGGTATTAGTCCAACATAAATTTCATATATCAAAAAGTCGATAAGAGTTTAAAGTCCACAAACAGATCAAGGAATTTCATTGATTCTCATTTTTTTTTTTTCTTTCTTGTATTGTCCAAGTATCATTACAACACATAACAGCCATTACTCGTTTTTTGTTATGACTTCACATCAGTTATCTGAACGTTTTCTCTCCTGTTTAACCTATAGTACTCTCAAACCAAACCTCCCCCTCTGCTTTTAGGAGGAAAAATAGACCCGTCGAAAAACCCAAAGGATATCCCACTGAGGTCACCACACTAGTTACCCATCAGTTGAGGCACATTATAGGTATTAGTCCAACATAAATTTCATATATCAAAAAGTCGATAAGAGTTTAAAGTCCAGAAACAGATCAAGGAATTTCATTGATTCTCATTTTTTATTTTTCTTCCTTGTATTGTCCAAGTATCATTACAACACATAACAGCCATTACTCGTTTTTTGTTATGACTTCACATCAGTTATCTGAACTTTTTCTCTCCTGTTTAACCTATAGTGCTCTCAAACCAAACCTCCCCCTCTGCTTTTAGGAGGAAAAATAGACCCGTCGAAAAACCCAAAGGATATCCCACTGAGGTCGCCACACTAGTTACCCATCAGTTGAGGCACATTATAGGTATTAGTCCAACATAAATTTCATATATCAAAAAGTCGATAAGAGTTTAAAGTCCACAAACAGATCAAGGAATTTCATTGATTCTCATTTTTTATTTTTCTTTCTTGTATTGTCCAAGTATCATTACAACACATAACAGCCATTACTCGTTTTTTGTTATGACTTCACATCAGTTATCTGAACGTTCTCTCCTGTTTAACCTATAGTGCTCTCAAACCAAACCTCCCCCTCTGCTTTTAGGAGGAAAAATAGACCCGTCGAAAAACCCAAAGGATATCCCACTGAGGTCACCACACTAGTTACCTATCAGTTGAGGCACATTATAGGTATTAGTCCAACATAAATTTCATATATCAAAAAGTCGATAAGATTTTAAAGTCCACAAACAGATCAAGGAATTTAATTGATTCTCATTTTTTTTTTTTTCTTGTATTGTCCAAGTATCATTACAACACATAACAGCCATTACTCGTTTTTTGGTATGACTTCACATCAGTTATCTGAACGTTTTCTCTCCTGTTTAACCTATAGTGCTCTCAAACCAAACCTCCCCCTCTGCTTTTAGGAGGAAAAATAGACCCGTCGAAAAACCCAAAGGATATCCCACTGAGGTCACCACACTAGTTACCCATCAGTTGAGGCTCATTATAGGTATTAGTCCAACATAAATTTCATATATCAAAAAGTCGATAAGAGTTTAAAGTCCACAAACAGATCAAGGAATTTCATTGATTCTCATTTTTTATTTTTCTTTCTTGTATTGTCCAAGTATCATTACAACACATAACAGCCATTACTCGTTTTTTGTTATGACTTCACATCAGTTATCTGAACGTTTTCTCTCCTGTTTAACCTATAGTGCTCTCAAACCAAACCTCCCCCTCTGCTTTTAGGAGGAAAAATAGACCCGTCGAAAAACCCAAAGGATATCCCACTGAGGTCGCCACACTAGTTACCCATCAGTTGAGGCACATTATAGGTATTAGTCCAACATAAATTTCATATATCAAAAAGTCGATAAGAGTTTAAAGTCCACAAACAGATCAAGGAATTTCATTGATTCTCATTTTTTATTTTTCTTTCTTGTATTGTCCAAGTATCATTACAACACATAACAGCCATTACTCGTTTTTTGTTATGACTTCACATCAGTTATCTGAACGTTCTCTCCTGTTTAACCTATAGTGCTCTCAAACCAAACCTCCCCCTCTGCTTTTAGGAGGAAAAATAGACCCGTCGAAAAACCCAAAGGATATCCCACTGAGGTCACCACACTAGTTACCTATCAGTTGAGGCACATTATAGGTATTAGTCCAACATAAATTTCATATATCAAAAAGTCGATAAGATTTTAAAGTCCACAAACAGATCAAGGAATTTCATTGATTCTCATTTTTTTTTTTTCTTGTATTGTCCAAGTATCATTACAACACATAACAGCCATTACTCGTTTTTTGGTATGACTTCACATCAGTTATCTGAACGTTTTCTCTCCTGTTTAACCTATCGTGCTCTCAAACCAAACCTCCCCCTCTGCTTTTAGGAGGAAAAATAGACCCGTCGAAAAACCCAAAGGATATCCCACTGAGGTCACCACACTAGTTACCCATCAGTTGAGGCACATTATAGGTATTAGTCCAACATAAATTTCATATATCAAAAAGTCGATAAGAGTTTAAAGTCCACAAACAGATCAAGGAATTTCATTGATTCTCATTTTTTATTTTTCTTTCTTGTATTGTCCAAGTATCATTACAACACATAAGAGCCATTACTCGTTTTTTGTTATGACTTCACATCAGTTATCTGAACGTTCTCTCCTGTTTAACCTATAGTGCTCTCAAACCAAACCTCCCCCTCTGCTTTTAGGAGGAAAAATAGACCCGTCGAAAAACCCAAAGGATATCCCACTGAGGTCACCACACTAGTTACCTATCAGTTGAGGCACATTATAGGTATTAGTCCAACATAAATTTCATATATCAAAAAGTTGATAAGATTTTAAAGTCCACAAACAGATCAAGGAATTTTATTGATTCTCATTTTTTTTTTTTTCTTGTATTGTCCAAGTATCATTACAACACATAACAGCCATTACTCGTTTTTTGGTATGACTTCGCATCAGTTATCTGAACGTTTTCTCTCCTGTTTAACCTATAGTGCTCTCAAACCAAACCTCCCCCTCTGCTTTTAGGAGGAAAATTAGACCCGTCGAAAAACCCAAAGGATATCCCACTGAGGTCACCACACTAGTTACCCATCAGTTGAGGCACATTATAGGTATTAGTCCAACATAAATTTCATATATCAAAAAGTCGATAAGAGTTTAAAGTCCACAAACAGATCAAGGAATTTCATTGATTCTCATTTTTTATTTTTCTTTCTTGTATTGTCCAAGTATCATTACAACACATAACAGCCATTTCTCGTTTTTTGTTATGACTTCACATCAGTTATCTGAACGTTTTCTCTCCTGTTTAACCTATAGTGCTCTCAAACCAAACCTTTTCCTCTGCTTTTAGGAGGAAAAATAGACCCGTCGAAAAACCCAAAGGATATCCCACTGAGGTCGCCACACTAGTTACCCATCAGTTGAGGCACATTATAGGTATTAGTCCAACATAAATTTCATATATCAAAAAGTCGATAAGAGTTTAAAGTCCACAAACAGATCAAGGAATGTCATTGATTCTCATTTTTTATTTTTCTTTCTTGTATTGTCCAAGTATCACTACAACACATAACAGCCATTACTCGTTTTTTGTTATGACTTCACATCAGTTATCTGAACGTTCTCTCCTGTTTAACCTATAGTGCTCTCAAACTAAACCTCCCCCTCTGCTTTTAGGAGGAAAAATAGACCCGTCGAAAAACCCAAAGGATATCCCACTGAGGTCACCACACTAGTTACCTATCAGTTGCGGCACATTATAGGTATTAGTCCAACATAAATTTCATATATCAAAAAGTCGATAAGATTTTAAAGTCCACAAACAGATCAAGGAATTTCATTGATTCTCATTTTTTGTTTTTTTTCTTGTATTGTCCAAGTATCATTACAACACTTAACAGCCATTACTCGTTTTTTGGTATGACTTCACATCAGTTATCTGAACGTTTTCTCTCCTGTTTAACCTATAGTGCTCTCAAACCAAACCTCCCCCTCTGCTTTTAGGAGAAAAAATAGACCCGTCGAAAAACCCAAAGGATATCCCACTGAGGTCGCCACACTAGTTACCCATCAGTTGAGGCACATTATAGGTATTAGTCCAACATAAATTTCATATATCAAAAAGTCGATAAGAGTTTAAAGTCCACAAACAGATCAAGGAATTTCATTGATTCTCATTTTTTATTTTTCTTTCTTGTATTGTCCAAGTATCATTACAACACATAAGAGCCATTACTCGTTTTTTGTTATGACTTCACATCAGTTATCTGAACGTTCTCTCCTGTTTAACCTATAGTGCTCTCAAACCAAACCTCCCCCTCTGCTTTTAGGAGGAAAAATAGACCCGTCGAAAAACCCAAAGGATATCCCACTGAGGTCACCACACTAGTTACCTATCAGTTGAGGCACATTATAGGTATTAGTCCAACATAAATTTCATATATCAAAAAGTTGATAAGATTTTAAAGTCCACAAACAGATCAAGGAATTTCATTGATTCTCATTTTTTTTTTTTTTCTTGTATTGTCCAAGTATCATTACAACACATAACAGCCATTACTCGTTTTTTGGTATGACTTCGCATCAGTTATCTGAACGTTTTCTCTCCTGTTTAACCTATAGTGCTCTCAAACCAAACCTCCCCCTCTGCTTTTAGGAGGAAAATTAGACCCGTCGAAAAACCCAAAGGATATCCCACTGAGGTCACCACACTAGTTACCCATCAGTTGAGGCACATTATAGGTATTAGTCCAACATAAATTTCATATATCAAAAAGTCGATAAGAGTTTAAAGTCCACAAACAGATCAAGGAATTTCATTGATTCTCATTTTTTATTTTTCTTTCTTGTATTGTCCAAGTATCATTACAACACATAACAGCCATTACTCGTTTTTTGTTATGACTTCACATCAGTTATCTGAACGTTTTCTCTCCTGTTTAACCTAAAGTGCTCTCAAACCAAACCTTTTCCTCTGCTTTTAGGAGGAAAAATAGACCCGTCGAAAAACCCAAAGGATATCCCACTGAGGTCGCCACACTAGTTACCCATCAGTTGAGGCACATTATAGGTATTAGTCCAACATAAATTTCATATATCAAAAAGTCGATAAGAGTTTAAAGTCCACAAACAGATCAAGGAATTTCATTGATTCTCATTTTTTATTTTTCTTTCTTGTATTGTCCAAGTATCATTACAACACATAACAGCCATTACTTGTTTTTTGTTATGACTTCACATCAGTTATCTGAACGTTCTCTCCTGTTTAACCTATAGTGCTCTCAAACTAAACCTCCCCCTCTGCTTTTAGGAGGAAAAATAGACCCGTCGAAAAACCCAAAGGATATCCCACTGAGGTCACCACACTAGTTACCTATCAGTTGCGGCACATTATAGGTATTAGTCCAACATAAATTTCATATATCAAAAAGTCGATAAGATTTTAAAGTCCACAAACAGATCAAGGAATTTCATTGATTCTCATTTTTTGTTTTTTTTCTTGTATTGTCCAAGTATCATTACAACACATAACAGCCATTACTCGTTTTTTGGTATGACTTCACATCAGTTATCTGAACGTTTTCTCTCCTGTTTAACCTATAGTGCTCTCAAACCAAACCTCCCATTCTGCTTTTAGGACAAAAAATAGACCCGTCGAAAAACCCAAAGGATATCCCACTGAGGTCGCCACACTAGTTACCCATCAGTTGAGGCACATTATAGGTATTAGTCCAACATAAATTTCATATATCAAAAAGTCGATAAGAGTTTAAAGTCCACAAACAGATCAAGGAATTTCATTGATTCTCATTTTTTATTTTTCTTTCTTGTATTGTCCAAGTATCATTACAACACATAACAGCCATTACTCGTTTTTTGTTATGACTTCACATCAGTTATCTGAACGTTCTCTCCTGTTTAACCTATAGTGCTCTCAAACCAAACCTCCCCCTCTGCTTTTAGGAGGAAAAATAGACCCGTCGAAAAACCCAAAGGATATCCCACTGAGGTCGCCACACTAGTTACCCATCAGTTGAGGCACATTATAGGTATTAGTCCAACATAAATTTCATATATCAAAAAGTCGATAAGAGTTTAAAGTCCACAAACAGATCAAGGAATTTCATTGATTCTCATTTTTTATTTTTCTTTCTTGTATTGTCCAAGTATCATTACAACACATAACAGCCATTACTCGTTTTTTGTTATGACTTCACATCAGTTATCTGAACGTTCTCTCCTGTTTAACCTATAGTGCTCTCAAACCAATCCTCCCCCTCTGCTTTTAGGAGGAAAAATAGACCCATCGAAAAACCCAAAGGATATCCCACTGAGGTCACCACACTAGTTACCTATCAGTTGAGGCACATTATAGGTATTACTCCAACATAAATTTCATATATCAAAAAGTCGATAAGATTTTAAAGTCCACAAACAGATCAAGGAATTTCATTGATTCTCATTTTTTTTTTTCTTGTATTGTCCAAGTATCATTACAACACATAACAGCCATTACTCGTTTTTTGGTATGACTTCACATCAGTTATCTGAACGTTTTCTCTCCTGTTTAACCTATAGTGCTCTCAAACCAAACCTCCCTCTCTGCTTTTAGGAGGAAAAATAGACCCGTCGAAAAACTCAAAGGATATCCCACTGAGGTCACAACACTAGTTACCATCAGTTGAGGCACATTATAGGTATTAGTCCAACATAAATTTCATATATCAAAAAGTCGATAAGAGTTTAAAGTCCACAAACAGATCAAGGAATTTCATTGATTCTCATTTTTTATTTTTCTTTCTTGTATTGTCCAAGTATCATTACAACACATAACAGCCATTACTCGTTTTTTGTTATGACTTCACATCAGTTATCTGAACGTTTTCTCTCCTGTTTAACCTATAGTGCTCTCAAACCAAACCTCCCCCTCTGCTTTTAAGAGGAAAAATAGACCCGTCGAAAAACCCAAAGGATATCCCACTGAGGTCGCCACACTAGTTACCCATCAGTTGAGGCACATTATAGGTATTAGTCCAACATAAATTTCATATATCAAAAAGTCGATAAGAGTTTAAAGTCCACAAACAGATCAAGGAATTTCATTGATTCTCATTTTTTATTTTTCTTTCTTGTATTGTCCAAGTATCATTACAACACATAACAGCCATTACTCGATTTTTGTTATGACTTCACATCAGTTATCTGAACGTTCTCTCCTGTTTAACCTATAGTGCTCTCAAACCAAACCTCCCCCTCTGCTTTTAGGAGGAAAAATAGACCCGTCGAAAAACCCAAAGGATATCCCACTGAGGTCACCACACTAGTTACCTATCAGTTGAGGCACATTATAGGTATTAGTCCAACATAAATTTCATATATCAAAAAGTCGATAAGATTTTAAAGTCCACAAACAGATCAAGGAATTTCATTGATTCTCATTTTTTTTTTTTCTTGTTTTGTCCAAGTATCATTACAACACATAACAGCCATTACTTGTTTTTTGGTATGACTTCACATCAGTTATCTGAACGTTTTCTCTCCTGTTTAACCTATCGTGCTCTCAAACCAAACCTCCCCCTCTGCTTTTAGGAGGAAAAATAGACCCGTCGAAAAACCCAAAGGTTATCCCACTGAGGTCACCACACTAGTTACCCATCAGTTGAGGCACATTATAGGTATTAGTCCAACATAAATTTCATATATCAAAAAGTCGATAAGAGTTTAAAGTCCACAAACAGATCAAGGAATTTCATTGATTCTCATTTTTTATTTTTCTTCCTTGTATTGTCCAAGTATCATTACAACACATAACAGCCATTACTCGTTTTTTGTTATGACTTCACATCAGTTATCTGAACGTTCTCTCCTGTTTAACCTATAGTTCTCTCAAACCAAACCTCCCCCTCTGCTTTTAGGAGGAAAAATAGACCCGTCGAAAAACCCAAAGGATATCCCACTGAGGTCACCACACTAGTTACCTATCAGTTGAGGCATATTATAGGTATTAGTCCAACATAAATTTCATATATCAAAAAGTCGATAAGATTTTAAAGTCCACAAACAGATCAAGGAATTTCATTGATTCTCATTTTTTTTTTTTTTCTGGTATTGTCCAAGTATCATTACAACACATAACAGCCATTACTCGTTTTTTGGTATGACTTCACATCAGTTATCTGAACGTTTTCTCTCCTGTTTAACCTATAGTGCTCTCAAACCAAACCTCCCCCTCTGCTTTTAGGAGGAAAATTAGACCCGTCGAAAAACCCAAAGGATATCCCACTGAGGTCACCACACTAGTTACCCATCAGTTGAGGCACATTATAGGTATTAGTCCAACATAAATTTCATATATCAAAAAGTCGATAAGAGTTTAAAGTCCACAAACAGATCAAGGAATTTCATTGATTCTCATTTTTTATTTTTCTTTCTTGTATTGTCCAAGTATCATTACAACACATAACAGCCATTACTCGTTTTTGTTATGACTTCACATCAGTTATCTGAACGTTCTCTCCTGTTTAACCTATAGTGCTCTCAAACCAAACCTCCCCCTCTGCTTTTAGGAGGAAAAATAGACCCGTCGAAAAACCCAAAGGATATCCCACTGAGGTCACCACACTAGTTACCTATCAGTTGAGGCACATTATAGGTATTAGTCCAACATAAATTTCATATATCAAAAAGTCGATAAGATTTTAAAGTCCACAAACAGATCAAGGAATTTCATTGATTCTCATTTTTTTTTTTTCTTGTATTGTCCAAGTATCATTACAACACATAACAGCCATTACTCGTTTTTTGGTATGACTTCACATCAGTTATCTGAACGTTCTCTCCTGTTTAACCTATAGTTCTCTCAAACCAAACCTCCCCCTCTGCTTTTAGGAGGAAAAATAGACCCGTCGAAAAACCCAAAGGATATCCCACTGAGGTCACCACACTAGTTACCTATCAGTTGAGGCATATTATAGGTATTAGTCCAACATAAATTTCATATATCAAAAAGTCGATAAGATTTTAAAGTCCACAAACAGATCAAGGAATTTCATTGATTCTCATTTTTTTTTTTTTTCTGGTATTGTCCAAGTATCATCACAACACATAACAGCCATTACTCGTTTTTTGGTATGACTTCACATCAGTTATCTGAACGTTTTCTCTCCTGTTTAACCTATAGTGCTCTCAAACCAAACCTCCC
Organism: Triturus cristatus; assembly: GCF_964204655.1. NCBI lineage: Eukaryota > Metazoa > Chordata > Amphibia > Caudata > Salamandridae > Triturus > Triturus cristatus. Next base: position 210,303 of record NW_028187673.1, read on the forward strand.
CCTCTGCTTTTAGGAGGAAAATTAGACCCGTCGAAAAACCCAAAGGATATCCCACTGAGGTCACCACACTAGTTACCCATCAGTTGAGGCACATTATAGGTATTAGTCCAACATAAATTTCATATATCAAAAAGTCGATAAGAGTTTAAAGTCCACAAACAGATCAAGGAATTTCATTGATTCTCATTTTTTATTTTTCTTTCTTGTATTGTCCAAGTATCATTACAACACATAACAGCCATTACTCGTTTTTGTTATGACTTCACATCAGTTATCTGAACGTTCTCTCCTGTTTAACCTATAGTGCTCTCAAACCAAACCTCCCCCTCTGCTTTTAGGAGGAAAAATAGACCCGTCGAAAAACCCAAAGGATATCCCACTGAGGTCACCACACTAGTTACCTATCAGTTGAGGCACATTATAGGTATTAGTCCAACATAAATTTCATATATCAAAAAGTCGATAAGATTTTAAAGTCCACAAACAGATCAAGGAATTTCATTGATTCTCATTTTTTTTTTTTTTCTTGTATTGTCCAAGTATCATTACAACACATAACAGCCATTACTCGTTTTTTGGTATGACTTCACATCAGTTATCTGAACGTTTTCTCTCCTGTTTAACCTATAGTGCTCTCAAACCAAACCTCCCCCTCTGCTTTTAGGAGGAAAATTAGACCCGTCGAAAAACCCAAAGGATATCCCACTGAGGTCACCACACTAGTTACCCATCAGTTGAGGCACATTATAGGTATTAGTCCAACATAAATTTCATATATCAAAAAGTCGATAAGAGTTTAAAGTCCACAAACAGATCAAGGAATTTCATTGATTCTCATTTTTTATTTTTCTTTCTTGTATTGTCCAAGTATCATTACAACACATAACAGCCATTACTCGTTTTTGTTATGACTTCACATCAGTTATCTGAACGTTCTCTCCTGTTTAACCTATAGTGCTCTCAAACCAAACCTCCCCCTCTGCTTTTAGGAGGAAAAAAAGACCCGTCGAAAAACCCAAAGGATATCCCACTGAGGTCACAACACTAGTTACCCATCAGTTGAGGCACATTATAGGTATTAGTCCAACATAAATTTCATGTATCAAAAAGTCGATAAGAGTTTAAAGTCCACAAACACATCAAGGAATTTCATTGATTCTCATTTTTTATTTTTCTTTCTTGTATTGTCCAAGTATCATTACAACACATAACAGCCATTACTCGTTTTTTGTTATGACTTCACATCAGTTATCTGAACGTTTTCTCTCCTGTTTAACCTATAGTGCTCTCAAACCAAACCTCCCCCTCTGCTTTTAGGAGAAAAAATAGACCCGTCGAAAAACCCAAAGGATATCCCACTGAGGTCGCCACACTAGTTACCCATCAGTTGAGGCACATTATAGGTATTAGTCCAACATAAATTTCATATATCAAAAAGTCGATAAGAGTTTAAAGTCCACAAACAGATCAAGGAATTTCATTGATTCTCATTTTTTCTTTTTCTTTCTTGTATTGTCCAAGTATCATTACAACACATAACAGCCATTACTCGTTTTTTGTTATGACTTCACATCAGTTATCTGAACGTTCTCTCCTGTTTAACCTATAGTTCTCTCAAACCAAACCTCCCCCTCTGCTTTTAGGAGGAAAAATAGACCCGTCGAAAAACCCAAAGGATATCCCACTGAGGTCACCACACTAGTTACCTATCAGTTGAGGCACATTATAGGTATTAGTCCAACATAAATTTCATGTATCAAAAAGTCGATAAGATTTTAAAGTCCACAAACAGATCAAGGAATTTCATTGATTCTCATTTTTTTTTTTTTTCTTGTATTGTCCAAGTATCATTACAACACATAACAGCCATTACTCGTTTTTTGGTATGACTTCACATCAGTTATCTGAACGTTTTCTCTCCTGTTTAACCTATAGTGCTCTCAAACCAAACCTCCCCCTCTGCTTTTAGGAGGAAAATTAGACCCGTCGAAAAACCCAAAGGATATCCCACTGAGGTCACCACACTAGTTACCCATCAGTTGAGGCACATTATAGGTATTAGTCCAACATAAATTTCATATATCAAAAAGTCGATAAGAGTTTAAAGTCCACAAACAGATCAAGGAATTTCATTGATTCTCATTTTTTCTTTTTCTTTCTTGTATTGTCCAAGTATCATTACAACACATAACAGCCATTACTCGTTTTTGTTATGACTTCACATCAGTTATCTGAACGTTCTCTCCTGTTTAACCTATAGTGCTCTCAAACCAAACCTCCCCCTCTGCTTTTAGGAGGAAAAATAGACCCGTCGAAAAACCCAAAGGATATCCCACTGAGGTCACCACACTAGTTACCTATCAGTTGAGGCACATTATAGGTATTAGTCCAACATAAATTTCATATATCAAAAAGTCGATAAGATTTTAAAGTCCACAAACAGATCAAGGAATTTCATTGATTCTCATTTTTTTTTTTTTCTTGTATTGTCCAAGTATCATTACAACACATAACAGCCATTACTCGTTTTTTGGTATGACTTCACATCAGTTATCTGAACGTTTTCTCTCCTGTTTAACCTATAGTGCTCTCAAACCAAACCTCCCCCTCTGCTTTTAGGAGGAAAATTAGACCCGTCGAAAAACCCAAAGGATATCCCACTGAGGTCACCACACTAGTTACCCATCAGTTGAGGCACATTATAGGTATTAGTCCAACATAAATTTCATATATCAAAAAGTCGATAAGAGTTTAAAGTCCACAAACAGATCAAGGAATTTCATTGATTCTCATTTTTTATTTTTCTTTCTTGTATTGTCCAAGTATCATTACAACACATAACAGCCATTACTCGTTTTTGTTATGACTTCACATCAGTTATCTGAACGTTCTCTCCTGTTTAACCTATAGTGCTCTCAAACCAAACCTCCCCCTCTGCTTTTAGGAGGAAAAAAAGACCCGTCGAAAAACCCAAAGGATATCCCACTGAGGTCACAACACTAGTTACCCATCAGTTGAGGCACATTATAGGTATTAGTCCAACATAAATTTCATGTATCAAAAAGTCGATAAGAGTTTAAAGTCCACAAACACATCAAGGAATTTCATTGATTCTCATTTTTTATTTTTCTTTCTTGTATTGTCCAAGTATCATTACAACACATAACAGCCATTACTCGTTTTTTGTTATGACTTCACATCAGTTATCTGAACGTTTTCTCTCCTGTTTAACCTATAGTGCTCTCAAACCAAACCTCCCCCTCTGCTTTTAGGAGGAAAAATAGACCCGTCGAAAAACCCAAAGGATATCCCACTGAGGTCGCCACACTAGTTACCCATCAGTTGAGGCACATTATAGGTATTAGTCCAACATAAATTTCATATATCAAAAAGTCGATAAGAGTTTAAAGTCCACAAACAGATCAAGGAATTTCATTGATTCTCATTTTTTATTTTTCTTTCTTGTATTGTCCAAGTATCATTACAACACATAACAGCCATTACTCGTTTTTTGTTATGACTTCACATCAGTTATCTGAACGTTCTCTCCTGTTTAACCTATAGTGCTCTCAAACCAAACCTCCCCCTCTGCTTTTAGGAGGAAAAATAGACCCGTCGAAAAACCCAAAGGATATCCCACTGAGGTCACCACACTAGTTACCTATCAGTTGCGGCACATTATAGGTATTAGTCCAACATAAATTTCATATATCAAAAAGTCGATAAGATTTTAAAGTCCACAAACAGATCAAGGAATTTCATTGATTCTCATTTTTTGTTTTTTTTCTTGTATTGTCCAAGTATCATTACAACACATAACAGCCATTACTCGTTTTTTGGTATGACTTCACATCAGTTATCTGAACGTTTTCTCTCCTGTTTAACCTATAGTGCTCTCAAACCAAACCTCCCCCTCTGCTTTTAGGAGAAAAAATAGACCCGTCGAAAAACCCAAAAGATATCCCACTGAGGTCGCCACACTAGTTACCCATCAGTTGAGGCACATTATAGGTATTAGTCCAACATAAATTTCATATATCAAAAAGTCGATAAGAGTTTAAAGTCCACAAACAGATCAAGGAATTTCATTGATTCTCATTTTTTATTTTTCTTTCTTGTATTGTCCAAGTATCATTACAACACATAACAGCCATTACTCGTTTTTTGTTATGACTTCACATCAGTTATCTGAACGTTCTCTCCTGTTTAACCTATAGTGCTCTCAAACCAAACCTCCCCCTCTGCTTTTAGGAGGAAAAATAGACCCATCGAAAAACCCAAAGGATATCCCACTGAGGTCACCACACTAGTTACCTATCAGTTGAGGCACATTATAGGTATTAGTCCAACATAAATTTCATATATCAAAAAGTTGATAAGATTTTAAAGTCCACAAACAGATCAAGGAATTTCATTGATTCTCATTTTTTTTTTTTCTTGTATTGTCCAAGTATCATTACAACAGATAACAGCCATTACTCGTTTTTTGGTATGACTTCGCATCAGTTATCTGAACGTTTTCTCTCCTGTTTAACCTATAGTGCTCTCAAACCAAACCTCCCCCTCTGCTTTTAGGAGTAAAATTAGACCCGTCGAAAAACCCAAAGGATATCCCACTGAGGTCACCACACTAGTTACCCATCAGTTGAGGCACATTATAGGTATTAGTCCAACATAAATTTCATATATCAAAAAGTCGATAAGAGTTTAAAGTCCACAAACAGATCAAGGAATTTCATTGATTCTCATTTTTTATTTTTCTTTCTTGTATTGTCCAAGTATCATTACAACACATAACAGCCATTACTCGTTTTTTGTTATGACTTCACATCAGTTATCTGAACGTTCTCTCCTGTTTAACTTATAGTGCTCTCAAACCAAACCTCCCCCTCTGCTTTTAGGAGGAAAAATAGACCCATCGAAAAACCCAAAGGATATCCCACTGAGGTCACCACACTAGTTACCTATCAGTTGAGGCACATTATAGGTATTAGTCCAACATAAATTTCATATATCAAAAAGTTGATAAGATTTTAAAGTCCACAAACAGATCAAGGAATTTCATTGATTCTCATTTTTTTTTTTCTTGTATTGTCCAAGTATCATTACAACAGATAACAGCCATTACTCGTTTTTTGGTATGACTTCGCATCAGTTATCTGAACGTTTTCTCTCCTGTTTAACCTATAGTGCTCTCAAACCAAACCTCCCCCTCTGCTTTTAGGAGTAAAATTAGACCCGTCGAAAAACCCAAAGGATATCCCACTGAGGTCACCACACTAGTTACCCATCAGTTGAGGCACATTATAGGTATTAGTCCAACATAAATTTCATATATCAAAAAGTCGATAAGAGTTTAAAGTCCACAAACAGATCAAGGAATTTCATTGATTCTCATTTTTTATTTTTCTTTCTTGTATTGTCCAAGTATCATTACAACACATAACAGCCATTACTCGTTTTTTGTTATGACTTCACATCAGTTATCTGAACGTTCTCTCCTGTTTAACCTATAGTGCTCTCAAACCAAACCTCCCCCTCTGCTTTTAGGAGGAAAAATAGACCCGTCGAAAAACCCAAAGGATATCCCACTGAGGTCACCACACTAGTTACCTATCAGTTCAGGCACATTATAGGTATTAGTCCAACATAAATTTCATATATCAAAAAGTTGATAAGATTTTAAAGTCCACAAACAGATCAAGGAATTTCATTGATTCTCATTTTTTTTTTTTTTCTTGTATTGTCCAAGTATCATTACAACACATAACAGCCATTACTCGTTTTTTGGTATGACTTCACATCAGTTATCTGAACGTTTTCTCTCCTGTTTAACCTATAGTGCTCTCAGACCAAACCTCCCCCTCTGCTTTTAGGAGTAAAATTAGACCCGTCGAAAAACACAAAGGATATCCCACTGAGGTCGCCACACTAGTTACCCATCAGTTGAGGCACATTATAGATATTAGTCCAACATAAATTTCATATATCAAAAAGTCGATAAGAGTTTAAAGTCCACAAACAGATCAAGGAATTTCATTGATTCTCATTTTTTATTTTTCTTTCTTGTATTGTCCAAGTATCATTACAACACATAACAGCCATTACTCGTTTTTTGTTATGACTTCACATCAGTTATCTGAACGTTTTCTCTCCTGTTTAACCTATAGTGCTCTCAAACCAAACCTCCCCCTCTGCTTTTAGGAGGAAAAATAGACCCGTCGAAAAACACAAAGGATATCCCACTGAGGTCGCCACACTAGTTACCCATCAGTTGAGGCACATTATAGGTATTAGTCCAACATAAATTTCATATATCAAAAAGTCGATAAGAGTTTAAAGTCCACAAACAGATCAAGGAATTTCATTGATTCTCATTTTTTATTTTTCTTTCTTGTATTGTCCAAGTATCATTACAACACATAACAGCCATTACTCGTTTTTTGTTATGACTTCACATCAGTTATCTGAACGTTCTCTCCTGTTTAACCTATAGTGCTCTCAAACCAAACCTCCCCCTCTGCTTTTAGGAGGAAAAATAGACCCGTCGAAAAACCCAAAGGATATCCCACTGAGGTCACCACACTAGTTACCTATCAGTTGAGGCACATTATAGGTATTAGTCCAACATAAATTTCATATATCAAAAAGTCGATAAGATTTTAAAGTCCACAAACAGATCAAGGAATTTCATTGATTCTCATTTTTTTTTTTCTTGTATTGTCCAAGTATCATTACAACACATAACAGCCATTACTCGTTTTTAGGTCTCGCTGAGACAGCGCAAGCTGTCTCTTTGAGACATTTTGTAAGTGGGCTTTCAAAAGTGCTACCCACATGATTTGGCAGGCCTAAAGCTTGAGTGCACGATGGCGTGCACGTGCACAGCTGCTGCTCGCACTCCCTCCTCCCTTCTCCCCCTCCCTTTTCGTCAGCTTTAATCAGGCTTCTCTGATGCTGGCATTCCCCCCTCCCTTCTCGCCCAGCCCTTCTTGTCACCTCGGCTTGTTTATGCACAGCTGCTGCTCCCACTCCCTCCTCCCTTCTCCCCTGCTTGATGGCGATCACTTTCACTTTCGGCCAATGCTTGTTTGAGTTCTCATGTTACAGATGACTGTGCTCGAGAGCGTGACCATTTCTTGATACATCCAGGCTGAAAGCGGTTGCTTTAGGTGCTCAATGTTAAAACGCACCCTCAACCCCCCCCACCCTTTTCCCCAGCAATCACGTGCTCCACACATTGAGCAACTAGGTCAGTATCCCGGCTCTTACGTTGACCTTGTTTCCTGTAACTAAAATAAAAAGAGACCATGCTTCACAAACATCCCGTGCACAGGAAAAAGCCCCACCTGGGCTGCTGCACCCTGCCCCCGTCCCTCGAGCCCACATTAATCCGCTTCCCACTGGGTGATTCCAACGTGTCCAGAAGTAAGCACCCGGCCAGGCGGCAGACTCCCACACACACCGAGATCACCAAGCAGAAGAGATGGCCTTTAGCGTCTCGCACAGTCACTTACAGCAAATTTTGAAAATGTGATTGTACGTGATAAACAATTACTATCCCATCATTGAGCAGAGATACCACTCCCGGGCTTGATTTTTCTATGTGACCAACATGCTCCCAATGTCACATGCCAGCATTTTCTGTTAGACACCGCTCGTTTGTGTGTTTTGATACATTTTCCCTTTATTACTAAAATCCTTTCACCCCCATAATTGGACTCCGGACGATATATAATCCCCCAAACAAAGACTCCATTCATGCACTATCATTTTGTCAGCTATGGGACTTGTAATTTATAATTGCATTTTTCCGTAAAAAAACGTCATTTAACCAGTCACGTTAAGCATCAATGTATATTGTTTCCGGGCGACCCAACTTCGGGGCCTAAATCTTTTCAAAGTTGTTCCCCAACGTATAAAAGGTAATTTTTTTGGCACTCGTGTCCCGCTACACCGCCCCAACCACCCCAAATTCGAGTATGTTTACCCCCAACCTCTAAGGCAGAGCAACGGGATGACCTTGCCTTTTGCTCTCCCCTTTCTCGCTAAGTTTAATTACTGTATGCTAATTTCCTTGCCTACTACGTGATTAATTAAAATCATATTTTCATAATCATTTGGCAGTAGCATTGTTTTAACATTATCCGATGCCTTGAATGTCTGTAAATATAGCGTTGAGCAGGTGGAGGAAGCAGAACCGAGGACCTTTTTTGTGTTTGTGTGCCTACGATTGGCAACATAACTTGCTTATTTACATTTCATCCTTCGTAGGTTGATAAATGAGTTCTGTTGAGCTGGGTAATATTAATACTCGCTGCTTAAAGGACAACAGAACTACAGGAGCCAGCGCTGGGTAAAAACAGTCGATATAGTATCTGTCTGTATGACCGATCTGTAGTGTGGTTTGTAAATGTTGATAATGTTTCCTGTCAGTTACACTCGGACTGCTTCAAGTCATGAACCAACCTGTCCAGATGTGAAACCCGAGGGCCTGAGCATTCGATGAATACTTTTGATAACCACAGTATGAAATGCTGCAGCCAGCCTATGAACAGCGCTTCCTGCACTCTGATTAAATATGCAAGATTAACAGCAAGAGTGCTGACTCGGTCCTGGCAGTCATTCCCACTGCTGCAATAAACACAGCCCCGATCAAGCGTCTTGGTAATAATGTTTCATCAGAAACGTTAAAAAAAATTCTGATTGTCGCCCTTTGCAAATGATCTGAAATATATTGGTTACCGTTATATTTTTTATATATTTGCTCGACTTCTCTTGGTGTATTTATCATTTGCATTTCTTTTCTGTGCATAATGGCATTGAGCAGGAAAAGCACACCAACTTCTCTATGTAAAGTATATCTTCTGTAGATCAATTTTATTAATGTTAACTAAGTAGTGTGTGACAAACTGTCAGGATTTTCACAAGAAAGTGTGGGAAACACAACAATTAACATCTTTCACAAAGCGGGAAATATTTCCTCTAAAGCTCTGTAAAGATTACATAAAAATAGAATGTGCAAGTTCCCACGCCCTTGCTCTTACGCAGATCTCTTCCTATGCATTATAACAGCCTGCGAGTGAATTAAAATGCAGTGTGTTGAAGGTCACATTCAGGTCAGAAGTTTGATCAGGACGATGAAGTTCTATATGAAAAAGACAGCTATGTAGCCTAGTCAAATACAGAAATGGTCGACTGGGAGCACAGTACGAAAGCAGGTTACACACTACTGGCAAAAGGGGTGGAGAAACAGATCAAGCATGAGTAAACATGAGGGAAACAACAGACACAATGAGATAGGGGGTACACTCATCTCACATCCGCACAGGAAACAAAAATCTATGCTCCTGACACATGGACAGGAAAGCGATACATTCTAATGAGTCACACTTGTGACAAGTGGCGCTGTGTGTTATACACACATTTTAGGGGGTCTGACAGGAGATGAAATGTGAACTCCTCCCACAGACACACAAGAACGGACCACCGTTGCAGACTTAAAACCTGCACTGGTGCGCGATTTTCTGCCAGTTTACCCGCTATATTACCTCACAGAGTCTGAAGGCTCGAGCACAAAGGCATGTTTGACATCAGAGAGGATGCTGGGAGTCCATCGGCCTTTTTGGTTGATTTCCACGTGAAGGCGATCCATTTACAAGGTTTGGCATAGCCAATAGGTCTCGCCTTTGGGACCTTATAAGTGTTCAGCCATGCAACAGTTGATGTTGTTGCCGCAAGGATATTGTGCTGCATAACTAAATACTTATAAGGTCCCAAAAGCGAGACCTATTGGCTATGCCAATGCTTGTTTGGTATGACTTCACATCAGTTATCTGAACGTTTTCTCTCCTGTTTAACCTATAGTGCTCTCAAACCAAACCTCCCCCTCTGCTTTTAGGAGGAAAAATAGACCCGTCTAAAAACCCAAAGGATATCCCACTGAGGTCACAACACTAGTTACCCATCAGTTGAGGCACATTATAGGTATTAGTCCAACATAAATTTCATATATCAAAAAGTCGATAAGAGTTTAAAGTCCACAAACAGATCAAGGAATTTCATTGATTCTCATTTTTTATTTTTCTTTCTTGTATTGTCCAAGTATCATTACAACACATAACAGCCATTACTCGTTTTTTGTTATGACTTCACATCAGTTATCTGAACGTTTTCTCTCCTGTATAACCTATAGTGCTCTCAAACCAAACCTCCCCCTCTGCTTTTAGGAGGAAAAATAGACCCGTCGAAAAACCCAAAGGATATCCCACTGAGGTCGCCACACTAGTTACCCATCAGTTGAGGCACATTATAGGTATTAGTCCAACATAAATTTCATATATCAAAAAGTCGATAAGAGTTTAAAGTCCACAAACAGATCAAGGAATTTCATTGATTCTCATTTTTTATTTTTCTTTCTTGTATTGTCCAAGTATCATTAAAACACATAACAGCCATTACTCGTTTTTTGTTATGACTTCACATCAGTTATCTGAACGTTCTCTCCTGTTTAACCTATAGTGCTCTCAAACCAAACCTCCCCCTCTGCTTTTAGGAGGAAAAATATACCCGTCGAAAAACCCAAAGGATATCCCACTGAGGTCACCACACTAGTTACCTATCAGTTGAGGCACATTATAGGTATTAGTCCAACATAAATTTCATATATCAAAAAGTCGATAAGATTTTAAAGTCCACAAACAGATCAAGGAATTTCATTGATTCTCATTTTTTTTTTTTTCTTGTATTGTCCAAGTATCATTACAACACATAACAGCCATTACTCGTTTTTTGGTATGACTTCACATCAGTTATCTGAACGTTTTCTCTCCTGTTTAACCTATCGTGCTCTCAAACCAAACCTCCCCCTCTGCTTTTAGGAGGAAAAATAGACCAGTCGAAAAACCCAAAGGTTATCCCACTGAGGTCACCACACTAGTTACCCATCAGTTGAGGCACATTATAGGTATTAGTCCAACATAAATTTCATATATCAAAAAGTCGATAAGAGTTTAAAGTCCACAAACAGATCAAGGAATTTCATTGATTCTCATTTTTTATTTTTCTTCCTTGTATTGTCCAAGTATCATTACAACACATAACAGCCATTACTCGTTTTTTGTTGTGACTTCACATCAGTTATCTGAACGTTTTCTCTCCTGTTTAACCTATAGTGCTCTCAATCCAAACCTCCCCCTCTGCTTTTAGGAGGAAAAATAGACCCGTCGAAAAACCCAAAGGATATCCCACTGAGGTCGCCACACTAGTTACCCATCAGTTGAGGCACATTATAGGTATTAGTCCAACATAAATTTCATATATCAAAAAGTCGATAAGAGTTTAAAGTCCACAAACAGATCAAGGAATTTCATTGATTCTCATTTTTTGTTTTTTTACTTGTATTGTCCAAGTATCATTACAACACATAACAGCCATTACTCGTTTTTTGGTATGACTTCACATCAGTTATCTGAACGTTTTCTCTCCTGTTTAACCTATCGTGCTCTCAAACCAAACCTCCCCCTCTGCTTTTGGGAGAAAAAATAGACCCGTCGAAAAACCCGAAGGATATCCCACTGAGGTCGCCACACTAGTTTCCCATCAGTTGAGGCACATTATAGGTATTAGTCCAACATAAATTTCATATATCAAAAAGTCGATAAGAGTTTAAAGTCCACAAACAGATCAAGGAATTTCATTGATTCTCATTTTTTTCTTTTTCTTTCTTGTATTGTCCAAGTATCATTACAACACATAACAGCCATTACTCGTTTTTTGTTATGACTTCACATCAGTTATCTGAACGTTCTCTCCTGTTTAACCTATAGTGCTCTCAAACCAATCCTCCCCCTCTGCTTTTAGGAGGAAAAATAGACCCATCGAAAAACCCAAAGGATATCCCACTGAGGTCACCACACTAGTTACCTATCAGTTGAGGCACATTATAGGTATTACTCCAACATAAATTTCATATATCAAAAAGTCGATAAGATTTTAAAGTCCACAAACAGATCAAGGAATTTCATTGATTCTCATTTTTTTTTTCTTGTATTGTCCAAGTATCATTACAACACATAACAGCCATTACTCGTTTTTTGGTATGACTTCACATCAGTTATCTGAACGTTTTCTCTCCTGTTTAACCTATAGTGCTCTCAAACCAAACCTCCCTCTCTGCTTTTAGGAGGAAAAATAGACCCGTCGAAAAACTCAAAGGATATCCCACTGAGGTCACAACACTAGTTACCATCAGTTGAGGCACATTATAGGTATTAGTCCAACATAAATTTCATATATCAAAAAGTCGATAAGAGTTTAAAGTCCACAAACAGATCAAGGAATTTCATTGATTCTCATTTTTTATTTTTCTTTCTTGTATTGTCCAAGTATCATTACAACACATAACAGCCATTACTCGTTTTTTGTTATGACTTCACATCAGTTATCTGAACGTTTTCTCTCCTGTTTAACCTATAGTGCTCTCAAACCAAACCTCCCCCTCTGCTTTTAAGAGGAAAAATAGACCCGTCGAAAAACCCAAAGGATATCCCACTGAGGTCGCCACACTAGTTACCCATCAGTTGAGGCACATTATAGGTATTAGTCCAACATAAATTTCATATATCAAAAAGTCGATAAGAGTTTAAAGTCCACAAACAGATCAAGGAATTTCATTGATTCTCATTTTTTATTTTTCTTTCTTGTATTGTCCAAGTATCATTACAACACATAACAGCCATTACTCGATTTTTGTTATGACTTCACATCAGTTATCTGAACGTTCTCTCCTGTTTAACCTATAGTGCTCTCCAACCAAACCTCCCCCTCTGCTTTTAGGAGGAAAAATAGACCCGTCGAAAAACCCATAGGATATCCCACTGAGGTCACCACACTAGTTACCTATCAGTTGAGGCACATTATAGGTATTAGTCCAACATAAATTTCATATATCAAAAAGTCGATAAGATTTTAAAGTCCACAAACAGATCAAGGAATTTCATTGATTCTCATTTTTTTTTTTTCTTGTTTTGTCCAAGTATTATTACAACACATAACAGCCATTACTTGTTTTTTGGTATGACTTCACATCAGTTATCTGAACGTTTTCTCTCCTGTTTAACCTATCGTGCTCTCAAACCAAACCTCCCCCTCTGCTTTTAGGAGGAAAAATAGACCCGTCGAAAAACCCAAAGGTTATCCCACTGAGGTCACCACACTAGTTACCCATCAGTTGAGGCACATTATAGGTATTAGTCCAACATAAATTTCATATATCAAAAAGTCGATAAGAGTTTAAAGTCCACAAACAGATCAAGGAATTTCATTGATTCTCATTTTTTATTTTTCTTCCTTGTATTGTCCAAGTATCATTACAACACATAACAGCCATTACTCGTTTTTTGTTATGACTTCACATCAGTTATCTGAACGTTCTCTCCTGTTTAACCTATAGTTCTCTCAAACCAAACCTCCCCCTCTGCTTTTAGGAGGAAAAATAGACCCGTCGAAAAACCCAAAGGATATCCCACTGAGGTCACCACACTAGTTACCTATCAGTTGAGGCATATTATAGGTATTAGTCCAACATAAATTTCATATATCAAAAAGTCGATAAGATTTTAAAGTCCACAAACAGATCAAGGAATTTCATTGATTCTCATTTTTTTTTTTTTTCTGGTATTGTCCAAGTATCATTACAACACATAACAGCCATTACTCGTTTTTTGGTATGACTTCACATCAGTTATCTGAACGTTTTCTCTCCTGTTTAACCTATAGTGCTCTCAAACCAAACCTCCCCCTCTGCTTTTAGGAGGAAAATTAGACCCGTCGAAAAACCCAAAGGATATCCCACTGAGGTCACCACACTAGTTACCCATCAGTTGAGGCACATTATAGGTATTAGTCCAACATAAATTTCATATATCAAAAAGTCGATAAGAGTTTAAAGTCCACAAACAGATCAAGGAATTTCATTGATTCTCATTTTTTATTTTTCTTTCTTGTATTGTCCAAGTATCATTACAACACATAACAGCCATTACTCGTTTTTGTTATGACTTCACATCAGTTATCTGAACGTTCTCTCCTGTTTAACCTATAGTGCTCTCAAACCAAACCTCCCCCTCTGCTTTTAGGAGGAAAAATAGACCCGTCGAAAAACCCAAAGGATATCCCACTGAGGTCACCACACTAGTTACCTATCAGTTGAGGCACATTATAGGTATTAGTCCAACATAAATTTCATATATCAAAAAGTCGATAAGATTTTAAAGTCCACAAACAGATCAAGGAATTTCATTGATTCTCATTTTTTTTTTTTTTCTTGTATTGTCCAAGTATCATTACAACACATAACAGCCATTACTCGTTTTTTGGTATGACTTCACATCAGTTATCTGAACGTTTTCTCTCCTGTTTAACCTATAGTGCTCTCAAACCAAACCTCCCCCTCTACTTTTAGGAGGAAAATTAGACCCGTCGAAAAACCCAAAGGATATCCCACTGAGGTCACCACACTAGTTACCCATCAGTTGAGGCACATTATAGGTATTAGTCCAACATAAATTTCATATATCAAAAAGTCGATAAGAGTTTAAAGTCCACAAACAGATCAAGGAATTTCATTGATTCTCATTTTTTATTTTTCTTTCTTGTATTGTCCAAGTATCATTACAACACATAACAGCCATTACTCGTTTTTGTTATGACTTCACATCAGTTATCTGAACGTTCTCTCCTGTTTAACCTATAGTGCTCTCAAACCAAACCTCCCCCTCTGCTTTTAGGAGGAAAAAAAGACCCGTCGAAAAACCCAAAGGTTATCCCACTGAGGTCACAACACTAGTTACCCATCAGTTGAGGCACATTATAGGTATTAGTCCAACATAAATTTCATGTATCAAAAAGTCGATAAGAGTTTAAAGTCCACAAACACATCAAGGAATTTCATTGATTCTCATTTTTTATTTTTATTTCTTGTATTGTCCAAGTATCATTACAACACATAACAGCCATTACTCGTTTTTTGTTATGACTTCACATCAGTTATCTGAACGTTTTCTCTCCTGTTTAACCTATAGTGCTCTCAAACCAAACCTCCCCCTCTGCTTTTAGGAGAAAAAATAGACCCGTCGAAAAACCCAAAGGATATCCCACTGAGGTCGCCACACTAGTTACCCATCAGTTGAGGCACATTATAGGTATTAGTCCAACATAAATTTCATATATCAAAAAGTCGATAAGAGTTTAAAGTCCACAAACAGATCAAGGAATTTCATTGATTCTCATTTTTTATTTTTCTTTCTTGTATTGTCCAAGTATCATTACAACACATAACAGCCATTACTCGTTTTTTGTTATGACTTCACATCAGTTATCTGAACGTTCTCTCCTGTTTAACCTATAGTTCTCTCAAACCAAACCTCCCCCTCTGCTTTTAGGAGGAAAAATAGACCCGTCGAAAAACCCAAAGGATATCCCACTGAGGTCACCACACTAGTTACCTATCAGTTGAGGCACATTATAGGTATTAGTCCAACATAAATTTCATGTATCAAAAAGTCGATAAGATTTTAAAGTCCACAAACAGATCAAGGAATTTCATTGATTCTCATTTTTTTTTTTTTTCTTGTATTGTCCAAGTATCATTACAACACATAACAGCCATTACTCGTTTTTTGGTATGACTTCACATCAGTTATCTGAACGTTCTCTCCTGTTTAACCTATAGTTCTCTCAAACCAAACCTCCCCCTCTGCTTTTAGGAGGAAAAATAGACCCGTCGAAAAACCCAAAGGATATCCCACTGAGGTCACCACACTAGTTACCTATCAGTTGAGGCATATTATAGGTATTAGTCCAACATAAATTTCATATATCAAAAAGTCGATAAGATTTTAAAGTCCACAAACAGATCAAGGAATTTCATTGATTCTCATTTTTTTTTTTTTTCTGGTATTGTCCAAGTATCATTACAACACATAACAGCCATTACTCGTTTTTTGGTATGACTTCACATCAGTTATCTGAACGTTTTCTCTCCTGTTTAACCTATAGTGCTCTCAAACCAAACCTCCCCCTCTGCTTTTAGGAGGAAAATTAGACCCGTCGAAAAACCCAAAGGATATCCCACTGAGGTCACCACACTAGTTACCCATCAGTTGAGGCACATTATAGGTATTAGTCCAACATAAATTTCATATATCAAAAAGTCGATAAGAGTTTAAAGTCCACAAACAGATCAAGGAATTTCATTGATTCTCATTTTTTATTTTTCTTTCTTGTATTGTCCAAGTATCATTACAACACATAACAGCCATTACTCGTTTTTGTTATGACTTCACATCAGTTATCTGAACGTTCTCTCCTGTTTAACCTATAGTGCTCTCAAACCAAACCTCCCCCTCTGCTTTTAGGAGGAAAAATAGACCCGTCGAAAAACCCAAAGGATATCCCACTGAGGTCACCACACTAGTTACCTATCAGTTGAGGCACATTATAGGTATTAGTCCAACATAAATTTCATATATCAAAAAGTCGATAAGATTTTAAAGTCCACAAACAGATCAAGGAATTTCATTGATTCTCATTTTTTTTTTTTTTCTTGTATTGTCCAAGTATCATTACAACACATAACAGCCATTACTCGTTTTTTGGTATGACTTCACATCAGTTATCTGAACGTTTTCTCTCCTGTTTAACCTATAGTGCTCTCAAACCAAACCTCCCCCTCTACTTTTAGGAGGAAAATTAGACCCGTCGAAAAACCCAAAGGATATCCCACTGAGGTCACCACACTAGTTACCCATCAGTTGAGGCACATTATAGGTATTAGTCCAACATAAATTTCATATATCAAAAAGTCGATAAGAGTTTAAAGTCCACAAACAGATCAAGGAATTTCATTGATTCTCATTTTTTATTTTTCTTTCTTGTATTGTCCAAGTATCATTACAACACATAACAGCCATTACTCGTTTTTGTTATGACTTCACATCAGTTATCTGAACGTTCTCTCCTGTTTAACCTATAGTGCTCTCAAACCAAACCTCCCCCTCTGCTTTTAGGAGGAAAAAAAGACCCGTCGAAAAACCCAAAGGATATCCCACTGAGGTCACAACACTAGTTACCCATCAGTTGAGGCACATTATAGGTATTAGTCCAACATAAATTTCATGTATCAAAAAGTCGATAAGAGTTTAAAGTCCACAAACACATCAAGGAATTTCATTGATTCTCATTTTTTATTTTTCTTTCTTGTATTGTCCAAGTATCATTACAACACATAACAGCCATTACTCGTTTTTTGTTATGACTTCACATCAGTTATCTGAACGTTTTCTCTCCTGTTTAACCTATAGTGCTCTCAAACCAAACCTCCCCCTCTGCTTTTAGGAGAAAAAATAGACCCGTCGAAAAACCCAAAGGATATCCCACTGAGGTCGCCACACTAGTTACCCATCAGTTGAGGCACATTATAGGTATTAGTCCAACATAAATTTCATATATCAAAAAGTCGATAAGAGTTTAAAGTCCACAAACAGATCAAGGAATTTCATTGATTCTCATTTTTTCTTTTTCTTTCTTGTATTGTCCAAGTATCATTACAACACATAACAGCCATTACTCGTTTTTTGTTATGACTTCACATCAGTTATCTGAACGTTCTCTCCTGTTTAACCTATAGTTCTCTCAAACCAAACCTCCCCCTCTGCTTTTAGGAGGAAAAATAGACCCGTCGAAAAACCCAAAGGATATCCCACTGAGGTCACCACACTAGTTACCTATCAGTTGAGGCACATTATAGGTATTAGTCCAACATAAATTTCATGTATCAAAAAGTCGATAAGATTTTAAAGTCCACAAACAGATCAAGGAATTTCATTGATTCTCATTTTTTTTTTTTTTCTTGTATTGTCCAAGTATCATTACAACACATAACAGCCATTACTCGTTTTTTGGTATGACTTCACATCAGTTATCTGAACGTTTTCTCTCCTGTTTAACCTATAGTGCTCTCAAACCAAACCTCCCCCTCTGCTTTTAGGAGGAAAATTAGACCCGTCGAAAAACCCAAAGGATATCCCACTGAGGTCACCACACTAGTTACCCATCAGTTGAGGCACATTATAGGTATTAGTCCAACATAAATTTCATATATCAAAAAGTCGATAAGAGTTTAAAGTCCACAAACAGATCAAGGAATTTCATTGATTCTCATTTTTTCTTTTTCTTTCTTGTATTGTCCAAGTATCATTACAACACATAACAGCCATTACTCGTTTTTGTTATGACTTCACATCAGTTATCTGAACGTTCTCTCCTGTTTAACCTATAGTGCTCTCAAACCAAACCTCCCCCTCTGCTTTTAGGAGGAAAAATAGACCCGTCGAAAAACCCAAAGGATATCCCACTGAGGTCACCACACTAGTTACCTATCAGTTGAGGCACATTATAGGTATTAGTCCAACATAAATTTCATATATCAAAAAGTCGATAAGATTTTAAAGTCCACAAACAGATCAAGGAATTTCATTGATTCTCATTTTTTTTTTTTTCTTGTATTGTCCAAGTATCATTACAACACATAACAGCCATTACTCGTTTTTTGGTATGACTTCACATCAGTTATCTGAACGTTTTCTCTCCTGTTTAACCTATAGTGCTCTCAAACCAAACCTCCCCCTCTGCTTTTAGGAGGAAAATTAGACCCGTCGAAAAACCCAAAGGATATCCCACTGAGGTCACCACACTAGTTACCCATCAGTTGAGGCACATTATAGGTATTAGTCCAACATAAATTTCATATATCAAAAAGTCGATAAGAGTTTAAAGTCCACAAACAGATCAAGGAATTTCATTGATTCTCATTTTTTATTTTTCTTTCTTGTATTGTCCAAGTATCATTACAACACATAACAGCCATTACTCGTTTTTGTTATGACTTCACATCAGTTATCTGAACGTTCTCTCCTGTTTAACCTATAGTGCTCTCAAACCAAACCTCCCCCTCTGCTTTTAGGAGGAAAAAAAGACCCGTCGAAAAACCCAAAGGATATCCCACTGAGGTCACAACACTAGTTACCCATCAGTTGAGGCACATTATAGGTATTAGTCCAACATAAATTTCATGTATCAAAAAGTCGATAAGAGTTTAAAGTCCACAAACACATCAAGGAATTTCATTGATTCTCATTTTTTATTTTTCTTTCTTGTATTGTCCAAGTATCATTACAACACATAACAGCCATTACTCGTTTTTTGTTATGACTTCACATCAGTTATCTGAACGTTTTCTCTCCTGTTTAACCTATAGTGCTCTCAAACCAAACCTCCCCCTCTGCTTTTAGGAGGAAAAATAGACCCGTCGAAAAACCCAAAGGATATCCCACTGAGGTCGCCACACTAGTTACCCATCAGTTGAGGCACATTATAGGTATTAGTCCAACATAAATTTCATATATCAAAAAGTCGATAAGAGTTTAAAGTCCACAAACAGATCAAGGAATTTCATTGATTCTCATTTTTTATTTTTCTTTCTTGTATTGTCCAAGTATCATTACAACACATAACAGCCATTACTCGTTTTTTGTTATGACTTCACATCAGTTATCTGAACGTTCTCTCCTGTTTAACCTATAGTGCTCTCAAACCAAACCTCCCCCTCTGCTTTTAGGAGGAAAAATAGACCCGTCGAAAAACCCAAAGGATATCCCACTGAGGTCACCACACTAGTTACCTATCAGTTGCGGCACATTATAGGTATTAGTCCAACATAAATTTCATATATCAAAAAGTCGATAAGATTTTAAAGTCCACAAACAGATCAAGGAATTTCATTGATTCTCATTTTTTGTTTTTTTTCTTGTATTGTCCAAGTATCATTACAACACATAACAGCCATTACTCGTTTTTTGGTATGACTTCACATCAGTTATCTGAACGTTTTCTCTCCTGTTTAACCTATAGTGCTCTCAAACCAAACCTCCCCCTCTGCTTTTAGGAGAAAAAATAGACCCGTCGAAAAACCCAAAAGATATCCCACTGAGGTCGCCACACTAGTTACCCATCAGTTGAGGCACATTATAGGTATGAGTCCAACATAAATTTCATATATCAAAAAGTCGATAAGAGTTTAAAGTCCACAAACAGATCAAGGAATTTCATTGATTCTCATTTTTTATTTTTCTTTCTTGTATTGTCCAAGTATCATTACAACACATAACAGCCATTACTCGTTTTTTGTTATGACTTCACATCAGTTATCTGAACGTTCTCTCCTGTTTAACCTATAGTGCTCTCAAACCAAACCTCCCCCTCTGCTTTTAGGAGGAAAAATAGACCCATCGAAAAACCCAAAGGATATCCCACTGAGGTCACCACACTAGTTACCTATCAGTTGAGGCACATTATAGGTATTAGTCCAACATAAATTTCATATATCAAAAAGTTGATAAGATTTTAAAGTCCACAAACAGATCAAGGAATTTCATTGATTCTCATTTTTTTTTTTTCTTGTATTGTCCAAGTATCATTACAACAGATAACAGCCATTACTCGTTTTTTGGTATGACTTCGCATCAGTTATCTGAACGTTTTCTCTCCTGTTTAACCTATAGTGCTCTCAAACCAAACCTCCCCCTCTGCTTTTAGGAGTAAAATTAGACCCGTCGAAAAACCCAAAGGATATCCCACTGAGGTCACCACACTAGTTACCCATCAGTTGAGGCACATTATAGGTATTAGTCCAACATAAATTTCATATATCAAAAAGTCGATAAGAGTTTAAAGTCCACAAACAGATCAAGGAATTTCATTGATTCTCATTTTTTATTTTTCTTTCTTGTATTGTCCAAGTATCATTACAACACATAACAGCCATTACTCGTTTTTTGTTATGACTTCACATCAGTTATCTGAACGTTCTCTCCTGTTTAACTTATAGTGCTCTCAAACCAAACCTCCCCCTCTGCTTTTAGGAGGAAAAATAGACCCATCGAAAAACCCAAAGGATATCCCACTGAGGTCACCACACTAGTTACCTATCAGTTGAGGCACATTATAGGTATTAGTCCAACATAAATTTCATATATCAAAAAGTTGATAAGATTTTAAAGTCTACAAACAGATCAAGGAATTTCATTGATTCTCATTTTTTTTTTTTCTTGTATTGTCCAAGTATCATTACAACAGATAACAGCCATTACTCGTTTTTTGGTATGACTTCGCATCAGTTATCTGAACGTTTTCTCTCCTGTTTAACCTATAGTGCTCTCAAACCAAACCTCCCCCTCTGCTTTTAGGAGTAAAATTAGACCCGTCGAAAAACCCAAAGGATATCCCACTGAGGTCACCACACTAGTTACCCATCAGTTGAGGCACATTATAGGTATTAGTCCAACATAAATTTCATATATCAAAAAGTCGATAAGAGTTTAAAGTCCACAAACAGATCAAGGAATTTCATTGATTCTCATTTTTTATTTTTCTTTCTTGTATTGTCCAAGTATCATTACAACACATAACAGCCATTACTCGTTTTTTGTTATGACTTCACATCAGTTATCTGAACGTTCTCTCCTGTTTAACCTATAGTGCTCTCAAACCAAACCTCCCCCTCTGCTTTTAGGAGGAAAAATAGACCCGTCGAAAAACCCAAAGGATATCCCACTGAGGTCACCACACTAGTTACCTATCAGTTGAGGCACATTATAGGTATTAGTCCAACATAAATTTCATATATCAAAAAGTTGATAAGATTTTAAAGTCCACAAACAGATCAAGGAATTTCATTGATTCTCATTTTTTTTTTTTTTCTTGTATTGTCCAAGTATCATTACAACACATAACAGCCATTACTCGTTTTTTGGTATGACTTCACATCAGTTATCTGAACGTTTTCTCTCCTGTTTAACCTATAGTGCTCTCAGACCAAACCTCCCCCTCTGCTTTTAGGAGTAAAATTAGACCCGTCGAAAAACACAAAGGATATCCCACTGAGGTCGCCACACTAGTTACCCATCAGTTGAGGCACATTATAGATATTAGTCCAACATAAATTTCATATATCAAAAAGTCGATAAGAGTTTAAAGTCCACAAACAGATCAAGGAATTTCATTGATTCTCATTTTTTATTTTTCTTTCTTGTATTGTCCAAGTATCATTACAACACATAACAGCCATTACTCGTTTTTTGTTATGACTTCACATCAGTTATCTGAACGTTTTCTCTCCTGTTTAACCTATAGTGCTCTCAAACCAAACCTCCCCCTCTGCTTTTAGGAGGAAAAATAGACCCGTCGAAAAACACAAAGGATATCCCACTGAGGTCGCCACACTAGTTACCCATCAGTTGAGGCACATTATAGGTATTAGTCCAACATAAATTTCATATATCAAAAAGTCGATAAGAGTTTAAAGTCCACAAACAGATCAAGGAATTTCATTGATTCTCATTTTTTATTTTTCTTTCTTGTATTGTCCAAGTATCATTACAACACATAACAGCCATTACTCGTTTTTTGTTATGACTTCACATCAGTTATCTGAACGTTCTCTCCTGTTTAACCTATAGTGCTCTCAAACCAAACCTCCCCCTCTGCTTTTAGGAGGAAAAATAGACCCGTCGAAAAACCCAAAGGATATCCCACTGAGGTCACCACACTAGTTACCTATCAGTTGAGGCACATTATAGGTATTAGTCCAACATAAATTTCATATATCAAAAAGTCGATAAGATTTTAAAGTCCACAAACAGATCAAGGAATTTCATTGATTCTCATTTTTTTTTTTTCTTGTATTGTCCAAGTATCATTACAACACATAACAGCCATTACTCGTTTTTTGGTATGACTTCACATCAGTTATCTGAACGTTTTCTCTCCTGTTTAACCTATAGTGCTCTCAAACCAAACCTCCCCCTCTGCTTTTAGGAGGAAAAATAGACCCGTCTAAAAACCCAAAGGATATCCCACTGAGGTCACAATACTAGTTACCCATCAGTTGAGGCACATTATAGGTATTAGTCCAACATAAATTTCATATATCAAAAAGTCGATAAGAGTTTAAAGTCCACAAACAGATCAAGGAATTTCATTGATTCTCATTTTTTATTTTTCTTTCTTGTATTGTCCAAGTATCATTACAACACATAACAGCCATTACTCGTTTTTTGTTATGACTTCACATCAGTTATCTGAACGTTTTCTCTCCTGTATAACCTATAGTGCTCTCAAACCAAACCTCCCCCTCTGCTTTTAGGAGGAAAAATAGACCCGTCGAAAAACCCAAAGGATATCCCACTGAGGTCGCCACACTAGTTACCCATCAGTTGAGGCACATTATAGGTATTAGTCCAACATAAATTTCATATATCAAAAAGTCGATAAGAGTTTAAAGTCCACAAACAGATCAAGGAATTTCATTGATTCTCATTTTTTATTTTTCTTTCTTGTATTGTCCAAGTATCATTAAAACACATAACAGCCATTACTCGTTTTTTGTTATGACTTCACATCAGTTATCTGAACGTTCTCTCCTGTTTAACCTATAGTGCTCTCAAACCAAACCTCCCCCTCTGCTTTTAGGAGGAAAAATATACCCGTCGAAAAACCCAAAGGATATCCCACTGAGGTCACCACACTAGTTACCTATCAGTTGAGGCACATTATAGGTATTAGTCCAACATAAATTTCATATATCAAAAAGTCGATAAGATTTTAAAGTCCACAAACAGATCAAGGAATTTCATTGATTCTCATTTTTTTTTTTTTTCTTGTATTGTCCAAGTATCATTACAACACATAACAGCCATTACTCGTTTTTTGGTATGACTTCACATCAGTTATCTGAACGTTTTCTCTCCTGTTTAACCTATCGTGCTCTCAAACCAAACCTCCCCCTCTGCTTTTAGGAGGAAAAATAGACCAGTCGAAAAACCCAAAGGTTATCCCACTGAGGTCACCACACTAGTTACCCATCAGTTGAGGCACATTATAGGTATTAGTCCAACATAAATTTCATATATCAAAAAGTCGATAAGAGTTTAAAGTCCACAAACAGATCAAGGAATTTCATTGATTCTCATTTTTTATTTTTCTTCCTTGTATTGTCCAAGTATCATTACAACACATAACAGCCATTACTCGTTTTTTGTTATGACTTCACATCAGTTATCTGAACGTTTTCTCTCCTGTTTAACCTATAGTGCTCTCAATCCAAACCTCCCCCTCTGCTTTTAGGAGGAAAAATAGACCCGTCGAAAAACCCAAAGGATATCCCACTGAGGTCACCACACTAGTTACCTATCAGTTGCGGCACATTATAGGTATTAGTCCAACATAAATTTCATATATCAAAAAGTCGATAAGATTTTAAAGTCCACAAACAGATCAAGGAATTTCATTGATTCTCATTTTTTGTTTTTTTACTTGTATTGTCCAAGTATCATTACAACACATAACAGCCATTACTCGTTTTTTGGTATGACTTGACATCAGTTATCTGAACGTTTTCTCTCCTGTTTAACCTATAGTGCTCTCAAACCAAACCTCCCCCTCTGCTTTTGGGAGAAAAAATAGACCCGTCGAAAAACCCGAAGGATATCCCACTGAGGTCGCCACACTAGTTTCCCATCAGTTGAGGCACATTATAGGTATTAGTCCAACATAAATTTCATATATCAAAAAGTCGATAAGAGTTTAAAGTCCACAAACAGATCAAGGAATTTCATTGATTCTCATTTTTTCTTTTTCTTTCTTGTATTGTCCAAGTATCATTACAACACATAACAGCCATTACTCGTTTTTTGTTATGACTTCACATCAGTTATCTGAACGTTCTCTCCTGTTTAACCTATAGTGCTCTCAAACCAAACCTCCCCCTCTGCTTTTAGGAGGAAAAATAGATCCGTCGAAAAACCCAAAGGATATCCCACTGAGGTCACCACACTAGTTACCTATCAGTTGAGGCACATTATAGGTATTAGTCCAACATAAATTTCATATATCAAAAAGTCGATAAGATTTTAAAGTCCACAAACAGATCAAGGAATTTCATTGATTCTCATTTTTTTTTTTTCTTGTATTGTCCAAGTATCATTACAACACATAACAGCCATTACTCGTTTTTTGGTATGACTTCACATCAGTTATCTGAACGTTTTCTCTCCTGTTTAACCTATAGTGCTCTCAAACCAAACCTCCCCCTCTGCTTTTAGGAGGAAAAATAGACCCGTCGAAAAACCCAAAGGATATCCCACTGAGGTCACAACACTAGTTACCTATCAGTTGAGGCACATTATAGGTATTAGTCCAACATAAATTTCATATATCAAAAAGTTGATAAGATTTTAAAGTCTACAAACAGATCAAGGAATTTCATTGATTCTCATTTTTTTTTTTCTTGTATTGTCCAAGTATCATTACAACAGATAACAGCCATTACTCGTTTTTTGGTATGACTTCGCATCAGTTATCTGAACGTTTTCTCTCCTGTTTAACCTATAGTGCTCTCAAACCAAACCTCCCCCTCTGCTTTTAGGAGTAAAATTAGACCCGTCGAAAAACC
Organism: Triturus cristatus; assembly: GCF_964204655.1. Classification (NCBI taxonomy): domain Eukaryota; kingdom Metazoa; phylum Chordata; class Amphibia; order Caudata; family Salamandridae; genus Triturus; species Triturus cristatus. The sequence continues at coordinate 235,873 of NW_028187673.1, forward strand.
CAAAGGATATCCCACTGAGGTCACCACACTAGTTACCCATCAGTTGAGGCACATTATAGGTATTAGTCCAACATAAATTTCATATATCAAAAAGTCGATAAGAGTTTAAAGTCCACAAACAGATCAAGGAATTTCATTGATTCTCATTTTTTATTTTTCTTTCTTGTATTGTCCAAGTATCATTACAACACATAACAGCCATTACTCGTTTTTTGTTATGACTTCACATCAGTTATCTGAACGTTCTCTCCTGTTTAACCTATAGTGCTCTCAAACCAAACCTCCCCCTCTGCTTTTAGGAGGAAAAATAGACCCGTCGAAAAACCCAAAGGATATCCCACTGAGGTCACCACACTAGTTACCTATCAGTTGAGGCACATTATAGGTATTAGTCCAACATAAATTTCATATATCAAAAAGTTGATAAGATTTTAAAGTCCACAAACAGATCAAGGAATTTCATTGATTCTCATTTTTTTTTTTTTTCTTGTATTGTCCAAGTATCATTACAACACATAACAGCCATTACTCGTTTTTTGGTATGACTTCACATCAGTTATCTGAACGTTTTCTCTCCTGTTTAACCTATAGTGCTCTCAGACCAAACCTCCCCCTCTGCTTTTAGGAGTAAAATTAGACCCGTCGAAAAACACAAAGGATATCCCACTGAGGTCGCCACACTAGTTACCCATCAGTTGAGGCACATTATAGATATTAGTCCAACATAAATTTCATATATCAAAAAGTCGATAAGAGTTTAAAGTCCACAAACAGATCAAGGAATTTCATTGATTCTCATTTTTTATTTTTCTTTCTTGTATTGTCCAAGTATCATTACAACACATAACAGCCATTACTCGTTTTTTGTTATGACTTCACATCAGTTATCTGAACGTTTTCTCTCCTGTTTAACCTATAGTGCTCTCAAACCAAACCTCCCCCTCTGCTTTTAGGAGGAAAAATAGACCCGTCGAAAAACACAAAGGATATCCCACTGAGGTCGCCACACTAGTTACCCATCAGTTGAGGCACATTATAGGTATTAGTCCAACATAAATTTCATATATCAAAAAGTCGATAAGAGTTTAAAGTCCACAAACAGATCAAGGAATTTCATTGATTCTCATTTTTTATTTTTCTTTCTTGTATTGTCCAAGTATCATTACAACACATAACAGCCATTACTCGTTTTTTGTTATGACTTCACATCAGTTATCTGAACGTTCTCTCCTGTTTAACCTATAGTGCTCTCAAACCAAACCTCCCCCTCTGCTTTTAGGAGGAAAAATAGACCCGTTGAAAAACCCAAAGGATATCCCACTGAGGTCACCACACTAGTTACCTATCAGTTGAGGCACATTATAGGTATTAGTCCAACATAAATTTCATATATCAAAAAGTCGATAAGATTTTAAAGTCCACAAACAGATCAAGGAATTTCATTGATTCTCATTTTTTTTTTTTCTTGTATTGTCCAAGTATCATTACAACACATAACAGCCATTACTCGTTTTTTGGTATGACTTCACATCAGTTATCTGAACGTTTTCTCTCCTGTTTAACCTATAGTGCTCTCAAACCAAACCTCCCCCTCTGCTTTTAGGAGGAAAAATAGACCCGTCTAAAAACCCAAAGGATATCCCACTGAGGTCACAACACTAGTTACCCATCAGTTGAGGCACATTATAGGTATTAGTCCAACATAAATTTCATATATCAAAAAGTCGATAAGAGTTTAAAGTCCACAAACAGATCAAGGAATTTCATTGATTCTCATTTTTTATTTTTCTTTCTTGTATTGTCCAAGTATCATTACAACACATAACAGCCATTACTCGTTTTTTGTTATGACTTCACATCAGTTATCTGAACGTTTTCTCTCCTGTATAACCTATAGTGCTCTCAAACCAAACCTCCCCCTCTGCTTTTAGGAGGAAAAATAGACCCGTCGAAAAACCCAAAGGATATCCCACTGAGGTCGCCACACTAGTTACCCATCAGTTGAGGCACATTATAAGTATTAGTCCAACATAAATTTCATATATCAAAAAGTCGATAAGAGTTTAAAGTCCACAAACAGATCAAGGAATTTCATTGATTCTAATTTTTTATTTTTCTTTCTTGTATTGTCCAAGTATCATTAAAACACATAACAGCCATTACTCGTTTTTTGTTATGACTTCACATCAGTTATCTGAACGTTCTCTCCTGTTTAACCTATAGTGCTCTCAAACCAAACCTCCCCCTCTGCTTTTAGGAGGAAAAATATACCCGTCGAAAAACCCAAAGGATATCCCACTGAGGTCACCACACTAGTTACCTATCAGTTGAGGCACATTATAGGTATTAGTCCAACATAAATTTCATATATCAAAAAGTCGATAAGATTTTAAAGTCCACAAACAGATCAAGGAATTTCATTGATTCTCATTTTTTTTTTTTTTCTTGTATTGTCCAAGTATCATTACAACACATAACAGCCATTACTCGTTTTTTGGTATGACTTCACATCAGTTATCTGAACGTTTTCTCTCCTGTTTAACCTATCGTGCTCTCAAACCAAACCTCCCCCTCTGCTTTTAGGAGGAAAAATAGACCAGTCGAAAAACCCAAAGGTTATCCCACTGAGGTCACCACACTAGTTACCCATCAGTTGAGGCACATTATAGGTATTAGTCCAACATAAATTTCATATATCAAAAAGTCGATAAGAGTTTAAAGTCCACAAACAGATCAAGGAATTTCATTGATTCTCATTTTTTATTTTTCTTCCTTGTATTGTCCAAGTATCATTACAACACATAACAGCCATTACTCGTTTTTTGTTATGACTTCACATCAGTTATCTGAACGTTTTCTCTCCTGTTTAACCTATAGTGCTCTCAATCCAAACCTCCCCCTCTGCTTTTAGGAGGAAAAATAGACCCGTCGAAAAACCCAAAGGATATCCCACTGAGGTCACCACACTAGTTACCTATCAGTTGCGGCACATTATAGGTATTAGTCCAACATAAATTTCATATATCAAAAAGTCGATAAGATTTTAAAGTCCACAAACAGATCAAGGAATTTCATTGATTCTCATTTTTTGTTTTTTTACTTGTATTGTCCAAGTATCATTACAACACATAACAGCCATTACTCGTTTTTTGGTATGACTTCACATCAGTTATCTGAACGTTTTCTCTCCTGTTTAACCTATAGTGCTCTCAAACCAAACCTCCCCCTCTGCTTTTGGGAGAAAAAATAGACCCGTCGAAAAACCCGAAGGATATCCCACTGAGGTCGCCACACTAGTTTCCCATCAGTTGAGGCACATTATAGGTATTAGTCCAACATAAATTTCATATATCAAAAAGTCGATAAGAGTTTAAAGTCCACAAACAGATCAAGGAATTTCATTGATTCTCATTTTTTCTTTTTCTTTCTTGTATTGTCCAAGTATCATTACAACACATAACAGCCATTACTCGTTTTTTGTTATGACTTCACATCAGTTATCTGAACGTTCTCTCCTGTTTAACCTATAGTGCTCTCAAACCAAACCTCCCCCTCTGCTTTTAGGAGGAAAAATAGATCCGTCGAAAAACCCAAAGGATATCCCACTGAGGTCACCACACTAGTTACCTATCAGTTGAGGCACATTATAGGTATTAGTCCAACATAAATTTCATATATCAAAAAGTCGATAAGATTTTAAAGTCCACAAACAGATCAAGGAATTTCATTGATTCTCATTTTTTTTTTTTCTTGTATTGTCCAAGTATCATTACAACACATAACAGCCATTACTCGTTTTTTGGTATGACTTCACATCAGTTATCTGAACGTTTTCTCTCCTGTTTAACCTATAGTGCTCTCAAACCAAACCTCCCCCTCTGCTTTTAGGAGGAAAAATAGACCCGTCGAAAAACCCAAAGGATATCCCACTGAGGTCACAACACTAGTTACCCATCAGTTGAGGCACATTATAGGTATTAGTCCAACATAAATTTCATATATCAAAAAGTCGATAAGAGTTTAAAGTCCACAAACAGATCAAGGAATTTCATTGATTCTCATTTTTTATTTTTATTTCTTGTATTGTCCAAGTATCATTACAACACATAACAGCCATTACTCGTTTTTTGTTATGACTTCACATCAGTTATCTGAACGTTTTCTCTCCTGTTTAACCTATAGTGCTCTCAAACCAAACCTCCCCCTCTGCTTTTAGGAGGAAAAATAGACCCGTCGAAAAACCCAAAGGATATCCCACTGAGGTCGCCACACTAGTTACCCATCAGTTGAGGCACATTATAGGTATTAGTCCAACATAAATTTCATATATCAAAAAGTCGATAAGAGTTTAAAGTCCACAAACAGATCAAGGAATTTCATTGATTCTCATTTTTTATTTTTCTTTCTTGTATTGTCCAAGTATCATTACAACACATAACAGCCATTACTCGTTTTTTGTTATGACTTCACATCAGTTATCTGAACGTTCTCTCCTGTTTAACCTATAGTGCTCTCAAACCAAACCTCCCCCTCTGCTTTTAGGAGGAAAAATATACCCGTCGAAAAACCCAAAGGATATCCCACTGAGGTCACCACACTAGTTACCTATCAGTTGAGGCACATTATAGGTATTAGTCCAACATAAATTTCATATATCAAAAAGTCGATAAGATTTTAAAGTCCACAAACAGATCAAGGAATTTCATTGATTCTCATTTTTTTTTTTTTCTTGTATTGTCCAAGTATCATTACAACACATAACAGCCATTACTCGTTTTTTGGTATGACTTCACATCAGTTATCTGAACGTTTTCTCTCCTGTTTAACCTATCGTGCTCTCAAACCAAACCTCCCCCTCTGCTTTTAGGAGGAAAAATAGACCAGTCGAAAAACCCAAAGGTTATCCCACTGAGGTCACCACACTAGTTACCCATCAGTTGAGGCACATTATAGGTATTATTCCAACATAAATTTCATATATCAAAAAGTCGATAAGAGTTTAAAGTCCACAAACAGATCAAGGAATTTCATTGATTCTCATTTTTTATTTTTCTTCCTTGTATTGTCCAAGTATCATTACAACACATAACAGCCATTACTCGTTTTTTGTTATGACTTCACATCAGTTATCTGAACGTTTTCTCTCCTGTTTAACCTATAGTGCTCTCAAACCAAACCTCCCCCTCTGCTTTTAGGAGAAAAAATAGACCCGTCGAAAAACCCAAAGGATATCCCACTGAGGTCGCCACACTAGTTACCCATCAGTTGAGGCACATTATAGGTATTAGTCCAACATAAATTTCATATATCAAAAAGTCGATAAGAGTTTAAAGTCCACAAACAGATCAAGGAATTTCATTGATTCTCATTTTTTATTTTTCTTTCTTGTATTGTCCAAGTATCATTACAACACATAACAGCCATTACTCGTTTTTTGTTATGACTTCACATCAGTTATCTGAACGTTCTCTCCTGTTTAACCTATAGTTCTCTCAAATAAAACCTCCCCCTCTGCTTTTAGGAGGAAAAATAGACCCGTCGAAAAACCCTAAGGATATCCCACTGAGGTCACCACACTAGTTACCTATCAGTTGAGGCACATTATAGGTATTAGTCCAACATAAATTTCATATATCAAAAAGTCGATAAGATTTTAAAGTCCACAAACAGATCAAGGAATTTCATTGATTCTCATTTCTTTTTTTTTTTCTTGTATTGTCCAAGTATCATTACAACACATAACAGCCATTACTCGTTTTTTGGTATGACTTCACATCAGTTATCTGAACGTTTTCTCTCCTGTTTAACCTATAGTGCTCTCAAACCAAACCTCCCCCTCTGCTTTTAGGAGGAAAATTAGACCCGTCGAAAAACCCAAAGGATATCCCACTGAGGTCACCACACTAGTTACCTATCAGTTGAGGCACATTATAGGTATTAGTCCAACATAAATTTCATATATCAAAAAGTCGATAAGATTTTAAAGTCCACAAACAGATCAAGGAATTTCATTGATTCTCATTTTTTTTTTTTCTTGTATTGTCCAAGTATCATTACAACACATAACAGCCATTACTCGTTTTTTGGTATGACTTCACATCAGTTATCTGAACGTTTTCTCTCCTGTTTAACCTATAGTGCTCTCAAACCAAACCTCCCCCTCTGCTTTTAGGAGGAAAAATAGACCCGTCGAAAAACCCAAAGGATATCCCACTGAGGTCACAACACTAGTTACCCATCAGTTGAGGCACATTATAGGTATTAGTCCAACATAAATTTCATATATCAAAAAGTCGATAAGAGTTTAAAGTCCACAAACAGATCAAGGAATTTCATTGATTCTCATTTTTTATTTTTATTTCTTGTATTGTCCAAGTATCATTACAACACATAACAGCCATTACTCGTTTTTTGTTATGACTTCACATCAGTTATCTGAACGTTTTCTCTCCTGTTTAACCTATAGTGCTCTCAAACCAAACCTCCCCCTCTGCTTTTAGGAGGAAAAATAGACCCGTCGAAAAACCCAAAGGATATCCCACTGAGGTCGCCACACTAGTTACCCATCAGTTGAGGCACATTATAGGTATTAGTCCAACATAAATTTCATATATCAAAAAGTCGATAAGAGTTTAAAGTCCACAAACAGATCAAGGAATTTCATTGATTCTCATTTTTTATTTTTCTTTCTTGTATTGTCCAAGTATCATTACAACACATAACAGCCATTACTCGTTTTTTGTTATGACTTCACATCAGTTATCTGAACGTTCTCTCCTGTTTAACCTATAGTGCTCTCAAACCAAACCTCCCCCTCTGCTTTTAGGAGGAAAAATATACCCGTCGAAAAACCCAAAGGATATCCCACTGAGGTCACCACACTAGTTACCTATCAGTTGAGGCACATTATAGGTATTAGTCCAACATAAATTTCATATATCAAAAAGTCGATAAGATTTTAAAGTCCACAAACAGATCAAGGAATTTCATTGATTCTCATTTTTTTTTTTTTCTTGTATTGTCCAAGTATCATTACAACACATAACAGCCATTACTCGTTTTTTGGTATGACTTCACATCAGTTATCTGAACGTTTTCTCTCCTGTTTAACCTATCGTGCTCTCAAACCAAACCTCCCCCTCTGCTTTTAGGAGGAAAAATAGACCAGTCGAAAAACCCAAAGGGTATCCCACTGAGGTCACCACACTAGTTACCCATCAGTTGAGGCACATTATAGGTATTAGTCCAACATAAATTTCATATATCAAAAAGTCGATAAGAGTTTAAAGTCCACAAACAGATCAAGGAATTTCATTGATTCTCATTTTTTATTTTTCTTCCTTGTATTGTCCAAGTATCATTACAACACATAACAGCCATTACTCGTTTTTTGTTATGACTTCACATCAGTTATCTGAACGTTTTCTCTCCTGTTTAACCTATAGTGCTCTCAAACTAAAACCTCCCCCTCTGCTTTTAGGAGAAAAAATAGACCCGTAGAAAAACCCAAAGGATATCCCACTGAGGTCGCCACACTAGTTACCCATCAGTTGAGGCACATTATAGGTATTAGTCCAACATAAATTTCATATATCAAAAAGTCGATAAGAGTTTAAAGTCCACAAACAGATCAAGGAATTTCATTGATTCTCATTTTTTATTTTTCTTTCTTGTATTGTCCAAGTATCATTACAACACATAACAGCCATTACTCGTTTTTTGTTATGACTTCACATCAGTTATCTGAACGTTCTCTCCTGTTTAACCTATAGTTCTCTCAAATAAAACCTCCCCCTCTGCTTTTAGGAGGAAAAATAGACCCGTCGAAAAACCCAAAGGATATCCCACTGAGGTCACCACACTAGTTACCTATCAGTTGAGGCACATTATAGGTATTAGTCCAACATAAATTTCATATATCAAAAAGTCGATAAGATTTTAAAGTCCACAAACAGATCAAGGAATTTCATTGATTCTCATTTCTTTTTTTTTTTCTTGTATTGTCCAAGTATCATTACAACACATAACAGCCATTACTCGTTTTTTGGTATGACTTCACATCAGTTATCTGAATGTTTTCTCTCCTGTTTAACCTATAGTGCTCTCAAACCAAACCTCCCCCTCTGCTTTTAGGAGGAAAATTAGACCCGTCGAAAAACCCAAAGGATATCCCACTGAGGTCACCACACTAGTTACCCATCAGTTGAGGCACATTATAGGTATTAGTCCAACATAAATTTCATATATCAAAAAGTCGATAAGAGTTTAAAGTCCACAAACAGATCAAGGAATTTCATTGATTCTCATTTTTTATTTTTCTTTCTTGTATTGTCCAAGTATCATTACAACACATAACAGCCATTACTCGTTTTTGTTATGACTTCACATCAGTTATCTGAACGTTCTCTCCTGTTTAACCTATAGTGCTCTCAAACCAAACCTCCCCCTCTGCTTTTAGGAGGAAAAATAGACCCGTCGAAAAACCCAAAGGATATCCCACTGAGGTCACCACACTAGTTACCTATCAGTTGAGGCAGATTATAGGTATTAGTCCAACATAAATTTCATATATCAAAAAGTCGATAAGATTTTAAAGTCCACAAACAGATCAAGGAATTTCATTGATTCTCATTTTTTTTTTTCTTGTATTGTCCAAGTATCATTACAACACATAACAGCCATTACTCGTTTTTTGGTCTGACTTCTCATCAGTTATCTGAACGTTTTCTCTCCTGTTTAACCTATGGTGCTCTCAAACCAAACCTCCCCCTCTGCTTTTAGGAGGAAAAAAAGACCCGTTGAAAAACCCAAAGGATATCCCACTGAGGTCACAACACTAGTTACCCATCAGTTGAGGCACATTATAGGTATTAGTCCAACATAAATTTCATATATCAAAAAGTCGATAAGAGTTTAAAGTCCACAAACACATCAAGGAATTTCATTGATTCTCATTTTTTATTTTTCTTTCTTGTATTGTCCAAGTATCATTACAACACATAACAGCCATTACTCGTTTTTTGTTATGACTTCACATCAGTTATCTGAACGTTCTCTCCTGTTTAACCTATAGTGCTCTCAAACCAAACCTCCCCCTCTGCTTTTAGGAGGAAAAATAGACCCGTCGAAAAACCCAAAGGATATCCCACTGAGGTCACCACACTAGTTACCTATCAGTTGAGGCACATTATAGGTATTAGTCCAACATAAATTTCATATATCAAAAAGTCGATAAGATTTTAAAGTCCACAAACAGATCAAGGAATTTCATTGATTCTCATTTTTTTTTTTTTCTTGTATTGTCCAAGTATCATTACAACACATAACAGCCATTACTCGTTTTTTGTTATGACTTCACATCAGTTATCTGAACGTTCTCTCCTGTTTAACCTATAGTTCTCTCAAACCAAACCTCCCCCTCTGCTTTTAGGAGGAAAATTAGACCCGTCGAAAAACCCAAAGGATATCCCACTGAGGTCACCACACTAGTTACCTATCAGTTGAGGCACATTATAGGTATTAGTCCAACATAAATTTCATATATCAAAAAGTCGATAAGAGTTTAAAGTCCACAAACAGATCAAGGAATTTCATTGATTCTCATTTTTTATTTTTCTTTCTTGTATTGTCCAAGTATCATTACAACACATAACAGCCATTACTCGTTTTTGATATGACTTCACATCAGTTATCTGAACGTTTTCACTCCTGTTTAACCTATAGTGCTCTCAAACCAAACCTCCCCCTCTGCTTTTAGGAGGAAAATTAGACCCGTCGAAAAACCCAAAGGATATCCCACTGAGGTCACCACACTAGTTACCCATCAGTTGAGGCACATTATAGGTATTAGTCCAACATAAATTTCATATATCAAAAAGTCGATAAGAGTTTAAAGTCCACAAACAGATCAAGGAATTTCATTGATTCTCATTTTTTATTTTTCTTTCTTGTATTGTCCAAGTATCATTACAACACATAACAGCCATTACTCGTTTTTGTTATGACTTCACATCAGTTATCTGAACGTTCTCTCCTGTTTAACCTATAGTGCTCTCAAACCAAACCTCCCCCTCTGCTTTTAGGAGGAAAAATATACCCGTCGAAAAACCCAAAGGATATCCCACTGAGGTCACCACACTAGTTACCTATCAGTTGAGGCAGATTATAGGTATTAGTCCAACATAAATTTCATATATCAAAAAGTCGATAAGATTTTAAAGTCCACAAACAGATCAAGGAATTTCATTGATTCTCATTTTTTTTTTTCTTGTATTGTCCAAGTATCATTACAACACATAACAGCCATTACTCGTTTTTTGGTATGACTTCACATCAGTTATCTGAACGTTTTCTCTCCTGTTTAACCTATAGTGCTCTCAAACCAAACCTCCCCCTCTGCTTTTAGGAGAAAAAATAGACCCGTCGAAAAACCCAAAGGATATCCCACTGAGGTCGCCACACTAGTTACCCATCAGTTGAGGCACATTATAGGTATTAGTCCAACATAAATTTCATATATCAAAAAGTCGATAAGAGTTTAAAGTCCACAAACAGATCAAGGAATTTCATTGATTCTCATTTTTTATTTTTCTTTCTTGTATTGTCCAAGTATCATTACAACACATAACAGCCATTACTCGTTTTTTGTTATGACTTCACATCAGTTATCTGAACGTTCTCTCCTGTTTAACCTATAGTTCTCTCAAACCAAACCTCCCCCTCTGCTTTTAGGAGGAAAATTAGACCCGTCGAAAAACCCAAAGGATATCCCACTGAGGTCACCACACTAGTTACCTATCAGTTGAGGCACATTATAGGTATTAGTCCAACATAAATTTCATATATCAAAAAGTCGATAAGAGTTTAAAGTCCACAAACAGATCAAGGAATTTCATTGATTCTCATTTTTTATTTTTCTTTCTTGTATTGTCCAAGTATCATTACAACACATAACAGCCATTACTCGTTTTTGATATGACTTCACATCAGTTATCTGAACGTTTTCACTCCTGTTTAACCTATAGTGCTCTCAAACCAAACCTCCCCCTCTGCTTTTAGGAGGAAAATTAGACCCGTCGAAAAACCCAAAGGATATCCCACTGAGGTCACCACACTAGTTACCCATCAGTTGAGGCACATTATAGGTATTAGTCCAACATAAATTTCATATATCAAAAAGTCGATAAGAGTTTAAAGTCCACAAACAGATCAAGGAATTTCATTGATTCTCATTTTTTATTTTTCTTTCTTGTATTGTCCAAGTATCATTACAACACATAACAGCCATTACTCGTTTTTGTTATGACTTCACATCAGTTATCTGAACGTTCTCTCCTGTTTAACCTATAGTGCTCTCAAACCAAACCTCCCCCTCTGCTTTTAGGAGGAAAAATATACCCGTCGAAAAACCCAAAGGATATCCCACTGAGGTCACCACACTAGTTACCTATCAGTTGAGGCAGATTATAGGTATTAGTCCAACATAAATTTCATATATCAAAAAGTCGATAAGATTTTAAAGTCCACAAACAGATCAAGGAATTTCATTGATTCTCATTTTTTTTTTTCTTGTATTGTCCAAGTATCATTACAACACATAACAGCCATTACTCGTTTTTTGGTATGACTTCACATCAGTTATCTGAACGTTTTCTCTCCTGTTTAACCTATAGTGCTCTCAAACCAAACCTCCCCCTCTGCTTTTAGGAGGAAAAAAAGACCCGTCGAAAAACCCAAAGGATATCCCACTGAGGTCACAACACTAGTTACCCATCAGTTGAGGCACATTATAGGTATTAGTCCAACATAAATTTCATATATCAAAAAGTCGATAAGAGTTTAAAGTCCACAAACACATCAAGGAATTTCATTGATTCTCATTTTTTCTTTTTCTTTCTTGTATTGTCCAAGTATCATTACAACACATAACAGCCATTACTCGTTTTTTGTTATGACTTCACATCAGTTATCTGAACGTTCTCTCCTGTTTAACCTATAGTGCTCTCAAACCAAACCTCCCCCTCTGCTTTTAGGAGGAAAAATAGACCCGTCGAAAAACCCAAAGGATATCCCACTGAGGTCACCACACTAGTTACCTATCAGTTGAGGCACATTATAGGTATTAGTCCAACATAAATTTCATATATCAAAAAGTCGATAAGATTTTAAAGTCCACAAACAGATCAAGGAATTTCATTGATTCTCATTTTTTTTTTTTCTTGTATTGTCCAAGTATCATTACAACACATAACAGCCATTACTCGTTTTTTGTTATGACTTCACATCAGTCATCTGAACGTTTTCTCTCCTGTTTAACCTATAGTGCTCTCAAACCAAACCTCCCCCTCTGCTTTTAGGAGAAAAAATAGACCCGTCGAAAAACCCAAAGGATATCCCACTGAGGTCGCCACACTAGTTACCCATCAGTTGAGGCACATTATAGGTATTAGTCCAACATAAATTTCATATATCAAAAAGTCGATAAGAGTTTAAAGTCCACAAACAGATCAAGGAATTTCATTGATTCTCATTTTTTATTTTTCTTTCTTGTATTGTCCAAGTATCATTACAACACATAACAGCCATTACTCGTTTTTTGTTATGACTTCACATCAGTTATCTGAACGTTCTCTCCTGTTTAACCTATAGTTCTCTCAAACCAAACCTCCCCCTCTGCTTTTAGGAGGAAAATTAGACCCGTCGAAAAACCCAAAGGATATCCCACTGAGGTCACCACACTAGTTACCTATCAGTTGAGGCACATTATAGGTATTAGTCCAACATAAATTTCATATATCAAAAAGTCGATAAGATTTTAAAGTCCACAAACAGATCAAGGAATTTCATTGATTCTCATTTTTTTTTTTTCTTATATTGTCCAAGTATCATTACAACACATAACAGCCATTACTCGTTTTTTGGTATGACTTCACATCAGTTATCTGAACGTTTTCTCTCCTGTTTAACCTATAGTGCTCTCAAACCAAACCTCCCCCTCTGCTTTTAGGAGGAAAATTAGACCCGTCGAAAAACCCAAAGGATATCCCACTGAGGTCACCACACTAGTTACCCATCAGTTGAGGCACATTATAGGTATTAGTCCAACATAAATTTCATATATCAAAAAGTCGATAAGAGTTTAAAGTCCACAAACAGATCAAGGAATTGCATTGATTCTCATTTTTTATTTTTCTTTCTTGTATTGTCCAAGTATCATTACAACACATAACAGCCATTACTCGTTTTTTGTTATGACTTCACATCAGTTATCTGAACGTTTTCTCTCCTGTTTAACCTATAGTGCTCTCAAACCAAACCTCCCCCTCTGCTTTTAGGAGGAAAAATAGACCCGTCGAAAAACCCAAAGGATATCCCACTGAGGTCACCACACTAGTTACCTATCAGTTGAGGCACATTATAGGTATTAGTCCAACATAAATTTCATATATCAAAAAGTCGATAAGATTTTAAAGTCCACAAACAGATCAAGGAATTTCATTGATTCTCATTTTTTTTTTTTTTTTCTTGTATTGTCCAAGTATCATTACAACACATAACAGCCATTACTCGTTTTTTGGTATGACTTCACATCAGTTATCTGAACGTTTTCTCTCCTGTTTAACCTATAGTGCTCTCAAACCAAACCTCCCCCTCTGCTTTTAGGAGGAAAAATAGACCCGTCGAAAAACCCAAAGGATATCCCACTGAGGTCACAACACTAGTTACCCATCAGTTGAGGCACATTATAGGTATTAGTCCAACATAAATTTCATATATCAAAAAGTCGATAAGAGTTTAAAGTCCACAAACAGATCAAGGAATTTCATTGATTCTCATTTTTTATTTTTCTTTCTTGTATTGTCCAAGTATCATTACAACACATAACAGCCATTACTCGTTTTTTGTTATGACTTCACATCAGTTATCTGAACGTTTTCTCTCCTGTTTAACCTATAGTGCTCTCAAACCAAACCTCCCCCTCTGCTTTTAGGAGGAAAAATAGAACCGTCGAAAAACCCAAAGGATATCCCACTGAGGTCACCACACTAGTTACCTATCAGTTGAGGCACATTATAGGTATTAGTCCAACATAAATTTCATATATCAAAAAGTCGATAAGATTTTAAAGTCCACAAACAGATCAAGGAATTTCATTGATTCTCATTTTTTATTTTTCTTCCTTGTATTGTCCAAGTATCATTACAACACATAACAGCCATTACTCGTTTTTTGTTATGACTTCACATCAGTTATCTGAACGTTTTCTCTCCTGTTTAACCTATAGTGCTCTCAAACCAAACCTCCCCCTCTGCTTTGAGGAGAAAAAATAGACCCGTCGAAAAACCCAAAGGATATCCCACTGAGGTCGCCACACTAGTTACCCATCAGTTGAGGCACATTATAGGTATTGGTCCAACATAAATTTCATATATCAAAAAGTCGATAAGAGTTTAAAGTCCACAAACAGATCAAGGAATTTCATTGATTCTCATTTTTTATTTTTCTTTCTTGTATTGTCCAAGTATCATTACAACACATAACAGCCATTACTCGTTTTTTGTTATGACTTCACATCAGTTATCTGAACGTTCTCTCCTGTTTAACCTATAGTGCTCTCAAACCAAACCACCCCCTCTGCTTTTAGGAGGAAAAATAGACCCGTCGAAAAACCCAAAGGATATCCCACTGAGGTCACCACACTAGTTACCTATCAGTTGAGGCACATTATAGGTATTAGTCCAACATAAATTTCATATATCAAAAAGTCGATAAGAGTTTAAAGTCCACAAACAGATCAAGGAATTTCATTGATTCTCATTTTTTATTTTTCTTTCTTGTATTGTCCAAGTATCATTACAACACATAACAGCCATTACTCGTTTTTTGTTATGACTTCACATCAGTTATCTGAACGTTTTCTCTCCTGTTTAACCTATAGTGCTCTCAAACCAAACCTCCCCCTCTGCTTTTAGGAGGAAAAATAGACCCGTCGAAAAACCCAAAGGATATCCCACTGAGGTCACCACACTAGTTACCCATCAGTTGAGGCACATTATATGTATTAGTCCAACATAAATTTCATATATCAAAAAGTCGATAAGAGTTTAAAGTCCACAAACAGATCAAGGAATTTCATTGATTCTCATTTTTTATTTTTCTTTCTTGTATTGTCCAAGTATCATTACAACACATAACAGCCATTACTCGTTTTTTGATATGACTTCACATCAGTTATCTGAACGTTTTCACTCCTGTTTAACCTATAGTGCTCTCAAACCAAACCTCCCCCTCTGCTTTTAGGAGGAAAAATAGACCCGTCGAAAAACCCAAAGGATATCCCACTGTGGTCACCACACTAGTTACAGATCAGTTAAGGCACATTATAGGTATTAGTCCAACATAAATTTCATATATCAAAAAGTCGATAAGAGTTTAAAGTCCACAAACAGATCAAGGAATTTCAATGATTCTCATTTTTTATTTTTCTTTCTTGTATTGTCCAAATATCATTACAACACATAACAGCCATTACTCGTTTTTTGTTATGACTTCACATCAGTTATCTGAACGTTTTCTCTCCTGTTTAACCTATAGTGCTCTCAAACCAAACCTCCCCCTCTGCTTTTAGGAGGAAAAATAGACCCGTCGAAAAACCCAAAGGATATCCCACTGAGGTCACAACACTAGTTACCCATCAGTTGAGGCACATTATAGGTATTAGTCCAACATAAATTTCATATATCAAAAAGTCGATAAGAGTTTAAAGTCCACAAACAGATCAAGGAATTTCATTGATTCTCATTTTTTATTTTTCTTTCTTGTATTGTCCAAGTATCATTACAACACATAACAGCCATTACTCGTTTTTTGTTATGACTTCACATCAGTTATCTGAACGTTTTCTCTCCTGTTTAACCTATAGTGCTCTCAAACCAAACCTCCCCCTCTGCTTTTAGGAGGAAAAATAGAACCGTCGAAAAACCCAAAGGATATCCCACTGAGGTCACCACACTAGTTACCTATCAGTTGAGGCACATTATAGGTATTAGTCCAACATAAATTTCATATATCAAAAAGTCGATAAGATTTTAAAGTCCACAAACAGATCAAGGAATTTCATTGATTCTCATTTTTTATTTTTCTTCCTTGTATTGTCCAAGTATCATTACAACACATAACAGCCATTACTCGTTTTTTGTTATGACTTCACATCAGTTATCTGAACGTTTTCTCTCCTGTTTAACCTATAGTGCTCTCAAACCAAACCTCCCCCTCTGCTTTGAGGAGAAAAAATAGACCCGTCGAAAAACCCAAAGGATATCCCACTGAGGTCGCCACACTAGTTACCCATCAGTTGAGGCACATTATAGGTATTGGTCCAACATAAATTTCATATATCAAAAAGTCGATAAGAGTTTAAAGTCCACAAACAGATCAAGGAATTTCATTGATTCTCATTTTTTATTTTTCTTTCTTGTATTGTCCAAGTATCATTACAACACATAACAGCCATTACTCGTTTTTTGTTATGACTTCACATCAGTTATCTGAACGTTCTCTCCTGTTTAACCTATAGTGCTCTCAAACCAAACCACCCCCTCTGCTTTTAGGAGGAAAAATAGACCCGTCGAAAAACCCAAAGGATATCCCACTGAGGTCACCACACTAGTTACCTATCAGTTGAGGCACATTATAGGTATTAGTCCAACATAAATTTCATATATCAAAAAGTCGATAAGAGTTTAAAGTCCACAAACAGATCAAGGAATTTCATTGATTCTCATTTTTTATTTTTCTTTCTTGTATTGTCCAAGTATCATTACAACACATAACAGCCATTACTCGTTTTTTGTTATGACTTCACATCAGTTATCTGAACGTTTTCTCTCCTGTTTAACCTATAGTGCTCTCAAACCAAACCTCCCCCTCTGCTTTTAGGAGGAAAAATAGACCCGTCGAAAAACCCAAAGGATATCCCACTGAGGTCACCACACTAGTTACCCATCAGTTGAGGCACATTATATGTATTAGTCCAACATAAATTTCATATATCAAAAAGTCGATAAGAGTTTAAAGTCCACAAACAGATCAAGGAATTTCATTGATTCTCATTTTTTATTTTTCTTTCTTGTATTGTCCAAGTATCATTACAACACATAACAGCCATTACTCGTTTTTTGATATGACTTCACATCAGTTATCTGAACGTTTTCACTCCTGTTTAACCTATAGTGCTCTCAAACCAAACCTCCCCCTCTGCTTTTAGGAGGAAAAATAGACCCGTCGAAAAACCCAAAGGATATCCCACTGTGGTCACCACACTAGTTACAGATCAGTTAAGGCACATTATAGGTATTAGTCCAACATAAATTTCATATATCAAAAAGTCGATAAGAGTTTAAAGTCCACAAACAGATCAAGGAATTTCAATGATTCTCATTTTTTATTTTTCTTTCTTGTATTGTCCAAATATCATTACAACACATAACAGCCATTACTCGTTTTTTGTTATGACTTCACATCAGTTATCTGAACGTTTTCTCTCCTGTTTAACCTATAGTGCTCTCAAACCAAACCTCCCCCTCTGCTTTTAGGAGGAAAAATAGACCCGTCGAAAAACCCAAAGGATATCCCACTGTGGTCACCACACTAGTTACCCATCAGTTGAGGCACATTATAGGTATTAGTCCAACATAAATTTCATATATCAAAAAGTCGATAAGAGTTTAAAGTCCACAAACAGATCAAGGAATTTCATTGATTCTCATTATTTTTTTTTTCTTGTATTGTCCAAGTATCATTACAACACATAACAGCCATTACTCGTTTTTTGGTATGACTTCACATCAGTTATCTGAAAGTTTTCTCTCCTGTTTAACCTATAGTGCTCTCAAACCAAACCTCCCCCTCTGCTTTTAGGAGGAAAAATAGACCCGTCGAAAAACCCAAAGGATATCCCACTGAGGTCACCACACTAGTTACCCATCAGTTGAGGCACATTATAGGTATTAGTCCAACATAAATTTCATATATCAAAAAGTCGATAAGAGTTTAAAGTCCACAAACACATTAAGGAATTTCATTGATTCTCATTTTTTATGTTTCTTTCTTGTATTGTCCAAGTATCATTACAACACATAACAGCCATTACTCGTTTTTTGTTATGACTTCACATCAGTTATCTGAACGTTTTCTCTCCTGTTTAACCTATAGTGCTCTCAAACCAAACCTCCCCCTCTGCTTTTAGGAGGAAAAATAGACCCGTCGAAAAACCCAAAGGATATCCCACTGAGGTCACCACACTAGTTACCCATCAGTTGAGGCATATTATAGGTATTAGTCCAACATAAATTTCATATATCAAAAAGTCGATAAGAGTTTAAAGTCCACAAACAGATCAAGGAATTTCATTGATTCTCATTTTTTATTTTTCTTTCTTGTATTGTCCAAGTATCATTACAACACATAACAGCCATTACTCGTTTTTTGTTATGACTTCACATCAGTTATCTGAACGTTTTCTCTCCTGTTTAACCTATAGTGCTCTCAAACCAAACCTCCCCCTCTGCTTTTAGGAGGAAAAATAGACCCGTCGAAAAACCCAAAGGATATCCCACTGAGGTCACCACACTAGTTACCCATCAGTTGAGGCACATTATATGTATTAGTCCAACATAAATTTCATATATCAAAAAGTCGATAAGAGTTTAAAGTCCACAAACAGATCAAGGAATTTCAATGATTCTCATTTTTTATTTTTCTTTCTTGTATTGTCCAAGTATCATTACAACACATAACAGCCATTACTCGTTTTTTGTTATGACTTCACATCAGTTATCTGAACGTTTTCTCTCCTGTTTAACCTATAGTGCTCTCAAACCAAACCTCCCCCTCTGCTTTTAGGAGGAAAAAAAGACCCGTCGAAAAACCCAAAGGATATCCCACTGAGGTCACAACACTAGTTACCCATCAGTTGAGGCACATTATAGGTATTAGTCCAACATAAATTTCATATATCAAAAAGTCGATAAGAGTTTAAAGTCCACAAACACATCAAGGAATTTCATTGATTCTCATTTTTTATTTTTCTTTCTTGTATTGTCCAAGTATCATTACAACACATAACAGCCATTACTCGTTTTTTGTTATGACTTCACATCAGTTATCTGAACGTTTTCTCTCCTGTTTAACCTATAGTGCTCTCAAACCAAACCTCCCCCTCTGCTTTTAGGAGGAAAAATAGACCCGTCGAAAAACCCAAAGGATATCCCACTGAGGTCGCCACACTAGTTACCCATCAGTTGAGGCACATTATAGGTATTAGTCCAACATAAATTTCATATATCAAAAAGTCGATAAGAGTTTAAAGTCCACAAACAGATCAAGGAATTTCATTGATTCTCATTTTTTATTTTTCTTTCTTGTATTGTCCAAGTATCATTACAACACATAACAGCCATTACTCGTTTTTTGTTATGACTTCACATCAGTTATCTGAACGTTCTCTCCTGTTTAACCTATAGTGCTCTCAAACCAAACCTCCCCCTCTGCTTTTAGGAGGAAAAATAGACCCGTCGAAAAACCCAAAGGATATCCCACTGAGGTCACCACACTAGTTACCTATCAGTTGAGGCACATTATAGGTATTAGTCCAACATAAATTTCATATATCAAAAAGTCGATAAGATTTTAAAGTCCACAAACAGATCAAGGAATTTCATTGATTCTCATTTTTTTTTTTTTTCTTGTATTGTCCAAGTATCATTACAACACATAACAGCCATTATTCGTTTTTTGTTATGACTTCACATCAGTTATCTGAACGTTTTCTCTCCTGTTTAACCTATAGTGCTCTCAAACCAAACCTCCCCCTCTGCTTTTAGGAGAAAAAATAGACCCGTCGAAAAACCCAAAGGATATCCCACTGAGGTCGCCACACCAGTTACCCATCAGTTGAGGCACATTATAGGTATTAGTCCAACATAAATTTCATATATCAAAAAGTCGATAAGAGTTTAAAGTCCACAAACAGATCAAGGAATTTCATTGATTCTCATTTTTTATTTTTCTTTCTTGTATTGTCCAAGTATCATTACAACACATAACAGCCATTACTCGTTTTTTGTTATGACTTCACATCAGTTATCTGAACGTTCTCTCCTGTTTAACCTATAGTTCTCTCAAACCAAACCTCCCCCTCTGCTTTTAGGAGGAAAAATAGACCCGTCGAAAAACCCAAAGGATATCCCACTGAGGTCACCACACTAGTTACCTATCAGTTGAGGCATATTATAGGTATTAGTCCAACATAAATTTCATATATCAAAAAGTCGATAAGATTTTAAAGTCCACAAACAGATCAAGGAATTTCATTGATTCTCATTTTTTTTTTTTTCTTGTATTGTCCAAGTATCATTACAACACATAACAGCCATTACTCGTTTTTTGGTATGACTTCACATCAGTTATCTGAACGTTTTCTCTCCTGTTTAACCTATAGTGCTCTCAAACCAAACCTCCCCCTCTGCTTTTAGGAGGAAAATTAGACCCGTCGAAAAACCCAAAGGATATCCCACTGAGGTCACCACACTAGTTACCCATCAGTTGAGGCACATTATAGGTATTAGTCCAACATAAATTTCATATATCAAAAAGTCGATAAGAGTTTAAAGTCCACAAACAGATCAAGGAATTTCATTGATTCTCATTTTTTATTTTTCTTTCTTGTATTGTCCATGTATCATTACAACACATAACAGCCATTACTCGTTTTTTGTTATGACTTCACATCAGTTATCTGAACGTTTTCTCTCCTGTTTAACCTATAGTGTTCTCAAACCAAACCTCCCCCTCTGCTTTTAGGAGGAAAAATAGACCCGTCGAAAAACCCAAAGGATATCCCACTGAGGTCACCACACTAGTTACCTATCAGTTGAGGCACATTATAGGTATTAGTCCAACATAAATTTCATATATCAAAAAGTCGATAAGATTTTAAAGTCCACAAACAGATCAAGGAATTTCATTGATTCTCATTTTTTTTTTTTTCTTGTATTGTCCAAGTATCATTACAACACATAACAGCCATTACTCGTTTTTTGGTATGACTTCACATCAGTTATCTGAACGTTTTCTCTCCTGTTTAACCTATAGTGCTCTCAAACCAAACCTCCCCCTCTGCTTTTAGGAGGAAAAATAGACCCGTCGAAAAACCCAAAGGATATCCCACTGAGGTCACCACACTAGTTACCCATCAGTTGAGGCACATTATAGGTATTAGTCCAACATAAATTTCATATATCAAAAAGTCGATAAGAGTTTAAAGTCCACAAACAGATCAAGGAATTTCATTGATTCTCATTATTTTTTTTTTCTTGTATTGTCCAAGTATCATTACAACACATAACAGCCATTACTCGTTTTTTGGTATGACTTCACATCAGTTATCTGAAAGTTTTCTCTCCTGTTTAACCTATAGTGCTCTCAAACCAAACCTCCCCCTCTGCTTTTAGGAGGAAAAATAGACCCGTCGAAAAACCCAAAGGATATCCCACTGAGGTCACCACACTAGTTACCCATCAGTTGAGGCACATTATAGGTATTAGTCCAACATAAATTTCATATATCAAAAAGTCGATAAGAGTTTAAAGTCCACAAACACATTAAGGAATTTCATTGATTCTCATTTTTTATGTTTCTTTCTTGTATTGTCCAAGTATCATTACAACACATAACAGCCATTACTCGTTTTTTGTTATGACTTCACATCAGTTATCTGAACGTTTTCTCTCCTGTTTAACCTATAGTGCTCTCAAACCAAACCTCCCCCTCTGCTTTTAGGAGGAAAAATAGACCCGTCGAAAAACCCAAAGGATATCCCACTGAGGTCACCACACTAGTTACCCATCAGTTGAGGCATATTATAGGTATTAGTCCAACATAAATTTCATATATCAAAAAGTCGATAAGAGTTTAAAGTCCACAAACAGATCAAGGAATTTCATTGATTCTCATTTTTTATTTTTCTTTCTTGTATTGTCCAAGTATCATTACAACACATAACAGCCATTACTCGTTTTTTGTTATGACTTCACATCAGTTATCTGAACGTTTTCTCTCCTGTTTAACCTATAGTGCTCTCAAACCAAACCTCCCCCTCTGCTTTTAGGAGGAAAAATAGACCCGTCGAAAAACCCAAAGGATATCCCACTGAGGTCACCACACTAGTTACCCATCAGTTGAGGCACATTATATGTATTAGTCCAACATAAATTTCATATATCAAAAAGTCGATAAGAGTTTAAAGTCCACAAACAGATCAAGGAATTTCAATGATTCTCATTTTTTATTTTTCTTTCTTGTATTGTCCAAGTATCATTACAACACATAACAGCCATTACTCGTTTTTTGTTATGACTTCACATCAGTTATCTGAACGTTTTCTCTCCTGTTTAACCTATAGTGCTCTCAAACCAAACCTCCCCCTCTGCTTTTAGGAGGAAAAAAAGACCCGTCGAAAAACCCAAAGGATATCCCACTGAGGTCACAACACTAGTTACCCATCAGTTGAGGCACATTATAGGTATTAGTCCAACATAAATTTCATATATCAAAAAGTCGATAAGAGTTTAAAGTCCACAAACACATCAAGGAATTTCATTGATTCTCATTTTTTATTTTTCTTTCTTGTATTGTCCAAGTATCATTACAACACATAACAGCCATTACTCGTTTTTTGTTATGACTTCACATCAGTTATCTGAACGTTTTCTCTCCTGTTTAACCTATAGTGCTCTCAAACCAAACCTCCCCCTCTGCTTTTAGGAGGAAAAATAGACCCGTCGAAAAACCCAAAGGATATCCCACTGAGGTCGCCACACTAGTTACCCATCAGTTGAGGCACATTATAGGTATTAGTCCAACATAAATTTCATATATCAAAAAGTCGATAAGAGTTTAAAGTCCACAAACAGATCAAGGAATTTCATTGATTCTCATTTTTTATTTTTCTTTCTTGTATTGTCCAAGTATCATTACAACACATAACAGCCATTACTCGTTTTTTGTTATGACTTCACATCAGTTATCTGAACGTTCTCTCCTGTTTAACCTATAGTGCTCTCAAACCAAACCTCCCCCTCTGCTTTTAGGAGGAAAAATAGACCCGTCGAAAAACCCAAAGGATATCCCACTGAGGTCACCACACTAGTTACCTATCAGTTGAGGCACATTATAGGTATTAGTCCAACATAAATTTCATATATCAAAAAGTCAATAAGATTTTAAAGTCCACAAACAGATCAAGGAATTTCATTGATTCTCATTTCTTTTTTTTTTCTTGTATTGTCCAAGTATCATTACAACACATAACAGCCATTATTCGTTTTTTGTTATGACTTCACATCAGTTATCTGAACGTTTTCTCTCCTGTTTAACCTATAGTGCTCTCAAACCAAACCTCCCCCTCTGCTTTTAGGAGAAAAAATAGACCCGTCGAAAAACCCAAAGGATATCCCACTGAGGTCGCCACACCAGTTACCCATCAGTTGAGGCACATTATAGGTATTAGTCCAACATAAATTTCATATATCAAAAAGTCGATAAGAGTTTAAAGTCCACAAACAGATCAAGGAATTTCATTGATTCTCATTTTTTATTTTTCTTTCTTGTATTGTCCAAGTATCATTACAACACATAACAGCCATTACTCGTTTTTTGTTATGACTTCACATCAGTTATCTGAACGTTCTCTCCTGTTTAACCTATAGTTCTCTCAAACCAAACCTCCCCCTCTGCTTTTAGGAGGAAAAATAGACCCGTCGAAAAACCCAAAGGATATCCCACTGAGGTCACCACACTAGTTACCTATCAGTTGAGGCATATTATAGGTATTAGTCCAACATAAATTTCATATATCAAAAAGTCGATAAGATTTTAAAGTCCACAAACAGATCAAGGAATTTCATTGATTCTCATTTTTTTTTTTTTTCTTGTATTGTCCAAGTATCATTACAACACATAACAGCCATTACTCGTTTTTTGGTATGACTTCACATCAGTTATCTGAACGTTTTCTCTCCTGTTTAACCTATAGTGCTCTCAAACCAAACCTCCCCCTCTGCTTTTAGGAGGAAAATTAGACCCGTCGAAAAACCCAAAGGATATCCCACTGAGGTCACCACACTAGTTACCCATCAGTTGAGGCACATTATAGGTATTAGTCCAACATAAATTTCATATATCAAAAAGTCGATAAGAGTTTAAAGTCCACAAACAGATCAAGGAATTTCATTGATTCTCATTTTTTATTTTTCTTTCTTGTATTGTCCATGTATCATTACAACACATAACAGCCATTACTCGTTTTTTGTTATGACTTCACATCAGTTATCTGAACGTTTTCTCTCCTGTTTAACCTATAGTGTTCTCAAACCAAACCTCCCCCTCTGCTTTTAGGAGGAAAAATAGACCCGTCGAAAAACCCAAAGGATATCCCACTGAGGTCACCACACTAGTTACCTATCAGTTGAGGCACATTATAGGTATTAGTCCAACATAAATTTCATATATCAAAAAGTCGATAAGATTTTAAAGTCCACAAACAGATCAAGGAATTTCATTGATTCTCATTTTTTTTTTTTTCTTGTATTGTCCAAGTATCATTACAACACATAACAGCCATTACTCGTTTTTTGGTATGACTTCACATCAGTTATCTGAACGTTTTCTCTCCTGTTTAACCTATAGTGCTCTCAAACCAAACCTCCCCCTCTGCTTTTAGGAGGAAAAATAGACCCGTCGAAAAACCCAAAGGATATCCCACTGAGGTCACAACACTAGTTACCCATCAGTTGAGGCACATTATAGGTATTAGTCCAACATAAATTTCATATATCAAAAAGTCGATAAGAGTTTAAAGTCCACAAACAGATCAAGGAATTTCATTGATTCTCATTTTTTATTTTTCTTTCTTGTATTGTCCAAGTATCATTACAACACATAACAGCCATTACTCGTTTTTTGTTATGACTTCACATCAGTTATCTGAACGTTTTCTCTCCTGTTTAACCTATAGTGCTCTCAAACCAAACCTCCCCCTCTGCTTTTAGGAGGAAAAATAGAACCGTCGAAAAACCCAAAGGATATCCCACTGAGGTCACCACACTAGTTACCTATCAGTTGAGGCACATTATAGGTATTAGTCCAACATAAATTTCATATATCAAAAAGTCGATAAGATTTTAAAGTCCACAAACAGATCAAGGAATTTCATTGATTCTCATTTTTTATTTTTCTTCCTTGTATTGTCCAAGTATCATTACAACACATAACAGCCATTACTCGTTTTTTGTTATGACTTCACATCAGTTATCTGAACGTTTTCTCTCCTGTTTAACCTATAGTGCTCTCAAACCAAACCTCCCCCTCTGCTTTGAGGAGAAAAAATAGACCCGTCGAAAAACCCAAAGGATATCCCACTGAGGTCGCCACACTAGTTACCCATCAGTTGAGGCACATTATAGGTATTAGTCCAACATAAATTTCATATATCAAAAAGTCGATAAGAGTTTAAAGTCCACAAACAGATCAAGGAATTTCATTGATTCTCATTTTTTATTTTTCTTTCTTGTATTGTCCAAGTATCATTACAACACATAACAGCCATTACTCGTTTTTTGTTATGACTTCACATCAGTTATCTGAACGTTCTCTCCTGTTTAACCTATAGTTCTCTCAAACCAAACCTCCCCCTCTGCTTTTAGGAGGAAAAATAGACCCGTCGAAAAACCCAAAGGATATCCCACTGAGGTCACCACACTAGTTACCTATCAGTTGAGGCTCATTATAGGTATTAGTCCAACATAAATTTCATATATCAAAAAGTCGATAAGATTTTAAAGTCCACAAACAGATCAAGGAATTTCATTGATTCTCATTTTTTTTTTTTTTCTTGTATTGTCCAAGTATCATTACAACACATAACAGCCATTACTCGTTTTTTGTTATGACTTCACATCAGTTATCTGAACGTTTTCTCTCCTGTTTAACCTATAGTGCTCTCAAACCAAACCTCCCCCTCTGCTTTTAGGAGAAAAAATAGACCCGTCGAAAAACCCAAAGGATATCCCACTGAGGTCGCCACACCAGTTACCCATCAGTTGAGGCACATTATAGGTATTAGTCCAACATAAATTTCATATATCAAAAAGTCGATAAGAGTTTAAAGTCCACAAACAGATCAAGGAATTTCATTGATTCTCATTTTTTATTTTTCTTTCTTGTATTGTCCAAGTATCATTACAACACATAACAGCCATTACTCGTTTTTTGTTATGACTTCACATCAGTTATCTGAACGTTCTCTCCTGTTTAACCTATAGTTCTCTCAAACCAAACCTCCCCCTCTGCTTTTAGGAGGAAAAATAGACCCGTCGAAAAACCCAAAGGATATCCCACTGAGGTCACCACACTAGTTACCTATCAGTTGAGGCATATTATAGGTATTAGTCCAACATAAATTTCATATATCAAAAAGTCGATAAGATTTTAAAGTCCACAAACAGATCAAGGAATTTCATTGATTCTCATTTTTTTTTTTTTTCTTGTATTGTCCAAGTATCATTACAACACATAACAGCCATTACTCGTTTTTTGGTATGACTTCACATCAGTTATCTGAACGTTTTCTCTCCTGTTTAACCTATAGTGCTCTCAAACCAAACCTCCCCCTCTGCTTTTAGGAGGAAAATTAGACCCG
The DNA here is from genome assembly GCF_964204655.1 of Triturus cristatus. Taxonomy (NCBI): domain Eukaryota; kingdom Metazoa; phylum Chordata; class Amphibia; order Caudata; family Salamandridae; genus Triturus; species Triturus cristatus. Next base: position 262,631 of record NW_028187673.1, read on the forward strand.
TCGAAAAACCCAAAGGATATCCCACTGAGGTCACCACACTAGTTACCCATCAGTTGAGGCACATTATAGGTATTAGTCCAACATAAATTTCATATATCAAAAAGTCGATAAGAGTTTAAAGTCCACAAACAGATCAAGGAATTTCATTGATTCTCATTTTTTATTTTTCTTTCTTGTATTGTCCATGTATCATTACAACACATAACAGCCATTACTCGTTTTTTGTTATGACTTCACATCAGTTATCTGAACGTTTTCTCTCCTGTTTAACCTATAGTGCTCTCAAACCAAACCTCCCCCTCTGCTTTTAGGAGGAAAAATAGACCCGTCGAAAAACCCAAAGGATATCCCACTGAGGTCACCACACTAGTTACCTATCAGTTGAGGCACATTATAGGTATTAGTCCAACATAAATTTCATATATCAAAAAGTCGATAAGATTTTAAAGTCCACAAACAGATCAAGGAATTTCATTGATTCTCATTTTTTTTTTTTTTCTTGTATTGTCCAAGTATCATTACAACACATAACAGCCATTACTCGTTTTTTGGTATGACTTCACATCAGTTATCTGAACGTTTTCTCTCCTGTTTAACCTATAGTGCTCTCAAACCAAACCTCCCCCTCTGCTTTTAGGAGGAAAAATAGACCCGTCGAAAAACCCAAAGGATATCCCACTGAGGTCACAACACTAGTTACCCATCAGTTGAGGCACATTATAGGTATTAGTCCAACATAAATTTCATATATCAAAAAGTCGATAAGAGTTTAAAGTCCACAAACAGATCAAGGAATTTCATTGATTCTCATTTTTTATTTTTCTTTCTTGTATTGTCCAAGTATCATTACAACACATAACAGCCATTACTCGTTTTTTGTTATGACTTCACATCAGTTATCTGAACGTTTTCTCTCCTGTTTAACCTATAGTGCTCTCAAACCAAACCTCCCCCTCTGCTTTTAGGAGGAAAAATAGAACCGTCGAAAAACCCAAAGGATATCCCATTGAGGTCACCACACTAGTTACCTATCAGTTGAGGCACATTATAGGTATTAGTCCAACATAAATTTCATATATCAAAAAGTCGATAAGAGTTTAAAGTCCACAAACAGATCAAGGAATTTCATTGATTCTCATTTTTTATTTTTCTTTCTTGTATTGTCCAAGTATCATTACAACACATAACAGCCATTACTCGTTTTTTGTTATGACTTCACATCAGTTATCTGAACGTTCTCTCCTGTTTAACCTATAGTTCTCTCAAACCAAACCTCCCCCTCTGCTTTTAGGAGGAAAAATAGACCCGTCGAAAAACCCAAAGGATATCCCACTGAGGTCACCACACTAGTTACCTATCAGTTGAGGCATATTATAGGTATTAGTCCAACATAAATTTCATATATCAAAAAGTCGATAAGATTTTAAAGTCCACAAACAGATCAAGGAATTTCATTGATTCTCATTTTTTTTTTTTTCTTGTATTGTCCAAGTATCATTACAACACATAACAGCCATTACTCGTTTTTTGGTATGACTTCACATCAGTTATCTGAACGTTTTCCCTCCTGTTTAACCTATAGTGCTCTCAAACCAAACCTCCCCCTCTGCTTTTAGGAGGAAAATTAGACCCGTCGAAAAACCCAAAGGATATCCCACTGAGGTCACCACACTAGTTACCCATCAGTTGAGGCACATTATAGGTATTAGTCCAACATAAATTTCATATATCAAAAAGTCGATAAGAGTTTAAAGTCCACAAACAGATCAAGGAATTTCATTGATTCTCATTTTTTATTTTTCTTTCTTGTATTGTCCAAGTATCATTACAACACATAACAGCCATTACTCGTTTTTTGTTATGACTTCACATCAGTTATCTGAACGTTCTCTCCTGTTTAACCTATAGTTCTCTCAAACCAAACCTCCCCCTCTGCTTTTAGGAGGAAAAATAGACCCGTCGAAAAACCCAAAGGATATCCCACTGAGGTCACCACACTAGTTACCTATCAGTTGAGGCATATTATAGGTATTAGTCCAACATAAATTTCATATATCAAAAAGTCGATAAGATTTTAAAGTCCACAAACAGATCAAGGAATTTCATTGATTCTCATTTTTTTTTTTTTCTTGTATTGTCCAAGTATCATTACAACACATAACAGCCATTACTCGTTTTTTGGTATGACTTCACATCAGTTATCTGAACGTTTTCTCTCCTGTTTAACCTATAGTGCTCTCAAACCAAACCTCCCCCTCTGCTTTTAGGAGGAAAATTAGACCCGTCGAAAAACCCAAAGGATATCCCACTGAGGTCACCACACTAGTTACCCATCAGTTGAGGCACATTATAGGTATTAGTCCAACATAAATTTCATATATCAAAAAGTCGATAAGAGTTTAAAGTCCACAAACAGATCAAGGAATTTCATTGATTCTCATTTTTTATTTTTCTTTCTTGTATTGTCCATGTATCATTACAACACATAACAGCCATTACTCGTTTTTTGTTATGACTTCACATCAGTTATCTGAACGTTTTCTCTCCTGTTTAACCTATAGTGTTCTCAAACCAAACCTCCCCCTCTGCTTTTAGGAGGAAAAATAGACCCGTCGAAAAACCCAAAGGATATCCCACTGAGGTCACCACACTAGTTACCTATCAGTTGAGGCACATTATAGGTATTAGTCCAACATAAATTTCATATATCAAAAAGTCGATAAGATTTTAAAGTCCACAAACAGATCAAGGAATTTCATTGATTCTCATTTTTTTTTTTTTCTTGTATTGTCCAAGTATCATTACAACACATAACAGCCATTACTCGTTTTTTGGTATGACTTCACATCAGTTATCTGAACGTTTTCTCTCCTGTTTAACCTATAGTGCTCTCAAACCAAACCTCCCCCTCTGCTTTTAGGAGGAAAAATAGACCCGTCGAAAAACCCAAAGGATATCCCACTGAGGTCACAACACTAGTTACCCATCAGTTGAGGCACATTATAGGTATTAGTCCAACATAAATTTCATATATCAAAAAGTCGATAAGAGTTTAAAGTCCACAAACAGATCAAGGAATTTCATTGATTCTCATTTTTTATTTTTCTTTCTTGTATTGTCCAAGTATCATTACAACACATAACAGCCATTACTCGTTTTTTGTTATGACTTCACATCAGTTATCTGAACGTTTTCTCTCCTGTTTAACCTATAGTGCTCTCAAACCAAACCTCCCCCTCTGCTTTTAGGAGGAAAAATAAAACCGTCGAAAAACCCAAAGGATATCCCACTGAGGTCACCACACTAGTTACCTATCAGTTGAGGCACATTATAGGTATTAGTCCAACATAAATTTCATATATCAAAAAGTCGATAAGATTTTAAAGTCCACAAACAGATCAAGGAATTTCATTGATTCTCATTTTTTATTTTTCTTCCTTGTATTGTCCAAGTATCATTACAACACATAACAGCCATTACTCGTTTTTTGTTATGACTTCACATCAGTTATCTGAACGTTTTCTCTCCTGTTTAACCTATAGTGCTCTCAAACCAAACCTCCCCCTCTGCTTTGAGGAGAAAAAATAGACCCGTCGAAAAACCCAAAGGATATCCCACTGAGGTCGCCACACTAGTTACCCATCAGTTGAGGCACATTATAGGTATTAGTCCAACATAAATTTCATATATCAAAAAGTCGATAAGAGTTTAAAGTCCACAAACAGATCAAGGAATTTCATTGATTCTCATTTTTTATTTTTCTTTCTTGTATTGTCCAAGTATCATTACAACACATAACAGCCATTACTCGTTTTTTGTTATGACTTCACATCAGTTATCTGAACGTTCTCTCCTGTTTAACCTATAGTTCTCTCAAACCAAACCTCCCCCTCTGCTTTTAGGAGGAAAAATAGACCCGTCGAAAAACCCAAAGGATATCCCACTGAGGTCACCACACTAGTTACCTATCAGTTGAGGCTCATTATAGGTATTAGTCCAACATAAATTTCATATATCAAAAAGTCGATAAGATTTTAAAGTCCACAAACAGATCAAGGAATTTCATTGATTCTCATTTTTTTTTTTTTTCTTGTATTGTCCAAGTATCATTACAACACATAACAGCCATTACTCGTTTTTTGTTATGACTTCACATCAGTTATCTGAACGTTTTCTCTCCTGTTTAACCTATAGTGCTCTCAAACCAAACCTCCCCCTCTGCTTTTAGGAGAAAAAATAGACCCGTCGAAAAACCCAAAGGATATCCCACTGAGGTCGCCACACCAGTTACCCATCAGTTGAGGCACATTATAGGTATTAGTCCAACATAAATTTCATATATCAAAAAGTCGATAAGAGTTTAAAGTCCACAAACAGATCAAGGAATTTCATTGATTCTCATTTTTTATTTTTCTTTCTTGTATTGTCCAAGTATCATTACAACACATAACAGCCATTACTCGTTTTTTGTTATGACTTCACATCAGTTATCTGAACGTTCTCTCCTGTTTAACCTATAGTTCTCTCAAACCAAACCTCCCCCTCTGCTTTTAGGAGGAAAAATAGACCCGTCGAAAAACCCAAAGGATATCCCACTGAGGTCACCACACTAGTTACCTATCAGTTGAGGCATATTATAGGTATTAGTCCAACATAAATTTCATATATCAAAAAGTCGATAAGATTTTAAAGTCCACAAACAGATCAAGGAATTTCATTGATTCTCATTTTTTTTTTTTTTCTTGTATTGTCCAAGTATCATTACAACACATAACAGCCATTACTCGTTTTTTGGTATGACTTCACATCAGTTATCTGAACGTTTTCTCTCCTGTTTAACCTATAGTGCTCTCAAACCAAACCTCCCCCTCTGCTTTTAGGAGGAAAATTAGACCCGTCGAAAAACCCAAAGGATATCCCACTGAGGTCACCACACTAGTTACCCATCAGTTGAGGCACATTATAGGTATTAGTCCAACATAAATTTCATATATCAAAAAGTCGATAAGAGTTTAAAGTCCACAAACAGATCAAGGAATTTCATTGATTCTCATTTTTTATTTTTCTTTCTTGTATTGTCCATGTATCATTACAACACATAACAGCCATTACTCGTTTTTTGTTATGACTTCACATCAGTTATCTGAACGTTTTCTCTCCTGTTTAACCTATAGTGCTCTCAAACCAAACCTCCCCCTCTGCTTTTAGGAGGAAAAATAGACCCGTCGAAAAACCCAAAGGATATCCCACTGAGGTCACCACACTAGTTACCTATCAGTTGAGGCACATTATAGGTATTAGTCCAACATAAATTTCATATATCAAAAAGTCGATAAGATTTTAAAGTCCACAAACAGATCAAGGAATTTCATTGATTCTCATTTTTTTTTTTTTTCTTGTATTGTCCAAGTATCATTACAACACATAACAGCCATTACTCGTTTTTTGGTATGACTTCACATCAGTTATCTGAACGTTTTCTCTCCTGTTTAACCTATAGTGCTCTCAAACCAAACCTCCCCCTCTGCTTTTAGGAGGAAAAATAGACCCGTCGAAAAACCCAAAGGATATCCCACTGAGGTCACAACACTAGTTACCCATCAGTTGAGGCACATTATAGGTATTAGTCCAACATAAATTTCATATATCAAAAAGTCGATAAGAGTTTAAAGTCCACAAACAGATCAAGGAATTTCATTGATTCTCATTTTTTATTTTTCTTTCTTGTATTGTCCAAGTATCATTACAACACATAACAGCCATTACTCGTTTTTTGTTATGACTTCACATCAGTTATCTGAACGTTTTCTCTCCTGTTTAACCTATAGTGCTCTCAAACCAAACCTCCCCCTCTGCTTTTAGGAGGAAAAATAGAACCGTCGAAAAACCCAAAGGATATCCCACTGAGGTCACCACACTAGTTACCTATCAGTTGAGGCACATTATAGGTATTAGTCCAACATAAATTTCATATATCAAAAAGTCGATAAGATTTTAAAGTCCACAAACAGATCAAGGAATTTCATTGATTCTCATTTTTTATTTTTCTTCCTTGTATTGTCCAAGTATCATTACAACACATAACAGCCATTACTCGTTTTTTGTTATGACTTCACATCAGTTATCTGAACGTTTTCTCTCCTGTTTAACCTATAGTGCTCTCAAACCAAACCTCCCCCTCTGCTTTGAGGAGAAAAAATAGACCCGTCGAAAAACCCAAAGGATATCCCACTGAGGTCGCCACACTAGTTACCCATCAGTTGAGGCACATTATAGGTATTAGTCCAACATAAATTTCATATATCAAAAAGTCGATAAGAGTTTAAAGTCCACAAACAGATCAAGGAATTTCATTGATTCTCATTTTTTATTTTTCTTTCTTGTATTGTCCAAGTATCATTACAACACATAACAGCCATTACTCGTTTTTTGTTATGACTTCACATCAGTTATCTGAACGTTCTCTCCTGTTTAACCTATAGTTCTCTCAAACCAAACCTCCCCCTCTGCTTTTAGGAGGAAAAATAGACCCGTCGAAAAACCCAAAGGATATCCCACTGAGGTCACCACACTAGTTACCTATCAGTTGAGGCATATTATAGGTATTAGTCCAACATAAATTTCATATATCAAAAAGTCGATAAGATTTTAAAGTCCACAAACAGATCAAGGAATTTCATTGATTCTCATTTTTTTTTTTTTCTTGTATTGTCCAAGTATCATTACAACACATAACAGCCATTACTCGTTTTTTGGTATGACTTCACATCAGTTATCTGAACGTTTTCCCTCCTGTTTAACCTATAGTGCTCTCAAACCAAACCTCCCCCTCTGCTTTTAGGAGGAAAATTAGACCCGTCGAAAAACCCAAAGGATATCCCACTGAGGTCACCACACTAGTTACCCATCAGTTGAGGCACATTATAGGTATTAGTCCAACATAAATTTCATATATCAAAAAGTCGATAAGAGTTTAAAGTCCACAAACAGATCAAGGAATTTCATTGATTCTCATTTTTTATTTTTCTTTCTTGTATTGTCCATGTATCATTACAACACATAACAGCCATTACTCGTTTTTTGTTATGACTTCACATCAGTTATCTGAACGTTTTCTCTCCTGTTTAACCTATAGTGCTCTCAAACCAAACCTCCCCCTCTGCTTTTAGGAGGAAAAATAGACCCGTCGAAAAACCCAAAGGATATCCCACTGAGGTCACAACACTAGTTACCCATCAGTTGAGGCACATTATAGGTATTAGTCCAACATAAATTTCATATATCAAAAAGTCGATAAGAGTTTAAAGTCCACAAACAGATCAAGGAATTTCATTGATTCTCATTTTTTATTTTTCTTTCTTGTATTGTCCAAGTATCATTACAACACATAACAGCCATTACTCGTTTTTTGTTATGACTTCACATCAGTTATCTGAACGTTTTCTCTCCTGTTTAACCTATAGTGCTCTCAAACCAAACCTCCCCCTCTGCTTTTAGGAGGAAAAATAGAACCGTCGAAAAACCCAAAGGATATCCCACTGAGGTCACCACACTAGTTACCTATCAGTTGAGGCACATTATAGGTATTAGTCCAACATAAATTTCATATATCAAAAAGTCGATAAGATTTTAAAGTCCACAAACAGATCAAGGAATTTCATTGATTCTCATTTTTTATTTTTCTTCCTTGTATTGTCCAAGTATCATTACAACACATAACAGCCATTACTCGTTTTTTGTTATGACTTCACATCAGTTATCTGAACGTTTTCTCTCCTGTTTAACCTATAGTGCTCTCAAACCAAACCTCCCCCTCTGCTTTGAGGAGAAAAAATAGACCCGTCGAAAAACCCAAAGGATATCCCACTGAGGTCGCCACACTAGTTACCCATCAGTTGAGGCACATTATAGGTATTAGTCCAACATAAATTTCATATATCAAAAAGTCGATAAGAGTTTAAAGTCCACAAACAGATCAAGGAATTTCATTGATTCTCATTTTTTATTTTTCTTTCTTGTATTGTCCAAGTATCATTACAACACATAACAGCCATTACTCGTTTTTTGTTATGACTTCACATCAGTTATCTGAACGTTCTCTCCTGTTTAACCTATAGTTCTCTCAAACCAAACCTCCCCCTCTGCTTTTAGGAGGAAAAATAGACCCGTCGAAAAACCCAAAGGATATCCCACTGAGGTCACCACACTAGTTACCTATCAGTTGAGGCACATTATAGGTATTAGTCCAACATAAATTTCATATATCAAAAAGTCGATAAGATTTTAAAGTCCACAAACAGATGAAGGAATTTCATTGATTCTCATTTTTTTTTTTTCCTTGTATTGTCCAAGTATCATTACAACACATAACAGCCATTACTCGTTTTTTGGTATGACTTCACATCAGTTATCTGAACGTTTTCTCTCCTGTTTAACCTATAGTGCTCTCAAACCAAACCTCCCCCTCTGCTTTTAGGAGGAAAATTAGACCCGTCGAAAAACCCAAAGGATATCCCACTGAGGTCGCCACACTAGTTACCCATCAGTTGAGGCACATTATAGGTATTGGTCCAACATAAATTTCATATATCAAAAAGTCGATAAGAGTTTAAAGTCCACAAACAGATCAAGGAATTTCATTGATTCTCATTTTTTATTTTTCTTTCTTGTATTGTCCAAGTATCATTACAACACATAACAGCCATTACTCGTTTTTTGTTATGACTTCACATCAGTTATCTGAACGTTCTCTCCTGTTTAACCTATAGTGCTCTCAAACCAAACCACCCCCTCTGCTTTTAGGAGGAAAAATAGACCCGTCGAAAAACCCAAAGGATATCCCACTGAGGTCACCACACTAGTTACCCATCAGTTGAGGCACATTATAGGTATTAGTCCAACATAAATTTCATATATCAAAAAGTCGATAAGAGTTTAAAGTCCACAAACAGATCAAGGAATTTCATTGATTCTCATTTTTTATTTTTCTTTCTTGTATTGTCCAAGTATCATTACAACACATAACAGCCATTACTCGTTTTTTGTTATGACTTCACATCAGTTATCTGAACGTTTTCTCTCCTGTTTAACCTATAGTGCTCTCAAACCAAACCTCCCCCTCTGCTTTTAGGAGGAAAAATAGACCCGTCGAAAAACCCAAAGGATATCCCACTGAGGTCGCCACACTAGTTACCCATCAGTTGAGGCACATTATATGTATTAGTCCAACATAAATTTCATATATCAAAAAGTCGATAAGAGTTTAAAGTCCACAAACAGATCAAGGAATTTCATTGATTCTCATTTTTTATTTTTCTTTCTTGTATTGTCCAAGTATCATTACAACACATAACAGCCATTACTCGTTTTTTGTTATGACTTCACATCAGTTATCTGAACGTTCTCTCCTGTTTAACCTATAGTGCTCTCAAACCAAACCTCCCCCTCTGCTTTTAGGAGGAAAAATAGACCCGTCGAAAAACCCAAAGGATATCCCACTGAGGTCACCACACTAGTTACCTATCAGTTGAGGCACATTATAGGTATTAGTCCAACATAAATTTCATATATCAAAAAGTCGATAAGATTTTAAAGTCCACAAACAGATCAAGGAATTTCATTGATTCTCATTTTTTTTTTTTTTCTTGTATTGTCCAAGTATCATTACAACACATAACAGCCATTACTCGTTTTTTGTTATGACTTCACATCAGTTATCTGAACGTTTTCTCTCCTGTTTAACCTATAGTGCTCTCAAACCAAACCTCCCCCTCTGCTTTTAGGAGAAAAAATAGACCCGTCGAAAAACCCAAAGGATATCCCACTGAGGTCGCCACACTAGTTACCCATCAGTTGAGGCACATTATAGGTATTAGTCCAACATAAATTTCATATATCAAAAAGTCGATAAGAGTTTAAAGTCCACAAACAGATCAAGGAATTTCATTGATTCTCATTTTTTATTTTTCTTTCTTGTATTGTCCAAGTATCATTACAACACATAACAGCCATTACTCGTTTTTTGTTATGACTTCACATCAGTTATCTGAACGTTCTCTCCTGTTTAACCTATAGTTCTCTCAAACCAAACCTCCCCCTCTGCTTTTAGGAGGAAAAATAGACCCGTCGAAAAACCCAAAGGATATCCCACTGAGGTCACCACACTAGTTACCTATCAGTTGAGGCACATTATAGGTATTAGTCCAACATAAATTTCATATATCAAAAAGTCGATAAGATTTTAAAGTCCACAAACAGATCAAGGAATTTCATTGATTATCATTTTTTTTTTTTTCTTGTATTGTCCAAGTATCATTACAACACATAACAGCCATTACTCGTTTTTTGGTATGACTTCACATCAGTTATCTGAACGTTTTCTCTCCTGTTTAACCTATAGTACTCTCAAACCAAACCTCCCCCTCTGCTTTTAGGAGGAAAAATAGACCCGTCGAAAAACCCAAAGGATATCCCACTGAGGTCACAACACTAGTTACCCATCAGTTGAGGCACATTATAGGTATTAGTCCAACATAAATTTCATATATCAAAAAGTCGATAAGAGTTTAAAGTCCACAAACAGATCAAGGAATTTCATTGATTCTCATTTTTTATTTTTCTTTCTTGTATTGTCCAAGTATCATTACAACACATAACAGCCATTACTCGTTTTTTGTTATGACTTCACATCAGTTATCTGAACGTTTTCTCTCCTGTTTAACCTATAGTGCTCTCAAACCAAACCTCCCCCTCTGCTTTTAGGAGGAAAAAAAGACCCGTCGAAAAACCCAAAGGATATCCCACTGAGGTCACAACACTAGTTACCCATCAGTTGAGGCACATTATAGGAATTAGTCCAACATAAATTTCATATATCAAAAAGTCGATAAGAGTTTAAAGTCCACAAACACATCAAGGAATTTCATTGATTCTCATTTTTTATTTTTCTTTCTTGTATTGTCCAAGTATCATTAAAACACATAACAGCCATTACTCGTTTTTTGTTTTGACTTCACATCAGTTATCTGAACGTTTTCTCTCCTGTTTAACCTATAGTGCTCTCAAACCAAACCTCCCCCTCTGCTTTTAGGAGGAAAAATAGACCCGTCGAAAAACCCAAAGGATATCCCACTGAGGTCGCCACACTAGTTACCCATCAGTTGAGGCACATTATAGGTATTAGTCCAACATAAATTTCATATATCAAAAAGTCGATAAGAGTTTAAAGTCCACAAACAGATCAAGGAATTTCATTGATTCTCATTTTTTATTTTTCTTTCTTGTATTGTCCAAGTATCATTACAACACATAACAGCCATTACTCGTTTTTTGTTATGACTTCACATCAGTTATCTGAACGTTCTCTCCTGTTTAACCTATAGTGCTCTCAAACCAAACCTCCCCCTCTGCTTTTAGGAGGAAAAATAGACCCGTCGAAAAACCAAAAGGATATCCCACTGAGGTCACCACACTAGTTACCTATCAGTTGAGGCACATTATAGGTATTAGTCCAACATAAATTTCATATATCAAAAAGTCGATAAGATTTTAAAGTCCACAAACAGATCAAGGAATTTCATTGATTCTCATTTGTTTTTTTTTTTCTTGTATTGTCCAAGTATCATTACAACACATAACAGCCATTACTCGTTTTTTGTTATGACTTCACATCAGTTATCTGAACGTTTTCTCTCCTGTTTAACCTATAGTGCTCTCAAACCAAACCTCCCCCTCTGCTTTTAGGAGAAAAAATAGACCCGTCGAAAAACCCAAAGGATATCCCACTGAGGTCGCCACACTAGTTACCCATCAGTTGAGGCACATTATAGGTATTAGTCCAACATAAATTTCATATATCAAAAAGTCGATAAGAGTTTAAAGTCCACAAACAGATCAAGGAATTTCATTGATTCTCATTTTTTATTTTTCTTTCTTGTATTGTCCAAGTATCATTACAACACATAACAGCCATTACTCGTTTTTTGTTATGACTTCACATCAGTTATCTGAACGTTCTCTCCTGTTTAACCTATAGTTCTCTCAAACCAAACCTCCCCCTCTGCTTTTAGGAGGAAAAATAGACCCGTCGAAAAACCCAAAGGATATCCCACTGAGGTCACCACACTAGTTACCTATCAGTTGAGGCACATTATAGGTATTAGTCCAACATAAATTTCATATATCAAAAAGTCGATAAGATTTTAAAGTCCACAAACAGATCAAGGAATTTCATTGATTCTCATTTTTTTTTTTTTTTCTTGTATTGTCCAAGTATCATTACAACACATAACAGCCATTACTCGTTTTTTGGTATGACTTCACATCAGTTATCTGAACGTTTTCTCTCCTGTTTAACCTATAGTGCTCTCAAACCAAACCTCCCCCTCTGCTTTTAGGAGGAAAAATAGACCCGTCGAAAAACCCAAAGGATATCCCACTGAGGTCACCACACTAGTTACCCATCAGTTGAGGCACATTATAGGTATTAGTCCAACATAAATTTCATATATCAAAAAGTCGATAAGATTTTAAAGTCCACAAACAGATCAAGGAATTTCATTGATTCTCATTTTTTTTTTTTTTTCTTGTATTGTCCAAGTATCATTACAACACATAACAGCCATTACTCGTTTTTTGTTATGACTTCACATCAGTTATCTGAACGTTCTCTCCTGTTTAACCTATAGTTCTCTCAAACCAAACCTCCCCCTCTGCTTTTAGGAGGAAAAATAGACCCGTCGAAAAACCCAAAGGATATCCCACTGAGGTCACCACACTAGTTACCTATCAGTTGAGGCACATTATAGGTATTAGTCCAACATAAATTTCATATATCAAAAAGTCGATAAGATTTTAAAGTCCACAAACAGATCAAGGAATTTCATTGATTCTCATTTTTTTTTTTTTTTCTTGTATTGTCCAAGTATCATTACAACACATAACAGCCATTACTCGTTTTTTGGTATGACTTCACATCAGTTATCTGAACGTTTTCTCTCCTGTTTAACCTATAGTGCTCTCAAACCAAACCTCCCCCTCTGCTTTTAGGAGGAAAAATAGACCCGTCGAAAAACCCAAAGGATATCCCACTGAGGTCACCACACTAGTTACCCATCAGTTGAGGCACATTATAGGTATTAGTCCAACATAAATTTCATATATCAAAAAGTCGATAAGAGTTTAAAGTCCACAAACAGATCAAGGAATTTCATTGATTCTCATTTTTTATTTTTCTTTCTTGTATTGTCCAAGTATCATTACAACACATAACAGCCATTACTCGTTTTTTGTTATGACTTCACATCAGTTATCTGAACGTTTTCTCTCCTGTTTAACCTATAGTGCTCTCAAAACAAACCTCCCCCTCTGCTTTTAGGAGGAAAAATAGACCCGTCGAAAAACCCAAAGGATATCCCACTGAGGTCACCACACTAGTTACCCATCAGTTGAGGCACATTATAGGTATTAGTCCAACATAAATTTCATATATCAAAAAGTCGATAAGAGTTTAAAGTCCACAAACAGATCAAGAAATTTCATTGATTCTCATTTTTTATTTTTCTTTCTTGTATTGTCCAAGTATCATTACAACACATAACAGCCATTACTCGTTTTTTGTTATGACTTCACATCAGTTATCTGAACGATTTCTCTCCTGTTTAACCTATAGTGCTCTCAAACCAAACCTCCCCCTCTGCTTTTAGGAGGAAAAATAGACCCGTCGAAAAACCCAAAGGATATCCCACTGAGGTCACCACACTAGTTACCCATCAGTTGAGGCACATTATATGTATTAGTCCAACATAAATTTCATATATCAAAAAGTCGATAAGAGTTTAAAGTCCACAAACAGATCAAGGAATTTCATTGATTCTCATTTTTTCTTTTTCTTTCTTGTATTGTCCAAGTATCATTACAACACATAACAGCCATTACTCATTTTTTGATATGACTTCACATCAGTTATCTGAACGTTTTCACTCCAGTTTAACCTATAGTGCTCTCAAACCAAACCTCCCCCTCTGCTTTTAGGAGGAAAAATAGACCCGTCGAAAAACCCAAAGGATATCCCACTGTGGTCACCACACTAGTTACCCATCAGTTGAGGCACATTATAGGTATTAGTCCAACATAAATTTCATATATCAAAAAGTCGATAAGAGTTTAAAGTCCACAAACAGATCAAGGAATTTCAATGATTCTCATTTTTTATTTTTCTTTCTTGTATTGTCCAAGTATCATTACAACACATAACAGCCATTACTCGTTTTTTGTTATGACTTCACATCAGTTATCTGAACGTTTTCTCTCCTGTTTAACCTATAGTGCTCTCAAACCAAACCTCCCCCTCTGCTTTTAGGAGGAAAAATAGACCCGTCGAAAAACCCAAAGGATATCCCACTGTGGTCACCACACTAGTTACCCATCAGTTGAGGCACATTATAGGTATTAGTCCAACATAAATTTCATATATCAAAAAGTCGATAAGAGTTTAAAGTCCACAAACAGATCAAGGAATTTCAATGATTCTCATTTTTTATTTTTATTTCTTGTATTGTCCAAGTATCATTACAACACATAACAGCCATTACTCGTTTTTTGTTATGACTTCACATCAGTTATCTGAACGTTTTCTCTCCTGTTTAACCTATAGTGCTCTCAAACCAAACCTCCCCCTCTGCTTTTAGGAGGAAAAATAGACCCGTCGAAAAACCCAAAGGATATCCCACTGAGGTCACCACACTAGTTACCCATCAGTTGAGGCACATTATAGGTATTAGTCCAACATAAATTTCATATATCAAAAAGTCGATAAGAGTTTAAAGTCCACAAACAGATCAAGGAATTTCATTGATTCTCATTTTTTATTTTTCTTTCTTGTATTGTCCAAGTATCATTACAACACATAACAGCCATTACTCGTTTTTTGTTATGACTTCACATCAGTTATCTGAACGTTTTCTCTCCTGTTTAACCTATAGTGCTCTCAAACCAAACCTCCCCCTCTGCTTTTAGGAGGAAAAATAGACCCGTCGAAAAACCCAAAGGATATCCCACTGAGGTCACCACACTAGTTACCCATCAGTTGAGGCACATTATAGGTATTAGTCCAACATAAATTTCATATATCAAAAAGTCGATAAGAGTTTAAAGTCCACAAAGAGATCAAGGAATTTCATTGATTCTCATTTTTTATTTTTCTTTCTTGTATTGTCCAAGTATCATTACAACACATAACAGCCATTACTCGTTTTTTGTTATGACTTCACATCAGTTATCTGAACGTTTTCTCTCCTGTTTAACCTATAGTGCTCTCAAACCAAACCTCCCCCTTTGCTTTTAGGAGGAAAAATAGACCCGTTGAAAAACCCAAAGGATTTCCCACTGTGGTCACCACACTAGTTACCCATCAGTTGAGGCACATTATAGGTATTAGTCCAACATAAATTTCATATATCAAAAAGTCGATACGAGTTTAAAGTCCACAAACAGATCAAGGAATTTCAATGATTCTCATTTTTTATTTTTATTTCTTGTATTGTCCAAGTATCATTACAACACATAACAGCCATTACTCATTTTTGATATGACTTCACATCAGTTATCTGAACGTTTTCACTCCTGTTTAACCTATAGTGCTCTCAAACCAAACCTCCCCCTCTGCTTTTAGGAGGAAAAATAGACCCGTCGAAAAAAAAACAAAGGATATCCCACTGAGGTCACCACACTAGTTACCCATCAGTTGAGGAACATTATAGGTATTAGTCCAACATAAATTTCATATATCAAAAAGTCGATAAGAGTTTAAAGTCCACAAACAGATCAAGGAATTTCATTGATTCTCATTTTTTATTTTTCTTTCTTGTATTGTCCAAGTATCATTACAACACATAACAGCCATTACTCGTTTTTTGGTATGACTTCATATCAGTTATCTGAACGTTTTCTCTCCTGTTTAACCTATAGTGCTCTCAAACCAAACCTCCCCCTCTGCTTTTAGGAGGAAAAATAGAGCCGTCGAACAACCCAAAGGATATCCCACTGAGGTCACCACACTAGTTACCCATCAGTTGAGGCACATTATAGGTATTAGTCCAACATAAATTTCATATATCAAAAAGTCGATAAGAGTTTAAAGTCCACAAACAGATCAAGGAATTTCATTGATTCTCATTTTTTATTTTTCTTTCTTGTATTGTCCAAGTATCATTACAACACATAACAGCCATTACTCATTTTTTATATGACTTCACATCAGTTATCTGAACGTTTTCACTCCTGTTTAACCTATAGTGCTCTCAAACCAAACCTCCCCCTCTGTTTTTCAGAGGAAAAATAGACCCGTCGAAAAACCCAAAGGATATCCCACTGTGGTCACCACACTAGTTACCCATCAGTTGAGGCACATTATAGGTATTAGTCCAACATAAATTTCATATATCAAAAAGTCGATAAGAGTTTAAAGTCCACAAACAGATCAAGGAATTTCATTGATTCTCATTTTTTCTTTTTCTTTCTTGTATTGTCCAAGTATCATTACAACACATAACAGCCATTACTCGTTTTTTGTTATGACTTCACATCAGTTATCTGAACGTTTTCTCTCCTGTTTAACCTATAGTGCTCTCAAACCAAACCTCCCCCTCTGCTTTTAGGAGGAAAAATTAACCCATCGAAAACCCAAAGGATATCCCACTGAGGTCACCACACTAGTTACCCATCAGTTGAGGCACATTATAGGTATTAGTCCAACATAAATTTCATACATCAAAAAGTCGATAAGAGTTTAAAGTCCACAAACAGATCAAGCAATTTCATTGATTCTCATTTTTTATTTTTATTTCTTGTATTGTCCAAGTATCATTACAACACATAACAGCCATTACTCGTTTTTTGTTATGACTTCACATCAGTTATCTGAACGTTTTCTCTCCTGTTTAACCTATAGTGCTCTCAAACCAAACCTCCCCCTCTGCTTTTAGGAGGAAAAATAGACCCGTCGAAAAACCCAAAGGATATCCCACTGAGGTCACCACACTAGTTACCCATCAGTTGAGGCACATTATAGGTATTAGTCCAACATAAATTTCATATATCAAAAAGTCGACAAGAGTTTAAAGTCCACAAACAGATCAAGGAATTTCATTGATTCTCATTTTTTATTTTTCTTTCTTGTATTGTCCAAGTATCATTACAACACATAACAGCCATTACTCGTTTTTTTTTATGACTTCACATCAGTTATCTGAACGTTTTCTCTCCTGTTTAACCTATAGTGCTCTCAAACCAAACCTCCCCCTCTGCTTTTAGGAGGAAAAATAGACCAGTCGAAAAACCCAAAGGATATCCCACTGAGGTCACCACACTAGTTACCCATCAGTTGAGGCACATTATAGGTATTAGTCCAACATAAATTTCATATATCAAAAAGTCGATAAGAGTTTAAAGTCCACAAACAGATCAAGGAATTTCATTGATTCTCATTTTTTATTTTTCTTTCTTGTATTGTCCAAGTATCATTACAACACATAACAGCCATTACTCATTTTTTGTTATGACTGCGCATCAGTTATCTGAACGTTTTCTCTCCTGTTTAACCTACAGTGCTCTCAAACCAAACCTCCCCCTCTGCTTTTAGGAGGAAAAATAGACCCGTCGAAAAACCCAAAGGATATCCCACTGTGGTCACCACACTAGTTACCCATCAGTTGAGGCACATTATAGGTATTAGTCCAACATAAATTTCATATATCAAAAAGTCGATAAGAGTTTAAAGTCCACAAACAGATCAAGGAATTTCAATGATTCTCATTTTTTATTTTTCTTTCTTTTATTGTCCAAGTATCATTACAACACATAACAGCCATTACTCGCTTTTTGTCATGACTTCACATCAGTTATCTGAACGTTTTCTCTCCTGTTTAACCTATAGTTCTCTCAAACCAAACCTCCCCCTCTGCTTTTAGGAGGAAAAATAGACCCGTCGAAAAACCCAAAGGATATCCCACTGAGGTCACCACACTAGTTACCCATCAGTTGAGGCACATTATAGGTATTAGTCCAACATAAATTTCATATATCAAAAAGTTGATAAGAGTTTAAAGTCCACAAACAGATCAAGGAATTTCATTGATTCTCATTTTTTATTTTTCTTTCTTGTATTGTCCAAGTATCATTACAACACATAACAGCCATTACTCGTTTTTTGTTATGACTTCACATCAGTTATCTGAACGTTCTCTCCTGTTTAACCTATAGTGCTCTCAAACCAAACCTCCCCCTCTGCTTTTAGGAGGAAAAATAGACCCGTCGAAAAACCCAAAGGATATCCCACTGAGGTCACCACACTAGTTACCTATCAGTTGAGGCACATTATAGGTATTAGTCCAACATAAATTTCATATATCAAAAAGTCGATAAGATTTTAAAGTCCACAAACAGATCAAGGAATTTCATTGATTCTCATTTTTTTTTTTTTTCTTGTATTGTCCAAGTATCATTACAACACATAACAGCCATTACTCGTTTTTTGTTATGACTTCACATCAGTTATCTGAACGTTTTCTCTCCTGTTTAACCTATAGTGCTCTCAAACCAAACCTCCCCCTCTGCTTTTAGGAGAAAAAATAGACCCGTCGAAAAACCCAAAGGATATCCCACTGAGGTCGCCACACTAGTTACCCATCAGTTGAGGCACATTATAGGTATTAGTCCAACATAAATTTCATATATCAAAAAGTCGATAAGAGTTTAAAGTCCACAAACAGATCAAGGAATTTCATTGATTCTCATTTTTTATTTTTCTTTCTTGTATTGTCCAAGTATCATTACAACACATAACAGCCATTACTCGTTTTTTGTTATGACTTCACATCAGTTATCTGAACGTTCTCTCCTGTTTAACCTATAGTTCTCTCAAACCAAACCTCCCCCTCTGCTTTTAGGAGGAAAAATAGACCCGTCGAAAAACCCAAAGGATATCCCACTGAGGTCACCACACTAGTTACCTATCAGTTGAGGCACATTATAGGTATTAGTCCAACATAAATTTCATATATCAAAAAGTCGATAAGATTTTAAAGTCCACAAACAGATCAAGGAATTTCATTGATTATCATTTTTTTTTTTTTCTTGTATTGTCCAAGTATCATTACAACACATAACAGCCATTACTCGTTTTTTGGTATGACTTCACATCAGTTATCTGAACGTTTTCTCTCCTGTTTAACCTATAGTACTCTCAAACCAAACCTCCCCCTCTGCTTTTAGGAGGAAAAATAGACCCGTCGAAAAACCCAAAGGATATCCCACTGAGGTCACAACACTAGTTACCCATCAGTTGAGGCACATTATAGGTATTAGTCCAACATAAATTTCATATATCAAAAAGTCGATAAGAGTTTAAAGTCCACAAACAGATCAAGGAATTTCATTGATTCTCATTTTTTATTTTTCTTTCTTGTATTGTCCAAGTATCATTACAACACATAACAGCCATTACTCGTTTTTTGTTATGACTTCACATCAGTTATCTGAACGTTTTCTCTCCTGTTTAACCTATAGTGCTCTCAAACCAAACCTCCCCCTCTGCTTTTAGGAGGAAAAAAAGACCCGTCGAAAAACCCAAAGGATATCCCACTGAGGTCACAACACTAGTTACCCATCAGTTGAGGCACATTATAGGAATTAGTCCAACATAAATTTCATATATCAAAAAGTCGATAAGAGTTTAAAGTCCACAAACACATCAAGGAATTTCATTGATTCTCATTTTTTATTTTTCTTTCTTGTATTGTCCAAGTATCATTACAACACATAACAGCCATTACTCGTTTTTTGTTTTGACTTCACATCAGTTATCTGAACGTTTTCTCTCCTGTTTAACCTATAGTGCTCTCAAACCAAACCTCCCCCTCTGCTTTTAGGAGGAAAAATAGACCCGTCGAAAAACCCAAAGGATATCCCACTGAGGTCGCCACACTAGTTACCCATCAGTTGAGGCACATTATAGGTATTAGTCCAACATAAATTTCATATATCAAAAAGTCGATAAGAGTTTAAAGTCCACAAACAGATCAAGGAATTTCATTGATTCTCATTTTTTATTTTTCTTTCTTGTATTGTCCAAGTATCATTACAACACATAACAGCCATTACTCGTTTTTTGTTATGACTTCACATCAGTTATCTGAACGTTCTCTCCTGTTTAACCTATAGTGCTCTCAAACCAAACCTCCCCCTCTGCTTTTAGGAGGAAAAATAGACCCGTCGAAAAACCCAAAGGATATCCCACTGAGGTCACCACACTAGTTACCTATCAGTTGAGGCACATTATAGGTATTAGTCCAACATAAATTTCATATATCAAAAAGTCGATAAGATTTTAAAGTCCACAAACAGATCAAGGAATTTCATTGATTCTCATTTTTTTTTTTTTTTCTTGTATTGTCCAAGTATCATTACAACACATAACAGCCATTACTCGTTTTTTGTTATGACTTCACATCAGTTATCTGAACGTTCTCTCCTGTTTAACCTATAGTTCTCTCAAACCAAACCTCCCCCTCTGCTTTTAGGAGGAAAAATAGACCCGTCGAAAAACCCAAAGGATATCCCACTGAGGTCACCACACTAGTTACCTATCAGTTGAGGCACATTATAGGTATTAGTCCAACATAAATTTCATATATCAAAAAGTCGATAAGATTTTAAAGTCCACAAACAGATCAAGGAATTTCATTGATTCTCATTTTTTTTTTTTTTTCTTGTATTGTCCAAGTATCATTACAACACATAACAGCCATTACTCGTTTTTTGGTATGACTTCACATCAGTTATCTGAACGTTTTCTCTCCTGTTTAACCTATAGTGCTCTCAAACCAAACGTCCCCCTCTGCTTTTAGGAGGAAAAATAGACCCGTCGAAAAACCCAAAGGATATCCCACTGAGGTCACCACACTAGTTACCCATCAGTTGAGGCACATTATAGGTATTAGTCCAACATAAATTTCATATATCAAAAAGTCGATAAGAGTTTAAAGTCCACAAACAGATCAAGGAATTTCATTGATTCTCATTTTTTATTTTTCTTTCTTGTATTGTCCAAGTATCATTACAACACATAACAGCCATTACTCGTTTTTTGTTATGACTTCACATCAGTTATCTGAACGTTTTCTCTCCTGTTTAACCTATAGTGCTCTCAAAACAAACCTCCCCCTCTGCTTTTAGGAGGAAAAATAGACCCGTCGAAAAACCCAAAGGATATCCCACTGAGGTCACCACACTAGTTACCCATCAGTTGAGGCACATTATAGGTATTAGTCCAACATAAATTTCATATATCAAAAAGTCGATAAGAGTTTAAAGTCCACAAACAGATCAAGAAATTTCATTGATTCTCATTTTTTATTTTTCTTTCTTGTATTGTCCAAGTATCATTACAACACATAACAGCCATTACTCGTTTTTTGTTATGACTTCACATCAGTTATCTGAACGATTTCTCTCCTGTTTAACCTATAGTGCTCTCAAACCAAACCTCCCCCTCTGCTTTTAGGAGGAAAAATAGACCCGTCGAAAAACCCAAAGGATATCCCACTGAGGTCACCACACTAGTTACCCATCAGTTGAGGCACATTATATGTATTAGTCCAACATAAATTTCATATATCAAAAAGTCGATAAGAGTTTAAAGTCCACAAACAGATCAAGGAATTTCATTGATTCTCATTTTTTCTTTTTCTTTCTTGTATTGTCCAAGTATCATTACAACACATAACAGCCATTACTCATTTTTTGATATGACTTCACATCAGTTATCTGAACGTTTTCACTCCAGTTTAACCTATAGTGCTCTCAAACCAAACCTCCCCCTCTGCTTTTAGGAGGAAAAATAGACCCGTCGAAAAACCCAAAGGATATCCCACTGTGGTCACCACACTAGTTACCCATCAGTTGAGGCACATTATAGGTATTAGTCCAACATAAATTTCATATATCAAAAAGTCGATAAGAGTTTAAAGTCCACAAACAGATCAAGGAATTTCAATGATTCTCATTTTTTATTTTTCTTTCTTGTATTGTCCAAGTATCATTACAACACATAACAGCCATTACTCGTTTTTTGTTATGACTTCACATCAGTTATCTGAACGTTTTCTCTCCTGTTTAACCTATAGTGCTCTCAAACCAAACCTCCCCCTCTGCTTTTAGGAGGAAAAATAGACCCGTCGAAAAACCCAAAGGATATCCCACTGTGGTCACCACACTAGTTACCCATCAGTTGAGGCACATTATAGGTATTAGTCCAACATAAATTTCATATATCAAAAAGTCGATAAGAGTTTAAAGTCCACAAACAGATCAAGGAATTTCAATGATTCTCATTTTTTATTTTTATTTCTTGTATTGTCCAAGTATCATTACAACACATAACAGCCATTACTCGTTTTTTATTATGACTTCACATCAGTTATCTGAACGTTTTCTCTCCTGTTTAACCTATAGTGCTCTCAAACCAAACCTCCCCCTCTGCTTTTAGGAGGAAAAATTAACCCGTCGAAAACCCAAAGGATATCCCACTGAGGTCACCACACTAGTTACCCATCAGTTGAGGCACATTATAGGTATTAGTCCAACATAAATTTCATATATCAAAAAGTCGATAAGAGTTTAAAGTCCACAAACAGATCAAGGAATTTCATTGATTCTCATTTTTTATTTTTCTTTCTTGTATTGTCCAAGTATCATTACAACACATAACAGCCATTACTCGTTTTTTGTTATGACTTCACATCAGTTATCTGAACGTTTTCTCTCCTGTTTAACCTATAGTGCTCTCAAAACAAACCTCCCCCTCTGCTTTTAGGAGGAAAAATAGACCCGTCGAAAAACCCAAAGGATATCCCACTGAGGTCACCACACTAGTTACCCATCAGTTGAGGCACATTATAGGTATTAGTCCAACATAAATTTCATATATCAAAAAGTCGATAAGAGTTTAAAGTCCACAAACAGATCAAGAAATTTCATTGATTCTCATTTTTTATTTTTCTTTCTTGTATTGTCCAAGTATCATTACAACACATAACAGCCATTACTCGTTTTTTGTTATGACTTCACATCAGTTATCTGAACGATTTCTCTCCTGTTTAACCTATAGTGCTCTCAAACCAAACCTCCCCCTCTGCTTTTAGGAGGAAAAATAGACCCGTCGAAAAACCCAAAGGATATCCCACTGAGGTCACCACACTAGTTACCCATCAGTTGAGGCACATTATATGTATTAGTCCAACATAAATTTCATATATCAAAAAGTCGATAAGAGTTTAAAGTCCACAAACAGATCAAGGAATTTCATTGATTCTCATTTTTTCTTTTTCTTTCTTGTATTGTCCAAGTATCATTACAACACATAACAGCCATTACTCATTTTTTGATATGACTTCACATCAGTTATCTGAACGTTTTCACTCCAGTTTAACCTATAGTGCTCTCAAACCAAACCTCCCCCTCTGCTTTTAGGAGGAAAAATAGACCCGTCGAAAAACCCAAAGGATATCCCACTGTGGTCACCACACTAGTTACCCATCAGTTGAGGCACATTATAGGTATTAGTCCAACATAAATTTCATATATCAAAAAGTCGATAAGAGTTTAAAGTCCACAAACAGATCAAGGAATTTCAATGATTCTCATTTTTTATTTTTCTTTCTTGTATTGTCCAAGTATCATTACAACACATAACAGCCATTACTCGTTTTTTGTTATGACTTCACATCAGTTATCTGAACGTTTTCTCTCCTGTTTAACCTATAGTGCTCTCAAACCAAACCTCCCCCTCTGCTTTTAGGAGGAAAAATAGACCCGTCGAAAAACCCAAAGGATATCCCACTGTGGTCACCACACTAGTTACCCATCAGTTGAGGCACATTATAGGTATTAGTCCAACATAAATTTCATATATCAAAAAGTCGATAAGAGTTTAAAGTCCACAAACAGATCAAGGAATTTCAATGATTCTCATTTTTTATTTTTATTTCTTGTATTGTCCAAGTATCATTACAACACATAACAGCCATTACTCGTTTTTTGTTATGACTTCACATCAGTTATCTGAACGTTTTCTCTCCTGTTTAACCTATAGTGCTCTCAAACCAAACCTCCCCCTCTGCTTTTAGGAGGAAAAATAGACCCGTCGAAAAACCCAAAGGATATCCCACTGAGGTCACCACACTAGTTACCCATCAGTTGAGGCACATTATAGGTATTAGTCCAACATAAATTTCATATATCAAAAAGTCGATAAGAGTTTAAAGTCCACAAACAGATCAAGGAATTTCATTGATTCTCATTTTTTATTTTTCTTTCTTGTATTGTCCAAGTATCATTACAACACATAACAGCCATTACTCGTTTTTTGTTATGACTTCACATCAGTTATCTGAACGTTTTCTCTCCTGTTTAACCTATAGTGCTCTCAAACCAAACCTCCCCCTCTGCTTTTAGGAGGAAAAATAGACCCGTCGAAAAACCCAAAGGATATCCCACTGAGGTCACCACACTAGTTACCCATCAGTTGAGGCACATTATAGGTATTAGTCCAACATAAATTTCATATATCAAAAAGTCGATAAGAGTTTAAAGTCCACAAAGAGATCAAGGAATTTCATTGATTCTCATTTTTTATTTTTCTTTCTTGTATTGTCCAAGTATCATTACAACACATAACAGCCATTACTCGTTTTTTGTTATGACTTCACATCAGTTATCTGAACGATTTCTCTCCTGTTTAACCTATAGTGCTCTCAAACCAAACCTCCCCCTCTGCTTTTAGGAGGAAAAATAGACCCGTCGAAAAACCCAAAGGATATCCCACTGAGGTCACCACACTAGTTACCCATCAGTTGAGGCACATTATATGTATTAGTCCAACATAAATTTCATATATCAAAAAGTCGATAAGAGTTTAAAGTCCACAAACAGATCAAGGAATTTCATTGATTCTCATTTTTTCTTTTTCTTTCTTGTATTGTCCAAGTATCATTACAACACATAACAGCCATTACTCATTTTTTGATATGACTTCACATCAGTTATCTGAACGTTTTCACTCCAGTTTAACCTATAGTGCTCTCAAACCAAACCTCCCCCTCTGCTTTTAGGAGGAAAAATAGACCCGTCGAAAAACCCAAAGGATATCCCACTGTGGTCACCACACTAGTTACCCATCAGTTGAGGCACATTATAGGTATTAGTCCAACATAAATTTCATATATCAAAAAGTCGATAAGAGTTTAAAGTCCACAAACAGATCAAGGAATTTCAATGATTCTCATTTTTTATTTTTCTTTCTTGTATTGTCCAAGTATCATTACAACACATAACAGCCATTACTCGTTTTTTGTTATGACTTCACATCAGTTATCTGAACGTTTTCTCTCCTGTTTAACCTATAGTGCTCTCAAACCAAACCTCCCCCTCTGCTTTTAGGAGGAAAAATAGACCCGTCGAAAAACCCAAAGGATATCCCACTGTGGTCACCACACTAGTTACCCATCAGTTGAGGCACATTATAGGTATTAGTCCAACATAAATTTCATATATCAAAAAGTCGATAAGAGTTTAAAGTCCACAAACAGATCAAGGAATTTCAATGATTCTCATTTTTTATTTTTATTTCTTGTATTGTCCAAGTATCATTACAACACATAACAGCCATTACTCGTTTTTTATTATGACTTCACATCAGTTATCTGAACGTTTTCTCTCCTGTTTAACCTATAGTGCTCTCAAACCAAACCTCCCCCTCTGCTTTTAGGAGGAAAAATTAACCCGTCGAAAACCCAAAGGATATCCCACTGAGGTCACCACACTAGTTACCCATCAGTTGAGGCACATTATAGGTATTAGTCCAACATAAATTTCATATATCAAAAAGTCGATAAGAGTTTAAAGTCCACAAACAGATCAAGGAATTTCATTGATTCTCATTTTTTATTTTTCTTTCTTGTATTGTCCAAGTATCATTACAACACATAACAGCCATTACTCGTTTTTTGTTATGACTTCACATCAGTTATCTGAACGTTTTCTCTCCTGTTTAACCTATAGTGCTCTCAAAACAAACCTCCCCCTCTGCTTTTAGGAGGAAAAATAGACCCGTCGAAAAACCCAAAGGATATCCCACTGAGGTCACCACACTAGTTACCCATCAGTTGAGGCACATTATAGGTATTAGTCCAACATAAATTTCATATATCAAAAAGTCGATAAGAGTTTAAAGTCCACAAACAGATCAAGAAATTTCATTGATTCTCATTTTTTATTTTTCTTTCTTGTATTGTCCAAGTATCATTACAACACATAACAGCCATTACTCGTTTTTTGTTATGACTTCACATCAGTTATCTGAACGATTTCTCTCCTGTTTAACCTATAGTGCTCTCAAACCAAACCTCCCCCTCTGCTTTTAGGAGGAAAAATAGACCCGTCGAAAAACCCAAAGGATATCCCACTGAGGTCACCACACTAGTTACCCATCAGTTGAGGCACATTATATGTATTAGTCCAACATAAATTTCATATATCAAAAAGTCGATAAGAGTTTAAAGTCCACAAACAGATCAAGGAATTTCATTGATTCTCATTTTTTCTTTTTCTTTCTTGTATTGTCCAAGTATCATTACAACACATAACAGCCATTACTCATTTTTTGATATGACTTCACATCAGTTATCTGAACGTTTTCACTCCAGTTTAACCTATAGTGCTCTCAAACCAAACCTCCCCCTCTGCTTTTAGGAGGAAAAATAGACCCGTCGAAAAACCCAAAGGATATCCCACTGTGGTCACCACACTAGTTACCCATCAGTTGAGGCACATTATAGGTATTAGTCCAACATAAATTTCATATATCAAAAAGTCGATAAGAGTTTAAAGTCCACAAACAGATCAAGGAATTTCAATGATTCTCATTTTTTATTTTTCTTTCTTGTATTGTCCAAGTATCATTACAACACATAACAGCCATTACTCGTTTTTTGTTATGACTTCACATCAGTTATCTGAACGTTTTCTCTCCTGTTTAACCTATAGTGCTCTCAAACCAAACCTCCCCCTCTGCTTTTAGGAGGAAAAATAGACCCGTCGAAAAACCCAAAGGATATCCCACTGTGGTCACCACACTAGTTACCCATCAGTTGAGGCACATTATAGGTATTAGTCCAACATAAATTTCATATATCAAAAAGTCGATAAGAGTTTAAAGTCCACAAACAGATCAAGGAATTTCAATGATTCTCATTTTTTATTTTTATTTCTTGTATTGTCCAAGTATCATTACAACACATAACAGCCATTACTCGTTTTTTGTTATGACTTCACATCAGTTATCTGAACGTTTTCTCTCCTGTTTAACCTATAGTGCTCTCAAACCAAACCTCCCCCTCTGCTTTTAGGAGGAAAAATAGACCCGTCGAAAAACCCAAAGGATATCCCACTGAGGTCACCACACTAGTTACCCATCAGTTGAGGCACATTATAGGTATTAGTCCAACATAAATTTCATATATCAAAAAGTCGATAAGAGTTTAAAGTCCACAAACAGATCAAGGAATTTCATTGATTCTCATTTTTTATTTTTCTTTCTTGTATTGTCCAAGTATCATTACAACACATAACAGCCATTACTCGTTTTTTGTTATGACTTCACATTAGTTATCTGAACGTTTTCTCTCCTGTTTAACCTATAGTGCTCTCAAACCAAACCTCCCCCTCTGCTTTTAGGAGGAAAAATAGACCCGTCGAAAAACCCAAAGGATATCCCACTGAGGTCACCACACTAGTTACCCATCAGTTGAGGCACATTATAGGTATTAGTCCAACATAAATTTCATATATCAAAAAGTCGATAAGAGTTTAAAGTCCACAAAGAGATCAAGGAATTTCATTGATTCTCATTTTTTATTTTTCTTTCTTGTATTGTCCAAGTATCATTACAACACATAACAGCCATTACTCGTTTTTTGTTATGACTTCACATCAGTTATCTGAACGTTTTCTCTCCTGTTTAACCTATAGTGCTCTCAAACCAAACCTCCCCCTTTGCTTTTAGGAGGAAAAATAGACCCGTTGAAAAACCCAAAGGATTTCCCACTGTGGTCACCACACTAGTTACCCATCAGTTGAGGCACATTATAGGTATTAGTCCAACATAAATTTCATATATCAAAAAGTCGATACGAGTTTAAAGTCCACAAACAGATCAAGGAATTTCAATGATTCTCATTTTTTATTTTTATTTCTTGTATTGTCCAAGTATCATTACAACACATAACAGCCATTACTCATTTTTGATATGACTTCACATCAGTTATCTGAACGTTTTCACTCCTGTTTAACCTATAGTGCTCTCAAACCAAACCTCCCCCTCTGCTTTTAGGAGGAAAAATAGACCCGTCGAAAAAAAAACAAAGGATATCCCACTGAGGTCACCACACTAGTTACCCATCAGTTGAGGAACATTATAGGTATTAGTCCAACATAAATTTCATATATCAAAAAGTCGATAAGAGTTTAAAGTCCACAAACAGATCAAGGAATTTCATTGATTCTCATTTTTTATTTTTCTTTCTTGTATTGTCCAAGTATCATTACAACACATAACAGCCATTACTCGTTTTTTGGTATGACTTCATATCAGTTATCTGAACGTTTTCTCTCCTGTTTAACCTATAGTGCTCTCAAACCAAACCTCCCCCTCTGCTTTTAGGAGGAAAAATAGAGCCGTCGAACAACCCAAAGGATATCCCACTGAGGTCACCACACTAGTTACCCATCAGTTGAGGCACATTATAGGTATTAGTCCAACATAAATTTCATATATCAAAAAGTCGATAAGAGTTTAAAGTCCACAAACAGATCAAGGAATTTCATTGATTCTCATTTTTTATTTTTCTTTCTTGTATTGTCCAAGTATCATTACAACACATAACAGCCATTACTCATTTTTTATATGACTTCACATCAGTTATCTGAACGTTTTCACTCCTGTTTAACCTATAGTGCTCTCAAACCAAACCTCCCCCTCTGTTTTTCGGAGGAAAAATAGACCCGTCGAAAAACCCAAAGGATATCCCACTGTGGTCACCACACTAGTTACCCATCAGTTGAGGCACATTATAGGTATTAGTCCAACATAAATTTCATATATCAAAAAGTCGATAAGAGTTTAAAGTCCACAAACAGATCAAGGAATTTCATTGATTCTCATTTTTTCTTTTTCTTTCTTGTATTGTCCAAGTATCATTACAACACATAACAGCCATTACTCGTTTTTTGTTATGACTTCACATCAGTTATCTGAACGTTTTCTCTCCTGTTTAACCTATAGTGCTCTCAAACCAAACCTCCCCCTCTGCTTTTAGGAGGAAAAATTAACCCATCGAAAACCCAAAGGATATCCCACTGAGGTCACCACACTAGTTACCCATCAGTTGAGGCACATTATAGGTATTAGTCCAACATAAATTTCATACATCAAAAAGTCGATAAGAGTTTAAAGTCCACAAACAGATCAAGCAATTTCATTGATTCTCATTTTTTATTTTTATTTCTTGTATTGTCCAAGTATCATTACAACACATAACAGCCATTACTCATTTTTTGTTATGACTTCACATCAGTTATCTGAACGTTTTCTCTCCTGTTTAACCTATAGTGCTCTCAAACCAAACCTCCCCCTCTGCTTTTAGGAGGAAAAATAGACCCGTCGAAAAACCCAAAGGATATCCCACTGAGGTCACCACACTAGTTACCCATCAGTTGAGGCACATTATAGGTATTAGTCCAACATAAATTTCATATATCAAAAAGTCGACAAGAGTTTAAAGTCCACAAACAGATCAAGGAATTTCATTGATTCTCATTTTTTATTTTTCTTTCTTGTATTGTCCAAGTATCATTACAACACATAACAGCCATTACTCGTTTTTTTTTATGACTTCACATCAGTTATCTGAACGTTTTCTCTCCTGTTTAACCTATAGTGCTCTCAAACCAAACCTCCCCCTCTGCTTTTAGGAGGAAAAATAGACCAGTCGAAAAACCCAAAGGATATCCCACTGAGGTCACCACACTAGTTACCCATCAGTTGAGGCACATTATAGGTATTAGTCCAACATAAATTTCATATATCAAAAAGTCGATAAGAGTTTAAAGTCCACAAACAGATCAAGGAATTTCATTGATTCTCATTTTTTATTTTTCTTTCTTGTATTGTCCAAGTATCATTACAACACATAACAGCCATTACTCATTTTTTGTTATGACTGCGCATCAGTTATCTGAACGTTTTCTCTCCTGTTTAACCTATAGTGCTCTCAAACCAAACCTCCCCCTCTGCTTTTAGGAGGAAAAATAGACCCGTCGAAAAACCCAAAGGATATCCCACTGTGGTCACCACACTAGTTACCCATCAGTTGAGGCACATTATAGGTATTAGTCCAACATAAATTTCATATATCAAAAAGTCGATAAGAGTTTAAAGTCCACAAACAGATCAAGGAATTTCAATGATTCTCATTTTTTATTTTTCTTTCTTTTATTGTCCAAGTATCATTACAACACATAACAGCCATTACTCGCTTTTTGTCATGACTTCACATCAGTTATCTGAACGTTTTCTCTCCTGTTTAACCTATAGTTCTCTCAAACCAAACCTCCCCCTCTGCTTTTAGGAGGAAAAATAGACCCGTCGAAAAACCCAAAGGATATCCCACTGAGGTCACCACACTAGTTACCCATCAGTTGAGGCACATTATAGGTATTAGTCCAACATAAATTTCATATATCAAAAAGTTGATAAGAGTTTAAAGTCCACAAACAGATCAAGGAATTTCATTGATTCTCATTTTTTATTTTTCTTTCTTGTATTGTCCAAGTATCATTACAACACATAACAGCCATTACTCGTTTTTTGTTATGACTTCACATCAGTTATCTGAACGTTTTCTCTCCTGTTTAACCTATAGTGCTCTCAAAACAAACCTCCCCCTCTGCTTTTAGGAGGAAAAATAGACCCGTCGAAAAACCCAAAGGATATCCCACTGAGGTCACCACACTAGTTACCCATCAGTTGAGGCACATTATAGGTATTAGTCCAACATAAATTTCATATATCAAAAAGTCGATAAGAGTTTAAAGTCCACAAACAGATCAAGGAATTTCATTGATTCTCATTTTTTATTTTTCTTTCTTGTATTGTCCAAGTATCATTACAACACATAACAGCCATTACTCGTTTTTTGGTATGACTTCACATCACTTATCTGAACGTTTTTTCTCCTGTTTAACCTATAGTGCTCTCAAACCAAACCTCCCCCTCTGCTTTTAGGAGGAAAAATAGACCCGTTGAAAAAACCCAAAGGATATCCCACTGAGGTCACCACACTAGTTACCCATCAGTTGAGGCACATTATAGGTATTAGTCCAACATAAATTTCATATATCAAAAAGTCGATAAGAGTTTAAAGTCCACAAACAGATCAAGGAATTTCATTGAGTCTAATTTTTTATTTTTCTTTCTTGTATTGTCCAAGTATCATTACAACACATAACAGCCATTATACGTTTTTTGTTATGACTTCACATCAGTTATCTGAACGTTTTCTCTCCTGTTTAACCTATAGTGTTCTCAAACCAAACCTCCCCCTCTGCTTTCAGGAGGAAAAATAGACCCGTCGAAAAACCCAAAGGATATCCCACTGAGGTCACCACACTAGTTGCCCATCAGTTGAGGCACATTATAGGTATTAGTCCAACATAAATTTCATATATCAAAAAGTCGATAAGAGTTTAAAGTCCACAAACAGATCAAGGAATTTCATTGATTCTCATTTTTTATTTTTCTTTCTTGTATTGTCCAAGTATCATTACAACACATAACAGCCATTACTCGTTTTTTGTTATGACTTCACATCAGTTGTCTGAACGTTTTCTCTCCTGTTTAACCTATAGTGCTCTCAAACCAAACCTCCCCCTCTGCTTTTAGGAGGAAAAATAGACCCGTCGAAAAAAAAACAAAGGATATCCCACTGAGGTCACCACACTAGTTACCCATCAGTTGAGGCACATTATAGGTATTAGTCCAACATAAATTTCATATATCAAAAAGTCGATAAGAGTTTAAAGTCCACAAACAGATCAAGGAATTTCATTGATTCTCATTTTTTATTTTTCTTTCTTGTATTGTCCAAGTATCATTACAACACATAACAGCCATTACTCGTTTTTTGATATGACTTCACATCAGTTATCTGAACGTTTTCACTCCTGTTTAACTTATAGTGCTCTCAAACCAAACCTCCCCCTCTGCTTTTAGGAGGAAAAATAGACCCGGCGAAAAACCCAAAGGATATCCCACTGTGGTCACCACACTAGTTACCCATCAGTTGAGGCACATTATAGGTATTAGTCCAACATAAATTTCATATATCAAAAAGTCGATAAGAGTTTAAAGTCCACAAACAGATCAAGGAATTTCAATGATTCTCATTTTTTATTTTTATTTCTTGTATTGTCCAAGTATCATTACAACACATAACAGCCATTACTCGTTTTTAGGTCTCGTGTTTGGCAGCGCATGCGCTGCATGCGCTGTCTCAGCGAGACCTGAAGTAATCTATATGTTGGCTGAAATTTAGTGTAATTTGTTTTTCCGCTTGTGATTGGCTTACCTGAGGCATTGTGTTGTGTTTGTGCTTTCTGTTGGCTGTTGATCCTCCAGTTACTTCCGTATAGTTCCAAAGCAGCGGCGCCTAAGTACAGTTTTCGTCCGCAACTCGCACTTGTTTTAATTAACTGCAGTGTGTCATCTGTTTCTCACGCCGCGTTTGTTTATTTATTTAAGACGCGCTCCCCGTGTTCGCAATAGAACGGCGGCATTCCTCCAGCCTAGCATGCTACTTTCAAGCATGGTCTGCTCCTAGCAAGGCTCTCGTACAAAGTCTGGTGCGTGTCATAATGTGGGGATATTTCCATATATTTACAAGTTCATGCGCAAATTTGTTCTAGGATTTGGAAATGTCGTCGATGTGGCTTTCGGCGGCAGCAGCAGCACCCATGAGAGCGCCGCATGCCATCTGCCCTTTCTTCTGGGCGCTCAAGCAATTTACATTCAAGCAGAGTGGCATTATTTAGCTGTTATGCAGAATCAAATGAATGGAAAACTCGGCCAGGGGCAGTCTTTCCAAGCAGGGCGCCGGGATTCACATGTTAATAAAAAGCTATAGAAGTGACTGCCAAGGGAGGCGAGGAGTGTGTGTGGGGGGAGGAGAGATTACTGCTGGCAATCAGGGCCCTCCCCATGTCCGCCTCTCCATTTGAATAGGGAGAGCCCGAGGATTACAACGCCTTGTAGTCCAAAGGACTATTCATGGCCGTCACCTGACCTAATTACATACATCTCAGTCAGTGGTTCGGCTGATGACTATCAGCATCCTGACCCTTCAACTTTCCCATCTCCCACACACAAAGTTGGCGGAAATTCACAGCGCGTTTTCAGTGCTGCTTCTTCGATCCTGAGCATGACAGATGCACTGAAAGCAGGCTGCGCGCTGCAGGGCGAAGGAGCAGAGCTGGTCACTCACTTGTGTGTTTACACCCTACAATGAGATGCCCATAGGTCAAATTCAAATGAGAGTGGGAGTGAATGGGAAATGAGAGTGGAGGAATTAGCCCGCCATCAACGGGTTGGTCTCAACCTGGCGTTGCTGTGCAGATTCGGAAACAAATACTGACAAACTCGGTAGGTCTGGCTTTTGTAGAAAACTGAAGTGTGAGTGGGAGTAGACTATAATGATGCATTTGTAATTGCATTTATATAGCGCCCACTAGTACCCCTGATAAGGCGTCGAAATTGGTAAGAGCTAGACAGTGCGTTCACATTTAAAATATTTTAAGTTTCCCAAAATGGGCCAACACACTGCATGCTCTTTGCTAAATACGTGTTTGTGTTACAATAAAAAAGAGATAAAGTGCGGAGGAAATGCTGTTGGCAGTGAGGGGCCTCTGTGAGGGCACGATGACGCTCACTTACAATCTTTCACACCACTCACAGCGGAAGATGTGGGTGAGATAGATGGTCTTCTTCCGGTACAGCCATTTACCTGAGGGGCTGTAGCTCAGTGTTAGGGCGCATGCTGTGCATGCACGCGGCCCTGGGTTCGATTCTCCAGCATCTCCGTTTCTTTTGCTACGTAAAATGGATTATGATTTATGTATATTTGTGGGTGACGGTCTACATAGCCATGTATTATTATTACTAAATGTATTATTGATGATAATAATAATATTCATGGATGTATCGACCGAAAATGATATCCATACAGCTGAATTGGAGCTGATAATGGCTAAAGAAATTAGTAGAATTAAATAACGATCGCTGGCCGGATAGAAAGACACTACCATGTCTGGTTTCACAGTTTCTCAATTACCCACACAATAATGTTAGACAACTCAGTTTCTATATTTTTTTAAAATTCCAAAATCTATAAAAATATAGAAACCCCAAAAATATGGAAACTGAGAGGCAGTGCATAAAAATACAGTCAAAAACAAACTGTGAGAACATGCAGTGAGACAACATAAAAATGTAAGGGTTGGAACTATCGTACAAATTTTACGTTAGTATTCGCTTTTGATACATACTACGTCAAACACTGACGAGCATGTATGCCCTCTATCTTCAAGGATTTGGTAGAAGGGCAGTTATCTATCTGGGTATGTAGCTTAGTGGTAGAGCGTATGCTTCTCATGTATGAGGTTCCGGGTTCAATCCCCAGCTTCTCCAGCTTTTTTAAATAAAAATGTGCTTCTCGATTTTTTTTTCATTTACACTAATAGATCAGATGAAACATTTACTTTCTTTTCTTTTAATCTCATTTATTTTTCCGCTCATGACCGTTGCAATGCCTTCCGAGCACTAGCTCATTAATGTGCTCCGGTGGCCCCGCGCAAATGCTCGTGTGGCACTGGATGCAAAGACCACAACATCTTTAGTCACTTATGGATTTGCACTGATTATATTAGTAGGACACTGTGCCCTCTGCTAAAATGTGCTTTTGTTAGTAGTCTCTCGATAGCAAATCAGCAGGAGTTGTACACTCATTTCATGTACACTGTACTCTATTAGCGACTTCCACCACTACCTGATTAGATATGCACCCCCTTTCTCATCACTTATGAACACTGCTACCCATCTCCCCATAATCAGCCTTAGCATCGCTTACTGACTAGTTAGAGCACAGCACTTCAGTCATCGTAAGTAGCTTCTAGCAGTTAATTTCTCGCTGGCCCATAGCAGATCGGACCCCCACCTACAAGGGGACCCCTCAAGGGAGGTAAGCGCCTAAGCGGGTAGGGTCAGGAACTGCGACCGAGGAGACTGAAGCGCTCCCCAGGCAAACCGACAGTCTCTTAGCACTCCCTCATCATAAACAGAGCTGTCTGACAGCTTTTAAGTAACAAGTCTTTGATTAACCTTCATAGGAAAGTGAGCTCAAAGATCTGCGGCGGACGCGGGATCATTTCATTTAGAGTTAATCACTGCTCTCTTGTGCAACATCGGACTCAATCCCAGAGTCGAGCCCGCTCTGTTGAGTTGATCAGCTAAGTGTCAGCGAGAGGCCAAGTAATGAATGAGCACTTAGTCTATGCTGTGCTCCTTCTTGAGCGGAGTTGATGCGTGCTAGCAGGCTGCCAGAAAAACGCTAGCTGCAGTGAAGGACTTACCTTTTAGAGTTGTTTGTGGTATTGAGTATCTTTAGCTTGGGTCAGGCACGGCAGCTATTATTTATAGCGCTTAGTAACTGTAATAGCGTTGTATATAACAAGAAATTATCATAAATACTGTAAATATTACTCTTCAGTGAACTCATGCCACTGGTGCAGAATCTCGCACAGGACCAAAAAGGTCCTTTTATCTTAGGTATACTAGTGGTAAGCTACTGTAGATGTGGTCTTAATTTATGCATAAACAAATCAGTGCAAAGGTCTAAAGCTTTTCTGCAGAGCCCGCCCCGGGCGCTGCCAAGTACCAATGCAGCTAGTATTGATTTCACCGCATGTCCTTCTCCCACCACCCTATGCTTCTTTTTCCTTTGCCTCATTCTTGATAGGTTTCTGCTTCCTTTCCTCCCTGCTCTCTGCCCGACCCCTCTCGGGCACCATTGGTACTTTGGGGCCACAGCGCATATTTTCCACATCCTCATTGTTTGACCCTCAGCAAAAGAGAGAACAAATATGTGCAATGCAATAGGTCTCACATTTATGCGAGTTTGATCTATTGACATTGCAAATGACAATGCCTTTTATATATGTTTTAAAAACGAAAACAAAAAAAAAGCCATTGTCATTTGCAATGTCATTAGCTCAAACTCGCGTAAATACGAGACCTATTGCACTGCAAATGCTTGTTTGTTATGACTTCACATCAGTTATCTGAACGTTTTCTCTCCTGTTTAACCTATAGTGCTCTCAAACCAAAGCTCCCCCTCTGCTTTTAGGAGGAAAAATAGACCCGTCGAAAAACCCAAAGGATATCCCACTGAGGTCACCACACTAGTTACCCATCAGTTGAGGCACATTATAGGTATTAGTCCAACATAAATTTCATATATCAAAAAGTCGATAAGAGTTTAAAGTCCACAAACAGATCAAGGAATTTCATTGATTCTCATTTTTTATTTTTCTTTCTTGTATTGTCCAAGTATCATTACAACACATAACAGCCATTACTCGTTTTTTGTTATGACTTCACATCAGTTATCTGAACGTTTTCTCTCCTGTGTAACCTATAGTGCTCTCAAACCAAACCTCCCCCTCTGCTTTTAGGAGGAAAAATAGACCTGTCGAAAAACCCAAAGGATATCCCACTGAGGTCACCACACTAGTTACCCATCAGTTGAGGCACATTATAGGTATTAGTCCAACATAAATTTCATATATCAAAAAGTCGATAAGAGTTTAAAGTCCACAAATAGATCAAGGAATTTCATTGATTCTCATTTTTTTCTTTTTCTTTCTTGTATTGTCCAAGTATCACTACAACACATAACAGCCATTACTCGTTTTTTGTTATGACTTCACATCAGTTATCTGAACGTTTTCTCTCCTGTTTAACCTATAGTGCTCTCAAACCAAACCTCCCCTCTGCTTTTAGGAAGAAAAATAGACCCGTCGAAAAACCCAAAGGATATCCCACTGTGGTCACCACACTAGTTACCCATCAGTTGAGGCACATTATAGGTATTAGTCCCACATAAATTTCATATATCAAAAAGTCGATAAGAGTTTAAAGTCCACAAACAGATCAAGGAATTTCAATGATTCTCATTTTTTATTTTTCTTTCTTGTATTGTCCAAGTATCATTACAACACATAACAGCCATTACTCGTTTTTTGTTATGACTTCACATCAGTTATCTGAACGTTTTCTCTCCTGTTTAACCTATAGTGCTCTCAAACCAAACCTCCCCCTCTGCTTTTAGGAGGAAAAATAGACCCGTCGAAAAACCCAAAGGATATCCCACTGAGGTCACCACACTAGTTACCCATCAGTTGAGGCACATTATAGGTATTAGTCCAACATAAATTTCATATAACAAAAAGTCGATAAGAGTTTAAAGTCCACAAACAGATCAAGGAATTTCATTGATTCTCATTTTTTATTTTTCTTTCTTGTATTGTCCAAGTATCATTACAACACATAACAGCCATTACTCGTTTTTTGTTATGACTTCACATCAGTTATCTGAACGTTTTCTCTCCTGTTTAACCTATAGTGCTCTCAAACCAAACCTCCCCCTCTGCTTTTAGGAGGAAAAATAGACCCGTCGAAAAACCCAAAGGATGTCCCACTGAGGTCACCACACTAGTTACCCATCAGTTGAGGCACATTATAGGTATTAGTCCAACATAAATTTCATATATCAAAAAGTCGATAGGAGTTTAAAGTCCACAAACAGATCAAGGAATTTCATTGATTCTCATTTTTTATTTTTCTTTCTTGTATTGTCCAAGTATCATTACAACACATAACAGCCATTACTCGTTTTTTGTTATGACTTCACATCAGTTATCTGAACGTTTTCTCTCCTGTGTAACCTATAGTGCTCTCAAACCAAACCTCTCCCTCTGCTTTTAGGAGGAAAAATAGACCCGTCGAAAAACCCAAAGGATATCCCACTGAGGTCACCACACTAGTTACCCATCAATTGAGGCACATTATAGGTATTAGTCCAACATAAATTTCATATATCAAAAAGTCGATAGGAGTTTAAAGTCCACAAACAGATCAAGGAATTTCATTGATTCTCATTTTTTATTTTTCTTTCTTGTATTGTCCAAGTATCATTACAACACATAACAGCCATTACTCGTTTTTTGTTATGACTTCACATTAGTTATCTGAACGTTTTCTCTCCTGTTTAACCTATAGTGCTCTCAAACCAAACCTACCCCTCTGCTTTTAGGAGGAAAAATAGACCCGTCGAAAAACCCAAAGGATATCCCACTGTGGTCACCACACTAGTTACCCATCTTTTGAGGCACATTATAGGTATTAGTCCCACATAAATTTCATATATCAAAAAGTCGATAAGAGTTTAAAGTCCACAAACAGATCAAGGAATTTCAATGATTCTCATTTTTTATTTTTATTTCTTGTATTGTCCAAGTATCATTACAACACATAACAGCCATTACTCGTTTTTTGTTATGACTTCACATCAGTTATCTGAACGTTTTCTCTCCTGTTTAACCTATAGTGCTCTCAAACCAAACCTCCCCCTCTGCTTTTAGGAGGAAAAATAGACCCGTTGAAAAACCCAAAGGATTTCCCACTGTGGTCACCACACTAGTTACCCATCAGTTGAGGCACATTATAGGTATTAGTCCAACATAAATTTCATATATCAAAAAGTCGATACGAGTTTAAAGTCCACAAACAGATCAAGGAATTTCAATGATTCTCATTTTTTATTTTTATTTCTTGTATTGTCCAAGTATCATTACAACACATAACAGCCATTACTCATTTTTGATATGACTTCACATCAGTTATCTGAACGTTTTCACTCCTGTTTAACCTATAGTGCTCTCAAACCAAACCTCCCCCTCTGCTTTTAGGAGGAAAAATAGACCCGTCGAAAAAAAAACAAAGGATATCCCACTGAGGTCACCACACTAGTTACCCATCAGTTGAGGAACATTATAGGTATTAGTCCAACATAAATTTCATATATCAAAAAGTCGATAAGAGTTTAAAGTCCACAAAGAGATCAAGGAATTTCATTGATTCTCATTTTTTATTTTTCTTTCTTGTATTGTCCAAGTATCATTACAACACATAACAGCCATTACTCGTTTTTTGGTATGACTTCATATCAGTTATCTGAACGTTTTCTCTCCTGTTTAACCTATAGTGCTCTCAAACCAAACCTCCCCCTCTGCTTTTAGGAGGAAAAATAGAGCCGTCGAAAAACCCAAAGGATATCCCACTGAGGTCACCACACTAGTTACCCATCAGTTGAGGCACATTATAGGTATTAGTCCAACATAAATTTCATATATCAAAAAGTCGATAAGAGTTTAAAGTCCACAAACAGATCAAGGAATTTCATTGATTCTCATTTTTTATTTTTCTTTCTTGTATTGTCCAAGTATCATTACAACACATAACAGCCATTACTCATTTTTTATATGACTTCACATCAGTTATCTGAACGTTTTCACTCCTGTTTAACCTATAGTGCTCTCAAACCAAACCTCCCCCTCTGTTTTTCGGAGGAAAAATAGACCCGTCAAAAAACCCAAAGGATATCCCACTGTGGTCACCACACTAGTTACCCATCAGTTGAGGCACATTATAGGTATTAGTCCAACATAAATTTCATATATCAAAAAGTCGATAAGAGTTTAAAGTCCACAAACAGATCAAGGAATTTCATTGATTCTCATTTTTTCTTTTTCTTTCTTGTATTGTCCAAGTATCATTACAACACATAACAGCCATTACTCGTTTTTTGTTATGACTTCACATCAGTTATCTGAACGTTTTCTCTCCTGTTTAACCTATAGTGCTCTCAAACCAAACCTCCCCCTCTGCTTTTAGGAGGAAAAATTAACCCATCGAAAACCCAAAGGATATCCCACTGAGGTCACCACACTAGTTACCCATCAGTTGAGGCACATTATAGGTATTAGTCCAACATAAATTTCATACATCAAAAAGTCGATAAGAGTTTAAAGTCCACAAACAGATCAAGCAATTTCATTGATTCTCATTTTTTATTTTTATTTCTTGTATTGTCCAAGTATCATTACAACACATAACAGCCATTACTCGTTTTTTGTTATGACTTCACATCAGTTATCTGAACGTTTTCTCTCCTGTTTAACCTATAGTGCTCTCAAACCAAACCTCCCCCTCTGCTTTTAGGAGGAAAAATAGACCCGTCGAAAAACCCAAAGGATATCCCACTGAGGTCACCACACTAGTTACCCATCAGTTGAGGCACATTATAGGTATTAGTCCAACATAAATTTCATATATCAAAAAGTCGACAAGAGTTTAAAGTCCACAAACAGATCAAGGAATTTCATTGATTCTCATTTTTTATTTTTATTTCTTGTATTGTCCAAGTATCATTACAACACATAACAGCCATTACTCGTTTTTTTTTATGACTTCACATCAGTTATCTGAACGTTTTCTCTCCTGTTTAACCTATAGTGCTCTCAAACCAAACCTCCCCCTCTGCTTTTAGGAGGAAAAATAGACCAGTCGAAAAACCCAAAGGATATCCCACTGAGGTCACCACACTAGTTACCCATCAGTTGAGGCACATTATAGGTATTAGTCCAACATAAATTTCATATATCAAAAAGTCGATAAGAGTTTAAAGTCCACAAACAGATCAAGGAATTTCATTGATTCTCATTTTTTATTTTTCTTTCTTGTATTGTCCAAGTATCATTACAACACATAACAGCCATTACTCATTTTTTGTTATGACTGCGCATCAGTTATCTGAACGTTTTCTCTCCTGTTTAACCTATAGTGCTCTCAAACCAAACCTCCCCCTCTGCTTTTAGGAGGAAAAATAGACCCGTCGAAAAACCCAAAGGATATCCCACTGTGGTCACCACACTAGTTACCCATCAGTTGAGGCACATTATAGGTATTAGTCCAACATAAATTTCATATATCAAAAAGTCGATAAGAGTTTAAAGTCCACAAACAGATCAAGGAATTTCAATGATTCTCATTTTTTATTTTTCTTTCTTTTATTGTCCAAGTATCATTACAACACATAACAGCCATTACTCGCTTTTTGTCATGACTTCACATCAGTTATCTGAACGTTTTCTCTCCTGTTTAACCTATAGTTCTCTCAAACCAAACCTCCCCCTCTGCTTTTAGGAGGAAAAATAGACCCGTCGAAAAACCCAAAGGATATCCCACTGAGGTCACCACACTAGTTACCCATCAGTTGAGGCACATTATAGGTATTAGTCCAACATAAATTTCATATATCAAAAAGTTGATAAGAGTTTAAAGTCCACAAACAGATCAAGGAATTTCATTGATTCTCATTTTTTATTTTTCTTTCTTGTATTGTCCAAGTATCATTACAACACATAACAGCCATTACTCGTTTTTTGTTATGACTTCACATCAGTTATCTGAACGTTTTCTCTCCTGTTTAACCTATAGTGCTCTCAAAACAAACCTCCCCCTCTGCTTTTAGGAGGAAAAATAGACCCGTCGAAAAACCCAAAGGATATCCCACTGAGGTCACCACACTAGTTACCCATCAGTTGAGGCACATTATAGGTATTAGTCCAACATAAATTTCATATATCAAAAAGTCGATAAGAGTTTAAAGTCCACAAACAGATCAAGGAATTTCATTGATTCTCATTTTTTATTTTTCTTTCTTGTATTGTCCAAGTATCATTACAACACATAACAGCCATTACTCGTTTTTTGGTATGACTTCACATCACTTATCTGAACGTTTTTTCTCCTGTTTAACCTATAGTGCTCTCAAACCAAACCTCCCCCTCTGCTTTTAGGAGGAAAAATAGACCCGTTGAAAAAACCCAAAGGATATCCCACTGAGGTCACCACACTAGTTACCCATCAGTTGAGGCACATTATAGGTATTAGTCCAACATAAATTTCATATATCAAAAAGTCGATAAGAGTTTAAAGTCCACAAACAGATCAAGGAATTTCATTGAGTCTAATTTTTTATTTTTCTTTCTTGTATTGTCCAAGTATCATTACAACACATAACAGCCATTATACGTTTTTTGTTATGACTTCACATCAGTTATCTGAACGTTTTCTCTCCTGTTTAACCTATAGTGTTCTCAAACCAAACCTCCCCCTCTGCTTTCAGGAGGAAAAATAGACCCGTCGAAAAACCCAAAGGATATCCCACTGAGGTCACCACACTAGTTGCCCATCAGTTGAGGCACATTATAGGTATTAGTCCAACATAAATTTCATATATCAAAAAGTCGATAAGAGTTTAAAGTCCACAAACAGATCAAGGAATTTCATTGATTCTCATTTTTTATTTTTCTTTCTTGTATTGTCCAAGTATCATTACAACACATAACAGCCATTACTCGTTTTTTGTTATGACTTCACATCAGTTGTCTGAACGTTTTCTCTCCTGTTTAACCTATAGTGCTCTCAAACCAAACCTACCCCTCTGCTTTTAGGAGGAAAAATAGACCCGTCGAAAAAAAAACAAAGGATATCCCACTGAGGTCACCACACTAGTTACCCATCAGTTGAGGCACATTATAGGTATTAGTCCAACATAAATTTCATATATCAAAAAGTCGATAAGAGTTTAAAGTCCACAAACAGATCAAGGAATTTCATTGATTCTCATTTTTTATTTTTCTTTCTTGTATTGTCCAAGTATCATTACAACACATAACAGCCATTACTCGTTTTTTGATATGACTTCACATCAGTTATCTGAACGTTTTCACTCCTGTTTAACTTATAGTGCTCTCAAACCAAACCTCCCCCTCTGCTTTTAGGAGGAAAAATAGACCCGGCGAAAAACCCAAAGGATATCCCACTGTGGTCACCACACTAGTTACCCATCAGTTGAGGCACATTATAGGTATTAGTCCAACATAAATTTCATATATCAAAAAGTCGATAAGAGTTTAAAGTCCACAAACAGATCAAGGAATTTCAATGATTCTCATTTTTTATTTTTATTTCTTGTATTGTCCAAGTATCATTACAACACATAACAGCCATTACTCGTTTTTTGTTATGACTTCACATCAGTTATCTGAACGTTTTCTCTCCTGTTTAACCTATAGTGCTCTCAAACCAAAGCTCCCCCTCTGCTTTTAGGAGGAAAAATAGACCCGTCGAAAAACCCAAAGGATATCCCACTGAGGTCACCACACTAGTTACCCATCAGTTGAGGCACATTATAGGTATTAGTCCAACATAAATTTCATATATCAAAAAGTCGATAAGAGTTTAAAGTCCACAAACAGATCAAGGAATTTCATTGATTCTCATTTTTTATTTTTCTTTCTTGTATTGTCCAAGTATCATTACAACACATAACAGCCATTACTCGTTTTTTGTTATGACTTCACATCAGTTATCTGAACGTTTTCTCTCCTGTGTAACCTATAGTGCTCTCAAACCAAACCTCCCCCTCTGCTTTTAGGAGGAAAAATAGACCTGTCGAAAAACCCAAAGGATATCCCACTGAGGTCACCACACTAGTTACCCATCAGTTGAGGCACATTATAGGTATTAGTCCAACATAAATTTCATATATCAAAAAGTCGATAAGAGTTTAAAGTCCACAAATAGATCAAGGAATTTCATTGATTCTCATTTTTTTCTTTTTCTTTCTTGTATTGTCCAAGTATCACTACAACACATAACAGCCATTACTCGTTTTTTGTTATGACTTCACATCAGTTATCTGAACGTTTTCTCTCCTGTTTAACCTATAGTGCTCTCAAACCAAACCTCCCCTCTGCTTTTAGGAGGAAAAATAGACCCGTCGAAAAACCCAAAGGATATCCCACTGTGGTCACCACACTAGTTACCCATCAGTTGAGGCACATTATAGGTATTAGTCCCACATAAATTTCATATATCAAAAAGTCGATAAGAGTTTAAAGTCCACAAACAGATCAAGGAATTTCAATGATTCTCATTTTTTATTTTTCTTTCTTGTATTGTCCAAGTATCATTACAACACATAACAGCCATTACTCGTTTTTTGTTATGACTTCACATCAGTTATCTGAACGTTTTCTCTCCTGTTTAACCTATAGTGCTCTCAAACCAAACCTCCCCCTCTGCTTTTAGGAGGAAAAATAGACCCGTCGAAAAACCCAAAGGATATCCCACTGAGGTCACCACACTAGTTACCCATCAGTTGAGGCACATTATAGGTATTAGTCCAACATAAATTTCATATATCAAAAAGTCGATAAGAGTTTAAAGTCCACAAA
This sequence comes from Triturus cristatus, assembly GCF_964204655.1. Classification (NCBI taxonomy): domain Eukaryota; kingdom Metazoa; phylum Chordata; class Amphibia; order Caudata; family Salamandridae; genus Triturus; species Triturus cristatus. The sequence continues at coordinate 307,217 of NW_028187673.1, forward strand.
CAGATCAAGGAATTTCATTGATTCTCATTTTTTATTTTTCTTTCTTGTATTGTCCAAGTATCATTACAACACATAACAGCCATTACTCGTTTTTTGTTATGACTTCACATCAGTTATCTGAACGTTTTCTCTCCTGTTTAACCTATAGTGCTCTCAAACCAAACCTCCCCCTCTGCTTTTAGGAGGAAAAATAGACCCGTCGAAAAACCCAAAGGATGTCCCACTGAGGTCACCACACTAGTTACCCATCAGTTGAGGCACATTATAGGTATTAGTCCAACATAAATTTCATATATCAAAAAGTCGATAGGAGTTTAAAGTCCACAAACAGATCAAGGAATTTCATTGATTCTCATTTTTTATTTTTCTTTCTTGTATTGTCCAAGTATCATTACAACACATAACAGCCATTACTCGTTTTTTGTTATGACTTCACATCAGTTATCTGAACGTTTTCTCTCCTGTGTAACCTATAGTGCTCTCAAACCAAACCTCTCCCTCTGCTTTTAGGAGGAAAAATAGACCCGTCGAAAAACCCAAAGGATATCCCACTGAGGTCACCACACTAGTTACCCATCAATTGAGGCACATTATAGGTATTAGTCCAACATAAATTTCATATATCAAAAAGTCGATAGGAGTTTAAAGTCCACAAACAGATCAAGGAATTTCATTGATTCTCATTTTTTATTTTTCTTTCTTGTATTGTCCAAGTATCATTACAACACATAACAGCCATTACTCGTTTTTTGTTATGACTTCACATTAGTTATCTGAACGTTTTCTCTCCTGTTTAACCTATAGTGCTCTCAAACCAAACCTACCCCTCTGCTTTTAGGAGGAAAAATAGACCCGTCGAAAAACCCAAAGGATATCCCACTGTGGTCACCACACTAGTTACCCATCTTTTGAGGCACATTATAGGTATTAGTCCCACATAAATTTCATATATCAAAAAGTCGATAAGAGTTTAAAGTCCACAAACAGATCAAGGAATTTCAATGATTCTCATTTTTTATTTTTATTTCTTGTATTGTCCAAGTATCATTACAACACATAACAGCCATTACTCGTTTTTTGTTATGACTTCACATCAGTTATCTGAACGTTTTCTCTCCTGTTTAACCTATAGTGCTCTCAAACCAAACCTCCCCCTCTGCTTTTAGGAGGAAAAATAGACCCGTCGAAAAACCCAAAGGATATCCCACTGAGGTCACCACACGAGTTAACCATCAGTTGAGGCACATTATAGGTATTAGTCCAACATAAATTTCATATATCAAAAAGTCGATAAGAGTTTAAAGTCCACAAACAGATCAAGGAATTTCATTGATTCTCATTTTTTATTTTTCTTTCTTGGATTGTCCAAGTATCATTACAACACATAACAGCCATTACTCGTTTTTTGTTGTGACTTCACATCAGTTATCTGAACGTTTTCTCTCCTGTTTAACCTATAGTGCTCTCAAACCAAACCTCCCCCTTTGCTTTTAGGAGGAAAAATAGACCCGTTGAAAAACCCAAAGGATTTCCCACTGTGGTCACCACACTAGTTACCCATTAGTTGAGGCACATTATAGGTATTAGTCCAACATAAATTTCATATATCAAAAAGTCGATACGAGTTTAAAGTCCACAAACAGATCAAGGAATTTCAATGATTCTCATTTTTTATTTTTATTTCTTGTATTGTCCAAGTATCATTACAACACATAACAGCCATTACTCGTTTTTTGTTATGACTTCACATTAGTTATCTGAACGTTTTCTCTCCTGTTTAACCTATAGTACTCTCAAACCAAACCTCCCCCTCTGCTTTTAGGAGGAAAAATAGACCCGTCGAAAAACCCAAAGGATATCCCACTGAGGTCACCACACTAGTTACCCATCAGTTGAGGCACATTATAGGTATTAGTCCAACATAAATTTCATATATCAAAAAGTCGATAAGAGTTTAAAGTCCACAAACAGATCAAGCAATTTCATTGATTCTCATTTTTTATTTTTCTTTCTTGTATTGTCCAAGTATCATTACAACACATAACAGCCATTACTCGTTTTTTGTTATGACTTCACATCAGTTATCTGAACGTTTTCTCTCCTGTGTAACCTATAGTGCTCTCAAACCAAACCTCCCCCTCTGCTTTTAGGAGGAAAAATAGACCCGTCGAAAAACCCAAAGGATATCCCACTGAGGTCACCACACTAGTTACCCATCAGTTGAGGCACATTATAGGTATTAGTCCCACATAAATTTCATATATCAAAAAGTCGATAAGAGTTTAAAGTCCACAAACAGATCAAGGAATTTCAATGATTCTCATTTTTTATTTTTATTTCTTGTATTGTCCAAGTATCATTACAACACATAACAGCCATTACTCGTTTTTTGTTATGACTTCACATCAGTTATCTGAACGTTTTCTCTCCTGTTTAACCTATAGTACTCTCAAACCAAACCTCCCCCTCTGCTTTTAGGAGGAAAAATAGACCCGTCGAAAAACCCAAAGGATATCCCACTGAGGTCACCACACTAGTTACCCATCAGTTGAGGCACATTATAGGTATTAGTCCAACATAAATTTCATATATCAAAAAGTCGATAAGAGTTTAAAGTCCACAAACAGATCAAGCAATTTCATTGATTCTCATTTTTTATTTTTCTTTCTTGTATTGTCCAAGTATCATTACAACACATAACAGCCATTACTCGTTTTTTGTTATGACTTCACATCAGTTATCTGAACGTTTTCTCTCCTGTGTAACCTATAGTGCTCTCAAACCAAACCTCCCCCTCTGCTTTTAGGAGGAAAAATAGACCCGTCGAAAAACCCAAAGGATATCCCACTGAGGTCACCACACTAGTTACCCATCAGTTGAGGCACATTATAGGTATTAGTCCCACATAAATTTCATATATCAAAAAGTCGATAAGAGTTTAAAGTCCACAAATAGATCAAGGAATTTCATTGATTCTCATTTTTTCTTTTTCTTTCTTGTATTGTCCAAGTATCATTACAACACATAACAGCCATTACTCGTTTTTTGTTATGACTTCACATCAGTTATCTGAACGTTTTCTCTCCTGTTTAACCTATAGTGCTCTCAAACCAAACCTCCCCCTCTGCTTTTAGGAGGAAAAATAGACCCGTCGAAAAACCCAAAGGACATCCCACTGAGGTCACCACACTAGTTACCCATCAGTTGAGGCACATTATAGGTATTAGTCCAACATAAATGTCATATATCAAAAAGTCGATAAGAGTTTAAAGTCCACAAACAGATCAAGGAATTTCATTGATTCTCATTTTTTATTTTTCTTTCTTGTATTGTCCAAGTATCATTACAACACATAACAGCCATTACTCGTTTTTTGTTATGACTTCACATCAGTTATCTGAACGTTTTCTCTCCTGTTTAACCTATAGTGCTCTCAAACCAAACCTCCCCCTCTGCTTTTAGGAGGAAAAATAGACCCGTCGAAAAACCCAAAGGATATCCCACTGAGGTCACCACACTAGTTACCCATCAGTTGAGGCACATTATAGGTATTAGTCCAACATAAATTTCATATATCAAAAAGTCGATAAGAGTTTAAAGTCCACAAACAGATCAAGGAATTTCATTGATTCTCATTTTTTATTTTTCTTTCTTGTATTGTCCAAGTATCATTACAACACATAACAGCCATTACTCATTTTTGATATGACTTCACATCAGTTATCTGAACGTTTTCACTCCTGTTTAACCTATAGTGCTCTCAAACCAAACCTCCCCCTCTGCTTTTAGGAGGAAAAATAGACCCGTCGAAAAACCCAAAGGATATCCCACTGTGGTCACCACACTAGTTACCCATCAGTTGAGGCACATTATAGGTATTAGTCCAACATAAATTTCATATATCAAAAAGTCGATAAGAGTTTAAAGTCCACAAACAGATCAAGGAATTTCATTGATTCTCATTTTTTCTTTTTCTTTCTTGTATTGTCCAAGTATCATTACAACACATAACAGCCATTACTCGTTTTTTGTTATGACTTCACATCAGTTATCTGAACGTTTTCTCTCCTGTTTAACCTATAGTGCTCTCAAACCAAACCTCCCCCTCTGCTTTTAGGAGGAAAAATTAACCCGTCGAAAACCCAAAGGATATCCCACTGAGGTCACCACACTAGTTACCCATCAGTTGAGGCACATTATAGGTATTAGTCCAACATAAATTTCATATATCAAAAAGTCGATAAGAGTTTAAAGTCCACAAACAGATCAAGCAATTTCATTGATTCTCATTTTTTATTTTTATTTCTTGTATTGTCCAAGTATCATTACAACACATAACAGCCATTACTCGTTTTTTGATATGACTTCACATCAGTTATCTGAACGTTTTCACTCCTGTTTAACTTATAGTGCTCTCAAACCAAACCTCCCCCTCTGCTTTTAGGAGGAAAAATAGACCCGGTGAAAAACCCAAAGGATATCCCACTGTGGTCACCACACTAGTTACCCATCAGTTGAGGCACATTATAGGTATTAGTCCAACATAAATTTCATATATCAAAAAGTCGATAAGAGTTTAAAGTTCACAAACAGATCAAGGAATTTCAATGATTCTCATTTTTTATTTTTATTCCTTGTATTGTCCAAGTATCATTACAACACATAACAGCCATTACTCGTTTTTTGTTATGACTTCACATCAGTTATCTGAACGTTTTCTCTCCTGTTTAACCTATAGTGCTCTCAAACCAAAGCTCCCCCTCTGCTTTTAGGAGGAAAAATAGACCCGTCGAAAAACCCAAAGAATATCCCACTGAGGTCACCACACTAGTTACCCATCAGTTGAGGCACATTATAGGTATTAGTCCAACATAAATTTCATATATCAAAAAGTCGATAAGAGTTTAAAGTCCACAAACAGATCAAGGAATTTCATTGATTCTCATTTTTTATTTTTCTTTCTTGTATTGTCCAAGTATCATTACAACACATAACAGCCATTACTCGTTTTTTGTTATGACTTCACATCAGTTATCTGAACGTTTTCTCTCCTGTGTAACCTATAGTGCTCTCAAACCAAACCTCCCCCTCTGCTTTTAGGAGGAAAAATAGACCTGTCTTAAAACCCAAAGGATATCCCACTGAGGTCACCACACTAGTTACCCATCAGTTGAGGCACATTATAGGTATTAGTCCAACATAAATTTCATATATCAAAAAGTCGATAAGAGTTTAAAGTCCACAAATAGATCAAGGAATTTCATTGATTCTCATTTTTTTCTTTTTCTTTCTTGTATTGTCCAAGTATCACTACAACACATAACAGCCATTACTCGTTTTTTGTTATGACTTCACATCAGTTATCTGAACGTTTTCTCTCCTTTTTAACCTATAGTGCTCTCAAACCAAACCTCCCCCTCTGCTTTTAGGAGGAAAAATAGACCCGTCGAAAAACCCAAAGGATATCCCACTGTGGTCACCACACTAGTTACCCATCAGTTGAGGCACATTATAGGTATTAGTCCCACATAAATTTCATATATCAAAAAGTCGATAAGAGTTTAAAGTCCACAAACAGATCAAGGAATTTCAATGATTCTCATTTTTTATTTTTCTTTCTTGTATTGTCCAAGTATCATTACAACACATAACAGCCATTACTCGTTTTTTGTTATGACTTCACATCAGTTATCTGAACGTTTTCTCTCCTGTTTAACCTATAGTGCTCTCAAACCAAACCTCCCCCTCTGCTTTTAGGAGGAAAAATAGACCCGTCGAAAAACCCAAAGGATATCCCACTGAGGTCACCACACTAGTTACCCATCAGTTGAGGCACATTATAGGTATTAGTCCAACATAAATTTCATATATCAAAAAGTCGATAAGAGTTTAAAGTCCACAAACAGATCAAGGAATTTCATTGATTCTCATTTTTTATTTTTCTTTCTTGTATTGTCCAAGTATCATTACAACACATAACAGCCATTACTCGTTTTTTGTTATGACTTCACATCAGTTATCTGAACGTTTCCTCTCCTGTGTAACCTATAGTGCTCTCAAACCAAACCTCTCCCTCTGCTTTTAGGAGGAAAAATAGACCCGTCGAAAAACCCAAAGGATATCCCACTGAGGTCACCACACTAGTTACCCATCAATTGAGGCACATTATAGGTATTAGTCCAACATAAATTTCATATATCAAAAAGTCGATAGGAGTTTAAAGTCCACAAACAGATCAAGGAATTTCATTGATTCTCATTTTTTATTTTTCTTTCTTGTATTGTCCAAGTATCATTACAACACATAACAGCCATTACTCGTTTTTTGTTATGACTTCACATTAGTTATCTGAACGTTTTCTCTCCTGTTTAACCTATAGTGCTCTCAAACCAAACCTACCCCTCTGCTTTTAGGAGGAAAAATAGACCCGTCGAAAAACCCAAAGGATATCCCACTGTGGTCACCACACTAGTTACCCATCTTTTGAGGCACATTATAGGTATTAGTCCCACATAAATTTCATATATCAAAAAGTCGATAAGAGTTTAAAGTCCACAAACAGATCAAGGAATTTCAATGATTCTCATTTTTTATTTTTATTTCTTGTATTGTCCAAGTATCATTACAACACATAACAGCCATTACTCGTTTTTGTTATGACTTCACATCAGTTATCTGAACGTTTTCTCTCCTGTTTAACCTATAGTGCTCTCAAACCAAACCTCCCCCTCTGCTTTTAGGAGGAAAAATAGACCCGTTGAAAAACCCAAAGGATATCCCACTGAGGTCACCACACTAGTTAACCATCAGTTGAGGCACATTATAGGTATTAGTCCAACATAAATTTCATATATCAAAAAGTCGATAAGAGTTTAAAGTCCACAAACAGATCAAGGAATTTCATTGATTCTCATTTTTTATTTTTCTTTCTTGGATTGTCCAAGTATCATTACAACACATAACAGCCATTACTCGTTTTTTGGTATGACTTCACATCAGTTATCTGAACGTTTTCTCTCCTGTTTAACCTATAGTGCTCTCAAACCAAACCTCCCCCTCTGCTTTTAGGAGGAAAAATAGAGCCGTCGAAAAACCCAAAGGATATCCCACTGAGGTCACCACACTAGTTACCCATCAGTTGAGGCACATTATAGGTATTAGTCCAACATAAATTTCATATATCAAAAAGTCGATAAGAGTTTAAAGTCCACAAACAGATCAAGGAATTTCATTGATTCTCATTTTTTATTTTTCTTTCTTGTATTGTCCAAGTATCATTACAACACATAACAGCCATTACTCGTTTTTTGTTATGACTTCACATCAGTTATCTGAAAGTTTTCTCTCCTGTTTAACCTATAGTGCTCTCAAACCAAACCTCCCCCTCTGCTTTTAGGAGGAAAAATAGACCCGTCGAAAAACCCAAAGGATATCCCACTGAGGTCACCACACTAGTTACCCATCAGTTGAGGCACATTATAGGTATTAGTCCAACATAAATTTCATATATCAAAAAGTCGATAAGAGTTTAAAGTCCACAAACAGATCAAGGAATTTCATTGATTCTCATTTTTTATTTTTCTTTCTTGGATTGTCCAAGTATCATTACAACACATAACAGCCATTACTCGTTTTTTGGTATGACTTCACATCAGTTATCTGAACGTTTTCTCTCCTGTGTAACCTATAGTGCTCTCAAACCAAACCTCTCCCTCTGCTTTTAGGAGGAAAAATAGACCCGTCGAAAAACCCAAAGGATATCCCACTGAGGTCACCACACTAGTTACCCATCAATTGAGGCACATTATAGGTATTAGTCCAACATAAATTTCATATATCAAAAAGTCGATAGGAGTTTAAAGTCCACAAACAGATCAAGGAATTTCATTGATTCTCATTTTTTATTTTTCTTTCTTGTATTGTCCAAGTATCATTACAACACATAACAGCCATTACTCGTTTTTTGTTATGACTTCACATTAGTTATCTGAACGTTTTCTCTCCTGTTTAACCTATAGTGCTCTCAAACCAAACCTACCCCTCTGCTTTTAGGAGGAAAAATAGACCCGTCGAAAAACCCAAAGGATATCCCACTGTGGTCACCACACTAGTTACCCATCTTTTGAGGCACATTATAGGTATTAGTCCCACATAAATTTCATATATCAAAAAGTCGATAAGAGTTTAAAGTCCACAAACAGATCAAGGAATTTCAATGATTCTCATTTTTTATTTTTATTTCTTGTATTGTCCAAGTATCATTACAACACATAACAGCCATTACTCGTTTTTTGTTATGACTTCACATCAGTTATCTGAACGTTTTCTCTCCTGTTTAACCTATAGTGCTCTCAAACCAAACCTCCCCCTCTGCTTTTAGGAGGAAAAATAGACCCGTTGAAAAACCCAAAGGATATCCCACTGAGGTCACCACACTAGTTAACCATCAGTTGAGGCACATTATAGGTATTAGTCCAACATAAATTTCATATATCAAAAAGTCGATAAGAGTTTAAAGTCCACAAACAGATCAAGGAATTTCATTGATTCTCATTTTTTATTTTTCTTTCTTGGATTGTCCAAGTATCATTACAACACATAACAGCCATTACTCGTTTTTTGGTATGACTTCACATCAGTTATCTGAACGTTTTCTCTCCTGTTTAACCTATAGTGCTCTCAAACCAAACCTCCCCTCTGCTTTTAGGAGGAAAAATAGACCCGTCGAAAAACCCAAAGGATATCCCACTGTGGTCACCACACTAGTTACCCATCAGTTGAGGCACATTATAGGTATTAGTCCCACATAAATTTCATATATCAAAAAGTCGATAAGAGTTTAAAGTCCACAAACAGATCAAGGAATTTCATTGATTCTCATTTTTTATTTTTCTTTCTTGTATTGTCCAAGTATCATTACAACACATAACAGCCATTACTCGTTTTTTGTTATGACTTCACATCAGTTATCTGAAAGTTTTCTCTCCTGTTTAACCTATAGTGCTCTCAAACCAAACCTCCCCCTCTGCTTTTAGGAGGAAAAATAGACCCGTCGAAAAACCCAAAGGATATCCCACTGAGGTCACCACACTAGTTACCCATCAGTTGAGGCACATTATAGGTATTAGTCCAACATAAATTTCATATATCAAAAAGTCGATAAGAGTTTAAAGTCCACAAACAGATCAAGGAATTTCATTGATTCTCATTTTTTATTTTTCTTTCTTGGATTGTCCAAGTATCATTACAACACATAACAGCCATTACTCGTTTTTTGGTATGACTTCACATCAGTTATCTGAACGTTTTCTCTCCTGTTTAACCTATAGTGCTCTCAAACCAAACCTCCCCCTCTGCTTTTAGGAGGAAAAATAGAGCCGTCGAAAAACCCAAAGGATATCCCACTGAGGTCACCACACTAGTTACCCATCAGTTGAGGCACATTATAGGTATTAGTCCAACATAAATTTCATATATCAAAAAGTCGATAAGAGTTTAAAGTCCACAAACAGATCAAGGAATTTCATTGATTCTCATTTTTTATTTTTCTTTCTTTTATTGTCCAAGTATCATTACAACACATAACAGCCATTACTCGTTTTTTGTTATGACTTCACATCAGTTATCTGAAAGTTTTCTCTCCTGTTTAACCTATAGTGCTCTCAAACCAAACCTCCCCCTCTGCTTTTAGGAGGAAAAATAGACCCGTCGAAAAACCCAAAGGATATCCCACTGAGGTCACCACACTAGTTACCCATCAGTTGAGGCACATTATAGGTATTAGTCCAACATAAATTTCATATATCAAAAAGTCGATAAGAGTTTAAAGTCCACAAACAGATCAAGGAATTTCATTGATTCTCATTTTTTATTTTTCTTTCTTGTATTGTCCAAGTATCATTACAACACATAACAGCCATTACTCATTTTTTGTTATGACTTCGCATCAGTTATCTGAACGTTTTCTCTCCTGTTTAACCTATAGTGCTCTCAAACCAAACCTCCCCCTCTGCTTTTAGGAGGAAAAATAGACCCGTCGAAAAACCCAAAGGATATCCCACTGTGGTCACCACACTAGTTACCCATCAGTTGAGGCACATTATAGGTATTAGTCCAACATAAATTTCATATATCAAAAAGTCGATAAGAGTTTAAAGTCCACAAACAGATCAAGGAATTTCAATGATTCTCATTTTTTATTTTTATTTCTTGTATTGTCCAAGTATCATTGCAACACATAACAGCCATTACTCGTTTTTTGTTATGACTTCACATCAGTTATCTGAACGTTTTCTCTCCTGTTTAACCTATAGTGCTCTCAAACCAAACCTCCCCCTCTGCTTTTAGGAGGAAAAATAGACCCGTCGAAAAACCCAAAGGACATCCCACTGAGGTCACCACACTAGTTACTTATCAGTTGAGGCACATTATAGGTATTAGTCCAACATAAATTTCATATATCAAAAAGTCGATAAGAGTTTAAAGTCAACAAAGAGATCAAGGAATTTCATTGATTCTCATTTTTCTTTTTCTTTCTTGTATTGTCCAAGTATCATTACAACACATAACAGCCATTACTCGTTTTTTGTTGTGACTTCACATCAGTTATCTGAACGTTTTCTCTCCTGTTTAACCTATAGTGCTCTCAAACCAAACCTCCCCCTTTGCTTTTAGGAGGAAAAATAGACCCGTTGAAAAACCCAAAGGATTTCCCACTGTGGTCACCACACTAGTTACCCATTAGTTGAGGCACATTATAGGTATTAGTCCAACATAAATTTCATATATCAAAAAGTCGATACGAGTTTAAAGTCCACAAACAGATCAAGGAATTTCAATGATTCTCATTTTTTATTTTTATTTCTTGTATTGTCCAAGTATCATTACAACACATAACAGCCATTACTCGTTTTTTGTTATGACTTCACATCAGTTATCTGAACGTTTTCTCTCCTGTTTAACCTATAGTGCTCTCAAACCAAACCTCCCCCTCTGCTTTTAGGAGGAAAAATAGACCCGTCGAAAAACCCAAAGGATATCCCACTGAGGTCACCACACTAGTTAACCATCAGTTGAGGCACATTATAGGTATTAGTCCAACATAAATTTCATATATCAAAAAGTCGATATACTAGTTTAAAGTCCACAAACAGATCAAGGAATTTCATTGATTCTCATTTTTTATTTTTCTTTCTTGGATTGTCCAAGTATCATTACAACACATAACAGCCATTACTCGTTTTTTGGTATGACTTCACATCAGTTATCTGAACGTTTTCTCTCCTGTTTAACCTATAGTGCTCTCAAACCAAACCTCCCCCTCTGCTTTTAGGAGGAAAAATAGAGCCGTCGAAAAACCCAAAGGATATCCCACTGAGGTCACCACACTAGTTACCCATCAGTTGAGGCACATTATAGGTATTAGTCCAACATAAATTTCATATATCAAAAAGTCGATAAGAGTTTAAAGTCCACAAACAGATCAAGCAATTTCATTGATTCTCATTTTTTATTTTTATTTCTTGTATTGTCCAAGTATTATTACAACACATAACATCCATTACTCGTTTTTTGATATGACTTCACATCAGTTATCTGAACGTTTTCACTCCTGTTTAACTTATAGTGCTCTCAAACCAAACCTCCCCCTCTGCTTTTAGGAGCAAAAATAGACCCGTCGAAAAACGCAAAGGATATCCCACTGTGGTCACCACACTAGTTACCCATCAGTTGAGGCACATTATAGGTATTAGTCCAACATAAATTTCATATATCAAAAAGTCGATAAGAGTTTAAAGTCCACAAACAGATCAAGGAATTTCAATGATTCTCATTTTTTATTTTTATTTCTTGTATTGTCCAAGTATCATTACAACACATAACAGCCATTACTCGTTTTTTGTTATGACTTCACATCAGTTATCTGAACGTTTTCTCTCCTGTTTAACCTATAGTGCTCTCAAACCAAAGCTCCCCCTCTGCTTTTAGGAGGAAAAATAGACCCGTCGAAAAACCCAAAGGATATCCCACTGAGGTCACCACACTAGTTACCCATCAGTTGAGGCACATTATAGGTATTAGTCCAACATAAATTTCATATATCAAAAAGTCGATAAGAGTTTAAAGTCCACAAACAGATAAAGCAATTTCATTGATTCTCATTTTTTATTTTTCTTTCTTGTATTGTCCAAGTATCATTACAACACATAACAGCCATTACTCGTTTTTTGTTATGACTTCACATCAGTTATCTGAACGTTTTCTCTCCTGTTTAACCTATAGTGCTCTCAAACCAAAGCTCCCCCTCTGCTTTTAGGAGGAAAAATAGACCCGTCAAAAAACCCAAAGGATATCCCACTGTGGTCACCACACTAGTTACCCATCAGTTGAGGCACATTATAGGTATTAGTCCAACATAAATTTCATATATCAAAAAGTCGATAAGAGTTTAATGTCCACAAACAGATCAAGGAATTTCAATGATTCTCATTTTTTATTTTTCTTTCTTGTATTGTCCAAGTATCATTACAACACATAACAGCCATTACTCGTTTTTTGTTATGACTTCACATCAGTTATCTGAACGTTTTCTCTCCTGTTTAACCTATAGTGCTCTCAAACCAAAGCTCCCCCTCTGCTTTTAGGAGGAAAAATAGACCCGTCGAAAAACCCAAAGGATATCCCACTGTGGTCACCACACTAGTTACCCATCAGTTGAGGCACATTATAGGTATTAGTCCAACATAAATTTCATATATCAAAAAGTCGATAAGAGTTTAAAGTCCACAAACAGATCAAGGAATTTCAATGATTCTCATTTTTTATTTTTATTTCTTGTATTGTCCAAGTATCATTACAACACATAACAGCCATTACTCGTTTTTTGTTATGACTTCACATCAGTTATCTGAACGTTTTCTCTCCTGTTTAACCTATAGTGCTCTCAAACCAAAGCTCCCCCTCTGCTTTTAGGAGGAAAAATAGACCCGTCGAAAAACCCAAAGGATATCCCACTGAGGTCACCACACTAGTTACCCATCAGTTGAGGCACATTATAGGTATTAGTCCAACATAAATTTCATATATCAAAAAGTCGATAAGAGTTTAAAGTCCACAAATAGATCAAGGAATTTCATTGATTCTCATTTTTTCTTTTTCTTTCTTGTATTGTCCAAGTATCATTACAACACATAACAGCCATTACTCGTTTTTTGTTATGACTTCACATCAGTTATCTGAACGTTTTCTCTCCTGTTTAACCTATAGTGCTCTCAAACCAAACCTCCCCTCTGCTTTTAGGAGGAAAAATAGACCCGTCGAAAAACCCAAAGGATATCCCACTGTGGTCACCACACTAGTTACCCATCAGTTGAGGCACATTATAGGTATTAGTCCCACATAAATTTCATATATTAAAAAGTCGATAAGAGTTTAAAGTCCACAAACAGATCAAGGAATTTCAATGATTCTCATTTTTTAGTTTTCTTTCTTGTATTGTCCAAGTATCATTACAACACATAACAGCCATTACTCGTTTTTTGTTATGACTTCACATCAGTTATCTGAACGTTTTCTCTCCTGTTTAACCTATAGTGCTCTCAAACCAAACCTCCCCCTCTGCTTTTAGGAGGAAAAATAGACCCGTCGAAAAACCCAAAGGACATCCCACTGAGGTCACCACACTAGTTACCCATCAGTTGAGGCACATTATAGGTATTAGTCCAACATAAATGTCATATATCAAAAAGTCGATAAGAGTTTAAAGTCCACAAACAGATCAAGGAATTTCATTGATTCTCATTTTTTATTTTTCTTTCTTGTATTGTCCAAGTATCATTACAACACATAACAGCCATTACTCGTTTTTTGTTATGACTTCACATCAGTTATCTGAACGTTTTCTCTCCTGTTTAACCTATAGTGCTCTCAAAACAAACCTCCCCCTCTGCTTTTAGGAGGAAAAATAGACCCGTCGAAAAACCCAAAGGATATCCCACTGAGGTCACCACACTAGTTACCCATCAGTTGAGGCACATTATAGGTATTAGTCCAACATAAATTTCATATATCAAAAAGTCGATAAGAGTTTAAAGTCCACAAATAGATCAAGGAATTTCATTGATTCTCATTTTTTCTTTTTCTTTCTTGTATTGTCCAAGTATCATTACAACACATAACAGCCATTACTCGTTTTTTGTTATGACTTCACATCAGTTATCTGAACGTTTTCTCTCCTGTTTAACCTATAGTGCTCTCAAACCAAACCTACCCCTCTGCTTTTAGGAGGAAAAATAGACCCGTCGAAAAACCCAAAGGATATCCCACTGTGGTCACCACACTAGTTACCCATCAGTTGAGGCACATTATAGGTATTAGTCCCACATAAATTTCATATATCAAAAAGTCGATAAGAGTTTAAAGTCCACAAACAGATCAAGGAATTTCAATGATTCTCATTTTTTATTTTTCTTTCTTGTATTGTCCAAGTATCATTACAACACATAACAGCCATTACTCGTTTTTTGTTATGACTTCACATCAGTTATCTGAACGTTTTCTCTCCTGTTTAACCTATAGTGCTCTCAAACCAAACCTCCCCCTCTGCTTTTAGGAGGAAAAATAGACCCGTCGAAAAACCCAAAGGATATCCCACTGAGGTCACCACACTAGTTACCCATCAGTTGAGGCACATTATAGGTATTAGTCCAACATAAATTTCATATATCAAAAAGTCGATAAGAGTTTAAAGTCCACAAACAGATCAAGGAATTTCATTGATTCTCATTTTTTATTTTTCTTTCTTGTATTGTCCAAGTATCATTACAACACATAACAGCCATTACTCGTTTTTTGTTATGACTTCACATCAGTTATCTGAACGTTTTCTCTCCTGTTTAACCTATAGTGCTCTCAAACCAAACCTCCCCCTCTGCTTTTAGGAGGAAAAATAGACCTGTCGAAAAACCCAAAGGATATCCCACTGAGGTCACCACACTAGTTACCCATCAGTTGAGGCACATTATAGGTATTAGTCCATCATAAATTTCATATATCAAAAAGTCGATAAGAGTTTAAAGTCCACAAACAGATCAAGGAATTTCATTGATTCTCATTTTTTATTTTTCTTTCTTGTATTGTCCAAGTATCATTACAAAACATAACAGCCATTACTCGTTTTTTGTTATGACTTCACATCAGTTATCTGAAAGTTTTCTCTCCTGTTTAACCTATAGTGCTCTCAAACCAAACCTCCCCCTCTGCTTTTAGGAGGAAAAATAGACCCGTCGAAAAACCCAAAGGATATCCCACTGAGGTCACCACACTAGTTACCCATCAGTTGAGGCACATTATAGGTATTAGTCCAACATAAATTTCATATATCAAAAAGTCGATAAGAGTTTAAAGTCCACAAACAGATCAAGGAATTTCATTGATTCTCATTTTTTATTTTTCTTTCTTGTATTGTCCAAGTATCATTACAACACATAACAGCCATTACTCGTTTTTTGTTATGACTTCACATCAGTTATCTGAACGTTTTCTCTCCTGTTTAACCTATAGTGCTCTCAAACCAAACCTCCCCCTCTGCTTTTAGGAGGAAAAATAGACCCGTCGAAAAACCCAAAGGATATCCCACTGAGGTCACCACACTAGTTACCCATCAGTTGAGGCACATTATAGGTATTAGTCCAACATAAATTTCATATATCAAAAAGTCGATAAGAATTTAAAGTCCACAAAGAGATCAAGGAATTTCATTGATTCTCATTTTTTATTTTTCTTTCTTGTATTGTCCAAGTATCATTACAACACATAACAGCCATTACTCGTTTTTTGTTATGACTTCACATCAGTTATCTGAACGTTTTCTCTCCTGTTTAACCTATAGTGCTCTCAAACCAAACCTCCTCTTTGCTTTTAGGAGGAAAAATAGACCCGTCGAAAAACCCAAAGGATTTCCCACTGTGGTCACCACACTAGTTACCCATCAGTTGAGGCACATTATAGGTATTAGTCCAACATAAATTTCATATATCAAAAAGTCGATACGAGTTTAAAGTCCACAAACAGATCAAGGAATTTCAATGATTCTCATTTTTTATTTTTATTTCTTGTATTGTCCAAGTATCATTACAACACATAACAGCCATTACTCGTTTTTTGTTATGACTTCACATCAGTTATCTGAACGTTTTCTCTCCTGTTTAACCTATAGTGCTCTCAAACCAAACCTCCCCCTCTGCTTTTAGGAGGAAAAATAGACCCGTCGAAAAACCCAAAGGATATCCCACTGAGGTCACCACACTAGTTACCCATCAGTTGAGGCACATTATAGGTATTAGTCCAACATAAATTTCATATATCAAAAAGTCGATAAGAATTTAAAGTCCACAAAGAGATCAAGGAATTTCATTGATTCTCATTTTTTATTTTTCTTTCTTGTATTGTCCAAGTATCATTACAACACATAACAGCCATTACTCGTTTTTTGTTATGACTTCACATCAGTTATCTGAACGTTTTCTCTCCTGTTTAACAGATCAAGGAATTTCATTGATTCTCATTTTGTATTTTTCTTTCTTGTATTGTCCAAGTATCATTACAACACATAACAGCCATTACTCGTTTTTTGTTATGACTTCACATCAGTTATCTGAACGTTTTCTCTCCTGTTTAACCTATAGTGCTCTCAAACCAAACCTCCCCCTCTGCTTTTAGGAGGAAAAATAGACCTGTCGAAAAACCCAAAGGATATCCCACTGAGGTCACCACACTAGTTACCCATCAGTTGAGGCACATTATAGGTATTAGTCCATCATAAATTTCATATATCAAAAAGTCGATAAGAGTTTAAAGTCCACAAACAGATCAAGGGATTTCATTGATTCTCATTTTTTATTTTTCTTTCTTGTATTGTCCAAGTATCATTACAACACATAACAGCCATTACTCGTTTTTTGTTATGACTTCACATCAGTTATCTGAAAGTTTTCTCTCCTGTTTAACCTATAGTGCTCTCAAACCAAACCTCCCCCTCTGCTTTTAGGAGGAAAAATAGACCCGTCGAAAAACCCAAAGGATATCCCACTGAGGTCACCACACTAGTTACCCATCAGTTGAGGCACATTATTGGTATTAGTCCAACATAAATTTCATATATCAAAAAGTCGATAAGAGTTTAAAGTCCACAAACAGATCAAGGAATTTCATTGATTCTCATTTTTTATTTTTCTTTCTTGTATTGTCCAAGTATCATTACAACACATAACAGCCATTACTCATTTTTTGTTATGACTTCACATCAGTTATCTGTACGTTTTCTCTCCTGTTTAACCTATAGTGCTCTCAAACCAAACCTCCCCCTCTGCTTTTAGGACGAAAAATAGACCCGTCGAAAAACCCAAAGGATATCCCACTGAGGTCACCACACTAGTTACCCATCAGTTGAGGCACATTATAGGTATTAGTCCAACATAAATTTCATATATCAAAAAGTCGATAAGAATTTAAAGTCCACAAAGAGATCAAGGAATTTCATTGATTCTCATTTTTTATTTTTCTTTCTTGTATTGTCCAAGTATCATTACAACACATAACAGCCTTTACTCGTTTTTTGTTATGACTTCACATCAGTTATCTGAACGTTTTCTCTCCTGTTTAACCTATAGTGCTCTCAAACCAAACCTCCCCCTTTGCTTTTAGGAGGAAAAATAGACCCGTCGAAAAACCCAAAGGATTTCCCACTGTGGTCACCACACTAGTTACCCATCAGTTGAGGCACATTATAGGTATTAGTCCAACATAAATTTCATATATCAAAAAGTCGATACGAGTTTAAAGTCCACAAACAGATCAAGGAATTTCAATGATTCTCATTTTTTATTTTTATTTCTTGTATTGTCCAAGTATCATTACAACACATAACAGCCATTACTCGTTTTTTGTTATGACTTCACATCAGTTATCTGAACGTTTTCTCTCCTGTTTAACCTATAGTGCTCTCAAACCAAACCTCCCCCTCTGCTTTTAGGAGGAAAAATAGACCCGTCGAAAAACCCAAAGGATATCCCACTGAGGTCACCACACTAGTTACCCATCAGTTGAGGCACATTATAGGTATTAGTCCAACATAAATTTCATATATCAAAAAGTCGATAAGAATTTAAAGTCCACAAAGAGATCAAGGAATTTCATTGATTCTCATTTTTTATTTTTCTTTCTTGTATTGTCCAAGTATCATTACAACACATAACAGCCATTACTCGTTTTTTGTTATGACTTCACATCAGTTATCTGAACGTTTTCTCTCCTGTTTAACAGATCAAGGAATTTCATTGATTCTCATTTTGTATTTTTCTTTCTTGTATTGTCCAAGTATCATTACAACACATAACAGCCATTACTCGTTTTTTGTTATGACTTCACATCAGTTATCTGAACGTTTTCTCTCCTGTTTAACCTATAGTGCTCTCAAACCAAACCTCCCCCTCTGCTTTTAGGAGGAAAAATAGACCTGTCGAAAAACCCAAAGGATATCCCACTGAGGTCACCACACTAGTTACCCATCAGTTGAGGCACATTATAGGTATTAGTCCATCATAAATTTCATATATCAAAAAGTCGATAAGAGTTTAAAGTCCACAAACAGATCAAGGGATTTCATTGATTCTCATTTTTTATTTTTCTTTCTTGTATTGTCCAAGTATCATTACAACACATAACAGCCATTACTCGTTTTTTGTTATGACTTCACATCAGTTATCTGAAAGTTTTCTCTCCTGTTTAACCTATAGTGCTCTCAAACCAAACCTCCCCCTCTGCTTTTAGGAGGAAAAATAGACCCGTCGAAAAACCCAAAGGATATCCCACTGAGGTCACCACACTAGTTACCCATCAGTTGAGGCACATTATTGGTATTAGTCCAACATAAATTTCATATATCAAAAAGTCGATAAGAGTTTAAAGTCCACAAACAGATCAAGGAATTTCATTGATTCTCATTTTTTATTTTTCTTTCTTGTATTGTCCAAGTATCATTACAACACATAACAGCCATTACTCGTTTTTTGTTATGACTTCACATCAGTTATCTGAACGTTTTCTCTCCTGTTTAACCTATAGTGCTCTCAAACCAAACCTCCCCCTCTGCTTTTAGGACGAAAAATAGACCCGTCGAAAAACCCAAAGGATATCCCACTGAGGTCACCACACTAGTTACCCATCAGTTGAGGCACATTATAGGTATTAGTCCAACATAAATTTCATATATCAAAAAGTCGATAAGAATTTAAAGTCCACAAAGAGATCAAGGAATTTCATTGATTCTCATTTTTTATTTTTCTTTCTTGTATTGTCCAAGTATCATTACAACACATAACAGCCTTTACTCGTTTTTTGTTATGACTTCACATCAGTTATCTGAACGTTTTCTCTCCTGTTTAACCTATAGTGCTCTCAAACCAAACCTCCCCCTTTGCTTTTAGGAGGAAAAATAGACCCGTCGAAAAACCCAAAGGATTTCCCACTGTGGTCACCACACTAGTTACCCATCAGTTGAGGCACATTATAGGTATTAGTCCAACATAAATTTCATATATCAAAAAGTCGATACGAGTTTAAAGTCCACAAACAGATCAAAGAATTTCAATGATTCTCATTTTTTATTTTTATTTCTTGTATTGTCCAAGTATCATTACAACACATAACAGCCATTACTCGTTTTTTGTTATGACTTCACATCAGTTATCTGAACGTTTTCTCTCCTGTTTAACCTATAGTGCTCTCAAACCAAACCTCCCCCTCTGCTTTTAGGAGGAAAAATAGACCCGTCGAAAAACCCAAAGGATATCCCACTGAGGTCACCACACTAGTTACCCATCAGTTGAGGCACATTATAGGTATTAGTCCAACATAAATTTCATATATCAAAAAGTCGATAAGAATTTAAAGTCCACAAAGAGATCAAGGAATTTCATTGATTCTCATTTTTTCTTTTTCTTTCTTGTATTGTCCAAGTATCATTACAACACATAACAGCCATTACTCGTTTTTTGTTATGACTTCACATCAGTTATCTGAACGTTTTCTCTCCTGTTTAACCTATAGTGCTCTCAAACCAAACCTCCCCCTTTGCTTTTAGGAGGAAAAATAGACCCGTCGAAAAACCCAAAGGATTTCCCACTGTGGTCACCACACTAGTTACCCATCAGTTGAGGCACATTATAGGTATTAGTCCAACATAAATTTCATATATCAAAAAGTCGATACGAGTTTAAAGTCCACAAACAGATCAAGGAATTTCAATGATTCTCATTTTTTATTTTTATTTCTTGTATTGTCCAAGTATCATTACAACACATAACAGCCATTACTCGTTTTTTGTTATGACTTCACATCAGTTATCTGAACGTTTTCTCTCCTGTTTAACCTATAGTGCTCTCAAACCAAACCTCCCCCTCTGCTTTTAGGAGGAAAAATAGACCCGTCGAAAAACCCAAAGGATATCCCACTGAGGTCACCACACTAGTTACCCATCAGTTGAGGCACATTATAGGTATTAGTCCAACATAAATTTCATATATCAAAAAGTCGATAAGAGTTTAAAGTCCACAAACAGATCAAGGAATTTCATTGATTCTCATTTTTTATTTTTCTTTCTTGTATTGTCCAAGTATCATTACAACACATAACAGCCATTACTCGTTTTTTGTTATGACTTCACATCAGTTATCTGAACGTTTTCTCTCCTGTTTAACCTATAGTGCTCTCAAACCAAACCTCCCCCTCTGCTTTTAGGAGGAAAAATAGACCCGTCGAAAAACCCAAAGGATATCCCACTGAGGTCACCACACTAGTTACCCATCAGTTGAGGCACATTATAGGTATTAGTCCAACATAAATTTCATATATCAAAAAGTCGATAAGAGTTTAAAGTCCACAAACAGATCAAGGAATTTCATTGATTCTCATTTTTTATTTTTCTTTCTTGTATTGTCCAAGTATCATTACAACACATAACATCCATTACTCATTTTTTGTTATGACTTCGCATCAGTTATCTGAACGTTTTCTCTCCTGTTTAACCTATAGTGCTCTCAAACCAAACCTCCCCCTCTGCTTTTAGGAGGAAAATTAGACCCGTCGAAAAACCCAAAGTATATCCCACTGTGGTCACCACACTAGTTACCCATCAGTTGAGGCACATTATAGGTATTAGTCCAACATAAATTTCATATATCAAAAAGTCGATAAGAGTTTAAAGTCCACAAACAGATCAAGGAATTTCAATGATTCTCATTTTTTATTTTTCTTTCTTGTATTGTCCAAGTATCATTACAACACATAACATCCATTACTCATTTTTTGTTATGACTTCGCATCAGTTATCTGAACGTTTTCTCTCCTGTTTAACCTATAGTGCTCTCAAACCAAACCTCCCCCTCTGCTTTTAGGAGGAAAAATAGACCCGTCGAAAAACCCGAAGGATATCCCACTGAGGTCACGACACTAGTTACCCATCAGTTGAGGCACATTATAGGTATTAGTCCAACATAAATTTCATATATCGAAAAGTCGATAAGAGTTTAAAGTCCACAAACAGATCAAGGAATTTCATTGATTCTCATTTTTTATTTTTCTTTCTTGTATTGTCCAAGTATCATTACAACACATAACAGCCATTACTCGTTTTTTGTTATGACTTCACATCAGTTATCTGAACGTTTTCTCTCCTGTTTAACCTATAGTGCTCTCAAAACAAACCTCCCCCTCTGCTTTTAGGAGGAAAAATAGACCCGTCGAAAAACCCAAAGGATATCCCACTGAGGTCACCACACTAGTTACCCATCAGTTGAGGCACATTATAGGTATTAGTCCAACATAAATTTCATATATCAAAAAGTCGATAAGAGTTTAAAGTCCACAAACAGATCAAGGAATTTCATTGATTCTCATTTTTTATTTTTCTTTCTTGTATTGTCCAAGTATCATTACAACACATAACAGCCATTACTCGTTTTTTGGTATGACTTCACATCACTTATCTGAACGTTTTTTCTCCTGTTTAACCTATAGTGCTCTCAAACCAAACCTCCCCCTCTGCTTTTAGGAGGAAAAATAGACCCGTTGAAAAAACCCAAAGGATATCCCACTGAGGTCACCACACTAGTTACCCATCAGTTGAGGCACATTATAGGTATTAGTCCAACATAAATTTCATATATCAAAAAGTCGATAAGAGTTTAAAGTCCACAAACAGATCAAGGAATTTCATTGAGTCTCATTTTTTATTTTTCTTTCTTGTATTGTCCAAGTATCATTACAACACATAACAGCCATTACACGTTTTTTGTTATGACTTCACATCAGTTATCTGAACGTTTTCTCTCCTGTTTAACCTATAGTGTTCTCAAACCAAACCTCCCCCTCTGCTTTCAGGAGGAAAAATAGACCCGTCGAAAAACCCAAAGGATATCCCACTGAGGTCACCACACTAGTTGCCCATCAGTTGAGGCACATTATAGGTATTAGTCCAACATAAATTTCATATATCAAAAAGTCGATAAGAGTTTAAAGTCCACAAACAGATCAAGGAATTTCAATGATTCTCATTTTTTATTTTTCTTTCTTTTATTGTCCAAGTATCATTACAACACATAACAGCCATTACTCGTTTTTTGTCATGACTTCACATCAGTTATCTGAACGTTTTCTCTCCTGTTTAACCTATAGTTCTCTCAAACCAAACCTCCCCCTCTGCTTTTAGGAGGAAAAATAGACCCGTCGAAAAACCCAAAGGATATCCCACTGAGGTCACCACACTAGTTACCCATCAGTTGAGGCACATTATAGGTATTAGTCCAACATAAATTTCATATATCAAAAAGTTGATAAGAGTTTAAAGTCCACAAACAGATCAAGGAATTTCATTGATTCTCATTTTTTATTTTTATTTCTTGTATTGTCCAAGTATCATTACAACACATAACAGCCATTACTCGTTTTTTGTTATGACTTCACATCAGTTATCTGAACGTTTTCTCTCCTGTTTAACCTATAGTGCTCTCAAACCAAACCTCCCCCTCTGCTTTTAGGAGGAAAAATAGACCCGTCGAAAAACCCGAAGGATATCCCACTGAAGTCACGACACTAGTTACCCATCAGTTGAGGCACATTATAGGTATTAGTCCAACATAAATTTCATATATCAAAAAGTCGATAAGAGTTTAAAGTCCACAAACAGATCAAGGAATTTCATTGATTCTCATTTTTTATTTTTCTTTCTTGTATTGTCCAAGTATCATTACAACACATAACAGCCATTACTCGTTTTTTGTTATGACTTCACATCAGTTATCTGAACGTTTTCTCTCCTGTTTAACCTATAGTGCTCTCAAAACAAACCTCCCCCTCTGCTTTTAGGAGGAAAAATAGACCCGTCGAAAAACCCAAAGGATATCCCACTGAGGTCACCACACTAGTTACCCATCAGTTGAGGCACATTATAGGTATTAGTCCAACATAAATTTCATATATCAAAAAGTCGATAAGAGTTTAAAGTCCACAAACAGATCAAGGAATTTCATTGATTCTCATTTTTTATTTTTCTTTCTTGTATTGTCCAAGTATCATTACAACACATAACAGCCATTACTCGTTTTTTGGTATGACTTCACATCACTTATCTGAACGTTTTTTCTCCTGTTTAACCTATAGTGCTCTCAAACCAAACCTCCCCCTCTGCTTTTAGGAGGAAAAATAGACCCGTTGAAAAAACCCAAAGGATATCCCACTGAGGTCACCACACTAGTTACCCATCAGTTGAGGCACATTATAGGTATTAGTCCAACATAAATTTCATATATCAAAAAGTCGATAAGAGTTTAAAGTCCACAAACAGATCAAGGAATTTCATTGAGTCTCATTTTTTATTTTTCTTTCTTGTATTGTCCAAGTATCATTACAACACATAACAGCCATTACACGTTTTTTGTTATGACTTCACATCAGTTATCTGAACGTTTTCTCTCCTGTTTAACCTATAGTGTTCTCAAACCAAACCTCCCCCTCTGCTTTCAGGAGGAAAAATAGACCTGTCGAAAAACCCAAAGGATATCCCACTGAGGTCACCACACTAGTTGCCCATCAGTTGAGGCACATTATAGGTATTAGTCCAACATAAATTTCATATATCAAAAAGTCGATAAGAGTTTAAAGTCCACAAATAGATCAAGGAATTTCATTGATTCTCATTTTTTATTTTTCTTTCTTGTATTGTCCAAGTATCATTACAACACATAACAGCCATTACTCGTTTTTTGTTATGACTTCACATCAGTTGTCTGAACGTTTTCTCTCCTGTTTAACCTATAGTGCTCTCAAACCAAACCTCCCCCTCTGCTTTTAGGAGGAAAAATAGACCAGTCGAAAAAAAAACAAAGGATATCCCACTGAGGTCACCACAATAGTTACCCATCAGTTGAGGAACATTATAGGTATTAGTCCAACATAAATTTCATATATCAAAAAGTCGATAAGAGTTTAAAGTCCACAAACAGATCAAGGAATTTCATTGATTCTCATTTTTTATTTTTCTTTCTTGTATTGTCCAAGTATCATTACAACACATAACAGCCATTACTCGTTTTTTGGTATGACTTCACATCACTTATCTGAACGTTTTTTCTCCTGTTTAACCTATAGTGCTCTCAAACCAAACCTCCCCCTCTGCTTTTAGGAGGAAAAATAGACCCGTTGAAAAAACCCAAAGGATATCCCACTGAGGTCACCACACTAGTTACCCATCAGTTGAGGCACATTATAGGTATTAGTCCAACATAAATTTCATATATCAAAAAGTCGATAAGAGTTTAAAGTCCACAAACAGATCAAGGAATTTCATTGAGTCTCATTTTTTATTTTTCTTTCTTGTATTGTCCAAGTATCATTACAACACATAACAGCCATTACACGTTTTTTGTTATGACTTCACATCAGTTATCTGAACGTTTTCTCTCCTGTTTAACCTATAGTGTTCTCAAACCAAACCTCCCCCTCTGCTTTCAGGAGGAAAAATAGACCCGTCGAAAAACCCAAAGGATATCCCACTGAGGTCACCACACTAGTTGCCCATCAGTTGAGGCACATTATAGGTATTAGTCCAACATAAATTTCATATATCAAAAAGTCGATAAGAGTTTAAAGTCCACAAACAGATCAAGGAATTTCAATGATTCTCATTTTTTATTTTTCTTTCTTTTATTGTCCAAGTATCATTACAACACATAACAGCCATTACTCGTTTTTTGTCATGACTTCACATCAGTTATCTGAACGTTTTCTCTCCTGTTTAACCTATAGTTCTCTCAAACCAAACCTCCCCCTCTGCTTTTAGGAGGAAAAATAGACCCGTCGAAAAACCCAAAGGATATCCCACTGAGGTCACCACACTAGTTACCCATCAGTTGAGGCACATTATAGGTATTAGTCCAACATAAATTTCATATATCAAAAAGTTGATAAGAGTTTAAAGTCCACAAACAGATCAAGGAATTTCATTGATTCTCATTTTTTATTTTTATTTCTTGTATTGTCCAAGTATCATTACAACACATAACAGCCATTACTCGTTTTTTGTTATGACTTCACATCAGTTATCTGAACGTTTTCTCTCCTGTTTAACCTATAGTGCTCTCAAACCAAACCTCCCCCTCTGCTTTTAGGAGGAAAAATAGACCCGTCGAAAAACCCGAAGGATATCCCACTGAAGTCACGACACTAGTTACCCATCAGTTGAGGCACATTATAGGTATTAGTCCAACATAAATTTCATATATCAAAAAGTCGATAAGAGTTTAAAGTCCACAAACAGATCAAGGAATTTCATTGATTCTCATTTTTTATTTTTCTTTCTTGTATTGTCCAAGTATCATTAAAACACATAACAGCCATTACTCGTTTTTTGTTATGACTTCACATCAGTTATCTGAACGTTTTCTCTCCTGTTTAACCTATAGTGCTCTCAAAACAAACCTCCCCCTCTGCTTTTAGGAGGAAAAATAGACCCGTCGAAAAACCCAAAGGATATCCCACTGAGGTCACCACACTAGTTACCCATCAGTTGAGGCACATTATAGGTATTAGTCCAACATAAATTTCATATATCAAAAAGTCGATAAGAGTTTAAAGTCCACAAACAGATCAAGGAATTTCATTGATTCTCATTTTTTATTTTTCTTTCTTGTATTGTCCAAGTATCATTACAACACATAACAGCCATTACTCGTTTTTTGGTATGACTTCACATCACTTATCTGAACGTTTTTTCTCCTGTTTAACCTATAGTGCTCTCAAACCAAACCTCCCCCTCTGCTTTTAGGAGGAAAAATAGACCCGTTGAAAAAACCCAAAGGATATCCCACTGAGGTCACCACACTAGTTACCCATCAGTTGAGGCACATTATAGGTATTAGTCCAACATAAATTTCATATATCAAAAAGTCGATAAGAGTTTAAAGTCCACAAACAGATCAAGGAATTTCATTGAGTCTCATTTTTTATTTTTCTTTCTTGTATTGTCCAAGTATCATTACAACACATAACAGCCATTACACGTTTTTTGTTATGACTTCACATCAGTTATCTGAACGTTTTCTCTCCTGTTTAACCTATAGTGTTCTCAAACCAAACCTCCCCCTCTGCTTTCAGGAGGAAAAATAGACCCGTCGAAAAACCCAAAGGATATCCCACTGAGGTCACCACACTAGTTGCCCATCAGTTGAGGCACATTATAGGTATTAGTCCAACATAAATTTCATATATCAAAAAGTCGATAAGAGTTTAAAGTCCACAAACAGATCAAGGAATTTCATTGATTCTCATTTTTTATTTTTCTTTCTTGTATTGTCCAAGTATCATTACAACACATAACAGCCATTACTCGTTTTTTGTTATGACTTCACATCAGTTATCTGAACGTTTTCTCTCCTGTTTAACCTATAGTGCTCTCAAACCAAACCTCCCCCTCTGCTTTTAGGAGGAAAAATAGACCAGTCGAAAAAAAAACAAAGGATATCCCACTGAGGTCACCACAATAGTTACCCATCAGTTGAGGAACATTATAGGTATTAGTCCAACATAAATTTCATATATCAAAAAGTCGATAAGAGTTTAAAGTCCACAAACAGATCAAGGAATTTCATTGATTCTCATTTTTTATTTTTCTTTCTTGTATTGTCCAAGTATCATTACAACACATAACAGCCATTACTCGTTTTTTGTTATGACTTCACATCAGTTATCTGAACGTTTTCTCTCCTGTTTAACCTATAGTGCTCTCAAACCAAACCTCCCCCTCTGCTTTTAGGAGGAAAAATAGACCCGTCGAAAAAAACCCAAAGGATATCCCACTGAGGTCACCACACTAGTTACCCATCAGTTGAGGAACATTATAGGTATTAGTCCAACATAAATTTCATATATCAAAAAGTCGATAAGAGTTTAAAGTCCACAAACAGATCAAGGAATTTCATTGATTCTCATTTTTTATTTTTCTTTCTTGTATTGTCCAAGTATCATTACAACACATAACAGCCATTACTCGTTTTTTGGTATGACTTCACATCAGTTATCTGAACGTTTTCTCTCCTGTTTAACCTATAGTGCTCTCAAACCAAACCTCCCCTTCTGCTTTTAGGAGGAAAAATAGAGCCGTCGAAAAACCCAAAGGATATCCCACTGAGGTCACCACACTAGTTACCCATCAGTTGAGGCACATTATAGGTATTAGTCCAACATAAATTTCATATATCAAAAAGTCGATAAGAGTTTAAAGTCCACAAACAGATCAAGGAATTTCATTGATTCTCATTTTTTATTTTTCTTTCTTGTATTGTCCAAGTATCATTACAACACATAACAGCCATTACTCATTTTTGATATGACTTCACATCAGTTATCTGAACGTTTTCACTCCTGTTTAACCTATAGTGCTCTCAAACCAAACCTCTCCCTCTGCTTTTAGGAGGAAAAATAGACCCGTCGAAAAACCCAAAGGATATCCCACTGAGGTCACCACACTAGTTACCCATCAGTTGAGGCACATTATAGGTATTAGTCCAACATAAATTTCATATATCAAAAAGTCGATAAGAGTTTAAAGTCCACAAATAGATCAAGGAATTTCATTGATTCTCATTTTTTCTTTTTCTTTCTTGTATTGTCCAAGTATCATTACAACACATAACAGCCATTACTCGTTTTTTGTTATGACTTCACATCAGTTATCTGAACGTTTTCTCTCCTGTTTAACCTATAGTGCTCTCAAACCAAACCTACCCCTCTGCTTTTAGGAGGAAAAATAGACCCGTCGAAAAACCCAAAGGATATCCCACTGTGGTCACCACACTAGTTACCCATCTTTTGAGGCACATTATAGGTATTAGTCCCACATAAATTTCATATATCAAAAAGTCGATAAGAGTTTAAAGTCCACAAACAGATCAAGGAATTTCAATGATTCTCATTTTTTATTTTTATTTCTTGTATTGTCCAAGTATCATTACAACACATAACAGCCATTACTCGTTTTTTGTTATGACTTCACATCAGTTATCTGAACGTTTTCTCTCCTGTTTAACCTATAGTGCTCTCAAACCAAACCTCCCCCTCTGCTTTTAGGAGGAAAAATAGACCCGTCGAAAAACCCAAAGGATATCCCACTGAGGTCACCACACTAGTTAACCATCAGTTGAGGCACATTATAGGTATTAGTCCAACATAAATTTCATATATCAAAAAGTCGATAAGAGTTTAAAGTCCACAAACAGATCAAGGAATTTCATTGATTCTCATTTTTTATTTTTCTTTCTTGGATTGTCCAAGTATCATTACAACACATAACAGCCATTACTCGTTTTTTGGTATGACTTCACATCAGTTATCTGAACGTTTTCTCTCCTGTTTAACCTATAGTGCTCTCAAACCAAACCTCCCCCTCTGCTTTTAGGAGGAAAAATAGAGCCGTCGAAAAACCTAAAGGATATCCCACTGAGGTCACCACACTAGTTACCTATCAGTTGAGGCACATTATAGGTATTAGTCCAACATAAATTTCATATATCAAAAAGTCGATAAGAGTTTAAAGTCCACAAACAGATCAAGGAATTTCATTGATTCTCATTTTTTATTTTTCTTTCTTGTATTGTCCAAGTATCATTACAACACATAACAGCCATTACTCGTTTTTTGTTATGACTTCACATCAGTTATCTGAAAGTTTTCTCTCCTGTTTAACCTATAGTGCTCTCAAACCAAACCTCCCCCTCTGCTTTTAGGAGGAAAAATAGACCCGTCGAAAAACCCAAAGGATATCCCACTGAGGTCACCACACTAGTTACCCATCAGTTGAGGCACATTATAGGTATTAGTCCAACATAAATTTCATATATCAAAAAGTCGATAAGAGTTTAAAGTCCACAAACAGATCAAGGAATTTCATTGATTCTCATTTTTTATTTTTCTTTCTTGTATTGTCCAAGTATCATTACAACACATAACAGCCATTACTCATTTTTTGTTATGACTTCGCATCAGTTATCTGAACGTTTTCTCTCCTGTTTAACCTATAGTGCTCTCAAACCAAACCTCCCCCTCTGCTTTTAGGAGGAAAAATAGACCCGTCGAAAAACCCAAAGGATATCCCACTGTGGTCACCACACTAGTTACCCATCAGTTGAGGCACATTATAGGTATTAGTCCAACATAAATTTCATATATCAAAAAGTCGATAAGAGTTTAAAGTCCACAAACAGATCAAGGAATTTCAATGATTCTCATTTTTTATTTTTATTTCTTGTATTGTCCAAGTATCATTGCAACACATAACAGCCATTACTCGTTTTTTGTTATGACTTCACATCAGTTATCTGAACGTTTTCTCTCCTGTTTAACCTATAGTGCTCTCAAACCAAACCTCCCCCTCTGCTTTTAGGAGGAAAAATAGACCCGTCGAAAAACCCAAAGGATATCCCACTGTGGTCACCACACTAGTTACCCATCAGTTGAGGCACATTATAGGTATTAGTCCAACATAAATTTCATATATCAAAAAGTCGATAAGAGTTTAAAGTCCACAAACAGATCAAGGAATTTCAATGATTCTCATTTTTTATTTTTATTTCTTGTATTGTCCAAGTATCATTACAACACATAACAGCCATTATTCGTTTTTTGTTATGACTTCACATCAGTTATCTGAACGTTTTCTCTCCTGTTTAACCTATAGTGCTCTCAAACCAAACCTCCCCCTCTGCTTTTAGGAGGAAAAATAGACCCGTCGAAAAACCCAAAGGATATCCCACTGAGGTCACCACACTAGTTACTTATCAGTTGAGGCACATTATAGGTATTAGTCCAACATAAATTTCATATATCAAAAAGTCGATAAGAGTTTAAAGTCCACAAAGAGATCAAGGAATTTCATTGATTCTCATTTTTTATTTTTCTTTCTTGTATTGTCCAAGTATCATTACAACACATAACAGCCATTACTCGTTTTTTGTTGTGACTTCACATCAGTTATCTGAACGTTTTCTCTCCTGTTTAACCTATAGTGCTCTCAAACCAAACCTCCCCCTTTGCTTTTAGGAGGAAAAATAGACCCGTTGAAAAACCCAAAGGATTTCCCACTGTGGTCACCACACTAGTTACCCATTAGTTGAGGCACATTATAGGTATTAGTCCAACATAAATTTCATATATCAAAAAGTCGATACGAGTTTAAAGTCCACAAACAGATCAAGGAATTTCAATGATTCTCATTTTTTATTTTTATTTCTTGTATTGTCCAAGTATCATTACAACACATAACAGCCATTACTCGTTTTTTGTTATGACTTCACATCAGTTATCTGAACGTTTTCTCTCCTGTTTAACCTATAGTGCTCTCAAACCAAACCTCCCCCTCTGCTTTTAGGAGGAAAAATAGACCCGTCGAAAAACCCAAAGGATATCCCACTGAGGTCACCACACTAGTTAACCATCAGTTGAGGCACATTATAGGTATTAGTCCAACATAAATTTCATATATCAAAAAGTCGATAAGAGTTTAAAGTCCACAAACAGATCAAGGAATTTCATTTATTCTCATTTTTTATTTTTCTTTCTTGGATTGTCCAAGTATCATTACAACACATAACAGCCATTACTCGTTTTTTGGTATGACTTCACATCAGTTATCTGAACGTTTTCTCTCCTGTTTAACCTATAGTGCTCTCAAACCAAACCTCCCCCTCTGCTTTTAGGAGGAAAAATAGAGCCGTCGAAAAACCCAAAGGATATCTCACTGAGGTCACCACACTAGTTACCCATCAGTTGAGGCACATTATAGGTATTAGTCCAACATAAATTTCATATATCAAAAAGTCGATAAGAGTTTAAAGTCCACAAACAGATCAAGCAATTTCATTGATTCTCATTTTTTATTTTTATTTCTTGTATTGTCCAAGTATTATTACAACACATAACAGCCATTACTCGTTTTTTGATATGACTTCACATCAGTTATCTGAACGTTTTCACTCCTGTTTAACTTATAGTGCTCTCAAACCAAACCTCCCCCTCTGCTTTTAGGAGCAAAAATAGACCCGTCGAAAAACCCAAAGGATATCCCACTGTGGTCACCACACTAGTTACCCATCAGTTGAGGCACATTATAGGTATTAGTCCAACATAAATTTCATATATCAAAAAGTCGATAAGAGTTTAAAGTCCACAAACAGATCAAGGAATTTCAATGATTCTCATTTTTTATTTTTATTTCTTGTATTGTCCAAGTATCATTACAACACATAACAGCCATTACTCGTTTTTTGTTATGACTTCACATCAGTTATCTGACCGTTTTCTCTCCTGTTTAACCTATAGTGCTCTCAAACCAAAGCTCCCCCTCTGCTTTTAGGAGGAAAAATAGACCCGTCGAAAAACCCAAAGGATATCCCACTGAGGTCACCACACTAGTTACCCATCAGTTGAGGCACATTATAGGTATTAGTCCAACATAAATTTCATATATCAAAAAGTCGATAAGAGTTTAAAGTCCACAAACAGATCAAGCAATTTCATTGATTCTCATTTTTTATTTTTCTTTCTTGTATTGTCCAAGTATCATTACAACACATAACAGCCATTACTCGTTTTTTGTTATGACTTCACATCAGTTATCTGAACGTTTTCTCTCCTGTGTAACCTATAGTGCTCTCAAACCAAACCTCCCCCTCTGCTTTTAGGAGGAAAAATAAACCCGTCGAAAAACCCAAAGGATATCCCACTGAGGTCACCACACTAGTTACCCATCAGTTGAGGCACATTATAGGTATTAGTCCCACATAAATTTCATATATCAAAAAGTCGATAAGAGTTTAAAGTCCACAAACAGATCAAGGAATTTCAATGATTCTCATTTTTTATTTTTCTTTCTTGTATTGTCCAAGTATCATTACAACACATAACAGCCATTACTCGTTTTTTGTTATGACTTCACATCAGTTATCTGAACATTTTCTCTCCTGTTTAACCTATAGTGCTCTCAAACCAAAGCTCCCCCTCTGCTTTTAGGAGGAAAAATAGACCCGTCGAAAAACCCAAAGGATATCCCACTGTGGTCACCACACTAGTTACCCATCAGTTGAGGCACATTATAGGTATTAGTCCAACATAAATTTCATATATCAAAAAGTCGATAAGAGTTTAAAGTCCACAAATAGATCAAGGAATTTCATTGATTCTCATTTTTTCTTTTTCTTTCTTGTATTGTCCAAGTATCATTACAACACATAACAGCCATTACTCGTTTTTTGTTATGACTTCACATCAGTTATCTGAACGTTTTCTCTCCTGTTTAACCTATAGTGCTCTCAAACCAAACCTCCCCTCTGCTTTTAGGAGGAAAAATAGACCCGTCGAAAAACCCAAAGGATATCCCACTGTGGTCACCACACTAGTTACCCATCAGTTGAGGCACATTATAGGTATTAGTCCCACATAAATTTCATATATTAAAAAGTCGATAAGAGTTTAAAGTCCACAAACAGATCAAGGAATTTCAATGATTCTCATTTTTTATTTTTCTTTCTTGTATTGTCCAAGTATCATTACAACACATAACAGCCATTACTCGTTTTTTGTTATGACTTCACATCAGTTATCTGAACGTTTTCTCTCCTGTTTAACCTATAGTGCTCTCAAACCAAACCTCCCCCTCTGCTTTTAGGAGGAAAAATAGACCCGTCGAAAAACCCAAAGGACATCCCACTGAGGTCACCACACTAGTTACCCATCAGTTGAGGCACATTATAGGTATTAGTCCAACATAAATTTCATATATCAAAAAGTCGATAAGAGTTTAAAGTCCACAAACAGATCAAGGAATTTCATTGATTCTCATTTTTTATTTTTCTGTCTTGTATTGTCCAAGTATCATTACAACACATAACAGCCATTACTCGTTTTTTGTTATGACTTCACATCAGTTATCTGAACGTTTTCTCTCCTGTTTAACCTATAGTGCTCTCAAACCAAACCTCCCACTCTGCTTTTAGGAGGAAAAAAAAACCCGTCGAAAAACCCAAAGGATATCCCACTGAGGTCACCACACTAGTTACCCATCAGTTGAGGCACATTATAGGTATTAGTCCAACATAAATTTCATATATCAAAAAGTCGATAAGAGTTTAAAGTCCACAAACAGATCAAGGAATTTCATTGATTCTCATTTTTTATTTTTCTTTCTTGTATTGTCCAAGTATCATTACAACACATAACAGCCATTACTCGTTTTTTGTTATGACTTCACATCAGTTATCTGAACGTTTTCTCTCCTGTTTAACCTATAGTGCTCTCAAAACAAACCTCCCCCTCTGCTTTTAGGAGGAAAAATAGACCCGTCGAAAAAACCAAAGGATATCCCACTGAGGTCACCACACTAGTTACCCATCAGTTGAGGCACATTATAGGTATTAGTCCAACATAAATTTCATATATCAAAAAGTCGATAAGAGTTTAAAGTCCACAAACAGATCAAGGAATTTCATTGATTCTCATTTTTTATTTTTCTTTCTTGTATTGTCCAAGTATCATTACAACACATAACAGCCATTACTCATTTTTTGTTATGACTTCGCATCAGTTATCTGAACGTTTTCTCTCCTGTTTAACCTATAGTGCTCTCAAACCAAACCTCCCCCTCTGCTTTTAGAAGGAAAAATAGACCCGTCGAAAAACCCAAAGGATATCCCACTGTGGTCACCACACTAGTTACCCATCAGTTGAGGCACATTATAGGTATTAGTCCAACATAAATTTCATATATCAAAAAGTCGATAAGAGTTTAAAGTCCACAAACAGATCAAGGAATTTCAATGATTCTCATTTTTTATTTTTATTTCTTGTATTGTCCAAGTATCATTGCAACACATAACAGCCATTACTCGTTTTTTGTTATGACTTCACATCAGTTATCTGAACGTTTTCTCTCCTGTTTAACCTATAGTGCTCTCAAACCAAACCTCCCCCTCTGCTTTTAGGAGGAAAAATAGACCCGTCGAAAAACCCAAAGGATATCCCACTGTGGTCACCACACTAGTTACCCATCAGTTGAGGCACATTATAGGTATTAGTCCAACATAAATTTCATATATCAAAAAGTCGATAAGAGTTTAAAGTCCACAAACAGATCAAGGAATTTCAATGATTCTCATTTTTTATTTTTATTTCTTGTATTGTCCAAGTATCATTACAACACATAACAGCCATTATTCGTTTTTTGTTATGACTTCACATCAGTTATCTGAACGTTTTCTCTCCTGTTTAACCTATAGTGCTCTCAAACCAAACCTCCCCCTCTGCTTTTAGGAGGAAAAATAGACCCGTCGAAAAACCCAAAGGATATCCCACTGAGGTCACCACACTAGTTACTTATCAGTTGAGGCACATTATAGGTATTAGTCCAACATAAATTTCATATATCAAAAAGTCGATAAGAGTTTAAAGTCCACAAAGAGATCAAGGAATTTCATTGATTCTCATTTTTTATTTTTCTTTCTTGTATTGTCCAAGTATCATTACAACACATAACAGCCATTACTCGTTTTTTGTTGTGACTTCACATCAGTTATCTGAACGTTTTCTCTCCTGTTTAACCTATAGTGCTCTCAAACCAAACCTCCCCCTTTGCTTTTAGGAGGAAAAATAGACCCGTTGAAAAACCCAAAGGATTTCCCACTGTGGTCACCACACTAGTTACCCATTAGTTGAGGCACATTATAGGTATTAGTCCAACATAAATTTCATATATCAAAAAGTCGATACGAGTTTAAAGTCCACAAACAGATCAAGGAATTTCAATGATTCTCATTTTTTATTTTTATTTCTTGTATTGTCCAAGTATCATTACAACACATAACAGCCATTACTCGTTTTTTGTTATGACTTCACATCAGTTATCTGAACGTTTTCTCTCCTGTTTAACCTATAGTGCTCTCAAAACAAACCTCCCCCTCTGCTTTTAGGAGGAAAAATAGACCCGTCGAAAAACCCAAAGGATATCCCACTGAGGTCACCACACTAGTTAACCATCAGTTGAGGCACATTATAGGTATTAGTCCAACATAAATTTCATATATCAAAAAGTCGATAAGAGTTTAAAGTCCACAAACAGATCAAGGAATTTCATTTATTCTCATTTTTTATTTTTCTTTCTTGGATTGTCCAAGTATCATTACAACACATAACAGCCATTACTCGTTTTTTGGTATGACTTCACATCAGTTATCTGAACGTTTTCTCTCCTGTTTAACCTATAGTGCTCTCAAACCAAACCTCCCCCTCTGCTTTTAGGAGGAAAAATAGAGCCGTCGAAAAACCCAAAGGATATCCCACTGAGGTCACCACACTAGTTACCCATCAGTTGAGGCACATTATAGGTATTAGTCCAACATAAATTTCATATATCAAAAAGTCGATAAGAGTTTAAAGTCCACAAACAGATCAAGCAATTTCATTGATTCTCATTTTTTATTTGTATTTCTTGTATTGTCCAAGTATTATTACAACACATAACAGCCATTACTCGTTTTTTGATATGACTTCACATCAGTTATCTGAACGTTTTCACTCCTGTTTAACTTATAGTGCTCTCAAACCAAACCTCCCCCTCTGCTTTTAGGAGCAAAAATAGACCCGTCGAAAAACCCAAAGGATATCCCACTGTGGTCACCACACTAGTTACCCATCAGTTGAGGCACATTATAGGTATTAGTCCAACATAAATTTCATATATCAAAAAGTCGATAAGAGTTTAAAGTCCACAAACAGATCAAGGAATTTCAATGATTCTCATTTTTTATTTTTATTTCTTGTATTGTCCAAGTATCATTACAACACATAACAGCCATTACTCGTTTTTTGTTATGACTTCACATCAGTTATCTGACCGTTTTCTCTCCTGTTTAACCTATAGTGCTCTCAAACCAAAGCTCCCCCTCTGCTTTTAGGAGGAAAAATAGACCCGTCGAAAAACCCAAAGGATATCCCACTGAGGTCACCACACTAGTTACCCATCAGTTGAGGCACATTATAGGTATTAGTCCAACATAAATTTCATATATCAAAAAGTCGATAAGAGTTTAAAGTCCACAAACAGATCAAGCAATTTCATTGATTCTCATTTTTTTATTTTTCTTTCTTGTATTGTCCAAGTATCATTACAACACATAACAGCCATTACTCGTTTTTTGTTATGACTTCACATCAGTTATCTGAACGTTTTCTCTCCTGTGTAACCTATAGTGCTCTCAAACCAAACCTCCCCCTCTGCTTTTAGGAGGAAAAATAAACCCGTCGAAAAACCCAAAGGATATCCCACTGAGGTAACCACACTAGTTACCCATCAGTTGAGGCACATTATAGGTATTAGTCCCACATAAATTTCATATATCAAAAAGTCGATAAGAGTTTAAAGTCCACAAACAGATCAAGGAATTTCAATGATTCTCATTTTTTATTTTTCTTTCTTGTATTGTCCAAGTATCATTACAACACATAACAGCCATTACTCGTTTTTTGTTATGACTTCACATCAGTTATCTGAACGTTTTCTCTCCTGTTTAGCCTATAGTGCTCTCAAACCAAAGCTCCCCCTCTGCTTTTAGGAGGAAAAATAGACCCGTCGAAAAACCCAAAGGATATCCCACTGTGGTCACCACACTAGTTACCCATCAGTTGAGGCACATTATAGGTATTAGTCCAACATAAATTTCATATATCAAAAAGTCGATAAGAGTTTAAAGTCCACAAACAGATCAAGGAATTTCAATGATTCTCATTTTTTATTTTTATTTCTTGTATTGTCCAAGTATCATTACAACACATAACAGCCATTACTCGTTTTTTGTTATGACTTCACATCAGTTATCTGAACGTTTTCTCTCCTGTTTAACCTATAGTGCTCTCAAACCAAACCTCCCCTCTGCTTTTAGGAGGAAAAATAGACCCGTCGAAAAACCCAAAGGATATCCCACTGTGGTCACCACACTAGTTACCCATCAGTTGAGGCACATTATAGGTATTAGTCCCACATAAATTTCATATATTAAAAAGTCGATAAGAGTTTAAAGTCCACAAACAGATCAAGGAATTTCAATGATTCTCATTTTTTATTTTTCTTTCTTGTATTGTCCAAGTATCAT
This sequence comes from Triturus cristatus, assembly GCF_964204655.1. NCBI lineage: Eukaryota > Metazoa > Chordata > Amphibia > Caudata > Salamandridae > Triturus > Triturus cristatus. The sequence goes on from NW_028187673.1 coordinate 344,959, forward strand.
TACAACACATAACAGCCATTACTCGTTTTTTGTTATGACTTCACATCAGTTATCTGAACGTTTTCTCTCCTGTTTAACCTATAGTGCTCTCAAACCAAACCTCCCCCTCTGCTTTTAGGAGGAAAAATAGACCCGTCGAAAAACCCAAAGGACATCCCACTGAGGTCACCACACTAGTTACCCATCAGTTGAGGCACATTATAGGTATTAGTCCAACATAAATTTCATATATCAAAAAGTCGATAAGAGTTTAAAGTCCACAAACAGATCAAGGAATTTCATTGATTCTCATTTTTTATTTTTCTTTCTTGTATTGTCCAAGTATCATTACAACACATAACAGCCATTACTCGTTTTTTGTTATGACTTCACATCAGTTATCTGAACGTTTTCTCTCCTGTTTAACCTATAGTGCTCTCAAACCAAACCTCCCCCTCTGCTTTTAGGAGGAAAAATAGACCCGTCGAAAAACCCAAAGGATATCCCACTGAGGTCACCACACTAGTTACCCATCAGTTGAGGCACATTATAGGTATTAGTCCAACATAAATTTCATATATCAAAAAGTCGATAAGAGTTTAAAGTCCACAAACAGATCAAGGAATTTCATTGATTCTCATTTTTTATTTTTCTTTCTTGTATTGTCCAAGTATCATTACAACACATAACAGCCATTACTCGTTTTTTGTTATGACTTCACATCAGTTATCTGAACGTTTTCTCTCCTGTTTAACCTATAGTGCTCTCAAAACAAACCTCCCCCTCTGCTTTTAGGAGGAAAAATAGACCCGTCGAAAAACCCAAAGGATATCCCACTGAGGTCACCACACTAGTTACCCATCAGTTGAGGCACATTATAGGTATTAGTCCAACATAAATTTCATATATCAAAAAGTCGATAAGAGTTTAAAGTCCACAAACAGATCAAGGAATTTCATTGATTCTCATTTTTTATTTTTCTTTCTTGTATTGTCCAAGTATCATTACAACACATAACAGCCATTACTCGTTTTTTGTTATGACTTCACATCAGTTATCTGAACGTTTTCTCTCCTGTGTAACCTATAGTGCTCTCAAACCAAACCTCCCCCTCTGCTTTTAGGAGGAAAAATAGACCCGTCGAAAAACCCAAAGGATATCCCACTGAGGTCACCACACTAGTTACCCATCAGTTGAGGCACATTATAGGTATTAGTCCAACATAAATTTCATATATCAAAAAGTCGATAAGAGTTTAAAGTCCACAAATAGATCAAGGAATTTCATTGATTCTCATTTTTTCTTTTTCTTTCTTGTATTGTCCAAGTATCATTACAACACATAACAGCCATTACTCGTTTTTTGTTATGACTTCACATCAGTTATCTGAACGTTTTCTCTCCTGTTTAACCTATAGTGCTCTCAAACCAAACCTACCCCTCTGCTTTTAGGAGGAAAAATAGACCCGTCGAAAAACCCAAAGGATATCCCACTGTGGTCACCACACTAGTTACCCATCAGTTGAGGCACATTATAGGTATTAGTCCCACATAAATTTCATATATCAAAAAGTCGATAAGAGTTTAAAGTCCACAAACAGATCAAGGAATTTCAATGATTCTCATTTTTTATTTTTCTTTCTTGTATTGTCCAAGTATCATTACAACACATAACAGCCATTACTCGTTTTTTGTTATGACTTCACATCAGTTATCTGAACGTTTTCTCTCCTGTTTAACCTATAGTGCTCTCAAACCAAACCTCCCCCTCTGCTTTTAGGAGGAAAAATAGACCCGTCGAAAAACCCAAAGGATATCCCACTGAGGTCACCACACTAGTTACCCATCAGTTGAGGCACATTATAGGTATTAGTCCAACATAAATTTCATATATCAAAAAGTCGATAAGAGTTTAAAGTCCACAAACAGATCAAGGAATTTCATTGATTCTCATTTTTTATTTTTCTTTCTTGTATTGTCCAAGTATCATTACAACACATAACAGCCATTACTCGTTTTTTGTTATGACTTCACATCAGTTATCTGAACGTTTTCTCTCCTGTTTAACCTATAGTGCTCTCAAACCAAACCTCCCCCTCTGCTTTTAGGAGGAAAAATAGACCTGTCGAAAAACCCAAAGGATATCCCACTGAGGTCACCACACTAGTTACCCATCAGTTGAGGCACATTATAGGTATTAGTCCATCATAAATTTCATATATCAAAAAGTCGATAAGAGTTTAAAGTCCACAAACAGATCAAGGAATTTCATTGATTCTCATTTTTTATTTTTCTTTCTTGTATTGTCCAAGTATCATTACAACACATAACAGCCATTACTCGTTTTTTGTTATGACTTCACATCAGTTATCTGAAAGTTTTCTCTCCTGTTTAACCTATAGTGCTCTCAAACCAAACCTCCCCCTCTGCTTTTAGGAGGAAAAATAGACCCGTCAAAAAACCCAAAGGATATCCCACTGAGGTCACCACACTAGTTACCCATCAGTTGAGGCACATTATAGGTATTAGTCCAACATAAATTTCATATATCAAAAAGTCGATAAGAGTTTAAAGTCCACAAACAGATCAAGGAATTTCATTGATTCTCATTTTTTATTTTTCTTTCTTGTATTGTCCAAGTATCATTACAACACATAACAGCCATTACTCATTTTTTGTTATGACTTCGCATCAGTTATCTGAACGTTTTCTCTCCTGTTTAACCTATAGTGCTCTCAAACCAAACCTCCCCCTCTGCTTTTAGGAGGAAAAATAGACCCGTCGAAAAACCCAAAGGATATCCCACTGTGGTCACCACACTAGTTACCCATCAGTTGAGGCACATTACAGGTATTAGTCCAACATAAATTTCATATATCAAAAAGTCGATAAGAGTTTAAAGTCCACAAACAGATCAAGGAATTTCAATGATTCTCATTTTTTATTTTTATTTCTTGTATTGTCCAAGTATCATTACAACACATTACAGCCATTACTCGTTTTTTGTTATGACTTCACATCAGTTATCTGAACGTTTTCTCTCCTGTTTAACCGATAGTGCTCTCAAACCAAACCTCCCCCTCTGCTTTTAGGAGGAAAAATAGACCCGTTGAAAAACCCAAAGGATATCCCACTGTGGTCACCACACTAGTTACCCATCAGTTGAGGCACATTATAGGTATTAGTCCAACATAAATTTCATATATCAAAAAGTCGATAAGAGTTTAAAGTCCACAAACAGATCAAGGAATTTCAATGATTCTCATTTTTTATTTTTATTTCTTGTATTGTCCAAGTATCATTACAACACATAACAGCCATTATTCGTTTTTTGTTATGACTTCACATCAGTTATCTGAACGTTTTCTCTCCTGTTTAACCTATAGTGCTCTCAAACCAAACCTCCCCCTCTGCTTTTAGGAGGAAAAATAGACCCGTCGAAAAACCCAAAGGATATCCCACTGAGGTCACCACACTAGTTACCCATCAGTTGAGGCACATTATAGGTATTAGTCCAACATAAATTTCATATATCAAAAAGTCGATAAGAGTTTAAAGTCCACACACAGATCAAGGAATTTCATTGATTCTCATTTTTTATTTTTCTTTCTTGTATTGTCCAAGTATCATTACAACACATAACAGCCATTACTCGTTTTTTGTTATGACTTCACATCAGTTATCTGAACGTTTTCTCTCCTGTTTAACCTATAGTGCTCTCAAACCAAACCTCCCCCTCTGCTTTTAGGAGGAAAAATAGACCCGTCGAAAAACCCAAAGGATATCCCACTGAGGTCACCACACTAGTTACCCATCAGTTGAGGCACATTATAGGTATTAGTCCAACATAAATTTCATATATCAAAAAGTCGATAAGAATTTAAAGTCCACAAAGAGATCAAGGAATTTCATTGATTCTCATTTTTTATTTTTCTTTCTTGTATTGTCCAAGTATCATTACAACACATAACAGCCATTACTCGTTTTTTGTTATGACTTCACATCAGTTATCTGAACGTTTTCTCTCCTGTTTAACCTATAGTGCTCTCAAACCAAACCTCCCCCTTTGCTTTTAGGAGGAAAAATAGACCCGTCGAAAAACCCAAAGGATTTCCCACTGTGGTCACCACACTAGTTACCCATCAGTTGAGGCACATTATAGGTATTAGTCCAACATAAATTTCATATATCAAAAAGTCGATACGAGTTTAAAGTCCACAAACAGATCAAGGAATTTCAATGATTCTCATTTTTTATTTTTATTTCTTGTATTGTCCAAGTATCATTACAACACATAACAGCCATTACTCGTTTTTTGTTATGACTTCACATCAGTTATCTGAACGTTTTCTCTCCTGTTTAACCTATAGTGCTCTCAAACCAAACCTCCCCCTCTGCTTTTAGGAGGAAAAATAGACCCGTCGAAAAACCCAAAGGATATCCCACTGAGGTCACCACACTAGTTACCCATCAGTTGAGGCACATTATAGGTATTAGTCCAACATAAATTTCATATATCAAAAAGTCGATAAGAGTTTAAAGTCCACAAACAGATCAAGGAATTTCATTGATTCTCATTTTTTATTTTTCTTTCTTGTATTGTCCAAGTATCATTACAACACATAACAGCCATTACTCGTTTTTTGTTATGACTTCACATCAGTTATCTGAACGTTTTCTCTCCTGTTTAACCTATAGTGCTCTCAAACCAAACCTCCCCCTCTGCTTTTAGGAGGAAAAATAGACCCGTCTAAAAACCCAAAGGATATCCCACTGAGGTCACCACACTAGTTACCCATCAGTTGAGGCACATTATAGGTATTAGTCCAACATAAATTTCATATATCAAAAAGTCGATAAGAGTTTAAAGTCCACAAACAGATCAAGGAATTTCATTGATTCTCATTTTTTATTTTTCTTTCTTGTATTGTCCAAGTATCATTACAACACATAACAGCCATTACTCATTTTTTGTTATGACTTCGCATCAGTTATCTGAACGTTTTCTCTCCTGTTTAACCTATAGTGCTCTCAAACCAAACCTCCCCCTCTGCTTTTAGGAGGAAAAATAGACCCGTCGAAAAACCCAAAGTATATCCCACTGTGTTCACCACACTAGTTACCCATCAGTTGAGGCACATTATAGGTATTAGTCCAACATAAATTTCATATATCAAAAAGTCGATAAGAGTTTAAAGTCCACAAACAGATCAAGGAATTTCAATGATTCTCATTTTTTATTTTTCTTTCTTTTATTGTCCAAGTATCATTACAACACATAACAGCCATTACTCGTTTTTTGTCATGACTTCACATCAGTTATCTGAACGTTTTCTCTCCTGTTTAACCTATAGTTCTCTCAAACCAAACCTCCCCCTCTGCTTTTAGGAGGAAAAATAGACCCGTCGAAAAACCCAAAGGATATCCCACTGAGGTCACCACACTAGTTACCCATCAGTTGAGGCACATTATAGGTATTAGTCCAACATAAATTTCATATATCAAAAAGTTGATAAGAGTTTAAAGTCCACAAACAGATCAAGGAATTTCATTGATTCTCATTTTTTATTTTTATTTCTTGTATTGTCCAAGTATCATTACAACACATAACAGCCATTACTCGTTTTTTGTTATGACTTCACATCAGTTATCTGAACGTTTTCTCTCCTGTTTAACCTATAGTGCTCTCAAACCAAACCTCCCCCTCTGCTTTTAGGAGGAAAAATAGACCCGTCGAAAAACCCGAAGGATATCCCACTGAGGTCACGACACTAGTTACCCATCAGTTGAGGCACATTATAGGTATTAGTCCAACATAAATTTCATATATCAAAAAGTCGATAAGAGTTTAAAGTCCACAAACAGATCAAGGAATTTCATTGATTCTCATTTTTTATTTTTCTTTCTTGTATTGTCCAAGTATCATTACAACACATAACAGCCATTACTCGTTTTTTGTTATGACTTCACATCAGTTATCTGAACGTTTTCTCTCCTGTTTAACCTATAGTGCTCTCAAAACAAACCTCCCCCTCTGCTTTTAGGAGGAAAAATAGACCCGTCGAAAAACCCAAAGGATATCCCACTGAGGTCACCACACTAGTTACCCATCAGTTGAGGCACATTATAGGTATTAGTCCAACATAAATTTCATATATCAAAAAGTCGATAAGAGTTTAAAGTCCACAAACAGATCAAGGAATTTCATTGATTCTCATTTTTTATTTTTCTTTCTTGTATTGTCCAAGTATCATTACAACACATAACAGCCATTACTCGTTTTTTGGTATGACTTCACATCACTTATCTGAACGTTTTTTCTCCTGTTTAACCTATAGTGCTCTCAAACCAAAGCTCCCCCTCTGCTTTTAGGAGGAAAAATAGACCCGTTGAAAAAACCCAAAGGATATCCCACTGAGGTCACCACACTAGTTACCCATCAGTTGAGGCACATTATAGGTATTAGTCCAACATAAATTTCATATATCAAAAAGTCGATAAGAGTTTAAAGTCCACAAACAGATCAAGGAATTTCATTGAGTCTCATTTTTTATTTTTCTTTCTTGTATTGTCCAAGTATCATTACAACACATAACAGCCATTACACGTTTTTTGTTATGACTTCACATCAGTTATCTGAACGTTTTCTCTCCTGTTTAACCTATAGTGTTCTCAAACCAAACCTCCCCCTCTGCTTTCAGGAGGAAAAATAGACCCGTCGAAAAACCCAAAGGATATCCCACTGAGGTCACCACACTAGTTGCCCATCAGTTGAGGCACATTATAGGTATTAGTCCAACATAAATTTCATATATCAAAAAGTCGATAAGAGTTTAAAGTCCACAAACAGATCAAGGAATTTCAATGATTCTCATTTTTTATTTTTCTTTCTTTTATTGTCCAAGTATCATTACAACACATAACAGCCATTACTCGTTTTTTGTCATGACTTCACATCAGTTATCTGAACGTTTTCTCTCCTGTTTAACCTATAGTTCTCTCAAACCAAACCTCCCCCTCTGCTTTTAGGAGGAAAAATAGACCCGTCGAAAAACCCAAAGGATATCCCACTGAGGTCACCACACTAGTTACCCATCAGTTGAGGCACATTATAGGTATTAGTCCAACATAAATTTCATATATCAAAAAGTCGATAAGAGTTTAAAGTCCACAAACAGATCAAGGAATTTCATTGATTCTCATTTTTTATTTTTCTTTCTTGTATTGTCCAAGTATCATTACAACACATAACAGCCATTACTCGTTTTTTGGTATGACTTCACATCACTTATCTGAACGTTTTTTCTCCTGTTTAACCTATAGTGCTCTCAAACCAAACCTCCCCCTCTGCTTTTAGGAGGAAAAATAGACCCGTTGAAAAAACCCAAAGGATATCCCACTGAGGTCACCACACTAGTTACCCATCAGTTGAGGCACATTATAGGTATTAGTCCAACATAAATTTCATATATCAAAAAGTCGATAAGAGTTTAAAGTCCACAAACAGATCAAGGAATTTCATTGAGTCTCATTTTTTCTTTTTCTTTCTTGTATTGTCCAAGTATCATTACAACACATAACAGCCATTACACGTTTTTTGTTATGACTTCACATCAGTTATCTGAACGTTTTCTCTCCTGTTTAACCTATAGTGTTCTCAAACCAAACCTCCCCCTCTGCTTTCAGGAGGAAAAATAGACCCGTCGAAAAACCCAAAGGATATCCCACTGAGGTCACCACACTAGTTGCCCATCAGTTGAGGCACATTATAGGTATTAGTCCAACATAAATTTCATATATCAAAAAGTCGATAAGAGTTTAAAGTCCACAAACAGATCAAGGAATTTCATTGATTCTCATTTTTTATTTTTCTTTCTTGTATTGTCCAAGTATCATTACAACACATAACAGCCATTACTCGTTTTTTGTTATGACTTCACATCAGTTGTCTGAACGTTTTCTCTCCTGTTTAACCTATAGTGCTCTCAAACCAAACCTCCCCCTCTGCTTTTAGGAGGAAAAATAGACCCGTCGAAAAAAAAACAAAGGATATCCCACTGAGGTCACCACAATAGTTACCCATCAGTTGAGGAACATTATAGGTATTAGTCCAACATAAATTTCATATATCAAAAAGTCGATAAGAGTTTAAAGTCCACAAACAGATCAAGGAATTTCATTGATTCTCATTTTTTATTTTTCTTTCTTGTATTGTCCAAGTATCATTACAACACATAACAGCCATTACTCGTTTTTTGTTATGACTTCACATCAGTTATCTGAACGTTTTCTCTCCTGTTTAACCTATAGTGCTCTCAAACCAAACCTCCCCCTCTGCTTTTAGGAGGAAAAATAGACCCGTCGAAAAAAACCCAAAGGATATCCCACTGAGGTCACCACACTAGTTACCCATCAGTTGAGGAACATTATAGGTATTAGTCCAACATAAATTTCATATATCAAAAAGTCGATAAGAGTTTAAAGTCCACAAACAGATCAAGGAATTTCATTGATTCTCATTTTTTATTTTTCTTTCTTGTATTGTCCAAGTATCATTACAACACATAACAGCCATTACTCGTTTTTTGGTATGACTTCACATCAGTTATCTGAACGTTTTCTCTCCTGTTTAACCTATAGTGCTCTCAAACCAAACCTCCCCCTCTGCTTTTAGGAGGAAAAATAGAGCCGTCGAAAAACCCAAAGGATATCCCACTGAGGTCACCACACTAGTTACCCATCAGTTGAGGCACATTATAGGTATTAGTCCAACATAAATTTCATATATCAAAAAGTCGATAAGAGTTTAAAGTCCACAAACAGATCAAGGAATTTCATTGATTCTCATTTTTTATTTTTCTTTCTTGTATTGTCCAAGTATCATTACAACACATAACAGCCATTACTCATTTTTGATATGACTTCACATCAGTTATCTGAACGTTTTCACTCCTGTTTAACCTATAGTGCTCTCAAACCAAACCTCCCCCTCTGCTTTTAGGAGGAAAAATAGACCCGTCGAAAAACCCAAAGGATATCCCACTGTGGTCACCACACTAGTTACCCATCAGTTGAGGCACAATATAGGTATTAGTCCAACATAAATTTCATATATCAAAAAGTCGATAAGAGTTTAAAGTCCACAAACAGATCAAGGAATTTCATTGATTCTTATTTTTTCTTTTTCTTTCTTGTATTGTCCAAGTATCATTACAACACATAACAGCCATTACTCGTTTTTTGTTATGACTTCACATCAGTTATCTGAACGTTTTCTCTCCTGTTTAACCTATAGTGCTCTCAAACCAAACCTCCCCCTCTGCTTTTAGGAGGAAAAATTAACCCGTCGAAAACCCAAAGGATATCCCACTGAGGTCACCACACTAGTTACCCATCAGTTGAGGCACAATATAGGTATTAGTCCAACATAAATTTCATATATCAAAAAGTCGATAAGAGTTTAAAGTCCACAAACAGATCAAGCAATTTCATTGATTCTCATTTTTTATTTTTATTTCTTGTATTGTCCAAGTATCATTACAACACATAACAGCCATTACTCGTTTTTTGATATGACTTCACATCAGTTATCTGAACGTTTTCACTCCTGTTTAACTTATAGTGCTCTCAAACCAAACCTCCCCCTCTGCTTTTAGGAGGAAAAATAGACCCGTCGAAAAACCCAAAGGATATCCCACTGTGGTCACCACACTAGTTACCCATCAGTTGAGGCACATTATAGGTATTAGTCCAACATAAATTTCATATATCAAAAAGTCGATAAGAGTTTAAAGTCCACAAACAGATCAAGGAATTTCAATGATTCTCATTTTTTATTTTTATTTCTTGTATTGTCCAAGTATCATTACAACACATAACAGCCATTACTCGTTTTTTGTTATGACTTCACATCAGTTATCTGAACGTTTTCTCTCCTGTTTAACCTATAGTGCTCTCAAACCAAACCTCCCCCTCTGCTTTTAGGAGGAAAAATAGACCCGTCGAAAAACCCAAAGGATATCCCACTGAGGTCACCACACTAGTTACCCATCAGTTGAGGCACATTATAGGTATTAGTCCAACATAAATTTCATATATCAAAAAGTCGATAAGAGTTTAAAGTCCACAAACAGATCAAGGAATTTCATTGATTCTCATTTTTTATTTGTCTTTCTTGTATTGTCCAAGTATCATTACAACACATAACAGCCATTACTCGTTTTTTGTTATGACTTCACATCAGTTATCTGAACGTTTTCTCTCCTGTTTAACCTATAGTTCTCTCAAACCAAACCTCCCCCTCTGCTTTTAGGAGGAAAAATAGACCCGTCGAAAAACCCAAAGGATATCCCACTGAGGTCACCACACTAGTTACCCATCAGTTGAGGCACATTATAGGTATTAGTCCAACATAAATTTCATATATCAAAAAGTTGATAAGAGTTTAAAGTCCACAAACAGATCAAGGAATTTCATTGATTCTCATTTTTTATTTTTATTTCTTGTATTGTCCAAGTATCATTACAACACATAACAGCCATTACTCGTTTTTTGTTATGACTTCACATCAGTTATCTGAACGTTTTCTCTCCTGTTTAACCTATAGTGCTCTCAAACCAAACCTCCCCCTCTGCTTTTAGGAGGAAAAATAGACCCGTCGAAAAACCCGAAGGATATCCCACTGAGGTCACGACACTAGTTACCCATCAGTTGAGGCACATTATAGGTATTAGTCCAACATAAATTTCATATATCAAAAAGTCGATAAGAGTTTAAAGTCCACAAACAGATCAAGGAATTTCATTGATTCTCATTTTTTATTTTTCTTTCTTGTATTGTCCAAGTATCATTACAACACATAACAGCCATTACTCATTTTTTGTTATGACTTCGCATCAGTTATCTGAACGTTTTCTCTCCTGTTTAACCTATAGTGCTCTCAAACCAAACCTCCCCCTCTGCTTTTAGGAGGAAAAATAGACCCGTCGAAAAACCCAAAGTATATCCCACTGTGTTCACCACACTAGTTACCCATCAGTTGAGGCACATTATAGGTATTAGTCCAACATAAATTTCATATATCAAAAAGTCGATAAGAGTTTAAAGTCCACAAACAGATCAAGGAATTTCAATGATTCTCATTTTTTATTTTTCTTTCTTTTATTGTCCAAGTATCATTACAACACATAACAGCCATTACTCGTTTTTTGTCCTGACTTCAAATCAGTTATCTGAACGTTTTCTCTCCTGTTTAACCTATAGTTCTCTCAAACCAAACCTCCCCCTCTGCTTTTAGGAGGAAAAATAGACCCGTCGAAAAACCCAAAGGATATCCCACTGAGGTCACCACACTAGTTACCCATCAGTTGAGGCACATTATAGGTATTAGTCCAACATAAATTTCATATATCAAAAAGTTGATAAGAGTTTAAAGTCCACAAACAGATCAAGGAATTTCATTGATTCTCATTTTTTATTTTTATTTCTTGTATTGTCCAAGTATCATTACAACACATAACAGCCATTACTCGGCTTTTTTGTTATGACTTCACATCAGTTATCTGAACGTTTTCTCTCCTGTTTAACCTATAGTGCTCTCAAACCAAACCTCCCCCTCTGCTTTTAGGAGGAAAAATAGACCCGTCGAAAAACCCGAAGGATATCCCACTGAGGTCACGACACTAGTTACCCATCAGTTGAGGCACATTATAGGTATTAGTCCAACATAAATTTCATATATCAAAAAGTCGATAAGAGTTTAAAGTCCACAAACAGATCAAGGAATTTCATTGATTCTCATTTTTTATTTTTCTTTCTTGTATTGTCCAAGTATCATTACAACACATAACAGCCATTACTCGTTTTTTGTTATGACTTCACATCAGTTATCTGAACGTTTTCTCTCCTGTTTAACCTATAGTGCTCTCAAAACAAACCTCCCCCTCTGCTTTTAGGAGGAAAAATAGACCCGTCGAAAAACCCAAAGGATATCCCACTGAGGTCACCACACTAGTTACCCATCAGTTGAGGCACATTATAGGTATTAGTCCAACATAAATTTCATATATCAAAAAGTCGATAAGAGTTTAAAGTCCACAAACAGATCAAGGAATTTCATTGATTCTCATTTTTTATTTTTCTTTCTTGTATTGTCCAAGTATCATTACAACACATAACAGCCATTACTCGTTTTTTGGTATGACTTCACATCACTTATCTGAACGTTTTTTCTCCTGTTTAACCTATAGTGCTCTCAAACCAAAGCTCCCCCTCTGCTTTTAGGAGGAAAAATAGACCCGTTGAAAAAACCCAAAGGATATCCCACTGAGGTCACCACACTAGTTACCCATCAGTTGAGGCACATTATAGGTATTAGTCCAACATAAATTTCATATATCAAAAAGTCGATAAGAGTTTAAAGTCCACAAACAGATCAAGGAATTTCATTGAGTCTCATTTTTTATTTTTCTTTCTTGTATTGTCCAAGTATCATTACAACACATAACAGCCATTACACGTTTTTTGTTATGACTTCACATCAGTTATCTGAACGTTTTCTCTCCTGTTTAACCTATAGTGTTCTCAAACCAAACCTCCCCCTCTGCTTTCAGGAGGAAAAATAGACCCGTCGAAAAACCCAAAGGATATCCCACTGAGGTCACCACACTAGTTGCCCATCAGTTGAGGCACATTATAGGTATTAGTCCAACATAAATTTCATATATCAAAAAGTCGATAAGAGTTTAAAGTCCACAAACAGATCAAGGAATTTCAATGATTCTCATTTTTTATTTTTCTTTCTTTTATTGTCCAAGTATCATTACAACACATAACAGCCATTACTCGTTTTTTGTCATGACTTCACATCAGTTATCTGAACGTTTTCTCTCCTGTTTAACCTATAGTTCTCTCAAACCAAACCTCCCCCTCTGCTTTTAGGAGGAAAAATAGACCCGTCGAAAAACCCAAAGGATATCCCACTGAGGTCACCACACTAGTTACCCATCAGTTGAGGCACATTATAGGTATTAGTCCAACATAAATTTCATATATCAAAAAGTTGATAAGAGTTTAAAGTCCACAAACAGATCAAGGAATTTCATTGATTCTCATTTTTTCTTTTTCTTTCTTGTATTGTCCAAGTATCATTACAACACATAACAGCCATTACTCGTTTTTTGTTATGACTTCACATCAGTTATCTGAACGTTTTCTCTCCTGTTTAACCTATAGTGCTCTCAAACCAAACCTCCCCCTCTGCTTTTAGGAGGAAAAATAGACCCGTCGAAAAACCCGAAGGATATCCCACTGAGGTCACGACACTAGTTACCCATCAGTTGAGGCACATTATAGGTATTAGTCCAACATAAATTTCATATATCAAAAAGTCGATAAGAGTTTAAAGTCTACAAACAGATCAAGGAATTTCATTGATTCTCATTTTTTATTTTTCTTTCTTGTATTGTCCAAGTATCATTACAACACATAACAGCCATTACTCGTTTTTTGTTATGACTTCACATCAGTTATCTGAACGTTTTCTCTCCTGTTTAACCTATAGTGCTCTCAAAACAAACCTCCCCCTCTGCTTTTAGGAGGAAAAATAGACCCGTCGAAAAACCCAAAGGATATCCCACTGAGGTCACCACACTAGTTACCCATCAGTTGAGGCACATTATAGGTATTAGTCCAACATAAATTTCATATATCAAAAAGTCGATAAGAGTTTAAAGTCCACAAACAGATCAAGGAATTTCATTGATTCTCATTTTTTATTTTTCTTTCTTGTATTGTCCAAGTATCATTACAACACATAACAGCCATTACTCGTTTTTTGGTATGACTTCACATCACTTATCTGAACGTTTTTTCTCCTGTTTAACCTATAGTGCTCTCAAACCAAACCCCCCCCTCTGCTTTTAGGAGGAAAAATAGACCCGTTGAAAAAACCCAAAGGATATCCCACTGAGGTCACCACACTAGTTACCCATCAGTTGAGGCACATTATAGGTATTAGTCCAACATAAATTTCATATATCAAAAAGTCGATAAGAGTTTAAAGTCCACAAACAGATCAAGGAATTTCATTGAGTCTCATTTTTTCTTTTTCTTTCTTGTATTGTCCAAGTATCATTACAACACATAACAGCCATTACACGTTTTTTGTTATGACTTCACATCAGTTATCTGAACGTTTTCTCTCCTGTTTAACCTATAGTGTTCTCAAACCAAACCTCCCCCTCTGCTTTCAGGAGGAAAAATAGACCCGTCGAAAAACCCAAAGGATATCCCACTGAGGTCACCACACTAGTTGCCCATCAGTTGAGGCACATTATAGGTATTAGTCCAACATAAATTTCATATATCAAAAAGTCGATAAGAGTTTAAAGTCCACAAACAGATCAAGGAATTTCATTGATTCTCATTTTTTATTTTTCTTTCTTGTATTGTCCAAGTATCATTACAACACATAACAGCCATTACTCGTTTTTTGTTATGACTTCACATCAGTTGTCTGAACGTTTTCTCTCCTGTTTAACCTATAGTGCTCTCAAACCAAACCTCCCCCTCTGCTTTTAGGAGGAAAAATAGACCCGTCGAAAAAAAAACAAAGGATATCCCACTGAGGTCACCACAATAGTTACCCATCAGTTGAGGAACATTATAGGTATTAGTCCAACATAAATTTCATATATCAAAAAGTCGATAAGAGTTTAAAGTCCACAAACAGATCAAGGAATTTCATTGATTCTCATTTTTTATTTTTCTTTCTTGTATTGTCCAAGTATCATTACAACACATAACAGCCATTACTCGTTTTTTGTTATGACTTCACATCAGTTATCTGAACGTTTTCTCTCCTGTTTAACCTATAGTGCTCTCAAACCAAACCTCCCCCTCTGCTTTTAGGAGGAAAAATAGACCCGTCGAAAAAAACCCAAAGGATATCCCACTGAGGTCACCACACTAGTTACCCATCAGTTGAGGAACATTATAGGTATTAGTCCAACATAAATTTCATATATCAAAAAGTCGATAAGAGTTTAAAGTCCACAAACAGATCAAGGAATTTCATTGATTCTCATTTTTTATTTTTCTTTCTTGTATTGTCCAAGTATCATTACAACACATAACAGCCATTACTCATTTTTGATATGACTTCACATCAGTTATCTGAACGTTTTCACTCCTGTTTAACCTATAGTGCTCTCAAACCAAACCTCCCCCTCTGCTTTTAGGAGGAAAAATAGACCCGTCGAAAAACCCAAAGGATATCCCACTGTGGTCACCACACTAGTTACCCATCAGTTGAGGCACAATATAGGTATTAGTCCAACATAAATTTCATATATCAAAAAGTCGATAAGAGTTTAAAGTCCACAAACAGATCAAGGAATTTCATTGATTCTTATTTTTTCTTTTTCTTTCTTGTATTGTCCAAGTATCATTACAACACATAACAGCCATTACTCGTTTTTTGTTATGACTTCACATCAGTTATCTGAACGTTTTCACTCCTGTTTAACTTATAGTGCTCTCAAACCAAACCTCCCCCTCTGCTTTTAGGAGGAAAAATAGACCCGTCGAAAAACCCAAAGGATATCCCACTGTGGTCACCACACTAGTTACCCATCAGTTGAGGCACATTATAGGTATTAGTCCAACTTAAATTTCATATATCAAAAAGTCGATAAGAGTTTAAAGTCCACAAACAGATCAAGGAATTTCAATGATTCTCATTTTTTATTTTTATTTCTTGTATTGTCCAAGTATCATTACAACACATAACAGCCATTACTCGTTTTTTGTTATGACTTCACATCAGTTATCTGAACGTTTTCTCTCCTGTTTAACCTATAGTGCTCTCAAACCAAACCTCCCCCTCTGCTTTTAGGAGGAAAAATAGACCCGTCGAAAAACCCAAAGGATATCCCACTGAGGTCACCACACTAGTTACCCATCAGTTGAGGCACATTATAGGTATTAGTCCAACATAAATTTCATATATCAAAAAGTCGATAAGAGTTTAAAGTCCACAAACAGATCAAGGAATTTCATTGATTCTCATTTTTTATTTTTCTTTCTTGTATTGTCCAAGTATCATTACAACACATAACAGCCATTACTCGTTTTTTGTTATGACTTCACATCAGTTATCTGAACGTTTTCTCTCCTGTTTAACCTATAGTTCTCTCAAACCAAACCTCCCCCTCTGCTTTTAGGAGGAAAAATAGACCCGTCGAAAAACCCAAAGGATATCCCACTGAGGTCACCACACTAGTTACCTATCAGTTGAGGCACATTATAGGTATTAGTCCAACATAAATTTCATATATCAAAAAGTTGATAAGAGTTTAAAGTCCTCAAACAGATCAAGGAATTTCATTGATTCTCATTTTTTATTTTTATTTCTTGTATTGTCCAAGTATCATTACAACACATAACAGCCATTACTCGTTTTTTGTTATGACTTCACATCAGTTATCTGAACGTTTTCTCTCCTGTTTAACCTATAGTGCTCTCAAACCAAACCTCCCCCTCTGCTTTTAGGAGGAAAAATAGACCCGTCGAAAAACCCGAAGGATATCCCACTGAGGTCACGACACTAGTTACCCATCAGTTGAGGCACATTATAGGTATTAGTCCAACATAAATTTCATATATCAAAAAGTCGATAAGAGTTTAAAGTCCACAAACAGATCAAGGAATTTCATTGATTCTCATTTTTTATTTTTCTTTCTTGTATTGTCCAAGTATCATTACAACACATAACAGCCATTACTCGTTTTTTGTTATGACTTCACATCAGTTATCTGAACGTTTTCTCTCCTGTTTAACCTATAGTGCTCTCAAAACAAACCTCCCCCTCTGCTTTTAGGAGGAAAAATAGACCCGTCGAAAAACCCAAAGGATATCCCACTGAGGTCACCACACTAGTTACCCATCAGTTGAGGCACATTATAGGTATTAGTCCAACATAAATTTCATATATCAAAAAGTCGATAAGAGTTTAAAGTCCACAAACAGATCAAGGAATTTCATTGATTCTCATTTTTTATTTTTCTTTCTTGTATTGTCCAAGTATCATTACAACACATAACAGCCATTACACGTTTTTTGTTATGACTTCACATCAGTTATCTGAACGTTTTCTCTCCTGTTTAACCTATAGTGTTCTCAAACCAAACCTCCCCCTCTGCTTTCAGGAGGAAAAATAGACCCGTCGAAAAACCCAAAGGATATCCCACTGAGGTCACCACACTAGTTGCCCATCAGTTGAGGCACATTATAGGTATTAGTCCAACATAAATTTCATATATCAAAAAGTCGATAAGAGTTTAAAGTCCACAAACAGATCAAGGAATTTCAATGATTCTCATTTTTTATTTTTCTTTCTTTTATTGTCCAAGTATCATTACAACACATAACAGCCATTACTCGTTTTTTGTCATGACTTCACATCAGTTATCTGAACGTTTTCTCTCCTGTTTAACCTATAGTTCTCTCAAACCAAACCTCCCCCTCTGCTTTTAGGAGGAAAAATAGACCCGTCGAAAAACCCAAAGGATATCCCACTGAGGTCACCACACTAGTTACCCATCAGTTGAGGCACATTATAGGTATTAGTCCAACATAAATTTCATATATCAAAAAGTTGATAAGAGTTTAAAGTCCACAAACAGATCAAGGAATTTCATTGATTCTCATTTTTTATTTTTATTTCTTGTATTGTCCAAGTATCATTACAACACATAACAGCCATTACTCGTTTTTTGTTATGACTTCACATCAGTTATCTGAACGTTTTCTCTCCTGTTTAACCTATAGTGCTCTCAAACCAAACCTCCCCCTCTGCTTTTAGGAGGAAAAATAGACCCGTCGAAAAACCCGAAGGATATCCCACTGAGGTCACGACACTAGTTACCCATCAGTTGAGGCACATTATAGGTATTAGTCCAACATAAATTTCATATATCAAAAAGTCGATAAGAGTTTAAAGTCCACAAACAGATCAAGGAATTTCATTGATTCTCATTTTTTATTTTTCTTTCTTTTATTGTCCAAGTATCATTACAACACATAACAGCCATTACTCGTTTTTTGTTATGACTTCACATCAGTTATCTGAACGTTTTCTCTCCTGTTTAACCTATAGTGCTCTCAAAACAAACCTCCCCCTCTGCTTTTAGGAGGAAAAATAGACCCGTCGAAAAACCCGAAGGATATCCCACTGAGGTCACGACACTAGTTACCCATCAGTTGAGGCACATTATAGGTATTAGTCCAACATAAATTTCATATATCAAAAAGTCGATAAGAGTTTAAAGTCCACAAACAGATCAAGGAATTTCATTGATTCTCATTTTTTATTTTTCTTTCTTGTATTGTCCAAGTATCATTACAACACATAACAGCCATTACTCGTTTTTTGTTATGACTTCACATCAGTTATCTGAACGTTTTCTCTCCTGTTTAACCTATAGTGCTCTCAAAACAAACCTCCCCCTCTGCTTTTAGGAGGAAAAATAGACCCGTCGAAAAACCCAAAGGATATCCCACTGAGGTCACCACACTAGTTACCCATCAGTTGAGGCACATTATAGGTATTAGTCCAACATAAATTTCATATATCAAAAAGTCGATAAGAGTTTAAAGTCCACAAACAGATCAAGGAATTTCATTGATTCTCATTTTTTATTTTTCTTTCTTGTATTGTCCAAGTATCATTACAACACATAACAGCCATTACTCGTTTTTTGGTATGACTTCACATCACTTATCTGAACGTTTTTTCTCCTGTTTAACCTATAGTGCTCTCAAACCAAACCTCCCCCTCTGCTTTTAGGAGGAAAAATAGACCCGTTGAAAAAACCCAAAGGATATCCCACTGAGGTCACCACACTAGTTACCCATCAGTTGAGGCACATTATAGGTATTAGTCCAACATAAATTTCATATATCAAAAAGTCGATAAGAGTTTAAAGTCCACAAACAGATCAAGGAATTTCATTGAGTCTCATTTTTTCTTTTTCTTTCTTGTATTGTCCAAGTATCATTACAACACATAACAGCCATTACACGTTTTTTGTTATGACTTCACATCAGTTATCTGAACGTTTTCTCTCCTGTTTAACCTATAGTGTTCTCAAACCAAACCTCCCCCTCTGCTTTCAGGAGGAAAAATAGATCCGTCGAAAAACCCAAAGGATATCCCACTGAGGTCACCACACTAGTTGCCCATCAGTTGAGGCACATTATAGGTATTAGTCCAACATAAATTTCATATATCAAAAAGTCGATAAGAGTTTAAAGTCCACAAACAGATCAAGGAATTTCATTGATTCTCATTTTTTATTTTTCTTTCTTGTATTGTCCAAGTATCATTACAACACATAACAGCCATTACTCGTTTTTTGTTATGACTTCACATCAGTTGTCTGAACGTTTTCTCTCCTGTTTAACCTATAGTGCTCTCAAACCAAACCTCCCCCTCTGCTTTTAGGAGGAAAAATAGACCCGTCGAAAAAAAAACAAAGGATATCCCACTGAGGTCACCACAATAGTTACCCATCAGTTGAGGAACATTATAGGTATTAGTCCAACATAAATTTCATATATCAAAAAGTCGATAAGAGTTTAAAGTCCACAAACAGATCAAGGAATTTCATTGATTCTCATTTTTTATTTTTCTTTCTTGTATTGTCCAAGTATCATTACAACACATAACAGCCATTACTCGTTTTTTGTTATGACTTCACATCAGTTATCTGAACGTTTTCTCTCCTGTTTAACCTATAGTGCTCTCAAACCAAACCTCCCCCTCTGCTTTTAGGAGGAAAAATAGACCCGTCGAAAAAAACCCAAAGGATATCCCACTGAGGTCACCACACTAGTTACCCATCAGTTGAGGAACATTATAGGTATTAGTCCAACATAAATTTCATATATCAAAAAGTCGATAAGAGTTTAAAGTCCACAAACAGATCAAGGAATTTCATTGATTCTCATTTTTTATTTTTCTTTCTTGTATTGTCCAAGTATCATTACAACACATAACAGCCATTACTCGTTTTTTGGTATGACTTCACATCAGTTATCTGAACGTTTTCTCTCCTGTTTAACCTATAGTGCTCTCAAACCAAACCTCCCCCTCTGCTTTTAGGAGGAAAAATAGAGCCGTCGAAAAACCCAAAGGATATCCCACTGAGGTCACCACACTAGTTACCCATCAGTTGAGGCACATTATAGGTATTAGTCCAACATAAATTTCATATATCAAAAAGTCGATAAGAGTTTAAAGTCCACAAACAGATCAAGGAATTTCATTGATTCTCATTTTTTATTTTTCTTTCTTGTATTGTCCAAGTATCATTACAACACATAACAGCCATTACTCATTTTTGATATGACTTCACATCAGTTATCTGAACGTTTTCACTCCTGTTTAACCTATAGTGCTCTCAAACCAAACCTCCCCCTCTGCTTTTAGGAGGAAAATTAGACCCGTCGAAAAACCCAAAGGATATCCCACTGTGGTCACCACACTAGTTACCCATCAGTTGAGGCACAATATAGGTATTAGTCCAACATAAATTTCATATATCAAAAAGTCGATAAGAGTTTAAAGTCCACAAACAGATCAAGGAATTTCATTGATTCTCATTTTTTCTTTTTCTTTCTTGTATTGTCCAAGTATCATTACAACACATAACAGCCATTACTCGTTTTTTGTTATGACTTCACATCAGTTATCTGAACGTTTTCTCTCCTGTTTAACCTATAGTGCTCTCAAACCAAACCTCCCCCTCTGCTTTTAGGAGGAAAAATTAACCCGTCGAAAACCCAAAGGATATCCCACTGAGGTCACCACACTAGTTACCCATCAGTTGAGGCACAATATAGGTATTAGTCCAACATAAATTTCATATATCAAAAAGTCGATAAGAGTTTAAAGTCCACAAACAGATCAAGCAATTTCATTGATTCTCATTTTTTATTTTTATTTCTTGTATTGTCCAAGTATCATTACAACACATAACAGCCATTACTCGTTTTTTGATATGACTTCACATCAGTTATCTGAACGTTTTCACTCCTGTTTAACTTATAGTGCTCTCAAACCAAACCTCCCCCTCTGCTTTTAGGAGGAAAAATAGACCCGTCGAAAAACCCAAAGGATATCCCACTGTGGTCACCACACTAGTTACCCATCAGTTGAGGCACATTATAGGTATTAGTCCAACATAAATTTCATATATCAAAAAGTCGATAAGAGTTTAAAGTCCACAAACAGATCAAGGAATTTCAATGATTCTCATTTTTTATTTTTATTTCTTGTATTGTCCAAGTATCATTACAACACATAACAGCCATTACTCGTTTTTTGTTATGACTTCACATCAGTTATCTGAACGTTTTCTCTCCTGTTTAACCTATAGTGCGCTCAAACCAAAGCTCCCCCTCTGCTTTTAGGAGGAAAAATAGACCCGTCGAAAAACCCAAAGGATATCCCACTGAGGTCACCACACTAGTTACCCATCAGTTGAGGCACATTATAGGTATTAGTCCAACATAAATTTCATATATCAAAAAGTCGATAAGAGTTTAAAGTCCACAAACAGATCAAGGAATTTCATTGATTCTCATTTTTTATTTTTCTTTCTTGTATTGTCCAAGTATCATTACAACACATAACAGCCATTACTCGTTTTTTGTTATGACTTCACATCAGTTATCTGAACGTTTTCTCTCCTGTGTAACCTATAGTGCTCTCAAACCAAACCTCCCCCTCTGCTTTTAGGAGGAAAAATAGACCCGTCGAAAAACCCAAAGGATATCCCACTGAGGTCACCACACTAGTTACCCATCAGTTAAGGCACATTATAGGTATTAGTCCAACATAAATTTCATATATCAAAAAGTCGATAAGAGTTTAAAGTCCACAAATAGATCAAGGAATTTCATTGATTCTCATTTTTTCTTTTTCTTTCTTGTATTGTCCAAGTATCATTACAACACATAACAGCCATTACTCGTTTTTTGTTATGACTTCACATCAGTTATCTGAACGTTTTCTCTCCTGTTTAACCTATAGTGCTCTCAAACCAAACCTCCCCTCTGCTTTTAGGAGGAAAAATAGACCCGTCGAAAAACCCAAAGGATATCCCACTGTGGTCACCACACTAGTTACCCATCAGTTGAGGCACATTATAGGTATTAGTCCCACATAAATGTCATATATCAAAAAGTCGATAAGAGTTTAAAGTCCACAAACAGATCAAGGAATTTCAATGATTCTCATTTTTTATTTTTCTTTCTTGTATTGTCCAAGTATCATTACAACACATAACAGCCATTACTCGTTTTTTGTTATGACTTCACATCAGTTATCTGAACGTTTTCTCCCCTGTTTAACCTATAGTGCTCTCAAACCAAACCTCCCCCTCTGCTTTTAGGAGGAAAAATAGACCCGTCGAAAAACCCAAAGGATATCCCACTGAGGTCACCACACTAGTTACCCATCAGTTGAGGCACATTATAGGTATTAGTCCAACATAAATTTCATATATCAAAAAGTCGATAAGAGTTTAAAGTCCACAAACAGATCAAGGAATTTCATTGATTCTCATTTTTTATTTTTCTTTCTTGTATTGTCCAAGTATCATTACAACACATAACAGCCATTACTCGTTTTTTGTTATGACTTCACATCAGTTATCTGAACGTTTTCTCTCCTGTTTAACCTATAGTGCTCTCAAACCAAACCTCCCCCTCTGCTTTTAGGAGGAAAAATAGACCCGTCGAAAAACCCAAAGGATATCCCACTGAGGTCACCACACTAGTTACCCATCAGTTGAGGCACATTATAGGTATTAGTCCAACATAAATTTCATATATCAAAAAGTCGATAAGAGTTTAAAGTCCACAAACAGATCAAGGAATTTCATTGATTCTCATTTTTTATTTTTCTTTCTTGTATTGTCCAAGTATCATTACAACACATAACAGCCATTACTCGTTTTTTGTTATGACTTCACATCAGTTATCTGAACGTTTTCTCTCCTGTTTAACCTATAGTGCTCTCAAAACAAACCTCCCCCTCTGCTTTTAGGAGGAAAAATAGACCCGTCGAAAAACCCAAAGGATATCCCACTGAGGTCACCACACTAGTTACCCATCAGTTGAGGCACATTATAGGTATTAGTCCAACATAAATTTCATATATCAAAAAGTCGATAAGAGTTTAAAGTCCACAAACAGATCAAGGAATTTAATTGATTCTCATTTTTTATTTTTCTTTCTTGTATTGTCCAAGTATCATTACAACACATAACAGCCATTACTCGTTTTTTGTTATGACTTCACATCAGTTATCTGAACGTTTTCTCTCCTGTGTAACCTATAGTGCTCTCAAACCAAACCTCCCCCTCTGCTTTTAGGAGGAAAAATAGACCCGTCGAAAAACCCAAAGGATATCCCACTGAGGTCACCACACTAGTTACCCATCAGTTGAGGCACATTATAGGTATTAGTCCAACATAAATTTCATATATCAAAAAGTCGATAAGAGTTTAAAGTCCACAAATAGATCAAGGAATTTCATTGATTCTCATTTTTTCTTTTTCTTTCTTGTATTGTCCAAGTATCATTACAACACATAACAGCCATTACTCGTTTTTTGTTATGACTTCACATCAGTTATCTGAACGTTTTCTCTCCTGTTTAACCTATAGTGCTCTCAAACCAAACCTACCCCTCTGCTTTTAGGAGGAAAAATAGACCCGTCGAAAAACCCAAAGGATATCCCACTGTGGTCACCACACTAGTTACCCATCAGTTGAGGCACATTATAGGTATTAGTCCCACATAAATTTCATATATCAAAAAGTCGATAAGAGTTTAAAGTCCACAAACAGATCAAGGAATTTCAATGATTCTCATTTTTTATTTTTCTTTCTTGTATTGTCCAAGTATCATTACAACACATAACAGCCATTACTCGTTTTTTGTTATGACTTCACATCAGTTATCTGAACGTTTTCTCTCCTGTTTAACCTATAGTGCTCTCAAACCAAACCTCCCCCTCTGCTTTTAGGAGGAAAAATAGACCCGTCGAAAAACCCAAAGTATATCCCACTGAGGTCACCACACTAGTTACCCATCAGTTGAGGCACGTTATAGGTATTAGTCCACCATAAATTTCATATATCAAAAAGTCGATAAGAGTTTAAAGTCCACAAACAGATCAAGGAATTTCATTGATTCTCATTTTTTATTTTTCTTTCTTGTATTGTCCAAGTATCATTACAACACATAACAGCCATTACTCGTTTTTTGTTATGACTTCAGATCAGTTATCTGAACGTTTTCTCTCCTGTTTAACCTATAGTGCTCTCAAAACAAACCTCCCCCTCTGCTTTTAGGAGGAAAAATAGACCCGTCGAAAAACCCAAAGGATATCCCACTGAGGTCACCACACTAGTTACCCATCAGTTGAGGCACATTATAGGTATTAGTCCAACATAAATTTCATATATCAAAAAGTCGATAAGAGTTTAAAGTCCACAAACAGATCAAGGAATTTCATTGATTCTCATTTTTTATTTTTCTTTCTTGTATTGTCCAAGTATCATTACAACACATAACAGCCATTACTCGTTTTTTGGTATGACTTCACATCACTTATCTGAACGTTTTTTCTCCTGTTTAACCTATAGTGCTCTCAAACCAAACCTCCCCCTCTGCTTTTAGGAGGAAAAATAGACCCGTTGAAAAAACCCAAAGGATATCCCACTGAGGTCACCACACTAGTTACCCATCAGTTGAGGCACATTATAGGTATTAGTCCAACATAAATTTCATATATCAAAAAGTCGATAAGAGTTTAAAGTCCACAAACAGATCAAGGAATTTCATTGAGTCTCATTTTTTATTTTTTTTCTTGTATTGTCCAAGTATCATTACAACACATAACAGCCATTACACGTTTTTTGTTATGACTTCACATCAGTTATCTGAACGTTTTCTCTCCTGTTTAACCTATAGTGTTCTCAAACCAAACCTCCCCCTCTGCTTTCAGGAGGAAAAATAGACCCGTCGAAAAACCCAAAGGATATCCCACTGAGGTCACCACACTAGTTGCCCATCAGTTGAGGCACATTATAGGTATTAGTCCAACATAAATTTCATATATCAAAAAGTCGATAAGAGTTTAAAGTCCACAAACAGATCAAGGAATTTCATTGATTCTCATTTTTTATTTTTCTTTCTTGTATTGTCCAAGTATCATTACAACACATAACAGCCATTACTCGTTTTTTGTTATGACTTCACATCAGTTGTCTGAACGTTTTCTCTCCTGTTTAACCTATAGTGCTCTCAAACCAAACCTCCCCCTCTGCTTTTAGGAGGAAAAATAGACCCGTCGAAAAAAAAACAAAGGATATCCCACTGAGGTCACCACAATAGTTACCCATCAGTTGAGGAACATTATAGGTATTAGTCCAACATAAATTTCATATATCAAAAAGTCGATAAGAGTTTAAAGTCCACAAACAGATCAAGGAATTTCATTGATTCTCATTTTTTATTTTTCTTTCTTGTATTGTCCAAGTATCATTACAACACATAACAGCCATTACTCGTTTTTTGTTATGACTTCACATCAGTTATCTGAACGTTTTCTCTCCTGTTTAACCTATAGTGCTCTCAAACCAAACCTCCCCCTCTGCTTTTAGGAGGAAAAATAGACCCGTCGAAAAAAACCCAAAGGATATCCCACTGAGGTCACCACACTAGTTACCCATCAGTTGAGGAACATTATAGGTATTAGTCCAACATAAATTTCATATATCAAAAAGTCGATAAGAGTTTAAAGTCCACAAACAGATCAAGGAATTTCATTGATTCTCATTTTTTATTTTTCTTTCTTGTATTGTCCAAGTATCATTACAACACATAACAGCCATTACTCGTTTTTTGGTATGACTTCACATCAGTTATCTGAACGTTTTCTCTCCTGTTTAACCTATAGTGCTCTCAAACCAAACCTCCCCCTCTGCTTTTAGGAGGAAAAATAGAGCCGTCGAAAAACCCAAAGGATATCCCACTGAGGTCACCACACTAGTTACCCATCAGTTGAGGCACATTATAGGTATTAGTCCAACATAAATTTCATATATCAAAAAGTCGATAAGAGTTTAAAGTCCACAAACAGATCAAGGAATTTCATTGATTCTCATTTTTTATTTTTCTTTCTTGTATTGTCCAAGTATCATTACAACACATAACAGCCATTACTCATTTTTGATATGACTTCACATCAGTTATCTGAACGTTTTCACTCCTGTTTAACCTATAGTGCTCTCAAACCAAACCTCCCCCTCTGCTTTTAGGAGGAAAAATAGACCCGTCGAAAAACCCAAAGGATATCCCACTGTGGTCACCACACTAGTTACCCATCAGTTGAGGCACAATATAGGTATTAGTCCAACATAAATTTCATATATCAAAAAGTCGATAAGAGTTTAAAGTCCACAAACAGATCAAGGAATTTCATTGATTCTCATTTTTTTTCTTTTTCTTTCTTGTATTGTCCAAGTATCATTACAACACATAACAGCCATTACTCGTTTTTTGTTATGACTTCACATCAGTTATCTGAACGTTTTCTCTCCTGTGTAACCTATAGTGCTCTCAAACCAAACCTCCCCCTCTGCTTTTAGGAGGAAAAATAGACCCGTCGAAAAACTCAAAGGATATCCCACTGAGGTCACCACACTAGTTACCCATCAGTTGAGGCACATTATAGGTATTAGTCCAACATAAATTTCATATATCAAAAAGTCGATAAGAGTTTAAAGTCCACAAATAGATCAAGGAATTTCATTGATTCTCATTTTTTCTTTTTCTTTCTTGTATTGTCCAAGTATCATTACAACACATAACAGCCATTACTCGTTTTTTGTTATGACTTCACATCAGTTATCTGAACGTTTTCTCTCCTGTTTAACCTATAGTGCTCTCAAACCAAACCTCCCCCTCTGCTTTTAGGAGGAAAAATAGACCCGTCGAAAAACCCAAAGTATATCCCACTGAGGTCACCACACTAGTTACCCATCAGTTGAGGCACATTATAGGTATTAGTCCACCATAAATTTCATATATCAAAAAGTCGATAAGAGTTTAAAGTCCACAAACAGATCAAGGAATTTCATTGATTCTCATTTTTTATTTTTCTTTCTTGTATTGTCCAAGTATCATTACAACACATAACAGCCTTTACTCGTTTTTTGTTATGACTTCACATCAGTTATCTGAACGTTTTCTCTCCTGTTTAACCTATAGTGCTCTCAAACCAAACCTCCCCCTCTGCTTTTAGGAGGAAAAATAGACCTGTCGAAAAACCCAAAGGATATCCCACTGAGGTCACCACACTAGTTACCCATCAGTTGAGGCACATTATAGGTATTAGTCCAACATAAATTTCATATATCAAAAAGTCGATAAGAGTTTAAAGTCCACAAACAGATCAAGGAATTTCATTCATTCTCATTTTTTATTTTTCTTTCTTGTATTGTCCAAGTATCATTACAACACATAACAGCCATTACTCGTTTTTTGTTATGACTTCAGATCAGTTGTCTGAACGTTTTCTCTCCTGTTTAACCTATAGTGCTCTCAAAACAAACCTCCCCCTCTGCTTTTAGGAGGAAAAATAGACCCGTCGAAAAACCCAAAGGATATCCCACTGAGGTCACCACACTAGTTACCCATCAGTTGAGGCACATTATAGGTATTAGTCCAACATAAATTTCATATATCAAAAAGTCGATAAGAGTTTAAAGTCCACAAACAGATCAAGGAATTTCATTGAGTCTCATTTTTTATTTTTCTTTCTTGTATTGTCCAAGTATCATTACAACACATAACAGCCATTACACGTTTTTTGTTATGACTTCACATCAGTTATCTGAACGTTTTCTCTCCTGTTTAACCTATAGTGTTCTCAAACCAAACCTCACCCTCTGCTTTCAGGAGGAAAAATAGACCCGTCGAAAAACCCAAAGGATATCCCACTGAGGTCACCACACTAGTTGCCCATCAGTTGAGGCACATTATAGGTATTAGTCCAACATAAATTTCATATATCAAAAAGTCGATAAGAGTTTAAAGTCCACAAACAGATCAAGGAATTTCATTGATTCTCATTTTTTATTTTTCTTTCTTGTATTGTCCAAGTATCATTACAACACATAACAGCCATTACTCGTTTTTTGTTATGACTTCACATCAGTTGTCTGAACGTTTTCTCTCCTGTTTAACCTATAGTGCTCTCAAACCAAACCTCCCCCTCTGCTTTTAGGAGGAAAAATAGACCCGTCGAAAAAAACCCAAAGGATATCCCACTGAGGTCACCACACTAGTTACCCATCAGTTGAGGAACATTATAGGTATTAGTCCAACATAAATTTCATATATCAAAAAGTCGATAAGAGTTTAAAGTCCACAAACAGATCAAGGAATTTCATTGATTCTCATTTTTTATTTTTCTTTCTTGTATTGTCCAAGTATCATTACAACACATAACAGCCATTACTCGTTTTTTGGTATGACTTCACATCAGTTATCTGAACGTTTTCTCTCCTGTTTAACCTATAGTGCTCTCAAACCAAACCTCCCCCTCTGCTTTTAGGAGGAAAAATAGAGCCGTCGAAAAACCCAAAGGATATCCCACTGAGGTCACCACACTAGTTACCCATCAGTTGAGGCACATTATAGGTATTAGTCCAACATAAATTTCATATATCAAAAAGTCGATAAGAGTTTAAAGTCCACAAACAGATCAAGGAATTTCATTGATTCTCATTTTTTATTTTTCTTTCTTGTATTGTCCAAGTATCATTACAACACATAACAGCCATTACTCATTTTTGATATGACTTCACATCAGTTATCTGAACGTTTTCACTCCTGTTTAACCTATAGTGCTCTCAAACCAAACCTCCCCCTCTGCTTTTAGGAGGAAAAATAGACCCGTCGAAAAACCCAAAGGATATCCCACTGTGGTCACCACACTAGTTACCCATCAGTTGAGGCACAATATAGGTATTAGTCCAACATAAATTTCATATATCAAAAAGTCGATAAGAGTTTAAAGTCCACAAACAGATCAAGGAATTTCATTGATTCTCATTTTTTTCTTTTTCTTTCTTGTATTGTCCAAGTATCATTACAACACATAACAGCCATTACTCGTTTTTTGTTATGACTTCACATCAGTTATCTGAACGTTTTCTCTCCTGTTTAACCTATAGTGCTCTCAAACCAAACCTCCCCCTCTGCTTTTAGGAGGAAAAATTAACCCCTCGAAAACCCAAAGGATATCCCACTGAGGTCACCACACTAGTTACCCATCAGTTGAGGCACAATATAGGTATTAGTCCAACATAAATTTCATATATCAAAAAGTCGATAAGAGTTTAAAGTCCACAAACAGATCAAGGAATTTCATTGATTCTCATTTTTTATTTTTCTTTCTTGTATTGTCCAAGTATCATTACAACACATAACAGCCATTACTCGTTTTTTGGTATGACTTCACATCAGTTATCTGAACGTTTTCTCTCCTGTTTAACCTATAGTGCTCTCAAACCAAACCTCCCCCTCTGCTTTTAGGAGGAAAAATAGACCCGTTGAAAAACCCAAAGGATATCCCACTGAGGTCACCACACTAGTTGCCCATCAGTTGAGGCACATTATAGGTATTAGTCCAACATAAATTTCATATATCAAAAAGTCGATAAGAGTTTAAAGTCCACAAACAGATCAAGGAATTTCATTGATTCTCATTTTTTATTTTTCTTTCTTGTATTGTCCAAGTATCATTACAACACATAACAGCCATTACTCGTTTTTTGTTATGACTTCACATCAGTTATCTGAACGTTTTCTCTCCTGTTTAACCTATAGTGCTCTCAAACCAAACCTCCCCCTCTGCTTTTAGGAGGAAAAATAGACCCGTCGAAAAACCCAAAGGATATCCCACTGAGGTCACCACACTAGTTGCCCATCAGTTGAGGAACATTATAGGTATTAGTCCAACATAAATTTCATATATCAAAAAGTCGATAAGAGTTTAAAGTCCACAAACAGATCAAGGAATTTCATTGATTCTCATTTTTTATTTTTCTTTCTTGTATTGTCCAAGTATCATTACAACACATAACAGCCATTACTCGTTTTTTGTTATGACTTCACATCAGTTATCTGAACGTTTTCTCTCCTGTTTAACCTATAGTGCTCTCAAACCAAACCTCCCCCTCTGCTTTTAGGAGGAAAAATAGACCTGTCGAAAAAAAAACAAAGGATATCCCACTGTGGTCACCACACTAGTTACCCATCAGTTGAGGCACATTATAGGTATTAGTCCAACATAAATTTCATATATCAAAAAGTCGATAAGAGTTTAAAGTCCACAAACAGATCAAGGAATTTCATTGATTCTCATTTTTTATTTTTCTTTCTTGTATTGTCCAAGTATCATTACAACACATAACAGCCATTACTCGTTTTTTGGTATGACTTCACATCAGTTATCTGAACGTTTTCTCTCCTGTTTAACCTATAGTGCTCTCAAACCAAACCTCCCCCTCTGCTTTTAGGAGGAAAAATAGACCCGTCGAAAAACCCAAAGGATATACCACTGAGGTCACCACACTAGTTACCCATCAGTTGAGGCACATTATAGGTATTAGTCCAACATAAATTTCATATATCAAAAAGTCGATAAGAGTTTAAAGTCCACAAACAGATCAAGGAATTTCATTGATTCTAATTTTTTCTTTTTCTTTCTTGTATTGTCCAAGTATCATTACAACACATAACAGCCATTACTCGTTTTTTGTTATGACTTCATATCAGTTATCTGAATGTTTTCTCTCCTGTTTAACCTATAGTGCTCTCAAACCAAACCTCCCCCTCTGCTTTTAGGAGGAAAAATTAACCCGTCGAAAACCCAAAGGATATCCCACTGAGGTCACCACACTAGTTACCCATCAGTTGAGGCACAATATAGGTATTAGTCCAACATAAATTTCATATATCAAAAAGTCGATAAGAGTTTAAAGTCCACAAACAGATCAAGCAATTTCATTGATTCTCATTTTTTATTTTTATTTCTTGTATTGTCCAAGTATCATTACAACACATAACAGCCATTACTCGTTTTTTGATATGACTTCACATCAGTTATCTGAACGTTTTCACTCCTGTTTAACTTATAGTGCTCTCAAACCAAACCTCCCCCTCTGCTTTTAGGAGGAAAAATAGACCCGTCGAAAAACCCAAAGGATATCCCACTGTGGTCACCACACTAGTTACCCATCAGTTGAGGCACATTATAGGTATTAGTCCAACATAAATTTCATATATCAAAAAGTCGATAAGAGTTTAAAGTCCACAAACAGATCAAGGAATTTCAATGATTCTCATTTTTTATTTTTATTTCTTGTATTGTCCAAGTATCATTACAACACATAACAGCCATTACTCGTTTTTTGTTATGACTTCACATCAGTTATCTGAACGTTTTCTCTCCTGTTTAACCTATAGTGCGCTCAAACCAAAGCTCCCCCTCTGCTTTTAGGAGGAAAAATAGACCCGTCGAAAAACCCAAAGGATATCCCACTGAGGTCACCACACTAGTTACCCATCAGTTGAGGCACATTATAGGTATTAGTCCAACATAAATTTCATATATCAAAAAGTCGATAAGAGTTTAAAGTCCACAAACAGATCAAGGAATTTCATTGATTCTCATTTTTTATTTTTCTTTCTTGTATTGTCCAAGTATCATTACAACACATAACAGCCATTACTCGTTTTTTGTTATGACTTCACATCAGTTATCTGAACGCTTTCTCTCCTGTGTAACCTATAGTGCTCTCAAACCAAACCTCCCCCTCTGCTTTTAGGAGGAAAAATAGACCCGTCGAAAAACCCAAAGGATATCCCACTGTGGTCACCACACTAGTTACCCATCAGTTGAGGCACATTATAGGTATTAGTCCAACATAAATTTCATATATCAAAAAGTCGATAAGAGTTTAAAGTCCACAAACAGATCAAGGAATTTCAATGATTCTCATTTTTTATTTTTATTTCTTGTATTGTCCAAGTATCATTACAACACATAACAGCCATTACTCGTTTTTT
This sequence comes from Triturus cristatus, assembly GCF_964204655.1. Lineage (NCBI taxonomy): Eukaryota > Metazoa > Chordata > Amphibia > Caudata > Salamandridae > Triturus > Triturus cristatus. Next base: position 377,154 of record NW_028187673.1, read on the forward strand.
GTTATGACTTCACATCAGTTATCTGAACGTTTTCTCTCCTGTTTAACCTATAGTGCGCTCAAACCAAAGCTCCCCCTCTGCTTTTAGGAGGAAAAATAGACCCGTCGAAAAACCCAAAGGATATCCCACTGAGGTCACCACACTAGTTACCCATCAGTTGAGGCACATTATAGGTATTAGTCCAACATAAATTTCATATATCAAAAAGTCGATAAGAGTTTAAAGTCCACAAACAGATCAAGGAATTTCATTGATTCTCATTTTTTCTTTTTCTTTCTTGTATTGTCCAAGTATCATTACAACACATAACAGCCATTACTCGTTTTTTGTTATGACTTCACATCAGTTATCTGAACGTTTTCTCTCCTGTTTAACCTATAGTGCTCTCAAACCAAACCTCCCCCTCTGCTTTTAGGAGGAAAAATAGACCTGTCGAAAAACCCAAAGGATATCCCACTGAGGTCACCACACTAGTTACCCATCAGTTGAGGCACATTATAGGTATTAGTCCAACATAAATTTCATATATCAAAAAGTCGATAAGAGTTTAAAGTCCACAAACAGATCAAGGAATTTCATTGATTCTCATTTTTATTTTTCTTTCTTGTATTGTCCAAGTATCATTACAACACATAACAGCCATTACTCGTTTTTTGTTATGACTTCACATCAGTTATCTGAACGTTTTCTCTCCTGTTTAACCTATAGTGCTCTCAAACCAAACCTCCCCCTCTGCTTTTAGGAGGAAAAATAGACCCGTCGAAAAAAAAACAAAGGATATCCCACTGTGGTCACCACACTAGTTACCCATCAGTTGAGGCACATTATAGGTATTAGTCCAACATAAATTTCATATATCAAAAAGTCGATAAGAGTTTAAAGTCCACAAACAGATCAAGGAATTTCATTGATTCTAATTTTTTCTTTTTCTTTCTTGTATTGTCCAAGTATCATTACAACACATAACAGCCATTACTCGTTTTTTGTTATGACTTCATATCAGTTATCTGAATGTTTTCTCTCCTGTTTAACCTATAGTGCTCTCAAACCAAACCTCCCCCTCTGCTTTTAGGAGGAAAAATTAACCCGTCGAAAACCCAAAGGATTTCCCACTGATGTCACCACACTAGTTACCCATCAGTTGAGGCACATTATAGGTATTAGTCCAACATAAATTTCATATATCAAAAAGTCGATAAGAGTTTAAAGTGCACAAACAGATCAAGGAATTTCATTGATTCTCATTTTTTATTTTTATTTCTTGTATTGTCCAAGTATCATTACAACACATAACAGCCATTACTCGTTTTTTGTTATGACTTCACATCAGTTATCTGAACGTTTTCTCTCCTGTTTAACCTATAGTGCTCTCAAACCAAACCTCCCCCTCTGCTTTTAGGAGGAAAAATAGACCCGTTGAAAAACCCAAAGGATATCCCACTGAGGTCACCACACTAGTTGCCCATCAGTTGAGGCACATTATAGGTATTAGTCCAACATAAATTTCATATATCAAAAAGTCGATAAGAGTTTAAAGTCCACAAACAGATCAAGGAATTTCATTGATTCTCATTTTTTCTTTTTCTTTCTTGTATTGTCCAAGTATCATTACAACACATAACAGCCATTACTCGTTTTTTGTTATGACTTCACATCAGTTATCTGAACGTTTTCTCTCCTGTTTAACCTATAGTGCTCTCAAACCAAACCTCCCCTCTGCTTTTAGGAGGAAAAATAGACCCGTCGAAAAACCCAAAGGATATCCCACTGTGGTCACCACACTAGTTACCCATCAGTTGAGGCACATTATAGGTATTAGTCCCACATAAATTTCATATATCAAAAAGTCGATAAGAGTTTAAAGTCCACAAACAGATCAAGGAATTTCAATGATTCTCATTTTTTATTTTTCTTTCTTGTATTGTCCAAGTATCATTACAACACATAACAGCCATTACTCGTTTTTTGTTATGACTTCACATCAGTTATCTGAACGTTTTCTCCCCTGTTTAACCTATAGTGCTCTCAAACCAAACCTCCCCCTCTGCTTTTAGGAGGAAAAATAGACCCGTCGAAAAACCCAAAGGATATCCCACTGAGGTCACGACACTAGTTACCCATCAGTTGAGGCACATTATAGGTATTAGTCCAACATAAATTTCATATATCAAAAAGTCGATAAGAGTTTAAAGTCCACAAACAGATCAAGGAATTTCATTGATTCTAATTTTTTCTTTTTCTTTCTTGTATTGTCCAAGTATCATTACAACACATAACAGCCATTACTCGTTTTTTGTTATGACTTCATATCAGTTATCTGAATGTTTTCTCTCCTGTTTAACCTATAGTGCTCTCAAACCAAACCTCCCCCTCTGCTTTTAGGAGGAAAAATTAACCCGTCGAAAACCCAAAGGATTTCCCACTGATGTCACCACACTAGTTACCCATCAGTTGAGGCACATTATAGGTATTAGTCCAACATAAATTTCATATATCAAAAAGTCGATAAGAGTTTAAAGTCCACAAACAGATCAAGGAATTTCATTGATTCTCATTTTTTATTTTTATTTCTTGTATTGTCCAAGTATCATTACAACACATAACAGCCATTACTCGTTTTTTGTTATGACTTCACATCAGTTATCTGAACGTTTTCTCTCCTGTTTAACCTATAGTGCTCTCAAACCAAACCTCCCCCTCTGCTTTTAGGAGGAAAAATAGACCCGTTGAAAAACCCAAAGGATATCCCACTGAGGTCACCACACTAGTTGCCCATCAGTTGAGGCACATTATAGGTATTAGTCCAACATAAATTTCATATATCAAAAAGTCGATAAGAGTTTAAAGTCCACAAACAGATCAAGGAATTTCATTGATTCTCATTTTTTCTTTTTCTTTCTTGTATTGTCCAAGTATCATTACAACACATAACAGCCATTACTCGTTTTTTGTTATGACTTCACATCAGTTATCTGAACGTTTTCTCTCCTGTTTAACCTATAGTGCTCTCAAACCAAACCTCCCCTCTGCTTTTAGGAGGAAAAATAGACCCGTCGAAAAACCCAAAGGATATCCCACTGTGGTCACCACACTAGTTACCCATCAGTTGAGGCACATTATAGGTATTAGTCCCACATAAATTTCATATATCAAAAAGTCGATAAGAGTTTAAAGTCCACAAACAGATCAAGGAATTTCAATGATTCTCATTTTTTATTTTTCTTTCTTGTATTGTCCAAGTATCATTACAACACATAACAGCCATTACTCGTTTTTTGTTATGACTTCACATCAGTTATCTGAACGTTTTCTCCCCTGTTTAACCTATAGTGCTCTCAAACCAAACCTCCCCCTCTGCTTTTAGGAGGAAAAATAGACCCGTCGAAAAACCCAAAGGATATCCCACTGAGGTCACCACACTAGTTACCCATCAGTTGAGGCACATTATAGGTATTAGTCCAACATAAATTTCATATATCAAAAAGTCGATAAGAGTTTAAAGTCCACAAACAGATCAAGGAATTTCATTGATTCTCATTTTTTATTTTTCTTTCTTGTATTGTCCAAGTATCATTACAACACATAACAGCCATTACTCGTTTTTTGTTATGACTTCACATCAGTTATCTGAACGTTTTCTCTCCTGTTTAACCTATAGTGCTCTCAAACCAAACCTCCCCCTCTGCTTTTAGGAGGAAAAATAGACCCGTCGAAAAACCCAAAGGATATCCCACTGAGGTCACCACACTAGTTACCCATCAGTTGAGGCACATTATAGGTATTAGTCCAACATAAATTTCATATATCAAAAAGTCGATAAGAGTTTAAAGTCCACAAACAGATCAAGGAATTTCATTGATTCTCATTTTTTATTTTTCTTTCTTGTATTGTCCAAGTATCATTACAACACATAACAGCCATTACTCGTTTTTTGTTATGACTTCACATCAGTTATCTGAACGTTTTCTCTCCTGTTTAACCTATAGTGCTCTCAAAACAAACCTCCCCCTCTGCTTTTAGGAGGAAAAATAGACCCGTCGAAAAACCCAAAGGATATCCCACTGAGGTCACCACACTAGTTACCCATCAGTTGAGGCACATTATAGGTATTAGTCCAACATAAATTTCATATATCAAAAAGTCGATAAGAGTTTAAAGTCCACAAACAGATCAAGGAATTTAATTGATTCTCATTTTTTATTTTTCTTTCTTGTATTGTCCAAGTATCATTACAACACATAACAGCCATTACTCGTTTTTTGTTATGACTTCACATCAGTTATCTGAACGTTTTCTCTCCTGTTTAACCTATAGTGCTCTCAAACCAAACCTACCCCTCTGCTTTTAGGAGGAAAAATAGACCCGTCGAAAAACCCAAAGGATATCCCACTGTGGTCACCACACTAGTTACCCATCAGTTGAGGCACATTATAGGTATTAGTCCCACATAAATTTCATATATCAAAAAGTCGATAAGAGTTTAAAGTCCACAAACAGATCAAGGAATTTCAATGATTCTCATTTTTTATTTTTCTTTCTTGTATTGTCCAAGTATCATTACAACACATAACAGCCATTACTCGTTTTTTGTTATGACTTCACATCAGTTATCTGAACGTTTTCTCTCCTGTTTAACCTATAGTGCTCTCAAACCAAACCTCCCCCTCTGCTTTTAGGAGGAAAAATAGACCCGTCGAAAAACCCAAAGGATATCCCACTGAGGTCACCACACTAGTTACCCATCAGTTGAGGCACATTATAGGTATTAGTCCAACATAAATTTCATATATCAAAAAGTCGATAAGAGTTTAAAGTCCACAAACAGATCAAGGAATTTCATTGATTCTCATTTTTTATTTTTCTTTCTTGTATTGTCCAAGTATCATTACAACACATAACAGCCATTACTCGTTTTTTGTTATGACTTCACATCAGTTATCTGAACGTTTTCTCTCCTGTTTAACCTATAGTGCTCTCAAACCAAACCTCCCCCTCTGCTTTTAGGAGGAAAAATAGACCTGTCGAAAAACCCAAAGGATATCCCACTGAGGTCACCACACTAGTTACCCATCAGTTGAGGCACATTATAGGTATTAGTCCAACATAAATTTCATATATCAAAAAGTCGATAAGAGTTTAAAGTCCACAAACAGATCAAGGAATTTCATTGATTCTCATTTTTTATTTTTATTTCTTGTATTGTCCAAGTATCATTACAACACATAACAGCCATTACTCATTTTTTTTATGACTTCACATCAGTTATCTGAACGTTTTCTCTCCTGTTTAACCTATAGTGCTCTCAAAACAAACCTCCCCCTCTGCTTTTAGGAGGAAAAATAGACCCGTCGAAAAACCCAAAGGATATCCCACTGAGGTCACCACACTAGTTACCCATCAGTTGAGGCACATTATAGGTATTAGTCCAACATATATTTCATATATCAAAAAGTCGATAAGAGTTTAAAGTCCACAAACAGATCAAGGAATTTCATTGATTCTCATTTTTTATTTTTATTTCTTGTATTGTCCAAGTATCATTACAACACATAACAGCCATTACTCGTTTTTTGTTATGACTTCACATCAGTTATCTGAACGTTTTCTCTCCTGTTTAACCTATAGTGCTCTCAAACCAAACCTCCCCCTCTGCTTTTAGGAGGAAAAATAGACCCGTCGAAAAACCCAAAGGATATCCCACTGAGGTCACCACACTAGTTGCCCATCAGTTGAGGAACATTATAGGTATTAGTCCAACATAAATTTCATATATCAAAAAGTCGATAAGAGTTTAAAGTCCACAAACAGATCAAGGAATGTCATTGATTCTCATTTTTTCTTTTTCTTTCTTGTATTGTCCAAGTATCATTACAACACATAACAGCCATTACTCGTTTTTTGTTATGACTTCACATCAGTTATCTGAACGTTTTCTCTCCTGTTTAACCTATAGTGCTCTCAAACCAAACCTCCCCCTCTGCTTTTAGGAGGAAAAATAGACCCGTCGAAAAAAAAACAAAGGATATCCCACTGTGGTCACCACACTAGTTACCCATCAGTTGAGGCACATTATAGGTATTAGTCCAACATAAATTTCATATATCAAAAAGTCGATAAGAGTTTAAAGTCCACAAACAGATCAAGGAATTTCATTGATTCTCATTTTTTATTTTTCTTTCTTGTATTGTCCAAGTATCATTACAACACATAACAGCCATTACTCTTTTTTTGGTATGACTTCACATCAGTTATCTGAACGTTTTCTCTCCTGTTTAACCTATAGTGCTCTCAAACCAAACCTCCCCCTCTGCTTTTAGGAGGAAAAATAGACCCGTCGAAAAACCCAAAGGATATCCCACTGTGGTCACCACACTAGTTACCCATCAGTTGAGGCACATTATAGGTATTAGTACAACATAAATTTCATATATCAAAAAGTCGATAAGAGTTTAAAGTCCACAAACAGATCAAGGAATTTCATTGATTCTCATTTTTTATTTTTCTTTCTTGTATTGTCCAAGTATCATTACAACACATAACAGCCATTACTCGTTTTTTGTTATGACTTCACATCAGTTATCTGAACGTTTTCTCTCCTGTTTAACCTATAGTGCTCTCAAACCAAACCTCCCCCTCTGCTTTTAGGAGGAAAAATAGACCCGTCGAAAAACCCAAAGGATATCCCACTGAGGTCACCACACTAGTTACCCATCAGTTGAGGCACATTATAGGTATTAGTCCAACATAAATTTCATATATCAAAAAGTCGATAAGAGTTTAAAGTCCACAAACAGATCAAGGAATTTCATTGATTCTCATTTTTTATTTTTCTTTCTTGTATTGTCCAAGTATCATTACAACACATAACAGCCATTACTCGTTTTTTGTTATGACTTCACATCAGTTATCAGAACGTTTTCTCTCCTGTTTAACCTATAGTGCTCTCAAACCAAACCTCCCCCTCTGCTTTTAGGAGGAAAAATAGACCCGTCGAAAAACCCAAAGGATATCCCACTGAGGTCACCACACTAGTTACCCATCAGTTGAGGCACATTATAGGTATTAGTCCAACATAAATTTCATATATCAAAAAGTCGATAAGAGTTTAAAGTCCACAAACAGATCAAGGAATTTCATTGATTCTCATTTTTTCTTTTTCTTTCTTGTATTGTCCAAGTATCATTACAACACATAACAGCCATTACTCGTTTTTTGTTGTATGACTTCACATCAGTTATCTGAACGTTTTCTCTCCTGTTTAACCTATAGTGCTCTCAAACCAAACCTCCCCCTCTGCTTTTAGGAGGAAAAATAGACCTGTCGAAAAACCCAAAGGATATCCCACTGAGGTCACCACACTAGTTACCCATCAGTTGAGGCACATTATAGGTATTAGTCCAACATAAATTTCATATATCAAAAAGTCGATAAGAGTTTAAAGTCCACAAACAGATCAAGGAATTTCATTGATTCTCATTTTTTATTTTTCTTTCTTGTATTGTCCAAGTATCATTACAACACATAACAGCCATTACTCGTTTTTTTATGACTTCACATCAGTTATCTGAACGTTTTCTCTCCTGTTTAACCTATAGTGCTCTCAAAACAAACCTCCCCCTCTGCTTTTAGGAGGAAAAATAGACCCGTCGAAAAACCCAAAGGATATCCCACTGAGGTCACCACACTAGTTGCCCATCAGTTGAGGAACATTATAGGTATTAGTCCAACATAAATTTCATATATCAAAAAGTCGATAAGAGTTTAAAGTCCACAAACAGATCAAGGAATTTCATTGATTCTCATTTTTTATTTTTCTTTCTTGTATTGTCCAAGTATCATTACAACACATAACAGCCATTACTCGTTTTTTGTTATGACTTCACATCAGTTATCTGAACGTTTTCTCTCCTGTTTAACCTATAGTGCTCTCAAACCAAACCTCCCCCTCTGCTTTTAGGAGGAAAAATAGACCCGTCGAAAAAAAAACAAAGGATATCCCACTGTGGTCACCACACTAGTTACCCATCAGTTGAGGCACATTATAGGTATTAGTCCAACATAAATTTCATATATCAAAAAGTCGATAAGAGTTTAAAGTCCACAAACAGATCAAGGAATTTCATTGATTCTAATTTTTTCTTTTTCTTTCTTGTATTGTCCAAGTATCATTACAACACATAACAGCCATTACTCGTTTTTTGTTATGACTTCATATCAGTTATCTGAATGTTTTCTCTCCTGTTTAACCTATAGTGCTCTCAAACCAAACCTCCCCCTCTGCTTTTAGGAGGAAAAATTAACCCGTCGAAAACCCAAAGGATTTCCCACTGATGTCACCACACTAGTTACCCATCAGTTGAGGCACATTATAGGTATTAGTCCAACATAAATTTCATATATCAAAAAGTCGATAAGAGTTTAAAGTCCACAAACAGATCAAGGAATTTCATTGATTCTCATTTTTTATTTTTATTTCTTGTATTGTCCAAGTATCATTACAACACATAACAGCCATTACTCGTTTTTTGTTATGACTTCACATCAGTTATCTGAACGTTTTCTCTCCTGTTTAACCTATAGTGCTCTCAAACCAAACCTCCCCCTCTGCTTTTAGGAGGAAAAATAGACCCGTTGAAAAACCCAAAGGATATCCCACTGAGGTCACCACACTAGTTGCCCATCAGTTGAGGCACATTATAGGTATTAGTCCAACATAAATTTCATATATCAAAAAGTCGATAAGAGTTTAAAGTCCACAAACAGATCAAGGAATTTCATTGATTCTCATTTTTTATTTTTCTTTCTTGTATTGTCCAAGTATCATTACAACACATAACAGCCATTACTCGTTTTTTGTTATGACTTCACATCAGTTATCTGAACGTTTTCTCTCCTGTTTAACCTATAGTGCTCTCAAACCAAACCTCCCCCTCTGCTTTTAGGAGGAAAAATAGACCCGTCGAAAAACCCAAAGGATATCCCACTGAGGTCACCACACTAGTTGCCCATCAGTTGAGGAACATTATAGGTATTAGTCCAACATAAATTTCATATATCAAAAAGTCGATAAGAGTTTAAAGTCCACAAACAGATCAAGGAATTTCATTGATTCTCATTTTTTCTTTTTCTTTCTTGTTTTGTCCAAGTATCATTACAACACATAACAGCCATTACTCGTTTTTTGTTATGACTTCACATCAGTTATCTGAACGTTTTCTCTCCTGTTTAACCTATAGTGCTCTCAAACCAAACCTCCCCCTCTGCTTTTAGGAGGAAAAATAGACCCGTCGAAAAAAAAACAAAGGATATCCCACTGTGGTCACCACACTAGTTACCCATCAGTTGAGGCACATTATAGGTATTAGTCCAACATAAATTTCATATATCAAAAAGTCGATAAGAGTTTAAAGTCCACAAACAGATCAAGGAATTTCATTGATTCTCATTTTTTCTTTTTCTTTCTTGTATTGTCCAAGTATCATTACAACACATAACAGCCATTACTCGTTTTTTGGTATGACTTCACATCAGTTATCTGAACGTTTTCTCTCCTGTTTAACCTATAGTGCTCTCAAACCAAACCTCCCCCTCTGCTTTTAGGAGGAAAAATAGACCCGTCGAAAAACCCAAAGGATATCCCACTGAGGTCACCACACAAGTTACCCATCAGTTGAGGCACATTATAGGTATTAGCCCAACATAAATTTCATATATCAAAAAGTCGATAAGAGTTTAAAGTCCACAAACAGATCAAGGAATTTCATTGATTCTAATTTTTTCTTTTTCTTTCTTGTATTGTCCAAGTATCATTACAACACATAACAGCCATTACTCGTTTTTTGTTATGACTTCATATCAGTTATCTAATGTTTTCTCTCCTGTTTAACCTATAGTGCTCTCAAACCAAACCTCCCCTCTGCTTTTAGGAGGAAAAATTAACCCGTCGAAAACCCAAAGGATTTCCCACTGATGTCACCACACTAGTTACCCATCAGTTGAGGCACATTATAGGTATTAGTCCAACATAAATTTCATATATCAAAAAGTCGATAAGAGTTTAAAGTCCACAAACAGATCAAGGAATTTCATTGATTCTCATTTTTTATTTTTATTTCTTGTATTGTCCAAGTATCATTACAACACATAACAGCCATTACTCGTTTTTTGTTATGACTTCACATCAGTTATCTGAACGTTTTCTCTCCTGTTTAACCTATAGTGCTCTCAAACCAAACCTCCCCCTCTGCTTTTAGGAGGAAAAATAGACCCGTTGAAAAACCCAAAGGATATCCCACTGAGGTCACCACACTAGTTGCCCATCAGTTGAGGCACATTATAGGTATTAGTCCAACATAAATTTCATATATCAAAAAGTCGATAAGAGTTTAAAGTCCACAAACAGATCAAGGAATTTCATTGATTCTCATTTTTTATTTTTCTTTCTTGTATTGTCCAAGTATCATTACAACACATAACAGCCATTACTCGTTTTTTGTTATGACTTCACATCAGTTATCTGAACGTTTTCTCTCCTGTTTAACCTATAGTGCTCTCAAACCAAACCTCCCCCTCTGCTTTTAGGAGGAAAAATAGACCCGTCGAAAAAAAAACAAAGGATATCCCACTGAGGTCACCACAATAGTTACCCATCAGTTGAGGAACATTATAGGTATTAGTCCAACATAAATTTCATATATCAAAAAGTCGATAAGAGTTTAAAGTCCACAAACAGATCAAGGAATTTCATTGATTCTCATTTTTTATTTTTATTTCTTGTATTGTCCAAGTATCATTACAACACATAACAGCCATTACTCGTTTTTTGTTATGACTTCACATCAGTTATCAGAACGTTTTCTCTCCTGTTTAACCTATAGTGCTCTCAAACCAAACCTCCCCCTCTGCTTTTAGGAGGAAAAATAGACCCGTCGAAAAAAACCCAAAGGATATCCCACTGAGGTCACCACACTAGTTACCCATCAGTTGAGGAACATTATAGGTATTAGTCCAACATAAATTTCATATATCAAAAAGTCGATAAGAGTTTAAAGTCCACAAACAGATCAAGGAATTTCATTGATTCTCATTTTTTATTTTTCTTTCTTGTATTGTCCAAGTATCATTACAACACATAACAGCCATTACTCGTTTTTGATATGACTTCACATGAGTTATCTGAACGTTTTCTCTCCTGTTTAACCTATAGTGCTCTCAAACCAAACCTCCCCCTCTGCTTTTAGGAGTAAAAATAGAGCCGTCGAAAAACCCAAAGGATATCCCACTGAGGTCACCACACTAGTTACCCATCAGTTGAGGCACATTATAGGTATTAGTCCAACATAAATTTCATATATCAAAAAGTCGATAAGAGTTTAAAGTCCACAAACAGATCAAGGAATTTCATTGATTCTCATTTTTTATTTTTCTTTCTTGTATTGTCCAAGTATCATTACAACACATAACAGCCATTACTCGTTTTTGATATGACTTCACATCAGTTATCTGAACGTTTTCACTCCTGTTTAACCTATAGTGCTCTCAAACCAAACCTCCCCCTCTGCTTTTAGGAGGAAAAATAGACCCGTCGAAAAACCCAAAGGATATCCCACTGTGGTCACCACACTAGTTACCCATCAGTTGAGGCACATTATAGGTATTAGTCCAACATAAATTTCACATATCAAAAAGTCGATAAGAGTTTAAAGTCCACAAACAGATCAAGGAATTTCATTGATTCTCATTTTTTCTTTTTCTTTCTTGTATTGTCCAAGTATCATTACAACACATAACAGCCATTACTCGTTTTTTGGTATGACTTCACATCAGTTATCTGAACGTTTTCTCTCCTGTTTAACCTATAGTGCTCTCAAACCAAACCTCCCCCTCTGCTTTTAGGAGTAAAAATAGAGCCGTCGAAAAACCCAAAGGATATCCCACTGAGGTCACCACACTAGTTACCCATCAGTTGAGGCACATTATAGGTATTAGTCCAACAAAAATTTCATATATCAAAAAGTCGATAAGAGTTTAAAGTCCACAAACAGATCAAGGAATTTCATTGATTCTCATTTTTTATTTTTCTTTCTTGTATTGTCCAAGTATCATTACAACACATAACAGCCATTACTCGTTTTTTGTTATGACTTCACATCAGTTATCTGAACGTTTTCTCTCCTGTTTAACCTATAGTGCTCTCAAACCAAACCTCCCCCTCTGCTTTTAGGAGGAAAAATAGACCCGTCGAAAAACCCAAAGGATATCCCACTGAGGTCACCACACTAGTTACCCATCAGTTGAGGCACATTATAGGTATTAGTCCAACATAAATTTCATATATCAAAAAGTCGATAAGAGTTTAAAGTCCACAAACAGATCAAGGAATTTCATTGATTCTCATTTTTTATTTTTGTTTCTTGTATTGTCCAAGTATCATTACAACACATAACAGCCATTACTCGTTTTTTGTTATGACTTCACATCAGTTATCAGAACGTTTTCTCTCCTGTTTAACCTATAGTGCTCTCAAACCAAACCTCCCCCTCTGCTTTTAGGAGGAAAAATAGACCCGTCGAAAAACCCAAAGGATATCCCACTGAGGTCACCACACTAGTTACCCATCAGTTGAGGCACATTATAGGTATTAGTCCAACATAAATTTCATATATCAAAAAGTCGATAAGAGTTTAAAGTCCACAAACAGATCAAGGAATTTCATTGATTCTCATTTTTTCTTTTTCTTTCTTGTATTGTCCAAGTATCATTACAACACATAACAGCCATTACTCGTTTTTTGTTATGACTTCACATCAGTTATCTGAACGTTTTCTCTCCTGTTTAACCTATAGTGCTCTCAAACCAAACCTCCCCCTCTGCTTTTAGGAGGAAAAATAGACCTGTCGAAAAACCCAAAGGATATCCCACTGAGGTCACCACACTAGTTACCCATCAGTTGAGGCACATTATAGGTATTAGTCCAACATAAATTTCATATATCAAAAAGTCGATAAGAGTTTAAAGTCCACAAACAGATCAAGGAATTTCATTGATTCTCATTTTTTATTTTTCTTTCTTGTATTGTCCAAGTATCATTACAACACATAACAGCCATTACTCGTTTTTTTATGACTTCACATCAGTTATCTGAACGTTTTCTCTCCTGTTTAACCTATAGTGCTCTCAAAACAAACCTCCCCCTCTGCTTTTAGGAGGAAAAATAGACCCGTCGAAAAACCCAAAGGATATCCCACTGAGGTCACCACACTAGTTGCCCATCAGTTGAGGAACATTATAGGTATTAGTCCAACATAAATTTCATATATCAAAAAGTCGATAAGAGTTTAAAGTCCACAAACAGATCAAGGAATTTCATTGATTCTCATTTTTTATTTTTCTTTCTTGTATTGTCCAAGTATCATTACAACACATAACAGCCATTACTCGTTTTTTGTTATGACTTCACATCAGTTATCTGAACGTTTTCTCTCCTGTTTAACCTATAGTGCTCTCAAACCAAACCTCCCCCTCTGCTTTTAGGAGGAAAAATAGACCCGTCCAAAAAAAAAAAAAAAAAGGATATCCCACTGTGGTCACCACACTAGTTACCCATCAGTTGAGGCACATTATAGGTATTAGTCCAACATAAATTTCATATATCAAAAAGTCGATAAGAGTTTAAAGTCCACAAACAGATCAAGGAATTTCATTGATTCTAATTTTTTCTTTTTCTTTCTTGTATTGTCCAAGTATCATTACAACACATAACAGCCATTACTCGTTTTTTGTTATGACTTCATATCAGTTATCTGAATGTTTTCTCTCCTGTTTAACCTATAGTGCTCTCAAACCAAACCTCCCCCTCTGCTTTTAGGAGGAAAAATTAACCCGTCGAAAACCCAAAGGATTTCCCACTGATGTCACCACACTAGTTACCCATCAGTTGAGGCACATTATAGGTATTAGTCCAACATAAATTTCATATATCAAAAAGTCGATAAGAGTTTAAAGTCCACAAACAGATCAAGGAATTTCATTGATTCTCATTTTTTATTTTTATTTCTTGTATTGTCCAAGTATCATTACAACACATAACAGCCATTACTCGTTTTTTGTTATGACTTCACATCAGTTATCTGAACGTTTTCTCTCCTGTTTAACCTATAGTGCTCTCAAACCAAACCTCCCCCTCTGCTTTTAGGAGGAAAAATAGACCCGTTGAAAAACCCAAAGGATATCCCACTGAGGTCACCACACTAGTTGCCCATCAGTTGAGGCACATTATAGGTATTAGTCCAACATAAATTTCATATATCAAAAAGTCGATAAGAGTTTAAAGTCCACAAACAGATCAAGGAATTTCATTGATTCTCATTTTTTATTTTTCTTTCTTGTATTGTCCAAGTATCATTACAACACATAACAGCCATTACTCGTTTTTTGTTATGACTTCACATCAGTTATCTGAACGTTTTCTCTCCTGTTTAACCTATAGTGCTCTCAAACCAAACCTCCCCCTCTGCTTTTAGGAGGAAAAATAGACCCGTCGAAAAACCCAAAGGATATCCCACTGAGGTCACCACACTAGTTGCCCATCAGTTGAGGAACATTATAGGTATTAGTCCAACATAAATTTCATATATCAAAAAGTCGATAAGAGTTTAAAGTCCACAAACAGATCAAGGAATTTCATTGATTCTCATTTTTTCTTTTTCTTTCTTGTTTTGTCCAAGTATCATTACAACACATAACAGCCATTACTCGTTTTTTGTTATGACTTCACATCAGTTATCTGAACGTTTTCTCTCCTGTTTAACCTATAGTGCTCTCAAACCAAACCTCCCCCTCTGCTTTTAGGAGGAAAAATAGACCCGTCGAAAAAAAAACAAAGGATATCCCACTGTGGTCACCACACTAGTTACCCATCAGTTGAGGCACATTATAGGTATTAGTCCAACATAAATTTCATATATCAAAAAGTCGATAAGAGTTTAAAGTCCACAAACAGATCAAGGAATTTCATTGATTCTCATTTTTTCTTTTTCTTTCTTGTATTGTCCAAGTATCATTACAACACATAACAGCCATTACTCGTTTTTTGGTATGACTTCACATCAGTTATCTGAACGTTTTCTCTCCTGTTTAACCTATAGTGCTCTCAAACCAAACCTCCCCCTCTGCTTTTAGGAGGAAAAATAGACCCGTCGAAAAACCCAAAGGATATCCCACTGAGGTCACCACACAAGTTACCCATCAGTTGAGGCACATTATAGGTATTAGCCCAACATAAATTTCATATATCAAAAAGTCGATAAGAGTTTAAAGTCCACAAACAGATCAAGGAATTTCATTGATTCTAATTTTTTCTTTTTCTTTCTTGTATTGTCCAAGTATCATTACAACACATAACAGCCATTACTCGTTTTTTGTTATGACTTCATATCAGTTATCTAATGTTTTCTCTCCTGTTTAACCTATAGTGCTCTCAAACCAAACCTCCCCTCTGCTTTTAGGAGGAAAAATTAACCCGTCGAAAACCCAAAGGATTTCCCACTGATGTCACCACACTAGTTACCCATCAGTTGAGGCACATTATAGGTATTAGTCCAACATAAATTTCATATATCAAAAAGTCGATAAGAGTTTAAAGTCCACAAACAGATCAAGGAATTTCATTGATTCTCATTTTTTATTTTTATTTCTTGTATTGTCCAAGTATCATTACAACACATAACAGCCATTACTCGTTTTTTGTTATGACTTCACATCAGTTATCTGAACGTTTTCTCTCCTGTTTAACCTATAGTGCTCTCAAACCAAACCTCCCCCTCTGCTTTTAGGAGGAAAAATAGACCCGTTGAAAAACCCAAAGGATATCCCACTGAGGTCACCACACTAGTTGCCCATCAGTTGAGGTACATTATAGGTATTAGTCCAACATAAATTTCATATATCAAAAAGTCGATAAGAGTTTAAAGTCCACAAACAGATCAAGGAATTTCATTGATTCTCATTTTTTATTTTTCTTTCTTGTATTGTCCAAGTATCATTACAACACATAACAGCCATTACTCGTTTTTTGTTATGACTTCACATCAGTTATCTGAACGTTTTCTCTCCTGTTTAACCTATAGTGCTCTCAAACCAAACCTCCCCCTCTGCTTTTAGGAGGAAAAATAGACCCGTCGAAAAAAAAACAAAGGATATCCCACTGAGGTCACCACAATAGTTACCCATCAGTTGAGGAACATTATAGGTATTAGTCCAACATAAATTTCATATATCAAAAAGTCGATAAGAGTTTAAAGTCCACAAACAGATCAAGGAATTTCATTGATTCTCATTTTTTATTTTTATTTCTTGTATTGTCCAAGTATCATTACAACACATAACAGCCATTACTCGTTTTTTGTTATGACTTCACATCAGTTATCAGAACGTTTTCTCTCCTGTTTAACCTATAGTGCTCTCAAACCAAACCTCCCCCTCTGCTTTTAGGAGGAAAAATAGACCCGTCGAAAAAAACCCAAAGGATATCCCACTGAGGTCACCACACTAGTTACCCATCAGTTGAGGAACATTATAGGTATTAGTCCAACATAAATTTCATATATCAAAAAGTCGATAAGAGTTTAAAGTCCACAAACAGATCAAGGAATTTCATTGATTCTCATTTTTTATTTTTCTTTCTTGTATTGTCCAAGTATCATTACAACACATAACAGCCATTACTCGTTTTTGATATGACTTCACATCAGTTATCTGAACGTTTTCTCTCCTGTTTAACCTATAGTGCTCTCAAACCAAACCTCCCCCTCTGCTTTTAGGAGTAAAAATAGAGCCGTCGAAAAACCCAAAGGATATCCCACTGAGGTCACCACACTAGTTACCCATCAGTTGAGGCACATTATAGGTATTAGTCCAACATAAATTTCATATATCAAAAAGTCGATAAGAGTTTAAAGTCCACAAACAGATCAAGGAATTTCATTGATTCTCATTTTTTATTTTTCTTTCTTGTATTGTCCAAGTATCATTACAACACATAACAGCCATTACTCGTTTTTGATATGACTTCACATCAGTTATCTGAACGTTTTCACTCCTGTTTAACCTATAGTGCTCTCAAACCAAACCTCCCCCTCTGCTTTTAGGAGGAAAAATAGACCCGTCGAAAAACCCAAAGGATATCCCACTGTGGTCACCACACTAGTTACCCATCAGTTGAGGCACATTATAGGTATTAGTCCAACATAAATTTCACATATCAAAAAGTCGATAAGAGTTTAAAGTCCACAAACAGATCAAGGAATTTCATTGATTCTCATTTTTTCTTTTTCTTTCTTGTATTGTCCAAGTATCATTACAACACATAACAGCCATTACTCGTTTTTTGGTATGACTTCACATCAGTTATCTGAACGTTTTCTCTCCTGTTTAACCTATAGTGCTCTCAAACCAAACCTCCCCCTCTGCTTTTAGGAGTAAAAATAGAGCCGTCGAAAAACCCAAAGGATATCCCACTGAGGTCACCACACTAGTTACCCATCAGTTGAGGCACATTATAGGTATTAGTCCAACATAAATTTCATATATCAAAAAGTCGATAAGAGTTTAAAGTCCACAAACAGATCAAGGAATTTCATTGATTCTCATTTTTTATTTTTCTTTCTTGTATTGTCCAAGTATCATTACAACACATAACAGCCATTACTCGTTTTTGATATGACTTCACATCAGTTATCTGAACGTTTTCACTCCTGTTTAACCTATAGTGCTCTCAAACCAAACCTCCCCCTCTGCTTTTAGGAGGAAAAATAGACCCGTCGAAAAACCCAAAGGATATCCCACTGTGGTCACCACACTAGTTACCCATCAGTTGAGGCACATTATAGGTATTAGTCCAACATAAATTTCATATATCAAAAAGTCGATAAGAGTTTAAAGTCCACAAACAGATCAAGGAATTTCATTGATTCTCATTTTTTATTTTTCTTTCTTGTATTGTCCAAGTATCATTACAACACATAACAGCCATTACTCGTTTTTTGGTATGACTTCACATCAGTTATCTGAACGTTTTCTCTCCTGTTTAACCTATAGTGCTCTCAAACCAAACCTCCCCCTCTGCTTTTAGGAGTAAAAATAGAGCCGTCGAAAAACCCAAAGGATATCCCACTGAGGTCACCACACTAGTTACCCATCAGTTGAGGCACATTATAGGTATTAGTCCAACATAAATTTCATATATCAAAAAGTCGATAAGAGTTTAAAGTCCACAAACAGATCAAGGAATTTCATTGATTCTCATTTTTTATTTTTCTTTCTTGTATTGTCCAAGTATCATTACAACACATAACAGCCATTACTCGTTTTTGATATGACTTCACATCAGTTATCTGAACGTTTTCACTCCTGTTTAACCTATAGTGCTCTCAAACCAAACCTCCCCCTCTGCTTTTAGGAGGAAAAATAGACCCGTCGAAAAACCCAAAGGATATCCCACTGTGGTCACCACACTAGTTACCCATCAGTTGAGGCACATTATAGGTATTAGACCAACATAAATTTCATATATCAAAAAGTCGATAAGAGTTTAAAGTCCACAAACAGATCAAGGAATTTCATTGATTCTCATTTTTTATTTTTCTTTCTTGTATTGTCCAAGTATCATTACAACACATAACAGCCATTACTCGTTTTTTGTTATGACTTCACATCAGTTATCTGAACGTTTTCTCTCCTGTTTAACCTATAGTGCTCTCAAACCAAACCTCCCCCTCTGCTTTTAGGAGGAAAAATAGACCCGTCGAAAAACCCAAAGGATATCCCACTGAGGTCACCACGCTAGTTACTCATCAGTTGAGGCACATTATAGGTATTAGTCCAACATAAATTTCATATATCAAAAAGTCGATAAGAGTTTAAAGTCCACAAACAGATCAAGGAATTTCATTGATTCTAATTTTTTCTTTTTCTTTCTTGTATTGTCCAAGTATCATTACAACACATAACAGCCATTACTCGTTTTTTGTTATGACTTCACATCAGTTATCTGAATGTTTTCTCTCCTGTTTAACCTATAGTGCTCTCAAACCAAACCTCCCCCTCTGCTTTTAGGAGGAAAAATTAACCCGTCGAAAACCCAAAGGATATCCCACTGATGTCACCACACTAGTTACCCATCAGTTGAGGCACATTATAGGTATTAGTCCAACATAAATTTCATATATCAAAAAGTCGATAAGAGTTTAAAGTCCACAAACAGATCAAGGAATTTCATTGATTCTCATTTTTTATTTTTATTTCTTGTATTGTCCAAGTATCATTACAACACATAACAGCCATTACTCGTTTTTTGATATGACTTCACATCAGTTATCTGAACGTTTTCACTCCTGTTTAACTTATAGTGCTCTCAAACCAAACCTCCCCCTCTGCTTTTAGGAGGAAAAATAGACCCGTCGAAAAACCCAAAGGATATCCCACTGTGGTCACCACACTAGTTACCCATCAGTTGAGGCACATTATAGGTATTAGTCCAATATAAATTTCATATATCAAAAAGTCGATAAGAGTTTAAAGTCCACAAACAGATCAAGGAATTTCAATGATTCTCATTTTTTATTTTTATTTCTTGTATTGTCCAAGTATCATTACAACACATAACAGCCATTACTCGTTTTTTGTTATGACTTCACATCAGTTATCTGAACTTTTTCTCTCCTGTTTAACCTATAGTGCTCTCAAACCAAAGCTCCCCCTCTGCTTTTAGGAGGAAAAATAGACCCGTCGAAAAACCCAAAGGATATCCCACTGAGGTCACCACACTAGTTACCCATCAGTTGAGGCACATTATAGGTATTAGTCCAACATAAATTTCATATATCAAAAAGTCGATAAGAGTTTAAAGTCCACAAACAGATGAAGGAATTTCATTGATTCTCATTTTATATTTTTCTTTCTTGTATTGTCCAAGTATCATTACAACACATAACAGCCATTACTCATTTTTTGTTATGACTTCACATCAGTTATCTGAACGTTTTCTCTCCTGTGTAACCTATAGTGCTCTCAAACCAAACCTCCCCCTCTGCTTTTAGGAGGAAAAATAGACCCATCGAAAAACCCAAAGGATATCCCACTGAGGTCACCACACTAGTTACCCATCAGTTGAGGCACATTATAGGTATTAGTCCAACATAAATTTCATATATCAAAAAGTCGATAAGAGTTTAAAGTCCACAAATAGATCAAGGAATTTCATTGATTCTCATTTTTTCTTTTTCTTTCTTGTATTGTCCAAGTATCATTACAACACATAACAGCCATTACTCGTTTTTTGTTATGACTTCACATCAGTTATCTGAACGTTTTCTCTCCTGTTTAACCTATAGTGCTCTCAAACCAAACCTCCCCCTCTGCTTTTAGGAGGAAAAATAGACCCGTCGAAAAACCCAAAGGATATCCCACTGAGGTCACCACACTAGTTACCCATCAGTTGAGGCACATTATAGGTATTAGTCCAACATAAATTTCATATACCAAAAAGTCGATAAGAGTTTAAAGTCCACAAACAGATCAAGGAATTTCATTGATTCTCATTTTTTATTTTTCTTTCTTGTATTGTCCAAGTATCATTACAACACATAACAGCCATTACTCGTTTTTTGTTATGACTTCACATCAGTTATCTGAACGTTTTCTCTCCTGTTTAACCTATAGTGCTCTCAAAACAAACCTCCCCCTCTGCTTTTAGGAGGAAAAATAGACCCGTCGAAAAAAAACCAAAGGATATCCCACTGAGGTCACCACACTAGTTACCCATCAGTTGAGGAACATTATAGGTATTAGTCCAACATAAATTTCATATTTCAAAAAGTCGATAAGAGTTTAAAGTCCACAAACAGATCAAGGAATTTCATTGATTCTCATTTTTTCTTTTTCTTTCTTGTATTGTCCAAGTATCATTACAACACATAACAGCCATTACTCGTTTTTTGGTATGACTTCACATCAGTTATCTGAACGTTTTCTCTCCTGTTTAACCTATAGTGCTCTCAAACCAAACCTCCCCCTCTGCTTTTAGGAGTAAAAATAGAGCCGTTGAAAAACCCAAAGGATATCCCACTGAGGTCACCACACTAGTTACCCATCAGTTGAGGCACATTATAGGTATTAGTCCAACATAAATTTCATATATCAAAAAGTCGATAAGAGTTTAAAGTCCACAAACAGATCAAGGAATTTCATTGATTCTCATTTTTTATTTTTCTTTCTTGTATTGTCCAAGTATCATTACAACACATAACAGCCATTACTCGTTTTTGATATGACTTCACATCAGTTATCTGAACGTTTTCACTCCTGTTTAACCTATAGTGCTCTCAAACCAAACCTCCCCCTCTGCTTTTAGGAGGAAAAATAGACCCGTCGAAAAACCCAAAGGATATCCCACTGTGGTCACCACACTAGTTACCCATCAGTTGAGGCACATTATAGGTATTAGTCCAACATAAATTTCACATATCAAAAAGTCGATAAGAGTTTAAAGTCCACAAACAGATCAAGGAATTTCATTGATTCTCATTTTTTATTTTTCTTTCTTGTATTGTCCAAGTATCATTACAACACATAACAGCCATTACTCGTTTTTGATATGACTTCACATCAGTTATCTGAACGTTTTCACTCCTGTTTAACCTATAGTGCTCTCAAACCAAACCTCCCCCTCTGCTTTTAGGAGGAAAAATAGACCCGTCGAAAAACCCAAAGGATATCCCACTGTGGTCACCACACTAGTTACCCATCAGTTGAAGCACATTATAGGTATTAGTCCAACATAAATTTCACATATCAAAAAGTCGATAAGAGTTTAAAGTCCACAAACAGATCAAGGAATTTCATTGATTCTCATTTTTTATTTTTCTTTCTTGTATTGTCCAAGTATCATTACAACACATAACAGCCATTACTCGTTTTTTGGTATGACTTCACATCAGTTATCTGAACGTTTTCTCTCCTGTTTAACCTATAGTGCTCTCAAACCAAACCTCCCCCTCTGCTTTTAGGAGTAAAAATAGAGCCGTCGAAAAACCCAAAGGATATCCCACTGAGGTCACCACACTAGTTACCCATCAGTTGAGGCACATTATAGGTATTAGTCCAACATAAATTTCATATCTCAAAAAGTCGATAAGAGTTTAAAGTCCACAAACAGATCAAGGAATTTCATTGATTCTAATTTTTTCTTTTTCTTTCTTGTATTGTCCAAATATCATTACAACACATAACAGCCATTACTCGTTTTTTGTTATGACTTCACATCAGTTATCTGAATGTTTTCTCTCCTGTTTAACCTATAGTGCTCTCAAACCAAACCTCCCCCTCTGCTTTTAGGAGGAAAAATTAACCCGTCGAAAACCCAAAGGATATCCCACTGATGTCACCACACTAGTTACCCATCAGTTGAGGCACATTATAGGTATTAGTCCAACATAAATTTCATATATCAAAAAGTCGATAAGAGTTTAAAGTCCACAAACAGATCAAGGAATTTCATTGATTCTCATTTTTTATTTTTATTTCTTGTATTGTCCAAGTATCATTACAACACATAACAGCCATTACTCGTTTTTTGATATGACTTCACATCAGTTATCTGAACGTTTTCACTCCTGTTTAACTTATAGTGCTCTCAAACCAAACCTCCCCCTCTGCTTTTAGGAGGAAAAATAGACCCGTCGAAAAACCCAAAGGATATCCCACTGTGGTCACCACACTAGTTACCCATCAGTTGAGGCACATTATAGGTATTAGTCCAATATAAATTACATATATCAAAAAGTCGATAAGAGTTTAAAGTCCACAAACAGATCAAGGAATTTCAATGATTCTCATTTTTTATTTTTATTTCTTGTATTGTCCAAGTATCATTACAACACATAACAGCCATTACTCGTTTTTTGTTATGACTTCACATCAGTTATCTGAACTTTTTCTCTCCTGTTTAACCTATAGTGCTCTCAAACCAAAGCTCCCCCTCTGCTTTTAGGAGGAAAAATAGACCTGTCGAAAAACCCAAAGGATATCCCACTGAGGTCACCACACTAGTTACCCATCAGTTGAGGCACATTATAGGTATTAGTCCAACATAAATTTCATATATCAAAAAGTCGATAAGAGTTTAAAGTCCACAAACAGATGAAGGAATTTCATTGATTCTCATTTTATATTTTTCTTTCTTGTATTGTCCAAGTATCATTACAACACATAACAGCCATTACTCGTTTTTTGTTATGACTTCACATCAGTTATCTGAACGTTTTCTCTCCTGTTTAACCTATAGTGCTCTCAAAACAAACCTCCCCCTCTGCTTTTAGGAGGAAAAATAGACCCGTCGAAAAACCCAAAGGATATCCCACTTTGGTCACCACACTAGTTACCCATCAGTTGAGGCACATTATAGGTATTAGTCCAACATAAATTTCATATATCAAAAAGTCGATAAGAGTTTAAAGTCCACAAACAGATCAAGGAATTTCATTGATTCTCATTTTTTATTTTTATTTCTTGTATTGTCCAAGTATCATTACAACACATAACAGCCATTACTCGTTTTTTGTTATGACTTCACATCAGTTATCTGAACGTTTTCACTCCTGTTTAACCTATAGTGCTCTCAAACCAAACCTCCCCCTCTGCTTTTAGGAGGAAAAATAGACCCGTCGAAAAACCCAAAGGATATCCCACTGTGGTCACCACACTAGTTACCCATCAGTTGAGGCACATTATAGGTATTAGTCCAACATAAATTTCATATATCAAAAAGTCGATAAGAGTTTAAAGTCCACAAACAGATCAAGGAATTTCATTGATTCTCATTTTTTATTTTTCTTTCTTGTATTCTCCAAGTATCATTACAACACATAACAGCCATTACTCGTTTTTTGTTATGACTTCACATCAGTTATCTGAACGTTTTCTCTCCTGTTTAACCTATAGTGCTCTCAAACCAAACCTCCCCCTCTGCTTTTAGAAGGAAAAATAGACCCGTCGAAAAACCCAAAGGATATCCCACTGAGGTCACCACACTAGTTACCCATCAGTTGAGGCACATTATAGGTATTAGTCCAACATAAATTTCATATATCAAAAAGTCGATAAGAGTTTAAAGTCCACAAACAGATCAAGGAATTTCATTGATTCTCATTTTTTATTTTTCTTTCTTGTATTGTCCAAGTATCATTACAACACATACCAGCCATTACTCGTTTTTTGATATGACTTCACATCAGTTATCTGAACGTTTTCACTCCTGTTTAACTTATAGTGCTCTCAAACCAAACCTCCCCCTCTGCTTTTAGGAGGAAAAATAGACCCGTCGAAAAACCCAAAGGATATCCCACTGTGGTCACCACACTAGTTACCCATCAGTTGAGGCACATTATAGGTATTAGTCCAATATAAATTTCATATATCAAAAAGTCGATAAGAGTTTAAAGTCCACAAACAGATCAAGGAATTTCAATGATACTCATTTTTTATTTTTATTTCTTGTATTGTCCAAGTATCATTACAACACATAACAGCCATTACTCGTTTTTTGTTATGACTTCACATCAGTTATCTGAACTTTTTCTCTCCTGTTTAACCTATAGTGCTCTCAAACCAAAGCTCCCCCTCTGCTTTTAGGAGGAAAAATAGACCCGTCGAAAAACCCAAAGGATATCCCACTGAGGTCACCACACTAGTTACCCATCAGTTGAGGCACATTATAGGTATTAGTCCAACATAAATTTCATATATCAAAAAGTCGATAAGAGTTTAAAGTCCACAAACAGATCAAGGAATTTCATTGATTCTCATTTTATATTTTTCTTTCTTGTATTGTCCAAGTATCATTACAACACATAACAGCCATTACTCGTTTTTTGTTATGACTTCACATCAGTTATCTGAACGTTTTCTCTCCTGTGTAACCTATAGTGCTCTCAAACCAAACCTCCCCCTCTGCTTTTAGGAGGAAAAATAGACCCGTCGAAAAACCCAAAGGATATCCCACTGAGGTCACCACACTAGTTACCCATCAGTTGAGGCACATTATAGGTATTAGTCCAACATAAATTTCATATATCAAAAAGTCGATAAGAGTTTAAAGTCCACAAATAGATCAAGGAATTTCATTGATTCTCATTTTTTCTTTTTCTTTCTTGTATTGTCCAAGTATCATTACAACACATAACAGCCATTACTCGTTTTTTGTTATGACTTCACATCAGTTATCTGAACGTTTTCTCTCCTGTTTAACCTATAGTGCTCTCAAACCAAACCTCCCCCTCTGCTTTTAGGAGGAAAAATAGACCCGTCGAAAAACCCAAAGGATATCCCACTGAGGTCACCACACTAGTTACCCATCAGTTGAGGCACATTATAGGTATTAGTCCAACATAAATTTCATATATCAAAAAGTCGATAAGAGTTTAAAGTCCACAAACAGATCAAGGAATTTCATTGATTCTCATTTTATATTTTTCTTTCTTGTATTGTCCAAGTATCATTACAACACATAACAGCCATTACTCGTTTTTTGTTATGACTTCACATCAGTTATCTGAACGTTTTCTCTCCTGTGTAACCTATAGTGCTCTCAAACCAAACCTCCCCCTCTGCTTTTAGGAGGAAAAATAGACCCGTCGAAAAACCCAAAGGATATCCCACTGAGGTCACCACACTAGTTACCCATCAGTTGAGGCACATTATAGGTATTAGTCCAACATAAATTTCATATATCAAAAAGTCGATAAGAGTTTAAAGTCCACAAACAGATGAAGGAATTTCATTGATTCTCATTTTATATTTTTCTTTCTTGTATTGTCCAAGTATCATTACAACACATAACAGCCATTACTCGTTTTTTGTTATGACTTCACATCAGTTATCTGAACGTTTTCTCTCCTGTTTAACCTATAGTGCTCTCAAAACAAACCTCCCCCTCTGCTTTTAGGAGGAAAAATAGACCCGTCGAAAAACCCAAAGGATATCCCACTTTGGTCACCACACTAGTTACCCATCAGTTGAGGCACATTATAGGTATTAGTCCAACATAAATTTCATATATCAAAAAGTCGATAAGAGTTTAAAGTCCACAAACAGATCAAGGAATTTCATTGATTCTCATTTTTTATTTTTATTTCTTGTATTGTCCAAGTATCATTACAACACATAACAGCCATTACTCGTTTTTTGTTATGACTTCACATCAGTTATCTGAACGTTTTCACTCCTGTTTAACCTATAGTGCTCTCAAACCAAACCTCCCCCTCTGCTTTTAGGAGGAAAAATAGACCCGTCGAAAAACCCAAAGGATATCCCACTGTGGTCACCACACTAGTTACCCATCAGTTGAGGCACATTATAGGTATTAGTCCAACATAAATTTCATATATCAAAAAGTCGATAAGAGTTTAAAGTCCACAAACAGATCAAGGAATTTCATTGATTCTCATTTTTTATTTTTCTTTCTTGTATTCTCCAAGTATCATTACAACACATAACAGCCATTACTCGTTTTTTGTTATGACTTCACATCAGTTATCTGAACGTTTTCTCTCCTGTTTAACCTATAGTGCTCTCAAACCAAACCTCCCCCTCTGCTTTTAGAAGGAAAAATAGACCCGTCGAAAAACCCAAAGGATATCCCACTGAGGTCACCACACTAGTTACCCATCAGTTGAGGCACATTATAGGTATTAGTCCAACATAAATTTCATATATCAAAAAGTCGATAAGAGTTTAAAGTCCACAAACAGATCAAGGAATTTCATTGATTCTCATTTTTTATTTTTCTTTCTTGTATTGTCCAAGTATCATTACAACACATACCAGCCATTACTCGTTTTTTGATATGACTTCACATCAGTTATCTGAACGTTTTCACTCCTGTTTAACTTATAGTGCTCTCAAACCAAACCTCCCCCTCTGCTTTTAGGAGGAAAAATAGACCCGTCGAAAAACCCAAAGGATATCCCACTGTGGTCACCACA
The DNA here is from genome assembly GCF_964204655.1 of Triturus cristatus. Lineage (NCBI taxonomy): Eukaryota > Metazoa > Chordata > Amphibia > Caudata > Salamandridae > Triturus > Triturus cristatus. The sequence continues at coordinate 404,192 of NW_028187673.1, forward strand.
CTAGTTACCCATCAGTTGAGGCACATTATAGGTATTAGTCCAATATAAATTTCATATATCAAAAAGTCGATAAGAGTTTAAAGTCCACAAACAGATCAAGGAATTTCAATGATACTCATTTTTTATTTTTATTTCTTGTATTGTCCAAGTATCATTACAACACATAACAGCCATTACTCGTTTTTTGTTATGACTTCACATCAGTTATCTGAACTTTTTCTCTCCTGTTTAACCTATAGTGCTCTCAAACCAAAGCTCCCCCTCTGCTTTTAGGAGGAAAAATAGACCCGTCGAAAAACCCAAAGGATATCCCACTGAGGTCACCACACTAGTTACCCATCAGTTGAGGCACATTATAGGTATTAGTCCAACATAAATTTCATATATCAAAAAGTCGATAAGAGTTTAAAGTCCACAAACAGATCAAGGAATTTCATTGATTCTCATTTTATATTTTTCTTTCTTGTATTGTCCAAGTATCATTACAACACATAACAGCCATTACTCGTTTTTTGTTATGACTTCACATCAGTTATCTGAACGTTTTCTCTCCTGTGTAACCTATAGTGCTCTCAAACCAAACCTCCCCCTCTGCTTTTAGGAGGAAAAATAGACCCGTCGAAAAACCCAAAGGATATCCCACTGAGGTCACCACACTAGTTACCCATCAGTTGAGGCACATTATAGGTATTAGTCCAACATAAATTTCATATATCAAAAAGTCGATAAGAGTTTAAAGTCCACAAACAGATCAAGGAATTTCATTGATTCTCATTTTTTATTTTTCTTTCTTGTATTGTCCAAGTATCATTACAACACATAACAGCCATTACTCGTTTTTTGTTATGACTTCACATCAGTTATCTGAACGTTTTCTCTCCTGTTTAACCTATAGTGCTCTCAAAACAAACCTCCCCCTCTGCTTTTAGGAGGAAAAATAGACCCGTCGAAAAACCCAAAGGATATCCCACTGAGGTCACCACACTAGTTACCCATCAGTTGAGGCACATTATAGGTATTAGTCCAACATAAATTTCATATATCAAAAAGTCGATAAGAGTTTAAAGTCCACAAACAGATCAAGGAATTTCATTGATTCTCATTTTTTATTTTTCTTTCTTGTATTGTCCAAGTATCATTACAACACATAACAGCCATTACTCGTTTTTTGTTATGACTTCACATCAGTTATCTGAACGTTTTCACTCCTGTTTAACCTATAGTGCTCTCAAACCAAACCTCCCCCTCTGCTTTTAGGAGGAAAAATAGACCCGTCGAAAAACCCAAAGGATATCCCACTGTGGTCACCACACTAGTTACCCATCAGTTGAGGCACATTATAAGTATTAGTCCAACATAAATTTCATATATCAAAAAGTCGATAAGAGTTTAAAGTCCACAAACAGATCAAGGAATTTCATTGATTCTCATTTTTTATTTTTCTTTCTTGTATTGTCCAAGTATCATTACAACACATAACAGCCATTACTCGTTTTTTGTTATGACTTCACATCAGTTATCTGAACGTTTTCTCTCCTGTTTAACCTATAGTGCTCTCAAACCAAACCTCCCCCTCTGCTTTTAGGAGGAAAAATAGACCCGTCGAAAAACCCAAAGGATATCCCACTGAGGTCACCACACTAGTTACCCATCAGTTGAGGCACATTATAGGTATTAGTCCAACATAAATTTCATATATCAAAAATTCGATAAGAGTTTAAAGTCCACAAACAGATCAAGGAATTTCATTGATTCTCATTTTTTCTTTTTCTTTCTTGTATTGTCCAAGTATCATTACAACACATAACAGCCATTACTCGTTTTTTGTTATGACTTCACATCAGTTATCTGAACGTTTTCTCTCCTGTTTAACCTATAGTGCTCTCAAACCAAACCTCCCCCTCTGCTTTTAGGAGGAAAAATTAACCCGTCGAAAACCCAAAGGATATCCCACTGAGGTCACCACACTAGTTACCCATCAGTTGAGGCACATTATAGGTATTAGTCCAACATAAATTTCATATATCAAAAAGTCGATAAGAGTTTAAAGTCCACAAACAGATCAAGGAATTTCATTGATTCTCATTTTTTATTTTTCTTTCTTGTATTGACCAAGTATCATTACAACACATAACAGCCATTACTCGTTTTTTGTTATGACTTCACATCAGTTATCTGAACGTTTTCTCTCCTGTTTAACCTATAGTGCTCTCAAACCAAACCTCCCCCTCTGCTTTTAGGAGGAAAAATAGACCCGTCGAAAAACCCAAAGGATATCCCACTGAGGTCACCACACTAGTTACCCATCAGTTGTGGCACATTATAGGTATTAGTCCAATATAAATTTCATATATCAAAAAGTCGATAAGAGTTTAAAGTCCACAAACAGATCAAGGAATTTCAATGATTCTCATTTTTTATTTTTATTTCTTGTATTGTCCAAGTATCATTACAACACATAACAGCCATTACTCGTTTTTTGTTATGACTTCACATCAGTTATCTGAACGTTTTCTCTCCTGTTTAACCTATAGTGCTCTCAAACCAAACCTCCCCCTCTGCTTTTAGGAGGAAAAATAGACCCGTCGAAAAACCCAAAGGATATCCCACTGTGGTCACCACACTAGTTACCCATCAGTTGAGGCACATTATAGGTATTAGTCCAACATAAATTTCATATATCAAAAAGTCGATAAGAGTTTAAAGTCCACAAACAGATCAAGGAATTTCATTGATTCTCATTTTTTATTTTTCTTTCTTGTATTGTCCAAGTATCATTACAACACATAACAGCCATTACTCGTTTTTTGTTATGACTTCACATCAGTTATCTGAACGTTTTCTCTCCTGTTTAACCTATAGTGCTCTCAAACCAAACCTCCCCCTCTGCTTTTAGGAGGAAAAATTAACCCGTCGAAAACCCAAAGGATATCCCACTGAGGTCACCACACTAGTTACCCATCAGTTGAGGCACATTATAGGTATTAGTCCAACATAAATTTCATATATCAAAAAGTCGATAAGAGTTTAAAGTCCACAAACAGATCAAGGAATTTCAATGATTCTCATTTTATATTTTTCTTTCTTGTATTGTCCAAGTATCATTACAACACATAACAGCCATTACTCGTTTTTTGTTATGACTTCACATCAGTTATCTGAACGTTTTCTCTCCTGTGTAACCTATAGTGCTCTCAAACCAAACCTCCCCCTCTGCTTTTAGGAGGAAAAATAGACCCGTCGAAAAACCCAAAGGATATCCCACTGAGGTCACCACACTAGTTACCCATCAGTTGAGGCACATTATAGGTATTAGTCCAACATAAATTTCATATATCAAAAAGTCGATAAGAGTTTAAAGTCCACAAATAGATCAAGGAATTTCATTGATTCTCATTTTTAATTTTTCTTTCTTGTATTGTCCAAGTAACATTACAACACATAACAGCCATTACTCGTTTTTTGTTATGACTTCACATCAGTTATCTGAACATTTTCTCTCCTGTTTAACCTATAGTGCTCTCAAACCAAACCTCCCCCTCTGCTTTTAGGAGGAAAAATAGACCCGTCGAAAAACCCAAAGGATATCCCACTGAGGTCACCACACTAGTTACCCATCAGTTGAGGCACATTATAGGTATTAGTCCAACATAAATTTCATATATCAAAAAGTCGATAAGAGTTTAAAGTCCACAAACAGATCAAGGAATTTCATTGATTCTCATTTTTTATTTTTCTTTCTTGTATTGTCCAAGTATCATTACAACACATAACAGCCATTACTCGTTTTTTGTTATGACTTCACATCAGTTATCTGAACGTTTTCTCTCCTGTTTAACCTATAGTGCTCTCAAAACAAACCTCCCCCTCTGCTTTTAGGAGGAAAAATAGACCCGTCGAAAAACCCAAAGGATATCCCACTGAGGTCACCATACTAGTTACCCATCAGTTGAGGCACATTATAGGTATTAGTCCAACATAAATTTCATATATCAAAAAGTCGATAAGAGTTTAAAGTCCACAAACAGATCAAGGAATTTCATTGATTCTCATTTTTTCTTTTTCTTTCTTGTATTGTCCAAGTATCATTACAACACATAACAGCCATTACTCGTTTTTTGTTATGACTTCACATCAGTTATCTGAACGTTTTCTCTCCTGTGTAACCTATAGTGCTCTCAAACCAAACCTCCCCCTCTGCTTTTAGGAGGAAAAATAGACCCGTCGAAAAACCCAAAGGATATCCCACTGAGGTCACCACACTAGTTACCCATCAGTTGAGGCACATTATAGGTATTAGTCCAACATAAATTTCATATATCAAAAAGTCGATAAGAGTTTAAAGTCCACAAATAGATCAAGGAATTTCATTGATTCTCATTTTTTATTTTTCTTTCTTGTATTGTCCAAGTAACATTACAACACATAACAGCCATTACTCGTTTTTTGTTATGACTTCACATCAGTTATCTGAACGTTTTCTCTCCTGTTTAACCTATAGTGCTCTCAAACCAAACCTCCCCCTCTGCTTTTAGGAGGAAAAATAGACCCGTCGAAAAACCCAAAGGATATCCCACTGAGGTCACCACACTAGTTACCCATCAGTTGAGGCACATTATAGGTATTAGTCCAACATAAATTTCATATATCAAAAAGTCGATAAGAGTTTAAAGTCCACAAACAGATCAAGGAATTTCATTGATTCTCATTTTTTATTTTTCTTTCTTGTATTGTCCAAGTATCATTACAACACATAACAGCCATTACTCGTTTTTTGTTATGACTTCACATCAGTTATCTGAACGTTTTCTCTCCTGTTTAACCTATAGTGCTCTCAAAACAAACCTCCCCCTCTGCTTTTAGGAGGAAAAATAGACCCGTCGAAAAACCCAAAGGATATCCCACTGAGGTCACCATACTAGTTACCCATCAGTTGAGGCACATTATAGGTATTAGTCCAACATAAATTTCATATATCAAAAAGTCGATAAGAGTTTAAAGTCCACAAACAGATCAAGGAATTTCATTGATTCTCATTTTTTATTTTTCTTTCTTGTATTGTCCAAGTATCATTACAACACATAACAGCCATTACTCGTTTTTTGTTATGACTTCACATCAGTTATCTGAACGTTTTCACTCCTGTTTAACCTATAGTGCTCTCAAACCAAACCTCCCCCTCTGCTTTTAGGAGGAAAAATAGACCCGTCGAAAAACCCAAAGGATATCCCACTGTGGTCACCACACTAGTTACCCATCAGTTGAGGCACATTATAAGTATTAGTCCAACATAAATTTCATATATCAAAAAGTCGATAAGAGTTTAAAGTCCACAAACAGATCAAGGAATTTCATTGATTCTCATTTTTTATTTTTATTTCTTGTATTGTCCAAGTATCATTACAACACATAACAGCCATTACTCGTTTTTTGTTATGACTTCACATCAGTTATCTGAACGTTTTCTCTCCTGTTTAACCTATAGTGCTCTCAAACCAAACCTCCCCCTCTGCTTTTAGGAGGAAAAATAGACCCGTCGAAAAACCCAAAGGATATCCCACTGAGGTCACCACACTAGTTACCCATCAGTTGAGGCACATTATAGGTATTAGTCCAACATAAATTTCATATATCAAAAAGTCGATAAGAGTTTAAAGTCCACAAACAGATCAAGGAATTTCATTGATTCTCATTTTTTATTTTTATTTCTTGTATTGTCCAAGTATCATTACAACACATAACAGCCATTACTCGTTTTTTGTTATGACTTCACATCAGTTATCTGAACGTTTTCACTCCTGTTTAACCTATAGTGCTCTCAAACCAAACCTCCCCCTCTGCTTTTAGGAGGAAAAATAGACCCGTCGAAAAACCCAAAGGATATCCCACTGTGGTCACCACACTAGTTACCCATCAGTTGAGGCACATTATAAGTATTAGTCCAACATAAATTTCATATATCAAAAAGTCGATAAGAGTTTAAAGTCCACAAACAGATCAAGGAATTTCATTGATTCTCATTTTTTATTTTTATTTCTTGTATTGTCCAAGTATCATTACAACACATAACAGCCATTACTCGTTTTTTGTTATGACTTCACATCAGTTATCTGAACGTTTTCTCTCCTGTTTAACCTATAGTGCTCTCAAACCAAACCTCCCCCTCTGCTTTTAGGAGGAAAAATAGACCCGTCGAAAAACCCAAAGGATATCCCACTGAGGTCACCACACTAGTTACCCATCAGTTGAGGCACATTATAGGTATTAGTCCAACATAAATTTCATATATCAAAAAGTCGATAAGAGTTTAAAGTCCACAAACAGATCAAGGAATTTCATTGATTCTCATTTTTTATTTTTCTTTCTTGTATTGACCAAGTATCATTACAACACATAACAGCCATTACTCGTTTTTTGTTATGACTTCACATCAGTTATCTGAACGTTTTCTCTCCTGTTTAACCTATAGTGCTCTCAAACCAAACCTCCCCCTCTGCTTTTAGGAGGAAAAATAGACCCGTCGAAAAACCCAAAGGATATCCCACTGAGGTCACCACACTAGTTACCCATCAGTTGAGGCACATTATAGGTATTAGTCCAATATAAATTTCATATATCAAAAAGTCGATAAGAGTTTAAAGTCCACAAACAGATCAAGGAATTTCAATGATTCTCATTTTTTATTTTTATTTCTTGTATTGTCCAAGTATCATTACAACACATAACAGCCATTACTCGTTTTTTGTTATGACTTCACATCAGTTATCTGAACGTTTTCTCTCCTGTTTAACCTATAGTGCTCTCAAACCAAACCTCCCCCTCTGCTTTTAGGAGGAAAAATAGACCCGTCGAAAAACCCAAAGGATATCCCACTGTGGTCACCACACTAGTTACCCATCAGTTGAGGCACATTATAGGTATTAGTCCAACATAAATTTCATATATCAAAAAGTCGATAAGAGTTTAAAGTCCACAAATAGATCAAGGAATTTCATTGATTCTCATTTTTTATTTTTCTTTCTTGTATTGTCCAAGTAACATTACAACACATAACAGCCATTACTCGTTTTTTGTTATGACTTCACATCAGTTATCTGAACGTTTTCTCTCCTGTTTAACCTATAGTGCTCTCAAACCAAACCTCCCCCTCTGCTTTTAGGAGGAAAAATAGACCCGTCGAAAAACCCAAAGGATATCCCACTGAGGTCACCACACTAGTTACCCATCAGTTGAGGCACATTATAGGTATTAGTCCAACATAAATTTCATATATCAAAAAGTCGATAAGAGTTTAAAGTCCACAAACAGATCAAGGAATTTCATTGATTCTCATTTTTTATTTTTCTTTCTTGTATTGTCCAAGTATCATTACAACACATAACAGCCATTACTCGTTTTTTGTTATGACTTCACATCAGTTATCTGAACGTTTTCTCTCCTGTTTAACCTATAGTGCTCTCAAAACAAACCTCCCCCTCTGCTTTTAGGAGGAAAAATAGACCCGTCGAAAAACCCAAAGGATATCCCACTGAGGTCACCATACTAGTTACCCATCAGTTGAGGCACATTATAGGTATTAGTCCAACATAAATTTCATATATCAAAAAGTCGATAAGAGTTTAAAGTCCACAAACAGATCAAGGAATTTCATTGATTCTCATTTTTTATTTTTCTTTCTTGTATTGTCCAAGTATCATTACAACACATAACAGCCATTACTCGTTTTTTGTTATGACTTCACATCAGTTATCTGAACGTTTTCACTCCTGTTTAACCTATAGTGCTCTCAAACCAAACCTCCCCCTCTGCTTTTAGGAGGAAAAATAGACCCGTCGAAAAACCCAAAGGATATCCCACTGTGGTCACCACACTAGTTACCCATCAGTTGAGGCACATTATAAGTATTAGTCCAACATAAGTTTCATATATCAAAAAGTCGATAAGAGTTTAAAGTCCACAAACAGATCAAGGAATTTCATTGATTCTCATTTTTTATTTTTATTTCTTGTATTGTCCAAGTATCATTACAACACATAACAGCCATTACTCGTTTTTTGTTATGACTTCACATCAGTTATCTGAACGTTTTCTCTCCTGTTTAACCTATAGTGCTCTCAAACCAAACCTCCCCCTCTGCTTTTAGGAGGAAAAATAGACCCGTCGAAAAACCCAAAGGATATCCCACTGAGGTCACCACACTAGTTACCCATCAGTTGAGGCACATTATAGGTATTAGTCCAACATAAATTTCATATATCAAAAAGTCGATAAGAGTTTAAAGTCCACAAACAGATCAAGGAATTTCATTGATTCTCATTTTTTATTTTTATTTCTTGTATTGTCCAAGTATCATTACAACACATAACAGCCATTACTCGTTTTTTGTTATGACTTCACATCAGTTATCTGAACGTTTTCACTCCTGTTTAACCTATAGTGCTCTCAAACCAAACCTCCCCCTCTGCTTTTAGGAGGAAAAATAGACCCGTCGAAAAACCCAAAGGATATCCCACTGTGGTCACCACACTAGTTACCCATCAGTTGAGGCACATTATAAGTATTAGTCCAACATAAATTTCATATATCAAAAAGTCGATAAGAGTTTAAAGTCCACAAACAGATCAAGGAATTTCATTGATTCTCATTTTTTATTTTTATTTCTTGTATTGTCCAAGTATCATTACAACACATAACAGCCATTACTCGTTTTTTGTTATGACTTCACATCAGTTATCTGAACGTTTTCTCTCCTGTTTAACCTATAGTGCTCTCAAACCAAACCTCCCCCTCTGCTTTTAGGAGGAAAAATAGACCCGTCGAAAAACCCAAAGGATATCCCACTGAGGTCACCACACTAGTTACCCATCAGTTGAGGCACATTATAGGTATTAGTCCAACATAAATTTCATATATCAAAAAGTCGATAAGAGTTTAAAGTCCACAAACAGATCAAGGAATTTCATTGATTCTCATTTTTTCTTTTTCTTTCTTGTATTGTCCAAGTATCATTACAACACATAACAGCCATTACTCGTTTTTTGTTATGACTTCACATCAGTTATCTGAACGTTTTCTCTCCTGTTTAACCTATAGTGCTCTCAAACCAAACCTCCCCCTCTGCTTTTAGGAGGAAAAATTAACCCGTCGAAAACCCAAAGGATATCCCACTGAGGTCACCACACTAGTTACCCATCAGTTGAGGCACATTATAGGTATTAGTCCAACATAAATTTCATATATCAAAAAGTCGATAAGAGTTTAAAGTCCACAAACAGATCAAGGAATTTCATTGATTCTCATTTTTTATTTTTCTTTCTTGTATTGACCAAGTATCATTACAACACATAACAGCCATTACTCGTTTTTTGTTATGACTTCACATCAGTTATCTGAACGTTTTCTCTCCTGTTTAACCTATAGTGCTCTCAAACCAAACCTCCCCCTCTGCTTTTAGGAGGAAAAATAGACCCGTCGAAAAACCCAAAGGATATCCCACTGAGGTCACCACACTAGTTACCCATCAGTTGAGGCACATTATAGGTATTAGTCCAATATAAATTTCATATATCAAAAAGTCGATAAGAGTTTAAAGTCCACAAACAGATCAAGGAATTTCAATGATTCTCATTTTTTATTTTTATTTCTTGTATTGTCCAAGTATCATTACAACACATAACAGCCATTACTCGTTTTTTGTTATGACTTCACATCAGTTATCTGAACGTTTTCTCTCCTGTTTAACCTATAGTGCTCTCAAACCAAACCTCCCCCTCTGCTTTTAGGAGGAAAAATAGACCCGTCGAAAAACCCAAAGGATATCCCACTGTGGTCACCACACTAGTTACCCATCAGTTGAGGCACATTATAGGTATTAGTCCAACATAAATTTCATATATCAAAAAGTCGATAAGAGTTTAAAGTCCACAAACAGATCAAGGAATTTCATTGATTCTCATTTTTTATTTTTCTTTCTTGTATTGTCCAAGTATCATTACAACACATAACAGCCATTACTCGTTTTTTGTTATGACTTCACATCAGTTATCTGAACGTTTTCTCTCCTGTTTAACCTATAGTGCTCTCAAACCAAACCTCCCCCTCTGCTTTTAGGAGGAAAAATTAACCCGTCGAAAACCCAAAGGATATCCCACTGAGGTCACCACACTAGTTACCCATCAGTTGAGGCACATTATAGGTATTAGTCCAACATAAATTTCATATATCAAAAAGTCGATAAGAGTTTAAAGTCCACAAACAGATCAAGGAATTTCATTGATTCTCATTTTTTATTTTTCTTTCTTGTATTGTCCAAGTATCATTACAACACATACCAGCCATTACTCGTTTTTTGATATGACTTCACATCAGTTATCTGAACGTTTTCACTCCTGTTTAACTTATAGTGCTCTCAAACCAAACCTCCCCCTCTGCTTTTAGGAGGAAAAATAGACCCGTCGAAAAACCCAAAGGATATCCCACTGTGGTCACCACACTAGTTACCCATCAGTTGAGGCACATTATAGGTATTAGTCCAACATAAATTTCATATATCAAAAAGTCGATAAGAGTTTAAAGTCCACAAACAGATCAAGGAATTTCAATGATTCTCATTTTTTATTTTTATTTCTTGTATTGTCCAAGTATCATTACAACACATAACAGCCATTACTCGTTTTTTGTTATGACTTCACATCAGTTATCTGAACTTTTTCTCTCCTGTTTAACCTATAGTGCTCTCAAACCAAAGCTCCCCCTCTGCTTTTAGGAGGAAAAATAGACCCGTCGAAAAACCCAAAGGATATCCCACTGAGGTCACCACACTAGTTACCCATCAGTTGAGGCACATTATAGGTATTAGTCCAACATAAATTTCATATATCAAAAAGTCGATAAGAGTTTAAAGTCCACAAACAGATCAAGGAATTTCATTGATTCTCATTTTATATTTTTCTTTCTTGTATTGTCCAAGTATCATTACAACACATAACAGCCATTACTCGTTTTTTGTTATGACTTCACATCAGTTATCTGAACGTTTTCTCTCCTGTGTAACCTATAGTGCTCTCAAACCAAACCTCCCCCTCTGCTTTTAGGAGGAAAAATAGACCCGTCGAAAAACCCAAAGGATATCCCACTGAGGTCACCACACTAGTTACCCATCAGTTGAGGCACATTATAGGTATTAGTCCAACATAAATTTCATATATCAAAAAGTCGATAAGAGTTTAAAGTCCACAAATAGATCAAGGAATTTCATTGATTCTCATTTTTTCTTTTTCTTTCTTGTATTGTCCAAGTATCATTACAACACATAACAGCCATTACTCGTTTTTTGTTATGACTTCACATCAGTTATCTGAACGTTTTCTCTCCTGTTTAACCTATAGTGCTCTCAAACCAAACCTCCCCCTCTGCTTTTAGGAGGAAAAATTAACCCGTCGAAAACCCAAAGGATATCCCACTGAGGTCACCACACTAGTTACCCATCAGTTGAGGCACATTATAGGTATTAGTCCAACATAAATTTCATATATCAAAAAGTCGATAAGAGTTTAAAGTCCACAAACAGATCAAGGAATTTCAATGATTCTCATTTTATATTTTTCTTTCTTGTATTGTCCAAGTATCATTACAACACATAACAGCCATTACTCGTTTTTTGTTATGACTTCACATCAGTTATCTGAACGTTTTCTCTCCTGTGTAACCTATAGTGCTCTCAAACCAAACCTCCCCCTCTGCTTTTAGGAGGAAAAATAGACCCGTCGAAAAACCCAAAGGATATCCCACTGAGGTCACCACACTAGTTACCCATCAGTTGAGGCACATTATAGGTATTAGTCCAACATAAATTTCATATATCAAAAAGTCGATAAGAGTTTAAAGTCCACAAATAGATCAAGGAATTTCATTGATTCTCATTTTTTATTTTTCTTTCTTGTATTGTCCAAGTAACATTACAACACATAACAGCCATTACTCGTTTTTTGTTATGACTTCACATCAGTTATCTGAACGTTTTCTCTCCTGTTTAACCTATAGTGCTCTCAAACCAAACCTCCCCCTCTGCTTTTAGGAGGAAAAATAGACCCGTCGAAAAACCCAAAGGATATCCCACTGAGGTCACCACACTAGTTACCCATCAGTTGAGGCACATTATAGGTATTAGTCCAACATAAATTTCATATATCAAAAAGTCGATAAGAGTTTAAAGTCCACAAACAGATCAAGGAATTTCATTGATTCTCATTTTTTATTTTTCTTTCTTGTATTGTCCAAGTATCATTACAACACATAACAGCCATTACTCGTTTTTTGTTATGACTTCACATCAGTTATCTGAACGTTTTCTCTCCTGTTTAACCTATAGTGCTCTCAAAACAAACCTCCCCCTCTGCTTTTAGGAGGAAAAATAGACCCGTCGAAAAACCCAAAGGATATCCCACTGAGGTCACCATACTAGTTACCCATCAGTTGAGGCACATTATAGGTATTAGTCCAACATAAATTTCATATATCAAAAAGTCGATAAGAGTTTAAAGTCCACAAACAGATCAAGGAATTTCATTGATTCTCATTTTTTATTTTTCTTTCTTGTATTGTCCAAGTATCATTACAACACATAACAGCCATTACTCGTTTTTTGTTATGACTTCACATCAGTTATCTGAACGTTTTCACTCCTGTTTAACCTATAGTGCTCTCAAACCAAACCTCCCCCTCTGCTTTTAGGAGGAAAAATAGACCCGTCGAAAAACCCAAAGGATATCCCACTGTGGTCACCACACTAGTTACCCATCAGTTGAGGCACATTATAAGTATTAGTCCAACATAAATTTCATATATCAAAAAGTCGATAAGAGTTTAAAGTCCACAAACAGATCAAGGAATTTCATTGATTCTCATTTTTTATTTTTATTTCTTGTATTGTCCAAGTATCATTACAACACATAACAGCCATTACTCGTTTTTTGTTATGACTTCACATCAGTTATCTGAACGTTTTCTCTCCTGTTTAACCTATAGTGCTCTCAAACCAAACCTCCCCCTCTGCTTTTAGGAGGAAAAATAGACCCGTCGAAAAACCCAAAGGATATCCCACTGAGGTCACCACACTAGTTACCCATCAGTTGAGGCACATTATAGGTATTAGTCCAACATAAATTTCATATATCAAAAAGTCGATAAGAGTTTAAAGTCCACAAACAGATCAAGGAATTTCATTGATTCTCATTTTTTATTTTTATTTCTTGTATTGTCCAAGTATCATTACAACACATAACAGCCATTACTCGTTTTTTGTTATGACTTCACATCAGTTATCTGAACGTTTTCACTCCTGTTTAACCTATAGTGCTCTCAAACCAAACCTCCCCCTCTGCTTTTAGGAGGAAAAATAGACCCGTCGAAAAACCCAAAGGATATCCCACTGTGGTCACCACACTAGTTACCCATCAGTTGAGGCACATTATAAGTATTAGTCCAACATAAATTTCATATATCAAAAAGTCGATAAGAGTTTAAAGTCCACAAACAGATCAAGGAATTTCATTGATTCTCATTTTTTATTTTTATTTCTTGTATTGTCCAAGTATCATTACAACACATAACAGCCATTACTTGTTTTTTGTTATGACTTCACATCAGTTATCTGAACGTTTTCTCTCCTGTTTAACCTATAGTGCTCTCAAACCAAACCTCCCCCTCTGCTTTTAGGAGGAAAAATAGACCCGTCGAAAAACCCAAAGGATATCCCACTGAGGTCACCACACTAGTTACCCATCAGTTGAGGCACATTATAGGTATTAGTCCAACATAAATTTCATATATCAAAAAGTCGATAAGAGTTTAAAGTCCACAAACAGATCAAGGAATTTCATTGATTCTCATTTTTTCTTTTTCTTTCTTGTATTGTCCAAGTATCATTACAACACATAACAGCCATTACTCGTTTTTTGTTATGACTTCACATCAGTTATCTGAACGTTTTCTCTCCTGTTTAACCTATAGTGCTCTCAAACCAAACCTCCCCCTCTGCTTTTAGGAGGAAAAATTAACCCGTCGAAAACCCAAAGGATATCCCACTGAGGTCACCACACTAGTTACCCATCAGTTGAGGCACATTATAGGTATTAGTCCAACATAAATTTCATATATCAAAAAGTCGATAAGAGTTTAAAGTCCACAAACAGATCAAGGAATTTCATTGATTCTCATTTTTTATTTTTCTTTCTTGTATTGACCAAGTATCATTACAACACATAACAGCCATTACTCGTTTTTTGTTATGACTTCACATCAGTTATCTGAACGTTTTCTCTCCTGTTTAACCTATAGTGCTCTCAAACCAAACCTCCCCCTCTGCTTTTAGGAGGAAAAATAGACCCGTCGAAAAACCCAAAGGATATCCCACTGAGGTCACCACACTAGTTACCCATCAGTTGAGGCACATTATAGGTATTAGTCCAATATAAATTTCATATATCAAAAAGTCGATAAGAGTTTAAAGTCCACAAACAGATCAAGGAATTTCAATGATTCTCATTTTTTATTTTTATTTCTTGTATTGTCCAAGTATCATTACAACACATAACAGCCATTACTCGTTTTTTGTTATGACTTCACATCAGTTATCTGAACGTTTTCTCTCCTGTTTAACCTATAGTGCTCTCAAACCAAACCTCCCCCTCTGCTTTTAGGAGGAAAAATAGACCCGTCGAAAAACCCAAAGGATATCCCACTGTGGTCACCACACTAGTTACCCATCAGTTGAGGCACATTATAGGTATTAGTCCAACATAAATTTCATATATCAAAAAGTCGATAAGAGTTTAAAGTCCACAAATAGATCAAGGAATTTCATTGATTCTCATTTTTTATTTTTCTTTCTTGTATTGTCCAAGTAACATTACAACACATAACAGCCATTACTCGTTTTTTGTTATGACTTCACATCAGTTATCTGAACGTTTTCTCTCCTGTTTAACCTATAGTGCTCTCAAACCAAACCTCCCCCTCTGCTTTTAGGAGGAAAAATAGACCCGTCGAAAAACCCAAAGGATATCCCACTGAGGTCACCACACTAGTTACCCATCAGTTGAGGCACATTATAGGTATTAGTCCAACATAAATTTCATATATCAAAAAGTCGATAAGAGTTTAAAGTCCACAAACAGATCAAGGAATTTCATTGATTCTCATTTTTTATTTTTCTTTCTTGTATTGTCCAAGTATCATTACAACACATAACAGCCATTACTCGTTTTTTGTTATGACTTCACATCAGTTATCTGAACGTTTTCTCTCCTGTTTAACCTATAGTGCTCTCAAAACAAACCTCCCCCTCTGCTTTTAGGAGGAAAAATAGACCCGTCGAAAAACCCAAAGGATATCCCACTGAGGTCACCATACTAGTTACCCATCAGTTGAGGCACATTATAGGTATTAGTCCAACATAAATTTCATATATCAAAAAGTCGATAAGAGTTTAAAGTCCACAAACAGATCAAGGAATTTCATTGATTCTCATTTTTTATTTTTCTTTCTTGTATTGTCCAAGTATCATTACAACACATAACAGCCATTACTCGTTTTTTGTTATGACTTCACATCAGTTATCTGAACGTTTTCACTCCTGTTTAACCTATAGTGCTCTCAAACCAAACCTCCCCCTCTGCTTTTAGGAGGAAAAATAGACCCGTCGAAAAACCCAAAGGATATCCCACTGTGGTCACCACACTAGTTACCCATCAGTTGAGGCACATTATAAGTATTAGTCCAACATAAATTTCATATATCAAAAAGTCGATAAGAGTTTAAAGTCCACAAACAGATCAAGGAATTTCATTGATTCTCATTTTTTATTTTTATTTCTTGTATTGTCCAAGTATCATTACAACACATAACAGCCATTACTCGTTTTTTGTTATGACTTCACATCAGTTATCTGAACGTTTTCTCTCCTGTTTAACCTATAGTGCTCTCAAACCAAACCTCCCCCTCTGCTTTTAGGAGGAAAAATAGACCCGTCGAAAAACCCAAAGGATATCCCACTGAGGTCACCACACTAGTTACCCATCAGTTGAGGCACATTATAGGTATTAGTCCAACATAAATTTCATATATCAAAAAGTCGATAAGAGTTTAAAGTCCACAAACAGATCAAGGAATTTCATTGATTCTCATTTTTTATTTTTATTTCTTGTATTGTCCAAGTATCATTACAACACATAACAGCCATTACTCGTTTTTTGTTATGACTTCACATCAGTTATCTGAACGTTTTCACTCCTGTTTAACCTATAGTGCTCTCAAACCAAACCTCCCCCTCTGCTTTTAGGAGGAAAAATAGACCCGTCGAAAAACCCAAAGGATATCCCACTGTGGTCACCACACTAGTTACCCATCAGTTGAGGCACATTATAAGTATTAGTCCAACATAAATTTCATATATCAAAAAGTCGATAAGAGTTTAAAGTCCACAAACAGATCAAGGAATTTCATTGATTCTCATTTTTTATTTTTATTTCTTGTATTGTCCAAGTATCATTACAACACATAACAGCCATTACTCGTTTTTTGTTATGACTTCACATCAGTTATCTGAACGTTTTCTCTCCTGTTTAACCTATAGTGCTCTCAAACCAAACCTCCCCCTCTGCTTTTAGGAGGAAAAATAGACCCGTCGAAAAACCCAAAGGATATCCCACTGAGGTCACCACACTAGTTACCCATCAGTTGAGGCACATTATAGGTATTAGTCCAACATAAATTTCATATATCAAAAAGTCGATAAGAGTTTAAAGTCCACAAACAGATCAAGGAATTTCATTGATTCTCATTTTTTCTTTTTCTTTCTTGTATTGTCCAAGTATCATTACAACACATAACAGCCATTACTCGTTTTTTGTTATGACTTCACATCAGTTATCTGAACGTTTTCTCTCCTGTTTAACCTATAGTGCTCTCAAACCAAACCTCCCCCTCTGCTTTTAGGAGGAAAAATTAACCCGTCGAAAACCCAAAGGATATCCCACTGAGGTCACCACACTAGTTACCCATCAGTTGAGGCACATTATAGGTATTAGTCCAACATAAATTTCATATATCAAAAAGTCGATAAGAGTTTAAAGTCCACAAACAGATCAAGGAATTTCATTGATTCTCATTTTTTATTTTTCTTTCTTGTATTGACCAAGTATCATTACAACACATAACAGCCATTACTCGTTTTTTGTTATGACTTCACATCAGTTATCTGAACGTTTTCTCTCCTGTTTAACCTATAGTGCTCTCAAACCAAACCTCCCCCTCTGCTTTTAGGAGGAAAAATAGACCCGTCGAAAAACCCAAAGGATATCCCACTGAGGTCACCACACTAGTTACCCATCAGTTGAGGCACATTATAGGTATTAGTCCAATATAAATTTCATATATCAAAAAGTCGATAAGAGTTTAAAGTCCACAAACAGATCAAGGAATTTCAATGATTCTCATTTTTTATTTTTATTTCTTGTATTGTCCAAGTATCATTACAACACATAACAGCCATTACTCGTTTTTTGTTATGACTTCACATCAGTTATCTGAACGTTTTCTCTCCTGTTTAACCTATAGTGCTCTCAAACCAAACCTCCCCCTCTGCTTTTAGGAGGAAAAATAGACCCGTCGAAAAACCCAAAGGATATCCCACTGTGGTCACCACACTAGTTACCCATCAGTTGAGGCACATTATAGGTATTAGTCCAACATAAATTTCATATATCAAAAAGTCGATAAGAGTTTAAAGTCCACAAACAGATCAAGGAATTTCATTGATTCTCATTTTTTATTTTTCTTTCTTGTATTGTCCAAGTATCATTACAACACATAACAGCCATTACTCGTTTTTTGTTATGACTTCACATCAGTTATCTGAACGTTTTCTCTCCTGTTTAACCTATAGTGCTCTCAAACCAAACCTCCCCCTCTGCTTTTAGGAGGAAAAATTAACCCGTCGAAAACCCAAAGGATATCCCACTGAGGTCACCACACTAGTTACCCATCAGTTGAGGCACATTATAGGTATTAGTCCAACATAAATTTCATATATCAAAAAGTCGATAAGAGTTTAAAGTCCACAAACAGATCAAGGAATTTCATTGATTCTCATTTTTTATTTTTCTTTCTTGTATTGTCCAAGTATCATTACAACACATACCAGCCATTACTCGTTTTTTGATATGACTTCACATCAGTTATCTGAACGTTTTCACTCCTGTTTAACTTATAGTGCTCTCAAACCAAACCTCCCCCTCTGCTTTTAGGAGGAAAAATAGACCCGTCGAAAAACCCAAAGGATATCCCACTGTGGTCACCACACTAGTTACCCATCAGTTGAGGCACATTATAGGTATTAGTCCAATATAAATTTCATATATCAAAAAGTCGATAAGAGTTTAAAGTCCACAAACAGATCAAGGAATTTCAATGATTCTCATTTTTTATTTTTATTTCTTGTATTGTCCAAGTATCATTACAACACATAACAGCCATTACTCGTTTTTTGTTATGACTTCACATCAGTTATCTGAACTTTTTCTCTCCTGTTTAACCTATAGTGCTCTCAAACCAAAGCTCCCCCTCTGCTTTTAGGAGGAAAAATAGACCCGTCGAAAAACCCAAAGGATATCCCACTGAGGTCACCACACTAGTTACCCATCAGTTGAGGCACATTATAGGTATTAGTCCAACATAAATTTCATATATCAAAAAGTCGATAAGAGTTTAAAGTCCACAAACAGATCAAGGAATTTCATTGATTCTCATTTTATATTTTTCTTTCTTGTATTGTCCAAGTATCATTACAACACATAACAGCCATTACTCGTTTTTTGTTATGACTTCACATCAGTTATCTGAACGTTTTCTCTCCTGTGTAACCTATAGTGCTCTCAAACCAAACCTCCCCCTCTGCTTTTAGGAGGAAAAATAGACCCGTCGAAAAACCCAAAGGATATCCCACTGAGGTCACCACACTAGTTACCCATCAGTTGAGGCACATTATAGGTATTAGTCCAACATAAATTTCATATATCAAAAAGTCGATAAGAGTTTAAAGTCCACAAATAGATCAAGGAATTTCATTGATTCTCATTTTTTCTTTTTCTTTCTTGTATTGTCCAAGTATCATTACAACACATAACAGCCATTACTCGTTTTTTGTTATGACTTCACATCAGTTATCTGAACGTTTTCTCTCCTGTTTAACCTATAGTGCTCTCAAACCAAACCTCCCCCTCTGCTTTTAGGAGGAAAAATAGACCCGTCGAAAAACCCAAAGGATATCCCACTGAGGTCACCACACTAGTTACCCATCAGTTGAGGCACATTATAGGTATTAGTCCAACATAAATTTCATATATCAAAAAGTCGATAAGAGTTTAAAGTCCACAAACAGATCAAGGAATTTCATTGATTCTCATTTTTTATTTTTCTTTCTTGTATTGTCCAAGTATCATTACAACACATAACAGCCATTACTCGTTTTTTGTTATGACTTCACATCAGTTATCTGAACGTTTTCTCTCCTGTTTAACCTATAGTGCTCTCAAAACAAACCTCCCCCTCTGCTTTTAGGAGGAAAAATAGACCCGTCGAAAAACCCAAAGGATATCCCACTGAGGTCACCACACTAGTTACCCATCAGTTGAGGCACATTATAGGTATTAGTCCAACATAAATTTCATATATCAAAAAGTCGATAAGAGTTTAAAGTCCACAAACAGATCAAGGAATTTCATTGATTCTCATTTTTTATTTTTCTTTCTTGTATTGTCCAAGTATCATTACAACACATAACAGCCATTACTCGTTTTTTGTTATGACTTCACATCAGTTATCTGAACGTTTTCACTCCTGTTTAACCTATAGTGCTCTCAAACCAAACCTCCCCCTCTGCTTTTAGGAGGAAAAATAGACCCGTCGAAAAACCCAAAGGATATCCCACTGTGGTCACCACACTAGTTACCCATCAGTTGAGGCACATTATAAGTATTAGTCCAACATAAATTTCATATATCAAAAAGTCGATAAGAGTTTAAAGTCCACAAACAGATCAAGGAATTTCATTGATTCTCATTTTTTCTTTTTCTTTCTTGTATTGTCCAAGTATCATTACAACACATAACAGCCATTACTCGTTTTTTGTTATGACTTCACATCAGTTATCTGAACGTTTTCTCTCCTGTTTAACCTATAGTGCTCTCAAACCAAACCTCCCCCTCTGCTTTTAGGAGGAAAAATTAACCCGTCGAAAACCCAAAGGATATCCCACTGAGGTCACCACACTAGTTACCCATCAGTTGAGGCACATTATAGGTATTAGTCCAACATAAATTTCATATATCAAAAAGTCGATAAGAGTTTAAAGTCCACAAACAGATCAAGGAATTTCATTGATTCTCATTTTTTATTTTTCTTTCTTGTATTGACCAAGTATCATTACAACACATAACAGCCATTACTCGTTTTTTGTTATGACTTCACATCAGTTATCTGAACGTTTTCTCTCCTGTTTAACCTATAGTGCTCTCAAACCAAACCTCCCCCTCTGCTTTTAGGAGGAAAAATAGACCCGTCGAAAAACCCAAAGGATATCCCACTGAGGTCACCACACTAGTTACCCATCAGTTGTGGCACATTATAGGTATTAGTCCAATATAAATTTCATATATCAAAAAGTCGATAAGAGTTTAAAGTCCACAAACAGATCAAGGAATTTCAATGATTCTCATTTTTTATTTTTATTTCTTGTATTGTCCAAGTATCATTACAACACATAACAGCCATTACTCGTTTTTTGTTATGACTTCACATCAGTTATCTGAACGTTTTCTCTCCTGTTTAACCTATAGTGCTCTCAAACCAAACCTCCCCCTCTGCTTTTAGGAGGAAAAATAGACCCGTCGAAAAACCCAAAGGATATCCCACTGTGGTCACCACACTAGTTACCCATCAGTTGAGGCACATTATAGGTATTAGTCCAACATAAATTTCATATATCAAAAAGTCGATAAGAGTTTAAAGTCCACAAACAGATCAAGGAATTTCATTGATTCTCATTTTTTATTTTTCTTTCTTGTATTGTCCAAGTATCATTACAACACATAACAGCCATTACTCGTTTTTTGTTATGACTTCACATCAGTTATCTGAACGTTTTCTCTCCTGTTTAACCTATAGTGCTCTCAAACCAAACCTCCCCCTCTGCTTTTAGGAGGAAAAATTAACCCGTCGAAAACCCAAAGGATATCCCACTGAGGTCACCACACTAGTTACCCATCAGTTGAGGCACATTATAGGTATTAGTCCAACATAAATTTCATATATCAAAAAGTCGATAAGAGTTTAAAGTCCACAAACAGATCAAGGAATTTCAATGATTCTCATTTTTTATTTTTATTTCTTGTATTGTCCAAGTATCATTACAACACATAACAGCCATTACTCGTTTTTTGTTATGACTTCACATCAGTTATCTGAACTTTTTCTCTCCTGTTTAACCTATAGTGCTCTCAAACCAAAGCTCCCCCTCTGCTTTTAGGAGGAAAAATAGACCCGTCGAAAAACCCAAAGGATATCCCACTGAGGTCACCACACTAGTTACCCATCAGTTGAGGCACATTATAGGTATTAGTCCAACATAAATTTCATATATCAAAAAGTCGATAAGAGTTTAAAGTCCACAAACAGATCAAGGAATTTCATTGATTCTCATTTTATATTTTTCTTTCTTGTATTGTCCAAGTATCATTACAACACATAACAGCCATTACTCGTTTTTTGTTATGACTTCACATCAGTTATCTGAACGTTTTCTCTCCTGTGTAACCTATAGTGCTCTCAAACCAAACCTCCCCCTCTGCTTTTAGGAGGAAAAATAGACCCGTCGAAAAACCCAAAGGATATCCCACTGAGGTCACCACACTAGTTACCCATCAGTTGAGGCACATTATAGGTATTAGTCCAACATAAATTTCATATATCAAAAAGTCGATAAGAGTTTAAAGTCCACAAATAGATCAAGGAATTTCATTGATTCTCATTTTTTATTTTTCTTTCTTGTATTGTCCAAGTAACATTACAACACATAACAGCCATTACTCGTTTTTTGTTATGACTTCACATCAGTTATCTGAACGTTTTCTCTCCTGTTTAACCTATAGTGCTCTCAAACCAAACCTCCCCCTCTGCTTTTAGGAGGAAAAATAGACCCGTCGAAAAACCCAAAGGATATCCCACTGAGGTCACCACACTAGTTACCCATCAGTTGAGGCACATTATAGGTATTAGTCCAACATAAATTTCATATATCAAAAAGTCGATAAGAGTTTAAAGTCCACAAACAGATCAAGGAATTTCATTGATTCTCATTTTTTATTTTTCTTTCTTGTATTGTCCAAGTATCATTACAACACATAACAGCCATTACTCGTTTTTTGTTATGACTTCACATCAGTTATCTGAACGTTTTCTCTCCTGTTTAACCTATAGTGCTCTCAAAACAAACCTCTCCCTCTGCTTTTAGGAGGAAAAATAGACCCGTCGAAAAACCCAAAGGATATCCCACTGAGGTCACCATACTAGTTACCCATCAGTTGAGGCACATTATAGGTATTAGTCCAACATAAATTTCATATATCAAAAAGTCGATAAGAGTTTAAAGTCCACAAACAGATCAAGGAATTTCATTGATTCTCATTTTTTATTTTTCTTTCTTGTATTGTCCAAGTATCATTACAACACATAACAGCCATTACTCGTTTTTTGTTATGACTTCACATCAGTTATCTGAACGTTTTCACTCCTGTTTAACCTATAGTGCTCTCAAACCAAACCTCCCCCTCTGCTTTTAGGAGGAAAAATAGACCCGTCGAAAAACCCAAAGGATATCCCACTGAGGTCACCACACTAGTTACCCATCAGTTGAGGCACATTATAGGTATTAGTCCAACATAAATTTCATATATCAAAAAGTCGATAAGAGTTTAAAGTCCACAAACAGATCAAGGAATTTCATTGATTCTCATTTTTTATTTTTATTTCTTGTATTGTCCAAGTATCATTACAACACATAACAGCCATTACTCGTTTTTTGTTATGACTTCACATCAGTTATCTGAACGTTTTCACTCCTGTTTAACCTATAGTGCTCTCAAACCAAACCTCCCCCTCTGCTTTTAGGAGGAAAAATAGACCCGTCGAAAAACCCAAAGGATATCCCACTGTGGTCACCACACTAGTTACCCATCAGTTGAGGCACATTATAAGTATTAGTCCAACATAAATTTCATATATCAAAAAGTCGATAAGAGTTTAAAGTCCACAAACAGATCAAGGAATTTCATTGATTCTCATTTTTTATTTTTATTTCTTGTATTGTCCAAGTATCATTACAACACATAACAGCCATTACTCGTTTTTTGTTATGACTTCACATCAGTTATCTGAACGTTTTCTCTCCTGTTTAACCTATAGTGCTCTCAAACCAAACCTCCCCCTCTGCTTTTAGGAGGAAAAATAGACCCGTCGAAAAACCCAAAGGATATCCCACTGAGGTCACCACACTAGTTACCCATCAGTTGAGGCACATTATAGGTATTAGTCCAACATAAATTTCATATATCAAAAAGTCGATTAGAGTTTAAAGTCCACAAACAGATCAAGGAATTTCATTGATTCTCATTTTTTCTTTTTCTTTCTTGTATTGTCCAAGTATCATTACAACACATAACAGCCATTACTCGTTTTTTGTTATGACTTCACATCAGTTATCTGAACGTTTTCTCTCCTGTTTAACCTATAGTGCTCTCAAACCAAACCTCCCCCTCTGCTTTTAGGAGGAAAAATTAACCCGTCGAAAACCCAAAGGATATCCCACTGAGGTCACCACACTAGTTACCCATCAGTTGAGGCACATTATAGGTATTAGTCCAACATAAATTTCATATATCAAAAAGTCGATAAGAGTTTAAAGTCCACAAACAGATCAAGGAATTTCATTGATTCTCATTTTTTATTTTTCTTTCTTGTATTGACCAAGTATCATTACAACACATAACAGCCATTACTCGTTTTTTGTTATGACTTCACATCAGTTATCTGAACGTTTTCTCTCCTGTTTAACCTATAGTGCTCTCAAACCAAACCTCCCCCTCTGCTTTTAGGAGGAAAAATAGACCCGTCGAAAAACCCAAAGGATATCCCACTGAGGTCACCACACTAGTTACCCATCAGTTGAGGCACATTATAGGTATTAGTCCAATATAAATTTCATATATCAAAAAGTCGATAAGAGTTTAAAGTCCACAAACAGATCAAGGAATTTCAATGATTCTCATTTTTTATTTTTATTTCTTGTATTGTCCAAGTATCATTACAACACATAACAGCCATTACTCGTTTTTTGTTATGACTTCACATCAGTTATCTGAACGTTTTCTCTCCTGTTTAACCTATAGTGCTCTCAAACCAAACCTCCCCCTCTGCTTTTAGGAGGAAAAATAGACCCGTCGAAAAACCCAAAGGATATCCCACTGTGGTCACCACACTAGTTACCCATCAGTTGAGGCACATTATAGGTATTAGTCCAACATAAATTTCATATATCAAAAAGTCGATAAGAGTTTAAAGTCCACAAACAGATCAAGGAATTTCATTGATTCTCATTTTTTATTTTTCTTTCTTGTATTGTCCAAGTATCATTACAACACATAACAGCCATTACTCGTTTTTTGTTATGACTTCACATCAGTTATCTGAACGTTTTCTCTCCTGTTTAACCTATAGTGCTCTCAAACCAAACCTCCCCCTCTGCTTTTAGGAGGAAAAATTAACCCGTCGAAAACCCAAAGGATATCCCACTGAGGTCACCACACTAGTTACCCATCAGTTGAGGCACATTATAGGTATTAGTCCAACATAAATTTCATATATCAAAAAGTCGATAAGAGTTTAAAGTCCACAAACAGATCAAGGAATTTCAATGATTCTCATTTTTTATTTTTATTTCTTGTATTGTCCAAGTATCATTACAACACATAACAGCCATTACTCGTTTTTTGTTATGACTTCACATCAGTTATCTGAACTTTTTCTCTCCTGTTTAACCTATAGTGCTCTCAAACCAAAGCTCCCCCTCTGCTTTTAGGAGGAAAAATAGACCCGTCGAAAAACCCAAAGGATATCCCACTGAGGTCACCACACTAGTTACCCATCAGTTGAGGCACATTATAGGTATTAGTCCAACATAAATTTCATATATCAAAAAGTCGATAAGAGTTTAAAGTCCACAAACAGATCAAGGAATTTCATTGATTCTCATTTTATATTTTTCTTTCTTGTATTGTCCAAGTATCATTACAACACATAACAGCCATTACTCGTTTTTTGTTATGACTTCACATCAGTTATCTGAACGTTTTCTCTCCTGTGTAACCTATAGTGCTCTCAAACCAAACCTCCCCCTCTGCTTTTAGGAGGAAAAATAGACCCGTCGAAAAACCCAAAGGATATCCCACTGAGGTCACCACACTAGTTACCCATCAGTTGAGGCACATTATAGGTATTAGTCCAACATAAATTTCATATATCAAAAAGTCGATAAGAGTTTAAAGTCCACAAATAGATCAAGGAATTTCATTGATTATCATTTTTTATTTTTCTTTCTTGTATTGTCCAAGTATCATTACAACACATAACAGCCATTACTCGTTTTTTGTTATGACTTCACATCAGTTATCTGAACGTTTTCTCTCCTGTTTAACCTATAGTGCTCTCAAACCAAACCTCCCCCTCTGCTTTTAGGAGGAAAAATAGACCCGTCGAAAAACCCAAAGGATATCCCACTGAGGTCACCACACTAGTTACCCATCAGTTGAGGCACATTATAGGTATTAGTCCAACATAAATTTCATATATCAAAAAGTCGATAAGAGTTTAAAGTCCACAAACAGATCAAGGAATTTCATTGATTCTCATTTTTTATTTTTCTTTCTTGTATTGTCCAAGTATCATTACAACACATAACAGCCATTACTCGTTTTTTGTTATGACTTCACATCAGTTATCTGAACGTTTTCTCTCCTGTTTAACCTATAGTGCTCTCAAAACAAACCTCCCCCTCTGCTTTTAGGAGGAAAAATAGACCCGTCGAAAAACCCAAAGGATATCCCACTGAGGTCACCACACTAGTTACCCATCAGTTGAGTCACATTATAGGTATTAGTCCAACATAAATTTCATATATCAAAAAGTCGATAAGAGTTTAAAGTCCACAAACAGATCAAGGAATTTCATTGATTCTCATTTTTTATTTTTCTTTCTTGTATTGTCCAAGTATCATTACAACACATAACAGCCATTACTCGTTTTTTGTTATGACTTCACATCAGTTATCTGAACGTTTTCACTCCTGTTTAACCTATAGTGCTCTCAAACCAAACCTCCCCCTCTGCTTTTAGGAGGAAAAATAGACCCGTCGAAAAACCCAAAGGATATCCCACTGTGGTCACCACACTAGTTACCCATCAGTTGAGGCACATTATAAGTATTAGTCCAACATAAATTTCATATATCAAAAAGTCGATAAGAGTTTAAAGTCCACAAACAGATCAAGGAATTTCATTGATTCTCATTTTTTATTTTTATTTCTTGTATTGTCCAAGTATCATTACAACACATAACAGCCATTACTCGATTTTTGTTATGACTTCACATCAGTTATCTGAACGTTTTCTCTCCTGTTTAACCTATAGTGCTCTCAAACCAAACCTCCCCCTCTGCTTTTAGGAGGAAAAATAGACCCGTCGAAAAACCCAAAGGATATCCCACTGAGGTCACCACACTAGTTACCCATCAGTTGAGGCACATTATAGGTATTAGTCCAACATAAATTTCATATATCAAAAAGTCGATAAGAGTTTAAAGTCCACAAACAGATCAAGGAATTTCATTGATTCTCATTTTTTCTTTTTCTTTTTTGTATTGTCCAAGTATCATTACAACACATAACAGCCATTACTCGTTTTTTGTTATGACTTCACATCAGTTATCTGAACGTTTTCTCTCCTGTTTAACCTATAGTGCTCTCAAACCAAACCTCCCCCTCTGCTTTTAGGAGGAAAAATTAACCCGTCGAAAACCCAAAGGATATCCCACTGAGGTCACCACACTAGTTACCCATCAGTTGAGGCACATTATAGGTATTAGTCCAACATAAATTTCATATATCAAAAAGTCGATAAGAGTTTAAAGTCCACAAACAGATCAAGGAATTTCATTGATTCTCATTTTTTATTTTTCTTTCTTGTATTGACCAAGTATCATTACAACACATAACAGCCATTACTCGTTTTTTGTTATGACTTCACATCAGTTATCTGAACGTTTTCTCTCCTGTTTAACCTATAGTGCTCCCAAACCAAACCTCCCCCTCTGCTTTTAGGAGGAAAAATAGACCCGTCGAAAAACCCTAAGGATATCCCACTGAGGTCACCACACTAGTTACCCATCAGTTGAGGCACATTATAGGTATTAGTCCAATACAAATTTCATATATCAAAAAGTCGATAAGAGTTTAAAGTCCACAAACAGATCAAGGAATTTCAATGATTCTCATTTTTTATTTTTATTTCTTGTATTGTCCAAGTATCATTACAACACATAACAGCCATTACTCGTTTTTTGTTATGACTTCACATCAGTTATCTGAACGTTTTCTCTCCTGTTTAACCTATAGTGCTCTCAAACCAAACCTCCCCCTCTGCTTTTAGGAGGAAAAATAGACCCGTCGAAAAACCCAAAGGATATCCCACTGTGGTCACCACACTAGTTACCCATCAGTTGAGGCACATTATAGGTATTAGTCCAACATAAATTTCATATATCAAAAAGTCGATAAGAGTTTAAAGTCCACAAACAGATCAAGGAATTTCATTGATTCTCATTTTTTATTTTTATTTCTTGTATTGTCCAAGTATCATTACAACACATAACAGCCATTACTCGTTTTTTGTTATGACTTCACATCAGTTATCTGAACGTTTTCTCTCCTGTTTAACCTATAGTGCTCTCAAACCAAACCTCCCCCTCTGCTTTTAGGAGGAAAAATTAACCAGTCGAAAACCCAAAGGATATCCCACTGAGGTCACCACACTAGTTACCCATCAGTTGAGGCACATTATAGGTATTAGTCCAACATAAATTTCATATATCAAAAAGTCGATAAGAGTTTAAAGTCCACAAACAGATCAAGGAATTTCATTGATTCTCATTTTTTATTTTTCTTTCTTGTATTGTCCAAGTATCATTACAACACATAACAGCCATTACTCGTTTTTTGATATGACTTCACATCAGTTATCTGAACGTTTTCACTCCTGTTTAACTTATAGTGCTCTCAAACCAAACCTCCCCCTCTGCTTTTAGGAGGAAAAATAGACCCGTCGAAAAACCCAAAGGATATCCCACTGTGGTCACCACACTAGTTACCCATCAGTTGAGGCACATTATAGGTATTAGTACAATATAAATTTCATATATCAAAAAGTCGATAAGAGTTTAAAGTCCACAAACAGATCAAGGAATTTCAATGATTCTCATTTTTTATTTTTATTTCTTGTATTGTCCAAGTATCATTACAACACATACCAGCCATTACTCGTTTTTTGTTATGACTTCACATCAGTTATCTGAACTTTTTCTCTCCTGTTTAACCTATAGTGCTCTCAAACCAAAGCTCCCCCTCTGCTTTTAGGAGGAAAAATAGACCCGTCGAAAAACCCAAAGGATATCCCACTGAGGTCACCACACTAGTTACCCATCAGTTGAGGCACATTATAGGTATTAGTCCAACATAAATTTCATATATCAAAAAGTCAATAAGAGTTTAAAGTCCACAAACAGATCAAGGAATTTCATTGATTCTCATTTTATATTTTTCTTTCTTGTATTGTCCAAGTATCATTACAACACATAACAGCCATTACTCGTTTTTTGTTATGACTTCACATCAGTTATCTGAACGTTTTCTCTCCTGTGTAACCTATAGTGCTCTCAAACCAAACCTCCCCCTCTGCTTTTAGGAGGAAAAATAGACCCGTCGAAAAACCCAAAGGATATCCCACTGAGGTCACCACACTAGTTACCCATCAGTTGAGGCACATTATAGGTATTAGTCCAACATAAATTTCATATATCAAAAAGTCGATAAGAGTTTAAAGTCCACAAATAGATCAAGGAATTTCATTGATTCTCATTTTTTCTTTTTCTTTCTTGTATTGTCCAAGTATCATTACAACACATAACAGCCATTACTCGTTTTTTGTTATGACTTCACATCAGTTATCTTAACGTTTTCTCTCCTGTTTAACCTATAGTGCTCTCAAACCAAACCTCCCCCTCTGCTTTTAGGAGGAAAAATAGACCCGTCGAAAAACACAAAGGATATCCCACTGAGGTCACCACACTAGTTACCCATCAGTTGAGGCACATTATAGGTATTAGTCCAACATAAATTTCATATATCAAAAAGTCGATAAGAGTTTAAAGTCCACAAACAGATCAAGGAATTTCATTGATTCTCATTTTTTATTTTTCTTTCTTGTATTGTCCAAGTATCATTACAACAGATAACAGCCATTACTCGTTTTTTGTTATGACTTCACATCAGTTATCTGAACGTTTTCTCTCCTGTTTAACCTATAGTGCTCTCATACCAAACCTCCCCCTCTGCTTTTAGGAGGAAAAATAGACCCGTCGAAAAACCCAAAGGATATCCCACTGTGGTCACCACACTAGTTACCCATCAGTTGAGGCACATTATAGGTATTAGTCCAACATAAATTTCATATATCAAAAAGTCGATAAGAGTTTAAAGTCCACAAACAGATCAAGGAATTTCATTGATTCTCATTTTTTATTTTTCTTTCTTGTATTGTCCAAGTATCATTACAACACATAACAGCCATTACTCGTTTTTTGTTATGACTTCAAATAAGTTATCTGAACGTTTTCTCTCCTGTTTAACCTATAGTGCTCTCAAACCAAACCTCCCCCTCTGCTTTTAGGAGGAAAAATTAACCCATCGAAAACCCAAAGGATATCCCACTGAGGTCACCACACTAGTTACCCATCAGTTGAGGCACATTATAGGTATTAGTCCAACATAAATTTCATATATCAAAAAGTCGATAAGAGTTTAAAGTCCACAAACAGATCAAGGAATTTCATTGATTCTCATTTTTTATTTTTCTTTCTTGTATTGTCCAAGTATCATTACAACACATAACAGCCATTACTCGTTTTTTTATATGACTTCACATCAGTTATCTGAACGTTTTCACTCCTGTTTAACTTATAGTGCTCTCAAACCAAACCTCCCCCTCTGCTTTTAGGAGGAAAAATAGACCCGTCGAAAAACCCAAAGGATATCCCACTGTGGTCACCACACTAGTTACCCATCAGTTGAGGCACATTATAGGTATTAGTACAATATAAATTTCATATATCAAAAAGTCGATAAGAGTTTAAAGTCCACAAACAGATCAAGGAATTTCAATGATTCTCATTTTTTATTTTTATTTCTTGTATTGTCCAAGTATCATTACAACACATACCAGCCATTACTCGTTTTTTGTTATGACTTCACATCAGTTATCTGAACTTTTTCTCTCCTGTTTAACCTATAGTGCTCTCAAACCAAAGCTCCCCCTCTGCTTTTAGGAGGAAAAATAGACCCGTCGAAAAACCCAAAGGATATCCCACTGAGGTCACCACACTAGTTACCCATCAGTTGAGGCACATTATAGGTATTAGTCCAACATAAATTTCATATATCAAAAAGTCGATAAGAGTTTAAAGTCCACAAACAGATCAAGGAATTTCATTGATTCTCATTTCATATTTTTCTTTCTTGTATTGTCCAACTATCATTACAACACATTACAGCCATTACTCGTTTTTTGTTATGACTTCACATCAGTTATCTGAACGTTTTCTCTCCTGTGTAACCTATAGTGCTCTCAAACCAAACCTCCCCCTCTGCTTTTAGGAGGAAAAATAGACCCGTCGAAAAACCCAAAGGATATCCCACTGTGGTCACCACACTAGTTACCCATCAGTTGAGGCACATTATAGGTATTATTCCAACATAAATTTCATATATCAAAAAGTCGATAAGAGTTTAAAGTCCACAAACAGATCAAGGAATTTCATTGATTCTCATTTTTTATTTTTCTTTCTTGTATTGTCCAAGTATCATTACAACACATAACAGCCATTACTCGTTTTTTATTATGACTTCACATCAGTTATCTGAACGTTTTCTCTCCTGTTTAACCTATAGTGCTCTCAAACCAAACCTCCCCCTCTGCTTTTAGGAGGAAAAATTAACCCGTCGAAAACCCAAAGGATATCCCACTGAGGTCACCACACTAGTTACCCATCAGTTGAGGCACATTATAGGTATTAGTCCAACATAAATTTCATATATCAAAAAGTCGATAAGAGTTTAAAGTCCACAAACAGATCAAGGAATTTCATTGATTCTCATTTTTTATTTTTCTTTCTTGTA
The DNA here is from genome assembly GCF_964204655.1 of Triturus cristatus. Taxonomy (NCBI): domain Eukaryota; kingdom Metazoa; phylum Chordata; class Amphibia; order Caudata; family Salamandridae; genus Triturus; species Triturus cristatus. The sequence continues at coordinate 435,804 of NW_028187673.1, forward strand.
TTGACCAAGTATCATTACAACACATAACAGCCATTACTCGTTTATTGTTATGACTTCACATCAGTTATCTGAACGTTTTCTCTCCTGTTTAACCTATAGTGCTCTCAAACCAAACCTCCCCCTCTGCTTTTAGGAGGAAAAATAGACCCGTCGAAAAACCCAAAGGATATCCCACTGAGGTCACCACACTAGTTACCCATCAGTTGAGACACATTATAGGTATTAGTCCAATATAAATTTCATATATCAAAAAGTTGATAAGAGTTTAAAGTCCACAAACAGATCAAGGAATTTCAATGATTCTCATTTTTTATTTTTATTTCTTGTATTGTCCAAGTATCATTACAACACATAACAGCCATTACTCGTTTTTTGTTATGACTTCACATCAGTTAACTGAACGTTTTCTCTCCTGTTTAACCTATAGTGCTCTCAAACCAAAGCTCCCCCTCTGCTTTTAGGAGGAAAAATAGACCTGTTGAAAAACCCAAAGGATATCCCACTGAGGTCACCACACTAGTTACCCATCAGTTGAGGCACATTATAGGTATTAGTCCAACATAAATTTCATATATCAAAAAGTCGATAAGAGTTTAAAGTCCACAAACAGATCAAGGAATTTCATTGATTCTCATTTTTTATTTTTCTTTCTTGTATTGTCCAAGTATCATTACAACACATAACAGCCATTACTCGTTTTTTGTTATGACTTCACATCAGTTATCTGAACGTTTTCTCTCCTGTTTAACCTATAGTGCTCTCAAACCAAACCTCCCCCTCTGCTTTTAGGAGGAAAAATTAACCCGTCAAAAACCCAAAGGATATCCCACTGAGGTCACCACACTAGTTACCCATCAGTTGAGGCACATTATAGGTATTAGTCCAACATAAATTTCATATATCAAAAAGTCGATAAGAGTTTAAAGTCCACAAACAGATCAAGGAATTTCATTGATTCTCATTTTTTATTTTTCTTTCTTGTATTGACCAAGTATCATTACAACACATAACAGCCATTACTCGTTTATTGTTATGACTTCACATCAGTTATCTGAACGTTTTCTCTCCTGTTTAACCTATAGTGCTCTCAAACCAAACCTCCCCCTCTGCTTTTAGGAGGAAAAATAGACCCGTCGAAAAACCCAAAGGATATCCCACTGAGGTCACCACACTAGTTACCCATCAGTTGAGGCACATTATAGGTATTAGTCCAATATAAATTTCATATATCAAAAAGTCGATAACAGTTTAAAGTCCACAAACAGATCAAGGAATTTCAATGATTCTCATTTTTTATTTTTATTTCTTGTATTGTCCAAGTATCATTACAACACATAACAGCCATTACTCGTTTTTTGTTATGACTTCACATCAGTTAACTGAACGTTTTCTCTCCTGTTTAACCTATAGTGCTCTCAAACCAAAGCTCCCCCTCTGCTTTTAGGAGGAAAAATAGACCCGTCGAAAAACCCAAAGGATATCCCACTGAGGTCACCACACTAGTTACCCATCAGTTGAGGCACATTATAGGTATTAGTCCAACATAAATTTCATATATCAAAAAGTCGATAAGAGTTTAAAGTCCACAAACAGATCAAGGAATTTCATTGATTCTCATTTTTTATTTTTCTTTCTTGTATTGTCCAAGTATCATTACAACACATAACAGCCATTACTCGTTTTTTGTTATGACTTCACATCAGTTATCTGAACGTTTTCTCTCCTGTGTAACCTATAGTGCTCTCAAACCAAACCTCCCCCTCTGCTTTTAGGAGGAAAAATAGACCCGTCGAAAAACCCAAAGGATATCCCACTGAGGTCACCACACTAGTTACCCATCAGTTGAGGCACATTATAGGTATTAGTCCAACATAAATTTCATATATCAAAAAGTCGATAAGAGTTTAAAGTCCACAAATAGATCAAGGAATTTCATTGATTCTCATTTTTTCTTTTTCTTTCTTGTATTGTCCAAGTATCATTACAACACATAACAGCCATTACTCGTTTTTTGTTATGACTTCACATCAGTTATCTGAACGTTTTCTCTCCTGTTTAACCTATAGTGCTCTCAAACCAAACCTCCCCCTCTGCTTTTAGGAGAAAAAATAGACCCGTCGAAAAACCCAAAGGATATCCCACTGTGGTCACCACACTAGTTACCCATCAGTTGAGGCACATTATAGGTATTAGTCCCACATAAATTTCATATATCATAAAGTCGATAAGAGTTTAAAGTCCACAAACAGATCAAGGAATTTCAATGATTCTCATTTTTTATTTTTCTTTCTTGTATTGTCCAAGTATCATTACAACACATAACAGCCATTACTCGTTTTTTGTTATGACTTCACATCAGTTATCTGAACGTTTTCTCTCCTGTTTAACCTATAGTGCTCTCAAACCAAACCTCCCCCTCTGCTTTTAGGAGGAAAAATAGACCCGTCGAAAAACCCAAAGGATATCCCACTGAGGTCACCACACTAGTTACCCATCAGTTGAGGCACATTATAGGTATTAGTCCAACATAAATTTCATATATCAAAAAGTCGATAAGAGTTTAAAGTCCACAAACAGATCAAGGAATTTCATTGATTCTCATTTTTTTTTTTCTTTCTTGTATTGTCCAAGTATCATTACAACACATAACAGCCATTACTCGTTTTTTGTTATGACTTCACATCAGTTATCTGAACGTTTTCTCTCCTGTTTAACCTATAGTGCTCTCAAACCAAACCTCCCCCTCTGCTTTTAGGAGGAAAAATAGACCCGTCGAAAAACCCAAAGGATATCCCACTGAGGTCACCACACTAGTTACCCATCAGTTGAGGCACATTATAGGTATTAGTCCAACATAAATTTCAGATATCAAAAAGTCGATAAGAGTTTAAAGTCCACAAACAGATCAAGGAATTTCATTGATTCTCATTTTTTATTTTTCTTTCTTGTATTGTCCAAGTATCATTACAACACATAACAGCCATTACTCGTTTTTTGTTATGACTTCACATCAGTTATCTGAACGTTTTCTCTCCTGTTCAACCTATAGTGCTCTCAAACCAAACCTCCCCCTCTGCTTTTAGGAGGAAAAATAGACCCGTCGAAAAACCCAAAGGATATCCCACTGAGGTCACCACACTTGTTACCCATCAGTTGAGGCACATTATAGGTATTAGTCCAACATAAATTTCATATATCAAAAAGTCGATAAGAGTTTAAAGTCCACAAACAGATCAAGGAATTTCATTGATTCTCATTTTTTCTTTTTCTTTCTTGTATTGTCCAAGTATCATTACAACACATAACAGCCATTACTCGTTTTTTGTTATGACTTCACATCAGTTATCTGAACGTTTTCTCTCCTGTTTAACCTATAGTGCTCTCAAAACAAACCTCCCCCTCTGCTTTTAGGAGGAAAAATAGACCCGTCGAAAAACTCAAAGGATATCCCACTGAGGTCACCACACTAGTTACCCATCAGTTGAGGCACATTATAGGTATTAGTCCAACATAAATTTCATATATCAAAAAGTCGATAAGAGTTTAAAGTCCACAAACAGATTAAGGAATTTCATTGATTCTCATTTTTTATTTTTCTTTCTTGTATTGTCCAAGTATCATTGCAACACATAACAGCCATTACTCGTTTTTTGTTATGACTTCACATCAGTTATCTGAACGTTTTCTCTCCTGTTTAACCTATAGTGCTCTCAAACCAAACCTCCCCCTCTGCTTTTAGGAGGAAAAATTAACCCGTCGAAAACCCAAAGGATATCCCACTGAGGTCACCACACTAGTTACCCATCAGTTGAGGCACATTATAGGTATTAGTCCAACATAAATTTCATATATCAAAAAGTCGATAAGAGTTTAAAGTCCACAAACAGATCAAGGAATTTCATTGATTCTCATTTTTTATTTTTCTTTCTTGTATTGACCAAGTATCATTACAACACATAACAGCCGTTACTTGTTTATTGTTATGACTTCACATCAGTTATCTGAACGTTTTCTTTCCTGTTTAACCTATAGTGCTCTCAAACCAAACCTCCCCCTCTGCTTTTAGGAGGAAAAATAGACCCGTCGAAAAACCCAAAGGATATCCCACTGAGGACACCACACTAGTTACCCATCAGTTGAGGCACATTATAGGTATTAGTCCAATATAAATTTCATATATCAAAAAGTCGATAAGAGTTTAAAGTCCACAAACAGATCAAGGAATTTCAATGATTCTCATTTTTTATTTTTATTTCTTGTATTGTCCAAGTATCATTACAACACATAACAGCCATTACTCGTTTTTTGTTATGACTTCACATCAGTTAACTGAACGTTTTCTCTCCTGTTTAACCTATAGTGCTCTCAAACCAAAGCTCCCCCTCTGCTTTTAGGAGGAAAAATAGACCCGTCGAAAAACCCAAAGGATATCCCACTGAGGTCACCACACTAGTTACCCATCAGTTTAGGCACATTATAGGTATTAGTCCAACATAAATTTCATATATCAAAAAGTCGATAAGAGTTTAAAGTCCACAAACAGATCAAGGAATTTCAATGATTCTCATTTTTTATTTTTATTTCTTGTATTGTCCAAGTATCATTACAACACATACCAGCCATTACTCGTTTTTTGTTATGACTTCACATCAGTTATCTGAACTTTTTCTCTCCTGTTTAACCTATAGTGCTCTCAAACCAAAGCTCCCCCTCTGCTTTTAGGAGGAAAAATAGACCCGTCGAAAAACCCAAAGGATATCCCACTGAGGTCACCACACTAGTTACCCATCAGTTGAGGCACATTATAGGTATTAGTCCAACATAAATTTCATATATCAAAAAGTCGATAAGAGTTTAAAGTCCACAAATAGATCAAGGAATTTCATTGATTCTCATTTTTTCTTTTTCTTTCTTGTATTGTCCAAGTATCATTACAACACATAACAGCCATTACTCGTTTTTTGTTATGACTTCACATCAGTTATCTGAACGTTTTCTCTCCTGTTTAACCTATAGTGCTCTCAAACCAAACCTCCCCCTCTGCTTTTAGGAGGAAAAATAGACCCGTCGAAAAACCCAAAGGATATCCAACTGAGGTCACCACACTAGTTACCCATCAGTTGAGGCACATTATAGGTATTAGTCCAACATAAATTTCATATATCAAAAAGTCGATAAGAGTTTAAAGTCCACAAACAGATCAAGGAATTTCATTGATTCTCATTTTTTATTTTTCTTTCTTGTATTGTCCAAGTATCATTACAACACATAACAGCCATTACTCGTTTTTTGTTATGACTTCACATCAGTTATCTGAACCTTTTCACTCCTGTTTAACCTATAGTGCTCTCAAACCAAACCTCCCCCTCTGCTTTTAGGAGGAAAAATAGACCCGTCGAAAAACCCAAAGGATATCCCACTGAGGTCACCACACTAGTTACCCATCAGTTGAGGCACATTATAGGTATTAGTCCAACATAAATTTCATATATCAAAAAGTCGATAAGAGTTTAAAGTCCACAAATAGATCAAGGAATTTCATTGATTCTCATTTTTTCTTTTTCTTTCTTGTATTGTCCAAGTATCATTACAACACATAACAGCCATTACTCGTTTTTTGTTATGACTTCACATCAGTTATCTGAACGTTTTCTCTCCTGTTTAACCTATAGTGCTCTCAAACCAAACCTCCCCCTCTGCTTTTAGGAGGAAAAATAGACCCGTCGAAAAACCCAAAGGATATCCAACTGAGGTCACCACACTAGTTACCCATCAGTTGAGGCACATTATAGGTATTAGTCCAACATAAATTTCATATATCAAAAAGTCGATAAGAGTTTAAAGTCCACAAACAGATCAAGGAATTTCATTGATTCTCATTTTTTATTTTTCTTTCTTGTATTGTCCAAGTATCATTACAACACATAACAGCCATTACTCGTTTTTTGTTATGACTTCACATCAGTTATCTGAACCTTTTCACTCCTGTTTAACCTATAGTGCTCTCAAACCAAACCTCCCCCTCTGCTTTTAGGAGGAAAAATAGACCCGTCGAAAAACCCAAAGGATATCCCACTGTGGTCACCACACTAGTTACCCATCAGTTGAGGCACATTATAGGTATTAGTCCAACATAAATTTCATATATCAAAAAGTCGATAAGAGTTTAAAGTCCACAAACAGATCAAGGAATTTCATTGATTCTCATTTTTTATTTTTCTTTCTTGTATTGTCCAAGTATCATTACAACACATAACAGCCATTACTCGTTTTTTATTATGACTTCACATCAGTTATCTGAACGTTTTCTCTCCTGTTTAACCTATAGTGCTCTCAAACCAAACCTCCCCCTCTGCTTTTAGGAGGAAAAATTAACCCGTCGAAAACCCAAAGGATATCCCACTGAGGTCACCACACTAGTTACCCATCAGTTGAGGCACATTATAGGTATTAGTCCAACATAAATTTCATATATCAAAAAGTCGATAAGAGTTTAAAGTCCACAAACAGATCAAGGAATTTCATTGATTCTCATTTTTTATTTTTCTTTCTTGTATTGACCAAGTATCATTACAACACATAACAGCCATTACTCGTTTATTGTTATGACTTCACATCAGTTATCTGAACGTTTTCTCTCCTGTTTAACCTATAGTGCTCTCAAACCAAACCTCCCCCTCTGCTTTTAGGAGGAAAAATAGACCCGTCGAAAAACCCAAAGGATATCCCACTGAGGTCACCACACTAGTTACCCATCAGTTGAGGCACATTATAGGTATTAGTCCAATATAAATTTCATATATCAAAAAGTTGATAAGAGTTTAAAGTCCACAAACAGATCAAGGAATTTCAATGATTCTCATTTTTTATTTTTATTTCTTGTATTGTCCAAGTATCATTACAACACATAACAGCCATTACTCGTTTTTTGTTATGACTTCACATCAGTTAACTGAACGTTTTCTCTCCTGTTTAACCTATAGTGCTCTCAAACCAAAGCTCCCCCTCTGCTTTTAGGAGGAAAAATAGACCCGTTGAAAAACCCAAAGGATATCCCACTGAGGTCACCACACTAGTTACCCATCAGTTGAGGCACATTATAGGTATTAGTCCAACATAAATTTCATATATCAAAAAGTCGATAAGAGTTTAAAGTCCACAAACAGATCAAGGAATTTCATTGATTCTCATTTTTTATTTTTCTTTCTTGTATTGTCCAAGTATCATTACAACACATAACAGCCATTACTCGTTTTTTGTTATGACTTCACATCAGTTATCTGAACGTTTTCTCTCCTGTTTAACCTATAGTGCTCTCAAACCAAACCTCCCCCTCTGCTTTTAGGAGGAAAAATTAACCCGTCAAAAACCCAAAGGATATCCCACTGAGGTCACCACACTAGTTACCCATCAGTTGAGGCACATTATAGGTATTAGTCCAACATAAATTTCATATATCAAAAAGTCGATAAGAGTTTAAAGTCCACAAACAGATCAAGGAATTTCATTGATTCTCATTTTTTATTTTTCTTTCTTGTATTGACCAAGTATCATTACAACACATAACAGCCATTACTCGTTTATTGTTATGACTTCACATCAGTTATCTGAACGTTTTCTCTCCTGTTTAACCTATAGTGCTCTCAAACCAAACCTCCCCCTCTGCTTTTAGGAGGAAAAATAGACCCGTCGAAAAACCCAAAGGATATCCCACTGAGGTCACCACACTAGTTACCCATCAGTTGAGGCACATTATAGGTATTAGTCCAATATAAATTTCATATATCAAAAAGTCGATAACAGTTTAAAGTCCACAAACAGATCAAGGAATTTCAATGATTCTCATTTTTTATTTTTATTTCTTGTATTGTCCAAGTATCATTACAACACATAACAGCCATTACTCGTTTTTTGTTATGACTTCACATCAGTTAACTGAACGTTTTCTCTCCTGTTTAACCTATAGTGCTCTCAAACCAAAGCTCCCCCTCTGCTTTTAGGAGGAAAAATAGACCCGTCGAAAAACCCAAAGGATATCCCACTGAGGTCACCACACTAGTTACCCATCAGTTGAGGCACATTATAGGTATTAGTCCAACATAAATTTCATATATCAAAAAGTCGATAAGAGTTTAAAGTCCACAAACAGATCAAGGAATTTCATTGATTCTCATTTTTTATTTTTCTTTCTTGTATTGTCCAAGTATCATTACAACACATAACAGCCATTACTCGTTTTTTGTTATGACTTCACATCAGTTATCTGAACGTTTTCTCTCCTGTGTAACCTATAGTGCTCTCAAACCAAACCTCCCCCTCTGCTTTTAGGAGGAAAAATAGACCCGTCGAAAAACCCAAAGGATATCCCACTGAGGTCACCACACTAGTTACCCATCAGTTGAGGCACATTATAGGTATTAGTCCAACATAAATTTCATATATCAAAAAGTCGATAAGAGTTTAAAGTCCACAAATAGATCAAGGAATTTCATTGATTCTCATTTTTTCTTTTTCTTTCTTGTATTGTCCAAGTATCATTACAACACATAACAGCCATTACTCGTTTTTTGTTATGACTTCACATCAGTTATCTGAACGTTTTCTCTCCTGTTTAACCTATAGTGCTCTCAAACCAAACCTCCCCCTCTGCTTTTAGGAGAAAAAATAGACCTGTCGAAAAACCCAAAGGATATCCCACTGTGGTCACCACACTAGTTACCCATCAGTTGAGGCACATTATAGGTATTAGTCCCACATAAATTTCATATATCAAAAAGTCGATAAGAGTTTAAAGTCCACAAACAGATCAAGGAATTTCAATGATTCTCATTTTTAATTTTCTTTCTTGTATTGTCCAAGTATCATTACAACACATAACAGCCATTACTCGTTTTTTGTTATGACTTCACATCAGTTATCTGAACGTTTTCTCTCCTGTGTAACCTATAGTGCTCTCAAACCAAACCTCCCCCTCTGCTTTTAGGAGGAAAAATAGACCCGTCGAAAAACCCAAAGGATATCCCACTGAGGTCACCACACTAGTTACCCATCAGTTGAGGCACATTATAGGTATTAGTCCAACATAAATTTCATATATCAAAAAGTCGATAAGAGTTTAAAGTCCACAAACAGATCAAGGAATTTCATTGATTCTCATTTTTTTTTTTTCTTTCTTGTATTGTCCAAGTATCATTACAACACATAACAGCCATTACTCGTTTTTTGTTATGACTTCACATCAGTTATCTGAACGTTTTCTCTCCTGTTTAACCTATAGTGCTCTCAAACCAAACCTCCCCCTCTGCTTTTAGGAGGAAAAATAGACCCGTCGAAAAACCCAAAGGATATCCCACTGAGGTCACCACACTAGTTACCCATCAGTTGAGGCACATTATAGGTATTAGTCCAACATAAATTTCAGATATCAAAAAGTCGATAAGAGTTTAAAGTCCACAAACAGATCAAGGAATTTCATTGTTTCTCATTTTTTATTTTTCTTTCTTGTATTGTCCAAGTATCATTACAACACATAACAGCCATTACTCGTTTTTTGTTATGACTTCACATCAGTTATCTGAACGTTTTCTCTCCTGTTTAACCTATAGTGCTCTCAAACCAAACCTCCCCCTCTGCTTTTAGGAGGAAAAATAGACCCGTCGAAAAACCCAAAGGATATCCCACTGAGGTCACCACACTTGTTACCCATCAGTTGAGGCACATTATAGGTATTAGTCCAACATAAATTTCATATATCAAAAAGTCGATAAGAGTTTAAAGTCCACAAACAGATCAAGGAATTTCATTGATTCTCATTTTTTCTTTTTCTTTCTTGTATTGTCCAAGTATCATTACAACACATAACAGCCATTACTCGTTTTTTGTTATGACTTCACATCAGTTATCTGAACGTTTTCTCTCCTGTTTAACCTATAGTGCTCTCAAACCAAACCTCCCCCTCTGCTTTTAGGAGGAAAAATTAACCCGTCGAAAACCCAAAGGATATCCCACTGAGGTCACCACACTAGTTACCCACAAGTTGAGGCACATTATAGGTATTAGTCCAACATAAATTTCATATATCAAAAAGTCGATAAGAGTTTAAAGTCCACAAACAGATCAAGGAATTTCATTGATTCTCATTTTTTATTTTTCTTTCTTGTATTGACCAAGTATCATTACAACACATAACAGCCATTACTCGTTTATTGTTATGACTTCACATCAGTTATCTGAACGTTTTCTCTCCTGTTTAACCTATAGTGCTCTCAAACCAAACCTCCCCCTCTGCTTTTAGGAGGAAAAATAGACCCGTCGAAAAACCCAAAGGATATCCCACTGAGGTCACCACACTAGTTACCCATCAGTTGAGGCACATTATAGGTATTAGTCCAATATAAATTTCATATATCAAAAAGTCGATAAGAGTTTAAAGTCCACAAACAGATCAAGGAATTTCAATGATTCTCCTTTTTTATTTTTATTTCTTGTATTGTCCAAGTATCATTACAACACATAACAGCCATTACTCGTTTTTTGTTATGACTTCACATCAGTTATCTGAACGTTTTCTCTCCTGTTTAACCTATAGTGCTCTCAAAACAAACCTCCCCCTCTGCTTTTAGGAGGAAAAATAGACCCGTCGAAAAACTCAAAGGATATCCCACTGAGGTCACCACACTAGTTACCCATCAGTTGAGGCACATTATAGGTATTAGTCCAACATAAATTTCATATATCAAAAAGTCGATAAGAGTTTAAAGTCCACAAACAGATCAAGGAATTTCATTGATTCTCATTTTTTATTTTTCTTTCTTGTATTGTCCAAGTATCATTACAACACATAACAGCCATTACTCGTTTTTTGTTATGACTTCACATCAGTTATCTGAACGTTTTCTCTCCTGTTTAACCTATAGTGCTCTCAAACCAAACCTCCCCCTCTGCTTTTAGGAGGAAAAATAGACCCGTTGAAAAACCCAAAGGATATCCCACTGAGGTCACCACACTAGTTACCCATCAGTTGAGGCACATTATAGGTATTAGTCCAACATAAATTTCATATATCAAAAAGTCGATAAGAGTTTAAAGTCCACAAACAGATCAAGGAATTTCAATGATTCTCATTTTTTATTTTTCTTTCTTGTATTGTCCAAGTATCATTACAACACATAACAGCCATTACTCGTTTTTTGTTATGACTTCACATCAGTTATCTGAACGTTTTCTCTCCTGTTTAACCTATAGTGCTCTCAAACCAAACCTCCCCCTCTGCTTTTAGGAGGAAAAATAGACCCGTCGAAAAACCCAAAGGATATCCCACTGAGGTCACCACACTAGTTACCCATCAGTTGAGGCACATTATAGGTATTAGTCCAACATAAATTTCAGATATCAAAAAGTCGATAAGAGTTTAAAGTCCACAAACAGATCAAGGAATTTCATTGTTTCTCATTTTTTATTTTTCTTTCTTGTATTGTCCAAGTATCATTACAACACATAACAGCCATTACTCGTTTTTTGTTATGACTTCACATCAGTTATCTGAACGTTTTCTCTCCTGTTTAACCTATAGTGCTCTCAAACCAAACCTCCCCCTCTGCTTTTAGGAGGAAAAATAGACCCGTCGAAAAACCCAAAGGATATCCCACTGAGGTCACCACACTTGTTACCCATCAGTTGAGGCACATTATAGGTATTAGTCCAACATAAATTTCATATATCAAAAAGTCGATAAGAGTTTAAAGTCCACAAACAGATCAAGGAATTTCATTGATTCTCATTTTTTCTTTTTCTTTCTTGTATTGTCCAAGTATCATTACAACACATAACAGCCATTACTCGTTTTTTGTTATGACTTCACATCAGTTATCTGAACGTTTTCTCTCCTGTTTAACCTATAGTGCTCTCAAACCAAACCTCCCCCTCTGCTTTTAGGAGGAAAAATTAACCCGTCGAAAACCCAAAGGATATCCCACTGAGGTCACCACACTAGTTACCCACAAGTTGAGGCACATTATAGGTATTAGTCCAACATAAATTTCATATATCAAAAAGTCGATAAGAGTTTAAAGTCCACAAACAGATCAAGGAATTTCATTGATTCTCATTTTTTATTTTTCTTTCTTGTATTGACCAAGTATCATTACAACACATAACAGCCATTACTCGTTTATTGTTATGACTTCACATCAGTTATCTGAACGTTTTCTCTCCTGTTTAACCTATAGTGCTCTCAAACCAAACCTCCCCCTCTGCTTTTAGGAGGAAAAATAGACCCGTCGAAAAACCCAAAGGATATCCCACTGGGGTCACCACACTAGTTACCCATCAGTTGAGGCACATTATAGGTATTAGTCCAATATAAATTTCATATATCAAAAAGTCGATAAGAGTTTAAAGTCCACAAACAGATCAAGGAATTTCAATGATTCTCATTTTTTATTTTTATTTCTTGTATTGTCCAAGTATCATTACAACACATAACAGCCATTACTCGTTTTTTGTTATGACTTCACATCAGTTATCTGAACGTTTTCTCTCCTGTTTAACCTATAGTGCTCTCAAAACAAACCTCCCCCTCTGCTTTTAGGAGGAAAAATAGACCCGTCGAAAAACTCAAAGGATATCCCACTGAGGTCACCACACTAGTTACCCATCAGTTGAGGCACATTATAGGTATTAGTCCAACATAAATTTCATATATCAAAAAGTCGATAAGAGTTTAAAGTCCACAAACAGATCAAGGAATTTCATTGATTCTCATTTTTTATTTTTCTTTCTTGTATTGTCCAAGTATCATTACAACACATAACAGCCATTACTCGTTTTTTGTTATGACTTCACATCAGTTATCTGAACGTTTTCTCTCCTGTTTAACCTATAGTGCTCTCAAACCAAACCTCCCCCTCTGCTTTTAAGAGGAAAAATTAACCCGTCGAAAACCCAAAGGATATCCCACTGAGGTCACCACACTAGTTACCCATCAGTTGAGGCACATTATAGGTATTAGTCCAACATAAATTTCATATATCAAAAAGTCGATAAGAGTTTAAAGTCCACAAACAGATCAAGGAATTTCATTGATTCTCATTTTTTATTTTTATTTCTTGTATTGACCAAGTATCATTACAACACATAACAGCCGTTACTTGTTTATTGTTATGACTTCACATCAGTTATCTGAACGTTTTCTTTCCTGTTTAACCTATAGTGCTCTCAAACCAAACCTCCCCCTCTGCTTTTAGGAGGAAAAATAGACCCGTCGAAAAACCCAAAGGATATCCCACTGAGGACACCACACTAGTTACCCATCAGTTGAGGCACATTATAGGTATTAGTCCAATATAAATTTCATATATCAAAAAGTCGATAAGAGTTTAAAGTCCACAAACAGATCAAGGAATTTCAATGATTCTCATTTTTTATTTTTATTTCTTGTATTGTCCAAGTATCATTACAACACATAACAGCCATTACTCGTTTTTTGTTATGACTTCACATCAGTTAACTGAACGTTTTCTCTCCTGTTTAACCTATAGTGCTCTCAAACCAAAGCTCCCCCTCTGCTTTTAGGAGGAAAAATAGACCCGTCGAAAAACCCAAAGGATATCCCACTGAGGTCACCACACTAGTTACCCATCAGTTTAGGCACATTATAGGTATTAGTCCAACATAAATTTCATATATCAAAAAGTCGATAAGAGTTTAAAGTCCACAAACAGATCAAGGAATTTCAATGATTCTCATTTTTTCTTTTTCTTTCTTGTATTGTCCAAGTATCATTACAACACATAACAGCCATTACTCGTTTTTTGTTATGACTTCACATCAGTTATCTGAACGTTTTCTCTCCTGTTTAACCTATAGTGCTCTCAAAACAAACCTCCCCCTCTGCTTTTAGGAGGAAAAATAGACCCGTCGAAAAACTCAAAGGATATCCCACTGAGGTCACCACACTAGTTACCCATCAGTTGAGGCACATTATAGGTATTAGTCCAACATAAATTTCATATATCAAAAAGTCGATAAGAGTTTAAAGTCCACAAACAGATCAAGGAATTTCATTGATTCTCATTTTTTATTTTTATTTCTTGTATTGTCCAAGTATCATTACAACACATAACAGCCATTACTCGTTTTTTGTTATGACTTCACATCAGTTATCTGAACGTTTTCTCTCCTGTTTAACCTATAGTGCTCTCAAACCAAACCTCCCCCTCTGCTTTTAAGAGGAAAAATTAACCCGTCGAAAACCCAAAGGATATCCCACTGAGGTCACCACACTAGTTACCCATCAGTTGAGGCACATTATAGGTATTAGTCCAACATAAATTTCATATATCAAAAAGTCGATAAGAGTTTAAAGTCCACAAACAGATCAAGGAATTTCATTGATTCTCATTTTTTATTTTTATTTCTTGTATTGACCAAGTATCATTACAACACATAACAGCCGTTACTTGTTTATTGTTATGACTTCACATCAGTTATCTGAACGTTTTCTTTCCTGTTTAACCTATAGTGCTCTCAAACCAAACCTCCCCCTCTGCTTTTAGGAGGAAAAATAGACCCGTCGAAAAACCCAAAGGATATCCCACTGAGGACACCACACTAGTTACCCATCAGTTGAGGCACATTATAGGTATTAGTCCAATATAAATTTCATATATCAAAAAGTCGATAAGAGTTTAAAGTCCACAAACAGATCAAGGAATTTCAATGATTCTCATTTTTTATTTTTATTTCTTGTATTGTCCAAGTATCATTACAACACATAACAGCCATTACTCGTTTTTTGTTATGACTTCACATCAGTTAACTGAACGTTTTCTCTCCTGTTTAACCTATAGTGCTCTCAAACCAAAGCTCCCCCTCTGCTTTTAGGAGGAAAAATAGACCCGTCGAAAAACCCAAAGGATATCCCACTGAGGTCACCACACTAGTTACCCATCAGTTTAGGCACATTATAGGTATTAGTCCAACATAAATTTCATATATCAAAAAGTCGATAAGAGTTTAAAGTCCACAAACAGATCAAGGAATTTCAATGATTCTCATTTTTTCTTTTTCTTTCTTGTATTGTCCAAGTATCATTACAACACATAACAGCCATTACTCGTTTTTTGTTATGACTTCACATCAGTTATCTGAACGTTTTCTCTCCTGTTTAACCTATAGTGCTCTCAAACCAAACCTCCCCCTCTGCTTTTAGGAGGAAAAATAGACCCGTCGAAAAACCCAAAGGATATCCCACTGAGGTCACCACACTAGTTACCCATCAGTTGAGGCACATTATAGGTATTAGTCCAACATAAATTTCATATATCAAAAAGTCGATAAGAGTTTAAAGTCCACAAACAGATCAAGGAATTTCATTGATTCTCATTTTTTATTTTTCTTTCTTGTATTGTCCAAGTATCATTACAACACATAACAGCCATTACTCGTTTTTTGTTATGACTTCACATCAGTTATCTGAACGTTTTCTCTCCTGTTTAACCTATAGTGCTCTCAAACCAAACCTCCCCCTCTGCTTTTAAGAGGAAAAATTAACCCGTCGAAAACCCAAAGGATATCCCACTGAGGTCACCACACTAGTTACCCATCAGTTGAGGCACATTATAGGTATTAGTCCAACATAAATTTCATATATCAAAAAGTCGATAAGAGTTTAAAGTCCACAAACAGATCAAGGAATTTCATTGATTCTCATTTTTTATTTTTATTTCTTGTATTGACCAAGTATCATTACAACACATAACAGCCGTTACTTGTTTATTGTTATGACTTCACATCAGTTATCTGAACGTTTTCTTTCCTGTTTAACCTATAGTGCTCTCAAACCAAACCTCCCCCTCTGCTTTTAGGAGGAAAAATAGACCCGTCGAAAAACCCAAAGGATATCCCACTGAGGACACCACACTAGTTACCCATCAGTTGAGGCACATTATAGGTATTAGTCCAATATAAATTTCATATATCAAAAAGTCGATAAGAGTTTAAAGTCCACAAACAGATCAAGGAATTTCAATGATTCTCATTTTTTATTTTTATTTCTTGTATTGTCCAAGTATCATTACAACACATAACAGCCATTACTCGTTTTTTGTTATGACTTCACATCAGTTAACTGAACGTTTTCTCTCCTGTTTAACCTATAGTGCTCTCAAACCAAAGCTCCCCCTCTGCTTTTAGGAGGAAAAATAGACCCGTCGAAAAACCCAAAGGATATCCCACTGAGGTCACCACACTAGTTACCCATCAGTTTAGGCACATTATAGGTATTAGTCCAACATAAATTTCATATATCAAAAAGTCGATAAGAGTTTAAAGTCCACAAACAGATCAAGGAATTTCAATGATTCTCATTTTTTCTTTTTCTTTCTTGTATTGTCCAAGTATCATTACAACACATAACAGCCATTACTCGTTTTTTGTTATGACTTCACATCAGTTATCTGAACGTTTTCTCTCCTGTTTAACCTATAGTGCTCTCAAACCAAACCTCCCCCTCTGCTTTTAGGAGGAAAAATAGACCCGTCGAAAAACCCAAAGGATATCCCACTGAGGTCACCACACTAGTTACCCATCAGTTGAGGCACATTATAGGTATTAGTCCAACATAAATTTCATATATCAAAAAGTCGATAAGAGTTTAAAGTCCACAAACAGATCAAGGAATTTCATTGATTCTCATTTTTTATTTTTCTTTCTTGTATTGTCCAAGTATCATTACAACACATAACAGCCATTACTCGTTTTTTGTTATGACTGGCCATCAGTTATCTGAACGTTTTCTCTCCTGTTTAACCTTTAGTGCTCTCAAAACAAACCTCCCCCTCTGCTTTTAGGAGATAAAATAGACCCGTCGAAAAACCCAAAGGATATCCCACTGAGGTCACCACACTAGTTACCCATCAGTTGAGGCACATTATAGGTATTAGTCCAACATAAATTTCATATATCAAAAAGTCGATAAGAGTTTAAAGTCCACAAACAGATCAAGGAATTTCATTGATTCTCATTTTTTATTTTTCTTTCTTGTATTGTCCAAGTATCATTACAACACATAACAGCCATTACTCGTTTTATGTTATGACTTCACATCAGTTATCTGAACGTTTTCTCTCCTGTTTAACCTATAGTGCTCTCAAACCAAACCTCCCCCTCTGCTTTTAGGAGGAAAAATAGACCCGTCGAAAAACCCAAAGGATATCCCACTGAGGTCACCACACTAGTTACCCATCAGTTGAGGCACATTATAGGTATTAGACCAACATAAATTTCATATATCAAAAAGTCGATAGGAGTTTAAAGTCCACAAACAGATTAAGGAATTTCATTGATTCTCATTTTTTATTTTTCTTTCTTGTATTGTCCAAGTATCATTACAACACATAACAGCCATTACTCGTTTTTTGTTATGACTTCACATCAGTTATCTGAACGTTTTCTCTCCTGTTTAACCTATAGTGCTCTCAAAACAAACCTCCCCCTCTGCTTTTAGGAGGAAAAATAGACCCGTCGAAAAACCCAAAGGATATCCCACTGAGGTCACCACACTAGTTACCCATCAGTTGAGGCACATTATAGGTATTAGTCCAACATAAATTTCATATATCAAAAAGTCGATAGGAGTTTAAAGTCCACAAACAGATCAAGGAATTTCATTGATTCTCATTTTTTCTTTTTCTTTCTTGTATTGTCCAAGTATCATTACAACACATAACAGCCATTACTCGTTTTTTGTTATGACTGCACATCAGTTATCTGAACGTTTTCTCTCCTGTTTAACCTATAGTGCTCTCAAAACAAACCTCCCCCTCTGCTTTTAGGAGGAAAAATAGACCCGTCGAAAAACCCAAAGGATATCCCACTGAGGTCACCACACTAGTAACCCATCAGTTGAGGCACATTATAGGTATTAGACCAACATAAATTTCATATATCAAAAAGTCGATAAGAGTTTAAAGGCCACAAACAGATCAAGGAATTTCAATGATTCTCATTTTTTATTTTTCTTTCTTGTATTGTCCAAGTATCATTACAACACATAACAGCCATTACTCGTTTTTTGTTATGACTTTACATCAGTTATCTGAACATTTTCTCTCCTGTTTAACCTATAGTGCTCTCAAACCAAACCCCCCCCTCTGCTTTTAGGAGGAAAAATAGACCCGTCGAAAAACCCAAATGATATCCCACTGAGGTCACCACACTAGTTACCCATCAGTTGAGGCACATTATAGGTATTAGTCCAACATAAATTTCATATATCAAAAAGTCGATAAGAGTTTAAAGTCCACAAACAGATCAAGGAATTTCAATGATTCTCATTTTTTATTTTTCTTTCTTGTATTGTCCAAGTATCATTACAACACATAACAGCCATTACTCGTTTTTTGTTATGACTGCACATCAGTTATCTGAACGTTTTCTCTCCTGTTTAACCTATAGTGCTCTCAAAACAAACCTCCCCCTCTGCTTTTAGGAGGTAAAATAGACCTGTCGAAAAACCCAAAGGATATCCCACTGAGGTCACCACACTAGTTACCCATCAGTTGAGGCACATTATAGGTATTAGTCCAACATAAATTTCATATATCAAAAAGTCGATAAGAGTTTAAAGTCCACAAACAGATCAAGGAATTTCATTGATTCTCATTTTTTCTTTTTCTTTCTTGTATTGTCCAAGTATCATTACAACACATAACAGCCATTACTCGTTTTATCGTTATGACTTCACATCAGTTAACTGAACGTTTTCTCTCCTGTTTAACCTATAGTGCTCTCAAACCAAAGCTCCCCCTCTGCTTTTAGGAGGAAAAATAGACCCGTCGAAAAACCCAAAGGATATCCCACTGAGGTCACCACACTAGTTACCCATCAGTTGAGGCACATTATAGGTATTAGTCCAACATAAATTTCATATATCAAAAAGTCGATAAGAGTTTAAAGTCCACAAACAGATCAAGGAATTTAATTGATTCTCATTTTTTATTTTTCTTTCTTGTATTGTCCAAGTATCATTACAACACATAACAGCCATTACTCGTTTTTTGTTATGACTTCACATCAGTTATCTGAACGTTTTCTCTCCTGTGTAACCTATAGTGCTCTCAAACCAAACCTCCCCCTCTGCTTTTAGGAGGAAAAATAGACCCGTCGAAAAACCCAAAGGATATCCCACTGAGGTCACCACACTAGTTACCCATCAGTTGAGGCACATTATAGGTATTAGTCCAACATAAATTTCATATATCAAAAAGTCGATAAGAGTTTAAAGTCCACAAATAGATCAAGGAATTTCATTGATTCTCATTTTTTCTTTTTCTTTCTTGTATTGTCCAAGTATCATTACAACACATAACAGCCATTACTCGTTTTTTGTTATGACTTCACATCAGTTATCTGAACGTTTTCTCTCCTGTTTAACCTATAGTGCTCTCAAACCAAACCTCCCCCTCTGCTTTTAGGAGAAAAAATAGACCCGTCGAAAAACCCAAAGGATATCCCACTGTGGTCACCACACTAGTTACCCATCAGTTGAGGCACATTATAGGTATTAGTCCCACATAAATTTCATATATCAAAAAGTCGATAAGAGTTTAAAGTCCACAAACAGATCAAGGAATTTCAATGATTCTCATTTTTTATTTTTCTTTCTTGTATTGTCCAAGTATCATTACAACACATAACAGCCATTACTCGTTTTTTGTTATGACTTCACATCAGTTATCTGAACGTTTTCTCTCCTGTTTAACCTATAGTGCTCTCAAACCAAACCTCCCCCTCTGCTTTTAGGAGGAAAAATAGACCCGTCGAAAAACCCAAAGGATATCCCACTGAGGTCACCACACTAGTTACCCATCAGTTGAGGCACATTATAGGTATTAGTCCAACATAAATTTCATATATCAAAAAGTCGATAAGAGTTTAAAGTCCACAAACAGATCAAGGAATTTCATTGATTCTCATTTTTTTTTTTTCTTTCTTGTATTGTCCAAGTATCATTACAACACATAACAGCCATTACTCGTTTTTTGTTATGACTTCACATCAGTTATCTGAACGTTTTCTCTCCTGTTTAACCTATAGTGCTCTCAAACCAAACCTCCCCCTCTGCTTTTAGGAGGAAAAATAGACCCGTCGAAAAACCCAAAGGATATCCCACTGAGGTCACCACACTAGTTACCCATCAGTTGAGGCACATTATAGGTATTAGTCCAACATAAATTTCAGATATCAAAAAGTCGATAAGAGTTTAAAGTCCACAAACAGATCAAGGAATTTCATTGATTCTCATTTTTTATTTTTCTTTCTTGTATTGTCCAAGTATCATTACAACACATAACAGCCATTACTCGTTTTTTGTTATGACTTCACATCAGTTATCTGAACGTTTTCTCTCCTGTTTAACCTATAGTGCTCTCAAACCAAACCTCCCCCTCTGCTTTTAGGAGGAAAAATAGACCCGTCGAAAAACCCAAAGGATATCCCACTGAGGTCACCACACTTGTTACCCATCAGTTGAGGCACATTATAGGTATTAGTCCAACATAAATTTCATATATCAAAAAGTCGATAAGAGTTTAAAGTCCACAAACATTTCAAGGAATTTCATTGATTCTCATTTTTTCTTTTTCTTTCTTGTATTGTCCAAGTATCATTACAACACATAACAGCCATTACTCGTTTTTTGTTATGACTTCACATCAGTTATCTGAACGTTTTCTCTCCTGTTTAACCTATAGTGCTCTCAAACCAAACCTCCCCCTCTGCTTTTAGGAGGAAAAATTAACCCGTCGAAAACCCAAAGGATATCCCACTGAGGTCACCACACTAGTTACCCATCAGTTGAGGCACATTATAGGTATTAGTCCAATATAAATTTCATATATCAAAAAGTCGATAAGAGTTTAAAGTCCACAAACAGATCAAGGAATTTCATTGATTCTCATTTTTTATTTTTCTTTCTTGTATTGTCCAAGTATCATTACAACACATAACAGCCATTACTCGTTTTTTGTTATGACTTCACATCAGTTATCTGAACGTTTTCTCTCCTGTTTAACCTATAGTGCTCTCAAACCAAACCTCCCCCTCTGCTTTTAGGAGGAAAAATTAACCCGTCGAAAACCCAAAGGATATCCCACTGAGGTCACCACACTAGTTACCCATCAGTTGAGGCACATTATAGGTATTAGTCCAACATAAATTTCATATATCAAAAAGTCGATAAGAGTTTAAAGTCCACAAACAGATCAAGGAATTTCATTGATTCTCATTTTTTATTTTTCTTTCTTGTATTGACCAAGTATCATTACAACACATAACAGCCGTTACTTGTTTATTGTTATGACTTCACATCAGTTATCTGAACGTTTTCTTTCCTGTTTAACCTATAGTGCTCTCAAACCAAACCTCCCCCTCTGCTTTTAGGAGGAAAAATAGACCCGTCGAAAAACCCAAAGGATATCCCACTGAGGACACCACACTAGTTACCCATCAGTTGAGGCACATTATAGGTATTAGTCCAATATAAATTTCATATATCAAAAAGTCGATAAGAGTTTAAAGTCCACAAACAGATCAAGGAATTTCAATGATTCTCATTTTTTATTTTTATTTCTTGTATTGTCCAAGTATCATTACAACACATAACAGCCATTACTCGTTTTTTGTTATGACTTCACATCAGTTAACTGAACGTTTTCTCTCCTGTTTAACCTATAGTGCTCTCAAACCAAAGCTCCCCCTCTGCTTTTAGGAGGAAAAATAGACCCGTCGAAAAACCCAAAGGATATCCCACTGAGGTCACCACACTAGTTACCCATCAGTTTAGGCACATTATAGGTATTAGTCCAACATAAATTTCATATATCAAAAAGTCGATAAGAGTTTAAAGTCCACAAACCGATCAAGGAATTTCATTGATTCTCATTTTTTATTTTTCTTTCTTGTATTGTCCAAGTATCATTACAACACATAACAGCCATTACTCGTTTTTTGTTATGACTTCACATCAGTTATCTGAACGTTTTCTCTCCTGTGTAACCTATAGTGCTCTCAAACCAAACCTCCCCCTCTGCTTTTAGGAGGAAAAATAGACCCGTCGAAAAACCCAAAGGATATCCCACTGAGGTCACCACACTAGTTACCCATCAGTTGAGGCACATTATAGGTATTAGTCCAACATAAATTTCATATATCAAAAAGTCGATAAGAGTTTAAAGTCCACAAATAGATCAAGGAATTTCATTGATTCTCATTTTTTCTTTTTCTTTCTTGTATTGTCCAAGTATCATTACAACACATAACAGCCATTACTCGTTTTTTGTTATGACTTCACATCAGTTATCTGAACGTTTTCTCTCCTGTTTAACCTATAGTGCTCTCAAACCAAACCTCCCCCTCTGCTTTTAGGAGGAAAAATAGACCCGTCGAAAAACCCAAAGGATATCCCACTGTGGTCACCACACTAGTTACCCATCAGTTGAGGCACATTATAGGTATTAGTCCCACATAAATTTCATATATCAAAAAGTCGATAAGAGTTTAAAGTCCACAAACAGATCAAGGAATTTCATTGATTCTCATTGTTTATTTTTCTTTCTTGTATTGTCCAAGTATCATTACAACACATAACAGCCATTACTCGTTTTATGTTATGACTTCACATCAGTTATCTGAACGTTTTCTCTCCTGTTTAACCTATAGTGCTCTCAAACCAAACCTCCCCCTCTGCTTTTAGGAGGAAAAATAGACCCGTCGAAAAACCCAAAGGATATCCCACTGAGGTCACCACACTAGTTACCCATCAGTTGAGGCACATTATAGGTATTAGACCAACATAAATTTCATATATCAAAAAGTCGATAAGAGTTTAAAGTCCACAAACAGATCAAGGAATTTCATTGATTCTCATTTTTTATTTTTCTTTCTTGTATTGTCCAAGTATCATTACAACACATAACAGCCATTACTCGTTTTTTGTTATGACTTCACATCAGTTATCTGAACGTTTTCTCTCCTGTTTAACCTATAGTGCTCTCAAAACAAACCTCCCCCCTCTGCTTTTAGGAGGAAAAATAGACCCGTCGAAAAACCCAAAGGATATCCCACTGAGGTCACCACACTAGTTACCCATCAGTTGAGGCACATTATAGGTATTAGTCCAACATAAATTTCATATATCAAAAAGTCGATAGGAGTTTAAAGTCCACAAACAGATCAAGGAATTTCATTGATTCTCATTTTTTCTTTTTCTTTCTTGTATTGTCCAAGTATCATTACAACACATAACAGCCATTACTCGTTTTTTGTTATGACTTCACATCAGTTATCTGAACGTTTTCTCTCCTGTTTAACCTATAGTGCTCTCAAACCAAACCTCCCCCTCTGCTTTTAGGAGGAAAAATAGACCCGTTGAAAAACCCAAAGGATATCCCACTGAGGTCACCACACTAGTTACCCATCAGTTGAGGCACATTATAGGTATTAGTCCAACATAAATTTCATATATCAAAAAGTCGATAAGAGTTTAAAGTCCACAAACAGATCAAGGAATTTCAATGATTCTCATTTTTTATTTTTCTTTCTTGTATTGTCCAAGTATCATTACAACACATAACAGCCATTACTCGTTTTTTGTTATGACTGCACATCAGTTATCTGAACGTTTTCTCTCCTGTTTAACCTATAGTGCTCTCAAAACAAACCTCCCCCTCTGCTTTTAGGAGGAAAAATAGACCCGTCGAAAAACCCAAAGGATATCCCACTGAGGTCACCACACTAGTTACCCATCAGTTGAGGCACATTATAGGTATTAGACCAACATAAATTTCATATATCAAAAAGTCGATAAGAGTTTAAAGTCCACAAACAGATCAAGGAATTTCATTGATTCTCATTTTTTATTTTTCTTTCTTGTATTGTCCAAGTATCATTACAACACATAACAGCCATTACTCGTTTTTTGTTATGACTTCACATCAGTTATCTGAACGTTTTCTCTCCTGTTTAACCTATAGTGCTCTCAAAACAAACCTCCCCCTCTGCTTTTAGGAGGAAAAATAGACCCGTCGAAAAACCCAAAGGATATCCCACTGAGGTCACCACACTAGTTACCCATCAGTTGAGGCACATTATAGGTATTAGTCCAACATAAATTTCATATATCAAAAAGTCGATAGGAGTTTAAAGGCCACAAACAGATCAAGGAATTTCTATGATTCTCATTTTTTATTTTTCTTTCTTGTATTGTCCAAGTATCATTACAACACATAACAGCCATTACTCGTTTTTTGTTATGACTGCACATCAGTTATCTGAACGTTTTCTCTCCTGTTTAACCTATAGTGCTCTCAAAACAAACCTCCCCCTCTGCTTTTAGGAGGAAAAATAGACCCGTCGAAAAACCCAAAGGATATCCCACTGAGGACACCACACTAGTTACCCATCAGTTGAGGCACATTATAGGTATTAGTCCAATATAAATTTCATATATCAAAAAGTCGATAAGAGTTTAAAGTCCACAAACAGATCAAGGAATTTCAATGATTCTCATTTTTTATTTTTATTTCTTGTATTGTCCAAGTATCATTACAACACATAACAGCCATTACTCGTTTTTTGTTATGACTTCACATCAGTTAACTGAACGTTTTCTCTCCTGTTTAACCTATAGTGCTCTCAAACCAAAGCTCCCCCTCTGCTTTTAGGAGGAAAAATAGACCCGTCGAAAAACCCAAAGGATATCCCACTGAGGTCACCACACTAGTTACCCATCAGTTTAGGCACATTATAGGTATTAGTCCAACATAAATTTCATATATCAAAAAGTCGATAAGAGTTTAAAGTCCACAAACCGATCAAGGAATTTCATTGATTCTCATTTTTTATTTTTCTTTCTTGTATTGTCCAAGTATCATTACAACACATAACAGCCATTACTCGTTTTTTGTTATGACTTCACATCAGTTATCTGAACGTTTTCTCTCCTGTGTAACCTATAGTGCTCTCAAACCAAACCTCCCCCTCTGCTTTTAGGAGGAAAAATAGACCCGTCGAAAAACCCAAAGGATATCCCACTGAGGTCACCACACTAGTTACCCATCAGTTGAGGCACATTATAGGTATTAGTCCAACATAAATTTCATATATCAAAAAGTCGATAAGAGTTTAAAGTCCACAAATAGATCAAGGAATTTCATTGATTCTCATTTTTTCTTTTTCTTTCTTGTATTGTCCAAGTATCATTACAACACATAACAGCCATTACTCGTTTTTTGTTATGACTTCACATCAGTTATCTGAACGTTTTCTCTCCTGTTTAACCTATAGTGCTCTCAAACCAAACCTCCCCCTCTGCTTTTAGGAGGAAAAATAGACCCGTCGAAAAACCCAAAGGATATCCCACTGTGGTCACCACACTAGTTACCCATCAGTTGAGGCACATTATAGGTATTAGTCCCACATAAATTTCATATATCAAAAAGTCGATAAGAGTTTAAAGTCCACAAACAGATCAAGGAATTTCAATGATTCTCATTTTTTCTTTTTCTTTCTTGTATTGTCCAAGTATCATTACAACACATAACAGCCATTACTCGTTTTTTGTTATGACTTCACATCAGTTATCTGAACGTTTTCTCTCCTGTTTAACCTATAGTGCTCTCAAACCAAACCTCCCCCTCTGCTTTTAGGAGGAAAAATAGACCCGTCGAAAAACCCAAAGGATATCCCACTGAGGTCACCACACTAGTTACCCATCAGTTGAGGCACATTATAGGTATTAGTCCAACATAAATTTCATATATCAAAAAGTCGATAAGAGTTTAAAGTCCACAAACAGATCAAGGAATTTCATTGATTCTCATTTTTTATTTTTCTTTCTTGTATTGTCCAAGTATCATTACAACACATAACAGCCATTACTCGTTTTTTGTTATGACTTCACATCAGTTATCTGAACGTTTTCTCTCCTGTTTAACCTATAGTGCTCTCAAAACAAACCTCCCCCTCTGCTTTTAGGAGGAAAAATAGACCCGTCGAAAAACCCAAAGGATATCCCACTGAGGTCACCACACTAGTTACCCATCAGTTGAGGCACATTATAGGTATTAGTCCAACATAAATTTCATATATCAAAAAGTCGATAGGAGTTTAAAGGCCACAAACAGATCAAGGAATTTCTATGATTCTCATTTTTTATTTTTCTTTCTTGTATTGTCCAAGTATCATTACAACACATAACAGCCATTACTCGTTTTTTGTTATGACTGCACATCAGTTATCTGAACGTTTTCTCTCCTGTTTAACCTATAGTGCTCTCAAAACAAACCTCCCCCTCTGCTTTTAGGAGGAAAAATAGACCCATCGAAAAACCCAAAGGATATCCCACTGAGGTCACCACACTAGTTACCCATCAGTTGAGGCACATTATAGGTATTAGACCAACATAAATTTCATATATCAAAAAGTCGATAAGAGTTTAAAGTCCACAAACAGATCAAGGAATTTCATTGATTCTCATTTTTTATTTTTCTTTCTTGTATTGTCCAAGTATCATTACAACACATAACAGCCATTACTCGTTTTATGTTATGACTTCACATCAGTTATCTGAACGTTTTCTCTCCTGTTTAACCTATAGTGCTCTCAAACCAAACCTCCCCCTCTGCTTTTAGGAGGAAAAATAGACCCGTCGAAAAACCCAAAGGATATCCCACTGAGGTCACCACACTAGTTACCCATCAGTTGAGGCACATTATAGGTATTAGACCAACATAAATTTCATATATCAAAAAGTCGATAAGAGTTTAAAGTCCACAAACAGATCAAGGAATTTCATTGATTCTCATTTTTTATTTTTCTTTCTTGTATTGTCCAAGTATCATTACAACACATAACAGCCATTACTCGTTTTTTGTTATGACTTCACATCAGTTATCTGAACGTTTTCTCTCCTGTTTAACCTATAGTGCTCTCAAAACAAACCTCCCCCCTCTGCTTTTAGGAGGAAAAATAGACCCGTCGAAAAACCCAAAGGATATCCCACTGAGGTCACCACACTAGTTACCCATCAGTTGAGGCACATTATAGGTATTAGTCCAACATAAATTTCATATATCAAAAAGTCGATAGGAGTTTAAAGTCCACAAACAGATCAAGGAATTTCATTGATTCTCATTTTTTCTTTTTCTTTCTTGTATTGTCCAAGTATCATTACAACACATAACAGCCATTACTCGTTTTTTGTTATGACTTCACATCAGTTATCTGAACGTTTTCTCTCCTGTTTAACCTATAGTGCTCTCAAACCAAACCTCCCCCTCTGCTTTTAGGAGGAAAAATAGACCCGTTGAAAAACCCAAAGGATATCCCACTGAGGTCACCACACTAGTTACCCATCAGTTGAGGCACATTATAGGTATTAGTCCAACATAAATTTCATATATCAAAAAGTCGATAAGAGTTTAAAGTCCACAAACAGATCAAGGAATTTCAATGATTCTCATTTTTTATTTTTCTTTCTTGTATTGTCCAAGTATCATTACAACACATAACAGCCATTACTCGTTTTTTGTTATGACTGCACATCAGTTATCTGAACGTTTTCTCTCCTGTTTAACCTATAGTGCTCTCAAAACAAACCTCCCCCTCTGCTTTTAGGAGGAAATATAGACCCGTCGAAAAACCCAAAGGATATCCCACTGAGGTCACCACACTAGTTACCCATCAGTTGAGGCACATTATAGGTATTAGACCAACATAAATTTCATATATCAAAAAGTCGATAAGAGTTTAAAGTCCACAAACAGATCAAGGAATTTCATTGATTCTCATTTTTTATTTTTCTTTCTTGTATTGTCCAAGTATCATTACAACACATAACAGCCATTACTCGTTTTTTGTTATGACTTCACATCAGTTATCTGAACGTTTTCTCTCCTGTTTAACCTATAGTGCTCTCAAAACAAACCTCCCCCTCTGCTTTTAGGAGGAAAAATAGACCCGTCGAAAAACCCAAAGGATATCCCACTGAGGTCACCACACTAGTTACCCATCAGTTGAGGCACATTATAGGTATTAGTCCAACATAAATTTCATATATCAAAAAGTCGATAGGAGTTTAAAGGCCACAAACAGATCAAGGAATTTCTATGATTCTCATTTTTTATTTTTCTTTCTTGTATTGTCCAAGTATCATTACAACACATAACAGCCATTACTCGTTTTTTGTTATGACTGCACATCAGTTATCTGAACGTTTTCTCTCCTGTTTAACCTATAGTGCTCTCAAAACAAACCTCCCCCTCTGCTTTTAGGAGGAAAAATAGACCCGTCGAAAAACCCAAAGGATATCCCACTGAGGTCACCACACTAGTTACCCATCAGTTGAGGCACATTATAGGTATTAGTCCAACATAAATTTCATATATCAAAAAGTCGATAAGAGTTTAAAGTCCACAAACAGATCAAGGAATTTCATTGATTCTCATTTTTTATTTTTCTTTCTTGTATTGTCCAAGTATCATTACAACACATAACAGCCATTACTCGTTTTTTGTTATGACTTCACATCAGTTATCTGAACGTTTTCTCTCCTGTTTAACCTATAGTGCTCTCAAAACAAACCTCCCCCTCTGCTTTTAGGAGGAAAAATAGACCCGTCGAAAAACCCAAAGGATATCCCACTGAGGTCACCACACTAGTTACCCATCAGTTGAGGCACATTATAGGTATTAGTCCAACATAAATTTCATATATCAAAAAGTCGATAGGAGTTTAAAGTCCACAAACAGATCAAGGAATTTCATTGATTCTCATTTTTTCTTTTTCTTTCTTGTATTGTCCAAGTATCATTACAACACATAACAGCCATTACTCGTTTTTTGTTATGACTTCACATCAGTTATCTGAACGTTTTCTCTCCTGTTTAACCTATAGTGCTCTCAAACCAAACCTCCCCCTCTGCTTTTAGGAGGAAAAATAGACCCGTTGAAAAACCCAAAGGATATCCCACTGAGGTCACCACACTAGTTACCCATCAGTTGAGGCACATTATAGGTATTAGTCCAACATAAATTTCATATATCAAAAAGTCGATAAGAGTTTAAAGTCCACAAACAGATCAAGGAATTTCAATGATTCTCATTTTTTATTTTTCTTTCTTGTATTGTCCAAGTATCATTACAACACATAACAGCCATTACTCGTTTTTTGTTATGACTGCACATCAGTTATCTGAACGTTTTCTCTCCTGTTTAACCTATAGTGCTCTCAAAACAAACCTCCCCCTCTGCTTTTAGGAGGAAAAATAGACCCGTCGAAAAACCCAAAGGATATCCCACTGAGGTCACCACACTAGTAACCCATCAGTTGAGGCACATTATAGGTATTAGACCAACATAAATTTCATATATCAAAAAGTCGATAAGAGTTTAAAGTCCACAAACAGATCAAGGAATTTCATTGATTCTCATTTTTTATTTTTCTTTCTTGTATTGTCCAAGTATCATTACAACACATAACAGCCATTACTCGTTTTTTGTTATGACTTCACATCAGTTATCTGAACGTTTTCTCTCCTGTTTAACCTATAGTGCTCTCAAAACAAACCTCCCCCTCTGCTTTTAGGAGGAAAAATAGACCCGTCGAAAAACCCAAAGGATATCCCACTGAGGTCACCACACTAGTTACCCATCAGTTGAGGCACATTATAGGTATTAGTCCAACATAAATTTCATATATCAAAAAGTCAATAGGAGTTTAAAGTCCACAAACAGATCAAGGAATTTCATTGATTCTCATTTTTTCTTTTTCTTTCTTGTATTGTCCAAGTATCATTACAACACATAACAGCCATTACTCGTTTTTTGTTATGACTTCACATCAGTTATCTGAACGTTTTCTCTCCTGTTTAACCTATAGTGCTCTCAAACCAAACCTCCCCCTCTGCTTTTAGGAGGAAAAATAGACCCGTTGAAAAACCCAAAGGATATCCCACTGTGGTCACCACACTAGTTACTCATCAGTTGAGGCACATTATAGGTATTAGTCCCACATAAATTTCATATATCAAAAAGTCGATAAGAGTTTAAAGGCCACAAACAGATCAAGGAATTTCAATGATTCTCATTTTTTATTTTTCTTTCTTGTATTGTCCAAGTATCATTACAACACATAACAGCCATTACTCGTTTTTTGTTATGACTTTACATCAGTTATCTGAACATTTTCTCTCCTGTTTAACCTATAGTGCTCTCAAACCAAACCTCCCCCTCTGCTTTTAGGAGGAAAAATAGACCCGTCGAAAAACCCAAATGATATCCCACTGAGGTCACCACACTAGTTACCCATCAGTTGAGGCACATTATAGGTATTAGTCCAACATAAATTTCATATATCAAAAAGTCGATAAGAGTTTAAAGTCCACAAACAGATCAAGGAATTTCAATGATTCTCATTTTTTATTTTTCTTTCTTGTATTGTCCAAGTATCATTACAACACATAACAGCCATTACTCGTTTTTTGTTATGACTGCACATCAGTTATCTGAACGTTTTCTCTCCTGTTTAACCTATAGTGCTCTCAAAACAAACCTCCCCCTCTGCTTTTAGGAGGAAAAATAGACCTGTCGAAAAACCCAAAGGATATCCCACTGAGGTCACCACACTAGTTACCCATCAGTTGAGGCACATTATAGGTATTAGTCCAACATAAATTTCATATATCAAAAAGTCGATAAGAGTTTAAAGTCCACAAACAGATCAAGGAATTTCATTGATTCTCATTTTTTATTTTTCTCTCTTGTATTGTCCAAGTATCATTACAACACATAACAGCCATTACTCGTTTTTTGTTATGACTTCACATCAGTTATCTGAACGTTTTCTCTCCTGTTTAACCTATAGTGCTCTCAAAACAAACCTCCCCCTCTGCTTTTAGGAGGAAAAATAGACCCGTCGAAAAACCCAAAGGATATCCCACTGAGGTCACCACACTAGTTACCCATCAGTTGAGGCACATTATAGGTATTAGTCCAACATAAATTTCATATATCAAAAAGTCGATAGGAGTTTAAAGTCCACAAACAGATCAAGGAATTTCATTGATTCTTAGTTTTTTCTTTTTCTTTCTTGTATTGTCCAAGTATCATTACAACACATAACAGCCATTACTCGTTTTTTGTTATGACTTCACATCAGTTATCTGAACGTTTTCTCTCCTGTTTAACCTATAGTGCTCTCAAACCAAACCTCCCCCTCTGCTTTTAGGAGGAAAAATAGACCCGTTGAAAAACCCAAAGGATATCCCACTGTGGTCACCACACTAGTTACCCATCAGTTGAGGCACATTATAGGTATTAGTCCCACATAAATTTCATATATCAAAAAGTCGATAAGAGTTTAAAGTCCACAAACAGATCAAGGAATTTCAATGATTCTCATTTTTTATTTTTCTTTCTTGTATTGTGCAAGTATCATTACAACACATAACATCCATTACTCGTTTTTTGTTATGACTTCACATCAGTTATCTGAACGTTTTCTCTCCTGTTTAACCTATAGTGCTCTCAAACCAAACCTCCCCCTCTGCTTTTAGGAGTAAAAATAGACCCGTCGAAAAACCCAAAGGATATCCCACTGAGGTCACCACACTAGTTACCCATCAGTTGAGGCACATTATAGGTATTAGTCCAACATAAATTTCATATATCAAAAAGTCGATAAGAGTTTAAAGTCCACAAACAGATCAAGGAATTTCATTGATTCTCATTTTTTCTTTTTCTTTCTTGTATTGTCCAAGTATCATTACAACACACAACAGCCATTACTTGTTTTTTGTTATGACTTCACATCAGTTATCTGAACGTTTTCTCTCCTGTTTAACCTATAGTGCTCTCAAACCAAACCTCCCCCTCTGCTTTTAGGAGGAAAAATAGACCCGTTGAAAAAAAAACAAAGGATATCCCACTGAGGTCACCACAATAGTTACCCATCAGTTGAGGAACATTATAGGTATTAGTCCAACATAAATTTCATATATCAAAAAGTCGATAAGAGTTTAAAGTCCACAAACAGATCAAGGAATTTCATTGATTCTCATTTTTTATTTTTCTTTCTTGTATTGTCCAAGTATCATTACAACACATAACAGCCATTACTCGTTTTTTGTTATGACTTCACATCAGTTATCTGAACGTTTTCTCTCCTGTTTAACCTATAGTGCTCTCAAACCAAACCTCCCCCTCTGCTTTTAGGAGGAAAAATAGACCCGTCGAAAAACCCAAAGGATATCCCACTGAGGTCACCACACTAGTTACCCATCAGTTGAGGCACATTATAGGTATTAGTCCAACATAAATTTCATATATCAAAAAGTCGATAAGAGTTTAAAGTCCACAAACAGATCAAGGAATTTCATTGATTCTCATTTTTTATTTTTCTTTCTTGTATTGTCCAAGTATCATTACAACACATAACAGCCATTACTCGTTTTTTGTAATGACTTCACATCAGTTATCTGAATGTTTTCTCTCCTGTTTAACCTATAGTGCTCTCAAACCAAACCTCCCCCTCTGCTTTTAGGAGGAAAAATAGACCCGTCGAAAAAAAAACAAAGGATATCCCACTGAGGTCACCACAATAGTTACCCATCAGTTGAGGAACATTATAGGTATTAGTCCAACATAAATTTCATATATCAAAAAGTCGATAAGAGTTTAAAGTCCACAAACAGATCAAGGAATTTCATTGATTCTCATTTTTTATTTTTCTTTCTTGTATTGTCCAAGTATCATTACAACACATAACAGCCATTACTCGTTTTTTGGTATGACTTCACATCAGTTATCTGAACGTTTTCTCTCCTGTTTAACCTATAGTGCTCTCAAACCAAACCTCCCCCTCTGCTTTTAGGAGGAAAAATAGAGCCGTCGAAAAACCCAAAGGATATCCCACTGAGGTCACCACACTAGTTACCCATCAGTTGAGGCACATTATAGGTATTAGTCCAACATAAATTTCATATATCAAAAAGTCGATAAGAGTTTAAAGTCCACAAACAGATCAAGGAATTTCATTGATTCTCATTTTTTATTTTTCTTTCTTGTATTGTCCAAGTATCATTACAACACATAACAGCCATTACTCGTTTTTTGTTATGACTTCACATCAGTTATCTGAACGTTTTCTCTCCTGTTTAACCTATAGTGCTCTCAAAACAAACCTCCCCCCTCTGCTTTTAGGAGGAAAAATAGACCCGTCGAAAAACCCAAAGGATATCCCACTGAGGTCACCACACTAGTTACCCATCAGTTGAGGCACATTATAGGTATTAGTCCAACATAAATTTCATATATCAAAAAGTCGATAGGAGTTTAAAGTCCACAAACAGATCAAGGAATTTCATTGATTCTCATTTTTTCTTTTTCTTTCTTGTATTGTCCAAGTATCATTACAACACATAACAGCCATTACTCGTTTTTTGTTATGACTTCACATCAGTTATCTGAACGTTTTCTCTCCTGTTTAACCTATAGTGCTCTCAAACCAAACCTCCCCCTCTGCTTTTAGGAGGAAAAATAGACCCGTTGAAAAACCCAAAGGATATCCCACTGAGGTCACCACACTAGTTACCCATCAGTTGAGGCACATTATAGGTATTAGTCCAACATAAATTTCATATATCAAAAAGTCGATAAGAGTTTAAAGTCCACAAACAGATCAAGGAATTTCAATGATTCTCATTTTTTATTTTTCTTTCTTGTATTGTCCAAGTATCATTACAACACATAACAGCCATTACTCGTTTTTTGTTATGACTGCACATCAGTTATCTGAACGTTTTCTCTCCTGTTTAACCTATAGTGCTCTCAAAACAAACCTCCCCCTCTGCTTTTAGGAGGAAAAATAGACCCGTCGAAAAACCCAAAGGATATCCCACTGAGGTCACCACACTAGTTACCCATCAGTTGAGGCACATTATAGGTATTAGACCAACATAAATTTCATATATCAAAAAGTCGATAAGAGTTTAAAGTCCACAAACAGATCAAGGAATTTCATTGATTCTCATTTTTTATTTTTCTTTCTTGTATTGTCCAAGTATCATTACAACACATAACAGCCATTACTCGTTTTTTGTTATGACTTCACATCAGTTATCTGAACGTTTTCTCTCCTGTTTAACCTATAGTGCTCTCAAAACAAACCTCCCCCTCTGCTTTTAGGAGGAAAAATAGACCCGTTGAAAAACCCAAAGGATATCCCACTGAGGTCACCACACTAGTTACCCATCAGTTGAGGCACATTATAGGTATTAGTCCAACATAAATTTCATATATCAAAAAGTCGATAGGAGTTTAAAGGCCACAAACAGATCAAGGAATTTCTATGATTCTCATTTTTTATTTTTCTTTCTTGTATTGTCCAAGTATCATTACAACACATAACAGCCATTACTCGTTTTTTGTTATGACTGCACATCAGTTATCTGAACGTTTTCTCTCCTGTTTAACCTATAGTGCTCTCAAAACAAACCTCCCCCTCTGCTTTTAGGAGGAAAAATAGACCCGTCGAAAAACCCAAAGGATATCCCACTGAGGTCACCACACTAGTTACCCATCAGTTGAGGCACATTATAGGTATTAGTCCAACATAAATTTCATATATCAAAAAGTCGATAAGAGTTTAAAGTCCACAAACAGATCAAGGAATTTCATTGATTCTCATTTTTTATTTTTCTTTCTTGTATTGTCCAAGTATCATTACAACACATAACAGCCATTACTCGTTTTTTGTTATGACTTCACATCAGTTATCTGAACGTTTTCTCTCCTGTTTAACCTATAGTGCTCTCAAAACAAACCTCCCCCTCTGCTTTTAGGAGGAAAAATAGACCCGTCGAAAAACCCAAAGGATATCCCACTGAGGTCACCACACTAGTTACCCATCAGTTGAGGCACATTATAGGTATTAGTCCAACATAAATTTCATATATCAAAAAGTCGATAGGAGTTTAAAGTCCACAAACAGATCAAGGAATTTCATTGATTCTCATTTTTTCTTTTTCTTTCTTGTATTGTCCAAGTATCATTACAACACATAACAGCCATTACTCGTTTTTTGTTATGACTTCACATCAGTTATCTGAACGTTTTCTCTCCTGTTTAACCTATAGTGCTCTCAAACCAAACCTCCCCCTCTGCTTTTAGGAGGAAAAATAGACCCGTTGAAAAACCCAAAGGATATCCCACTGAGGTCACCACACTAGTTACCCATCAGTTGAGGCACATTATAGGTATTAGTCCAACATAAATTTCATATATCAAAAAGTCGATAAGAGTTTAAAGTCCACAAACAGATCAAGGAATTTCAATGATTCTCATTTTTTATTTTTCTTTCTTGTATTGTCCAAGTATCATTACAACACATAACAGCCATTACTCGTTTTTTGTTATGACTGCACATCAGTTATCTGAACGTTTTCTCTCCTGTTTAACCTATAGTGCTCTCAAAACAAACCTCCCCCTCTGCTTTTAGGAGGAAAAATAGACCCGTCGAAAAACCCAAAGGATATCCCACTGAGGTCACCACACTAGTAACCCATCAGTTGAGGCACATTATAGGTATTAGACCAACATAAATTTCATATATCAAAAAGTCGATAAGAGTTTAAAGTCCACAAACAGATCAAGGAATTTCATTGATTCTCATTTTTTATTTTTCTTTCTTGTATTGTCCAAGTATCATTACAACACATAACAGCCATTACTCGTTTTTTGTTATGACTTCACATCAGTTATCTGAACGTTTTCTCTCCTGTTTAACCTATAGTGCTCTCAAAACAAACCTCCCCCTCTGCTTTTAGGAGGAAAAATAGACCCGTCGAAAAACCCAAAGGATATCCCACTGAGGTCACCACACTAGTTACCCATCAGTTGAGGCACATTATAGGTATTAGTCCAACATAAATTTCATATATCAAAAAGTCAATAGGAGTTTAAAGTCCACAAACAGATCAAGGAATTTCATTGATTCTCATTTTTTCTTTTTCTTTCTTGTATTGTCCAAGTATCATTACAACACATAACAGCCATTACTCGTTTTTTGTTATGACTTCACATCAGTTATCTGAACGTTTTCTCTCCTGTTTAACCTATAGTGCTCTCAAACCAAACCTCCCCCTCTGCTTTTAGGAGGAAAAATAGACCCGTTGAAAAACCCAAAGGATATCCCACTGTGGTCACCACACTAGTTACTCATCAGTTGAGGCACATTATAGGTATTAGTCCCACATAAATTTCATATATCAAAAAGTCGATAAGAGTTTAAAGGCCACAAACAGATCAAGGAATTTCAATGATTCTCATTTTTTATTTTTCTTTCTTGTATTGTCCAAGTATCATTACAACACATAACAGCCATTACTCGTTTTTTGTTATGACTTTACATCAGTTATCTGAACATTTTCTCTCCTGTTTAACCTATAGTGCTCTCAAACCAAACCTCCCCCTCTGCTTTTAGGAGGAAAAATAGACCCGTCGAAAAACCCAAATGATATCCCACTGAGGTCACCACACTAGTTACCCATCAGTTGAGGCACATTATAGGTATTAGTCCAACATAAATTTCATATATCAAAAAGTCGATAAGAGTTTAAAGTCCACAAACAGATCAAGGAATTTCAATGATTCTCATTTTTTATTTTTCTTTCTTGTATTGTCCAAGTATCATTACAACACATAACAGCCATTACTCGTTTTTTGTTATGACTGCACATCAGTTATCTGAACAATTTCTCTCCTGTTTAACCTATAGTGCTCTCAAAACAAACCTCCCCCTCTGCTTTTAGGAGGAAAAATAGACCTGTCGAAAAACCCAAAGGATATCCCACTGAGGTCACCACACTAGTTACCCATCAGTTGAGGCACATTATAGGTATTAGTCCAACATAAATTTCATATATCAAAAAGTCGATAAGAGTTTAAAGTCCACAAACAGATCAAGGAATTTCATTGATTCTCATTTTTTATTTTTCTCTCTTGTATTGTCCAAGTATCATTACAACACATAACAGCCATTACTCGTTTTTTGTTATGACTTCACATCAGTTATCTGAACGTTTTCTCTCCTGTTTAACCTATAGTGCTCTCAAAACAAACCTCCCCCTCTGCTTTTAGGAGGAAAAATAGACCCGTCGAAAAACCCAAAGGATATCCCACTGAGGTCACCACACTAGTTACCCATCAGTTGAGGCACATTATAGGTATTAGTCCAACATAAATTTCATATATCAAAAAGTCGATAGGAGTTTAAAGTCCACAAACAGATCAAGGAATTTCATTGATTCTTAGTTTTTTCTTTTTCTTTCTTGTATTGTCCAAGTATCATTACAACACATAACAGCCATTACTCGTTTTTTGTTATGACTTCACATCAGTTATCTGAACGTTTTCTCTCCTGTTTAACCTATAGTGCTCTCAAACCAAACCTCCCCCTCTGCTTTTAGGAGGAAAAATAGACCCGTTGAAAAACCCAAAGGATATCCCACTGTGGTCACCACACTAGTTACCCATCAGTTGAGGCACATTATAGGTATTAGTCCCACATAAATTTCATATATCAAAAAGTCGATAAGAGTTTAAAGTCCACAAACAGATCAAGGAATTTCAATGATTCTCATTTTTTATTTTTCTTTCTTGTATTGTGCAAGTATCATTACAACACATAACATCCATTACTCGTTTTTTGTTATGACTTCACATCAGTTATCTGAACGTTTTCTCTCCTGTTTAACCTATAGTGCTCTCAAACCAAACCTCCCCCTCTGCTTTTAGGAGTAAAAATAGACCCGTCGAAAAACCCAAAGGATATCCCACTGAGGTCACCACACTAGTTACCCATCAGTTGAGGCACATTATAGGTATTAGTCCAACATAAATTTCATATATCAAAAAGTCGATAAGAGTTTAAAGTCCACAAACAGATCAAGGAATTTCATTGATTCTCATTTTTTCTTTTTCTTTCTTGTATTGTCCAAGTATCATTACAACACACAACAGCCATTACTTGTTTTTTGTTATGACTTCACATCAGTTATCTGAACGTTTTCTCTCCTGTTTAACCTATAGTGCTCTCAAACCAAACCTCCCCCTCTGCTTTTAGGAGGAAAAATAGACCCGTTGAAAAAAAAACAAAGGATATCCCACTGAGGTCACCACAATAGTTACCCATCAGTTGAGGAACATTATAGGTATTAGTCCAACATAAATTTCATATATCAAAAAGTCGATAAGAGTTTAAAGTCCACAAACAGATCAAGGAATTTCATTGATTCTCATTTTTTATTTTTCTTTCTTGTATTGTCCAAGTATCATTACAACACATAACAGCCATTACTCGTTTTTTGTTATGACTTCACATCAGTTATCTGAACGTTTTCTCTCCTGTTTAACCTATAGTGCTCTCAAACCAAACCTCCCCCTCTGCTTTTAGGAGGAAAAATAGACCCGTCGAAAAACCCAAAGGATATCCCACTGAGGTCACCACACTAGTTACCCATCAGTTGAGGCACATTATAGGTATTAGTCCAACATAAATTTCATATATCAAAAAGTCGATAAGAGTTTAAAGTCCACAAACAGATCAAGGAATTTCATTGATTCTCATTTTTTATTTTTCTTTCTTGTATTGTCCAAGTATCATTACAACACATAACAGCCATTACTCGTTTTTTGTAATGACTTCACATCAGTTATCTGAATGTTTTCTCTCCTGTTTAACCTATAGTGCTCTCAAACCAAACCTCCCCCTCTGCTTTTAGGAGGAAAAATAGACCCGTCGAAAAAAAAACAAAGGATATCCCACTGAGGTCACCACAATAGTTACCCATCAGTTGAGGAACATTATAGGTATTAGTCCAACATAAATTTCATATATCAAAAAGTCGATAAGAGTTTAAAGTCCACAAACAGATCAAGGAATTTCATTGATTCTCATTTTTTATTTTTCTTTCTTGTATTGTCCAAGTATCATTACAACACATAACAGCCATTACTCGTTTTTTGGTATGACTTCACATCAGTTATCTGAACGTTTTCTCTCCTGTTTAACCTATAGTGCTCTCAAACCAAACCTCCCCCTCTGCTTTTAGGAGGAAAAATAGAGCCGTCGAAAAACCCAAAGGATATCCCACTGAGGTCACCACACTAGTTACCCATCAGTTGAGGCACATTATAGGTATTAGTCCAACATAAATTTCATATATCAAAAAGTCGATAAGAGTTTAAAGTCCACAAACAGATCAAGGAATTTCATTGATTCTCATTTTTTATTTTTCTTTCTTGTATTGTCCAAGTATCATTACAACACATAACAGCCATTACTCGTTTTTGATATGACTTCACATCAGTTATCTGAACGTTTTCACTCCTGTTTAACCTATAGTGCTCTCAAACCAAACCTCCCCCTCTGCTTTTAGGAGGAAAAATAGACCCGTCGAAAAACCCAAAGGATATCCCACTGTGGTCACCACAATAGTTACCCATCAGTTGAGGCACGTTATAGGTATTAGTCCAACATAAATTTCATATATCAAAAAGTCGATAAGAGTTTAAAGTCCACAAACAGATCAAGGAATTTCATTGATTCTCATTTTTTTATTTTTCTTTCTTGTATTGTCCAAGTATCATTACAACACATAACAGCCATTACTCGTTTTTTGTTATGACTTCACATCAGTTATCTGAACGTTTTCTCTCCTGTTTAACCTATAGTGCTCTCAAACCAAACCTCCCCCTCTGCTTTTAGGAGGAAAAATAGACCCGTCGAAAAACCCAAAGGATATCCCACTGAGGTCACCACACTAGTTACCCATCAGTTGAGGCACATTATAGGTATTAGTCCAACATAAATTTCATATATCAAAAAGTCGATAAGAGTTTAAAGTCCACAAACAGATCAAGGAATTTCATTGATTCTCATTTTTTCTTTTTCTTTCTTGTATTGTCCAAGTATCAATACAACACATTACAGCCGATACTCGTTTTTTGATATGACTTCACATCAGTTATCTGAACGTTTTCTCTCCTGTTTAACCTATAGTGCTCTCAAACCAAACCTCCCCCTCTTCTTTTAGGAGGAAAAATTAACCCGTCGAAAACCCAAAGGATATCCCACTGAGGTCACCACACTAGTTACCCATCAGTTGAGGCACATTATAGGTATTAGTCCAACATAAATTTCATATATCAAAAAGTCGATAAGAGTTTAAAGTCCACAAACAGATCAAGGAATTTCATTGATTCTCATTTTTTATTTTTCTTTCTTGTATTGTCCTAGTATCATTACAACACATAACAGCCATTACTCGTTTTTTGATATGACTTCACATCAGTTATCTGAACGTTTTCACTCCTGTTTAACTTATAGTGCTCTCAAACCAAACCTCCCCCTCTGCTTTTAGGAGGAAAAATAGACCCGTTGAAAAACCCAAAGGATATCCCACTGTGGTCACCACACTAGTTACTCATCAGTTGAGGCACATTATAGGTATTAGTCCCACATAAATTTCATATATCAAAAAGTCGATAAGAGTTTAAAGGCCACAAACAGATCAAGGAATTTCAATGATTCTCATTTTTTATTTTTCTTTCTTGTATTGTCCAAGTATCATTACAACACATAACAGCCATTACTCGTTTTTTGTTATGACTTTACATCAGTTATCTGAACATTTTCTCTCCTGTTTAACCTATAGTGCTCTCAAACCAAACCTCCCCCTCTGCTTTTAGGAGGAAAAATAGACCCGTCGAAAAACCCAAATGATATCCCACTGAGGTCACCACACTAGTTACCCATCAGTTGAGGCACATTATAGGTATTAGTCCAACATAAATTTCATATATCAAAAAGTCGATAAGAGTTTAAAGTCCACAAACAGATCAAGGAATTTCAATGATTCTCATTTTTTATTTTTCTTTCTTGTATTGTCCAAGTATCATTACAACACATAACAGCCATTACTCGTTTTTTGTTATGACTGCACATCAGTTATCTGAACAATTTCTCTCCTGTTTAACCTATAGTGCTCTCAAAACAAACCTCCCCCTCTGCTTTTAGGAGGAAAAATAGACCTGTCGAAAAACCCAAAGGATATCCCACTGAGGTCACCACACTAGTTACCCATCAGTTGAGGCACATTATAGGTATTAGTCCAACATAAATTTCATATATCAAAAAGTCGATAAGAGTTTAAAGTCCACAAACAGATCAAGGAATTTCATTGATTCTCATTTTTTATTTTTCTCTCTTGTATTGTCCAAGTATCATTACAACACATAACAGCCATTACTCGTTTTTTGTTATGACTTCACATCAGTTATCTGAACGTTTTCTCTCCTGTTTAACCTATAGTGCTCTCAAAACAAACCTCCCCCTCTGCTTTTAGGAGGAAAAATAGACCCGTCGAAAAACCCAAAGGATATCCCACTGAGGTCACCACACTAGTTACCCATCAGTTGAGGCACATTATAGGTATTAGTCCAACATAAATTTCATATATCAAAAAGTCGATAGGAGTTTAAAGTCCACAAACAGATCAAGGAATTTCATTGATTCTTAGTTTTTTCTTTTTCTTTCTTGTATTGTCCAAGTATCATTACAACACATAACAGCCATTACTCGTTTTTTGTTATGACTTCACATCAGTTATCTGAACGTTTTCTCTCCTGTTTAACCTATAGTGCTCTCAAACCAAACCTCCCCCTCTGCTTTTAGGAGGAAAAATAGACCCGTTGAAAAACCCAAAGGATATCCCACTGTGGTCACCACACTAGTTACCCATCAGTTGAGGCACATTATAGGTATTAGTCCCACATAAATTTCATATATCAAAAAGTCGATAAGAGTTTAAAGTCCACAAACAGATCAAGGAATTTCAATGATTCTCATTTTTTATTTTTCTTTCTTGTATTGTGCAAGTATCATTACAACACATAACATCCATTACTCGTTTTTTGTTATGACTTCACATCAGTTATCTGAACGTTTTCTCTCCTGTTTAACCTATAGTGCTCTCAAACCAAACCTCCCCCTCTGCTTTTAGGAGTAAAAATAGACCCGTCGAAAAACCCAAAGGATATCCCACTGAGGTCACCACACTAGTTACCCATCAGTTGAGGCACATTATAGGTATTAGTCCAACATAAATTTCATATATCAAAAAGTCGATAAGAGTTTAAAGTCCACAAACAGATCAAGGAATTTCATTGATTCTCATTTTTTCTTTTTCTTTCTTGTATTGTCCAAGTATCATTACAACACACAACAGCCATTACTTGTTTTTTGTTATGACTTCACATCAGTTATCTGAACGTTTTCTCTCCTGTTTAACCTATAGTGCTCTCAAACCAAACCTCCCCCTCTGCTTTTAGGAGGAAAAATAGACCCGTTGAAAAAAAAACAAAGGATATCCCACTGAGGTCACCACAATAGTTACCCATCAGTTGAGGAACATTATAGGTATTAGTCCAACATAAATTTCATATATCAAAAAGTCGATAAGAGTTTAAAGTCCACAAACAGATCAAGGAATTTCATTGATTCTCATTTTTTATTTTTCTTTCTTGTATTGTCCAAGTATCATTACAACACATAACAGCCATTACTCGTTTTTTGTTATGACTTCACATCAGTTATCTGAACGTTTTCTCTCCTGTTTAACCTATAGTGCTCTCAAACCAAACCTCCCCCTCTGCTTTTAGGAGGAAAAATAGACCCGTCGAAAAACCCAAAGGATATCCCACTGAGGTCACCACACTAGTTACCCATCAGTTGAGGCACATTATAGGTATTAGTCCAACATAAATTTCATATATCAAAAAGTCGATAAGAGTTTAAAGTCCACAAACAGATCAAGGAATTTCATTGATTCTCATTTTTTATTTTTCTTTCTTGTATTGTCCAAGTATCATTACAACACATAACAGCCATTACTCGTTTTTTGTAATGACTTCACATCAGTTATCTGAATGTTTTCTCTCCTGTTTAACCTATAGTGCTCTCAAACCAAACCTCCCCCTCTGCTTTTAGGAGGAAAAATAGACCCGTCGAAAAAAAAACAAAGGATATCCCACTGAGGTCACCACAATAGTTACCCATCAGTTGAGGAACATTATAGGTATTAGTCCAACATAAATTTCATATATCAAAAAGTCGATAAGAGTTTAAAGTCCACAAACAGATCAAGGAATTTCATTGATTCTCATTTTTTATTTTTCTTTCTTGTATTGTCCAAGTATCATTACAACACATAACAGCCATTACTCGTTTTTTGGTATGACTTCACATCAGTTATCTGAACGTTTTCTCTCCTGTTTAACCTATAGTGCTCTCAAACCAAACCTCCCCCTCTGCTTTTAGGAGGAAAAATAGAGCCGTCGAAAAACCCAAAGGATATCCCACTGAGGTCACCACACTAGTTACCCATCAGTTGAGGCACATTATAGGTATTAGTCCAACATAAATTTCATATATCAAAAAGTCGATAAGAGTTTAAAGTCCACAAACAGATCAAGGAATTTCATTGATTCTCATTTTTTATTTTTCTTTCTTGTATTGTCCAAGTATCATTACAACACATAACAGCCATTACTCGTTTTTGATATGACTTCACATCAGTTATCTGAACGTTTTCACTCCTGTTTAACCTATAGTGCTCTCAAACCAAACCTCCCCCTCTGCTTTTAGGAGGAAAAATAGACCCGTCGAAAAACCCAAAGGATATCCCACTGTGGTCACCACAATAGTTACCCATCAGTTGAGGCACGTTATAGGTATTAGTCCAACATAAATTTCATATATCAAAAAGTCGATAAGAGTTTAAAGTCCACAAACAGATCAAGGAATTTCATTGATTCTCATTTTTTTATTTTTCTTTCTTGTATTGTCCAAGTATCATTACAACACATAACAGCCATTACTCGTTTTTTGTTATGACTTCACATCAGTTATCTGAACGTTTTCTCTCCTGTTTAACCTATAGTGCTCTCAAACCAAACCT
This sequence comes from Triturus cristatus, assembly GCF_964204655.1. Lineage (NCBI taxonomy): Eukaryota > Metazoa > Chordata > Amphibia > Caudata > Salamandridae > Triturus > Triturus cristatus. Next base: position 479,878 of record NW_028187673.1, read on the forward strand.
CCCCCTCTGCTTTTAGGAGGAAAAATAGACCCGTCGAAAAACCCAAAGGATATCCCACTGAGGTCACCACACTAGTTACCCATCAGTTGAGGCACATTATAGGTATTAGTCCAACATAAATTTCATATATCAAAAAGTCGATAAGAGTTTAAAGTCCACAAACAGATCAAGGAATTTCATTGATTCTCATTTTTTCTTTTTCTTTCTTGTATTGTCCAAGTATCAATACAACACATTACAGCCGATACTCGTTTTTTGATATGACTTCACATCAGTTATCTGAACGTTTTCTCTCCTGTTTAACCTATAGTGCTCTCAAACCAAACCTCCCCCTCTTCTTTTAGGAGGAAAAATTAACCCGTCGAAAACCCAAAGGATATCCCACTGAGGTCACCACACTAGTTACCCATCAGTTGAGGCACATTATAGGTATTAGTCCAACATAAATTTCATATATCAAAAAGTCGATAAGAGTTTAAAGTCCACAAACAGATCAAGGAATTTCATTGATTCTCATTTTTTATTTTTCTTTCTTGTATTGTCCTAGTATCATTACAACACATAACAGCCATTACTCGTTTTTTGATATGACTTCACATCAGTTATCTGAACGTTTTCACTCCTGTTTAACTTATAGTGCTCTCAAACCAAACCTCCCCCTCTGCTTTTAGGAGGAAAAATAAACCCGTCGAAAAACCCAAAGGATATCCCACTGTGGTCACCACACTAGTTACACATCAGTTGAGGCACATTATAGGTATTAGTCCAATATAAATTTCATATATCAAAAAGTCGATAAGAGTTTAAAGTCCACAAACAGATCAAGGAATTTCAATGATTCTCATTTTTTATTAATATTTCTTGTATTGTCCAAGTATCATTACAACACATAACAGCCATTACTCGTTTTTTGTTATGACTTCACATCAGTTATCTGAACGTTTTCTCTCCTGTTTAACCTATAGTGCTCTCAAACCAAAGCTCCCCCTCTGCTTTTAGGAGGAAAAATAGACCCGTCGAAAAACCCAAAGGATATCCCACTGAGGTCACCACACTAGTTACCCATCAGTTGAGGCACATTATAGGTATTAGTCCAACATAAATTTCATATATCAAAAAGTCGATAAGAGTTTAAAGTCCACAAACAGATCAAGGAATTTCATTGATTCTCATTTTTTATTTTTCTTTCTTGTATTGTCCAAGTATCATTACAACACATAACAGCCATTACTCGTTTTTTGTTATGACTTCACATCAGTTATCTAAACGTTTTCTCTTCTGTGTAACCTATAGTGATCTCAAACCAAACCTCCCCCTCTGCTTTTAGGAGGAAAAATAGACCCGTCGAAAAACCCAAAGGATATCCCACTGAGGTCACCACACTAGTTACCCATCAGTTGAGGCACATTATAGGTATTAGTCCAACATAAATTTCATATATCAAAAAGTCGATAAGAGTTTAAAGTCCACAAATAGATCAAGGAATTTCATTGATTCTCATTTTTTATTTTTCTTTCTTGTATTGTCCAAGTATCATTACAACACATAACAGCCATTACTCGTTTTTTGTTATGACTTCACATCAGTTATCTGAACGTTTTCTCTCCTGTTTAACCTATAGTGCTCTCAAACCAAACCTCCCCCTCTGCTTTTAGGAGGAAAAATAGACCCGTCGAAAAACCCAAAGGATATCCCACTGTGGTCACCACACTAGTTACCCATCAGTTGAGGCACATTATAGGTATTAGTCCCACATAAATTTCATATATCAAAAAGTCGATAAGAGTTTAAAGTCCACAAACAGATCAAGGAATTTCAATGATTCTCATTTTTTATTTTTCTTTCTTGTATTGTCCAAGTATCATTACAACACATAACAGCCATTACTCGTTTTTTGTTATGACTTCACATCAGTTATCTGAACGTTTTCTCTCCTGTTTAACCTATAGTGCTCTCAAACCAAACCTCCCCCTCTGCTTTTAGGAGGAAAAATAGACCCGTCGAAAAACCCAAAGGCTATCCCACTGAGGTCACCACACTAGTTACCCATCAGTTGAGGCACATTATAGGTATTAGTCCAACATAAATTTCATATATCAAAAAGTCGATAAGAGTTTAAAGTCCACAAACAGATCAAGGAATTTCATTGATTCTCATTTTTTATTTTTCTTTCTTGTATTGTCCAAGTATCATTACAACACATAACAGCCATTACTCGTTTTTTGTTATGACTTCACATCAGTTATCTGAACGTTTTCTCTCCTGTTTAACCTATAGTGCTCTCAAACCAAACCTCCCCCTCTGCTTTTAGGAGGAAAAATAGACCCGTCGAAAAACCCAAAGGATATCCCACTGAGGTCACCGCACTAGTTACCCATCAGTTGAGGCACATTATAGGTATTAGTCCAACATAAATTTCATATATCAAAAAGTCGATAAGAGTTTAAAGTCCACAAACAGATCAAGGAATTTCATTGATTCTCATTTTTTATTTTTCTTTCTTGTATTGTCCAAGTATCATTACAACACATAACAGCCATTACTCGTTTTTTGTTATGACTTCACATCAGTTATCTGAACGTTTTCTCTTCTGTGTAACCTATAGTGATCTCAAACCAAACCTCCCCCTTCTGCTTTTAGGAGGAAAAATAGACCCGTCGAAAAACCCAAAGGATATCCCACTGAGGTCACCACACTAGTTACCCATCAGTTGAGGCACATTATAGGTATTAGTCCAACATAAATTTCATATATCAAAAAGTCGATAAGAGTTTAAAGTCCACAAATAGATCAAGGAATTTCATTGATTCTCATTTTTTCTTTTTTTTTCTTGTATTGTCCAAGTATCATTACAACACATAACAGCCATTACTCGTTTTTTGTTATGACTTCACATCAGTTATCTGAACGTTTTCTCTCCTGTTTAACCTATAGTGCTCTCAAACCAAACCTCCCCCTCTGCTTTTAGGAGGAAAAATAGACCCGTCGAAAAACCCAAAGGATATCCCACTGTGGTCACCACACTAGTTACCCATCAGTTGAGGCACATTATAGGTATTAGTCCCACATAAATTTCATATATCAAAAAGTCGATAAGAGTTTAAAGTCCACAAACAGATCAAGGAATTTCAATGATTCTCATTTTTTATTTTTCTTTCTTGTATTGTCCAAGTATCATTACAACACATAACAGCCATTACTCGTTTTTTGTTATGACTTCACATCAGTTATCTGAACGTTTTCTCTCCTGTTTAACCTATAGTGCTCTCAAACCAAACCTCCCCCTCTGCTTTTAGGAGGAAAAATAGACCTGTCGAAAAACCCAAAGGCTATCCCACTGAGGTCACCACACTAGTTACCCATCAGTTGAGGCACATTATAGGTATTAGTCCAACATAAATTTCATATATCAAAAAGTCGATAAGAGTTTAAAGTCCACAAACAGATCAAGGAATTTCATTGATTCTCATTTTTTATTTTTCTTTCTTGTATTGTCCAAGTATCATTACAACACATAACAGCCATTACTCGTTTTTTGTTATGACTTCACATCAGTTATCTGAACGTTTTCTCTCCTGTTTAACCTATAGTGCTCTCAAACCAAACCTCCCCCTCTGCTTTTAGGAGGAAAAATAGACCCGTCGAAAAACCCAAAGGATATCCCACTGAGGTCACCGCACTAGTTACCCATCAGTTGAGGCACATTATAGGTATTAGTCCAACATAAATTTCATATATCAAAAAGTCGATAAGAGTTTAAAGTCCACAAACAGATCAAGGAATTTCAATGATTCTCATTTTTTATTTTTCTTTCTTGTATTGTCCAAGTATCATTACAACACATAACAGCCATTACTCGTTTTTTGTTATGACTTCACATCAGTTATCTGAACGTTTTCACTCCTGTTTAACCTATAGTGCTCTCAAACCAAACCTCCCCCTCTGCTTTTAGGAGGAAAAATAGACCCGTCGAAAAACCCAAAGGCTATCCCACTGAGGTCACCACACTAGTTACCCATCAGTTGAGGCACATTATAGGTATTAGTCCAACATAAATTTCATATATCAAAAAGTCGATAAGAGTTTAAAGTCCACAAACAGATCAAGGAATTTCATTGATTCTCATTTTTTATTTTTCTTTCTTGTATTGTCCAAGTATCATTACAACACATAACAGCCATTACTCGTTTTTTGTTATGACTTCACATCAGTTATCTGAACGTTTTCTCTCCTGTTTAACCTATCGTGCTCTCAAACCAAACCTCCCCCTCTGCTTTTAGGAGGAAAAATAGACCCGTCGAAAAACCCAAAGGATATCCCACTGAGGTCACCGCACTAGTTACCCATCAGTTGAGGCACATTATAGGTATTAGTCCAACATAAATTTCATATATCAAAAAGTCGATAAGAGTTTAAAGTCCACAAACAGATCAAGGAATTTCATTGATTCTCATTTTTTATTTTTCTTTCTTGTATTGTCCAAGTATCATTACAACATATAACAGCCATTACTCGTTTTTTGTTATGACTTCACATCAGTTATATGAACGTTTTCACTCCTGTTTAACCTATAGTGCTCTCAAACCAAACCTCCCCCTCTGCTTTTAGGAGGAAAAATAGACCCGTCGAAAAACCCAAAGGATATCCCACTGTGGTCACCACACTAGTTACCCATCAGTTGAGGCACATTATAGGTATTAGTCCAACATAAATTTCATATATCAAAACGTCGATAAGAGTTTAAAGTCCACAAACAGATCAAGGAATTTCATTGATTCTCATTTTTTATTTTTCTTTCTTGTATTGTCCAAGTATCATTACAACACATAACAGCCATTACTCGTTTTTTGTTATGACTTCACATCAGTTATCTGAACGTTTTCTCTTCTGTGTAACCTATAGTGCTCTCAAACCAAACCTCCCCCTCTGCTTTTAGGAGGAAAAATAGACCCGTCGAAAAACCCAAAGGATATCCCACTGAGGTCACCACACTAGTTACCCATCAGTTGAGGCACATTATAGATATTAGTCCAACATAAATTTCATATATCAAAAAGTCGATAAGAGTTTAAAGTCCACAAATAGATCAAGGAATTTCATTGATTCTCATTTTTTCTTTTTCTTTCTTGTATTGTCCAAGTATCATTACAACACATAACAGCCATTACTCGTTTTTTGTTATGACTTCACATCAGTTATCTGAACGTTTTCTCTCCTGTTTAACCTATAGTGCTCTCAAACCAAACCTCCCCCTCTGCTTTTAGGAGGAAAAATAGACCCGTCGAAAATCCCAAAGGATATCCCACTGTGGTCACCACACTAGTTACCCATCAGTTGAGGCACATTATAGGTATTAGTCCCACATAAATTTCATATATCAAAAAGTCGATAAGAGTTTAAAGTCCACAAACAGATCAAGGAATTTCAATGATTCTCATTTTTTATTTTTCTTTCTTGTATTGTCCAAGTATCATTACAACACATAACAGCCATTACTCGTTTTTTGTTATGACTTCACATCAGTTATCTGAACGTTTTCTCTCCTGTTTAACCTATAGTGCTCTCAAACCAAACCTCCCCCTCTGCTTTTAGGAGGAAAAAAAGACCCGTCGAAAAACCCAAAGGCTATCCCACTGAGGTCACCACACTAGTTACCCATCAGTTGAGGCACATTATAGGTATTAGTCCAACATAAATTTCATATATCAAAAAGTCGATAAGAGTTTAAAGTCCACAAACAGATCAAGGAATTTCATTGATTCTCATTTTTTATTTTTCTTTCTTGTATTGTCCAAGTATCAATACAACACATAACAGCCGATACTCGTTTTTTGTTATGACTTCACATCAGTTATCTGAACGTTTTCTCTCCTGTTTAACCTATAGTGCTCTCAAACCAAACCTCCCCCTCTGCTTTTAGGAGGAAAAATTAACCCGTCGAAAACCCAAAGGATATCCCACTGAGGTCACCACACTAGTTACCCATCAGTTGAGGCACATTATAGGTATTAGTCCAACATAAATTTCATATATCAAAAAGTCGATAAGAGTTTAAAGTCCACAAACAGATCAAGGATTTCATTGATTCTCATTTTTTATTTTTCTTTCTTGTATTGTCCAAGTATCAATACAACACATAACAGCCGATACTCGTTTTTTGTTATGACTTCACATCAGTTATCTGAACGTTTTCTCTCCTGTTTAACCTATAGTGCTCTCAAAGCAAACCTCCCCCTCTGCTTTTAGGAGGAAAAATTAACCCGTCGAAAACCCAAAGGATATCCCACTGAGGTCACCACACTAGTTACCCATCAGTTGAGGCACATTATAGGTATTCGTCCAACATAAATTTCATATATCAAAAAGTCGATAAGAGTTTAAAGTCCACAAACAGATCAAGGAATTTCATTGATTCTCATTTTTTATTTTTCTTTCTTGTATTGTCCAAGTATCATTACAACACATAACAGCCATTACTCGTTTTTTGATATGACTTCACATCAGTTATCTGAACGTTTTCACTCCTGTTTAACTTATAGTGCTCTCAAACCAAACCTCCCCCTCTGCTTTTAGGAGGAAAAATAGACCCGTCGAAAAACCCAAAGGATATCCCACTGTGGTCACCACACTAGTTACCCATCAGTTGAGGCACATTATAGGTATTAGTCCAATATAAATTTCATATATCAAAAAGTCGATAAGAGTTTAAAGTCCACAAACAGATCAAGGAATTTCAATGATTCTCATTTTTTATTTTTATTTCTTGTATTGTCCAAGTATCATTACAACACATGACAGCCATTACTCGTTTTTTGTTATGACTTCACATCAGTTATCTGAACGTTTTCTCTCCTGTTTAACCTATAGTGCTCTCAAACCAAAGCTCCCCCTCTGCTTTTAGGAGGAAAAATAGACCCGTCGAAAAACCCAAAGGATATCTCACTGAGGTCACCACACTAGTTACCCATCAGTTGAGGCACATTATAGGTATTTGTCCAACATAAATTTCATATATCAAAAAGTCGATAAGAGTTTAAAGTCCACAAACAGATCAAGGAATTTCAATGATTCTCATTTTTTATTTTTATTTCTTGTATTGTCCAAGTATCATTACAACACATAACAGCCATTACTCGTTTTTTGTTATGACTTCACATCAGTTATCTGAACGTTTTCTCTCCTGTGTAACCTATAGTGCTCTCAAACCAAACCTCCCCCTCTGCTTTTAGGAGGAAAAATAGACCCGTCGAAAAACCCAAAGGATATCCCACTGAGGTCACCACACTAGTTACCCATCAGTTGAGGCACATTATAGGTATTAGTCCAACATAAATTTCATATATCAAAAAGTCGATAAGAGTTTAAAGTCCACAAATAGATCAAGGAATTTCATTGATTCTCATTTTTTCTTTTTCTTTCTTGTATTGTCCAAGTATCATTACAACACATAACAGCCATTACTCGTTTTTTGTTATGACTTCACATCAGTTATCTGAACGTTTTCTCTCCTGTTTAACCTATAGTGCTCTCAAACCAAACCTCCCCCTCTGCTTTTAGGAGGAAAAATAGACCCGTCGAAAATCCCAAAGGATATCCCACTGAGGTCACCACACTAGTTACCCATCAGTTGAGGCACATTATAGGTATTAGTCCAACATAAATTTCATATATCAAAAAGTCGATAAGAGTTTAAAGTCCACAAACAGATCAAGGAATTTCATTGATTCTCATTTTTTATTTTTCTTTCCTGTATTGTCCAAGTATCAATACAACACATAACAGCCGATACTCGTTTTTTGTTATGACTTCACATCAGTTATCTGAACGTTTTCTCTCCTGTTTAACCTATAGTGCTCTCAAAGCAAACCTCCCCCTCTGCTTTTAGGAGGAAAAATTAACCCGTCGAAAACCCAAAGGATATCCCACTGAGGTCACCACACTAGTTACCCATCAGTTGAGGCACATTATAGGTATTAGTCCAACATAAATTTTATATATCAAAAAGTCGATAAGAGTTTAAAGTCCACAAACAGATCAAGGAATTTCATTGATTCTCATTTTTTATTTTTCTTTCTTGTATTGTCCAAGTATCAATACAACACATAACAGCCGATACTCGTTTTTTGTTATGACTTCACATCAGTTATCTGAACGTTTTCTCTCCTGTTTAACCTATAGTGCTCTCAAACCAAACCTCCCCCTCTGCTTTTAGGAGGAAAAATTAACCCGTCGAAAACCCAAAGGATATCCCACTGAGGTCACCACACTAGTTACCCATCAGTTGAGGCACATTATAGGTATTCGTCCAACATAAATTTCATATATCAAAAAGTCGATAAGAGTTTAAAGTCCACAAACAGATCAAGGAATTTCATTGATTCTCATTTTTTATTTTTCTTTCTTGTATTGTCCAAGTATCATTACAACACATAACAGCCATTACTCGTTTTTTGATATGACTTCACATCAGTTATCTGAACGTTTTCACTCCTGTTTAACTTATAGTGCTCTCAAACCAAACCTCCCCCTCTGCTTTTAGGAGGAAAAATAGACCCGTCGAAAAACCCAAAGGATATCCCACTGTGGTCACCACACTAGTTACCCATCAGTTGAGGCACATTATAGGTATTAGTCCAATATAAATTTCATATATCAAAAAGTCGATAAGAGTTTAAAGTCCACAAACAGATCAAGGAATTTCAATGATTCTCATTTTTTATTTTTATTTCTTGTATTGTCCAAGTATCATTACAACACATGACAGCCATTACTCGTTTTTTGTTATGACTTCACATCAGTTATCTGAACGTTTTCTCTCCTGTTTAACCTATAGTGCTCTCAAACCAAAGCTCCCCCTCTGCTTTTAGGAGGAAAAATAGACCCGTCGAAAAACCCAAAGGATATCTCACTGAGGTCACCACACTAGTTACCCATCAGTTGAGGCACATTATAGGTATTAGTCCAACATAAATTTCATATATCAAAAAGTCGATAAGAGTTTAAAGTCCACAAACAGATCAAGGAATTTCAATGATTCTCATTTTTAATTTTTATTTCTTGTATTGTCCAAGTATCATTACAACACATAACAGCCATTACTCTTTTTTGTTATGACTTCACATCAGTTATCTGAACGTTTTCTCTCCTGTGTAACCTATAGTGCTCTCAAACCAAACCTCCCCCTCTGCTTTTAGGAGGAAAAATAGACCCGTCGAAAAACCCAAAGGATATCCCACTGAGGTCACCACACTAGTTACCCATCAGTTGAGGCACATTATAGGTATTAGTCCAACATAAATTTCATATATCAAAAAGTCGATAAGAGTTTAAAGTCCACAAATAGATCAAGGAATTTCATTGATTCTCATTTTTTCTTTTTCTTTCTTGTATTGTCCAAGTATCATTACAACACATAACAGCCATTACTCGTTTTTTGTTATGACTTCACATCAGTTATCTGAACGTTTTCTCTCCTGTTTAACCTATAGTGCTCTCAAACCAAACCTCCCTCTCTGCTTTTAGGAGGAAAAATAGACCCGTCGAAAAACCCAAAGGATATCCCACTGTGGTCACCACACTAGTTACCCATCAGTTGAGGCACATTATAGGTATTAGTCCCACATAAATTTCATATATCAAAAAGTCGATAAGAGTTTAAAGTCCACAAACAGATCAAGGAATTTCAATGATTCTCATTTTTTATTTTTCTTTCTTGTATTGTCCAAGTATCATTACAACACATAACAGCCATTACTCGTTTTTTGTTATGACTTCACATCAGTTATCTGAACGTTTTCTCTCCTGTTTAACCGATAGTGCTCTCAAACCAAACCTCCCCCTCTGCTTTTAGGAGGAAAAATAGACCCGTCGAAAAACCCAAGGGATATCCCACTGAGGTCACCACACTAGTTACCCATCAGTTGAGGCACATTATAGGTATTAGTCCAACATAAATTTCATATATCAAAAAGTCGATAAGAGTTTAAAGTCCACAAACAGATCAAGGAATTTCATTGATTCTCATTTTTTATTTTTATTTCTTGTATTGTCCAAGTATCATTACAACACATAACAGCCATTACTCGTTTTTTGTTATGACTTCACATTAGTTATCTGAACGTTTTCTCTCCTGTTTAACCTATAGTGCTCTCAAACCAAACCTCCCCCTCTGCTTTTAGGAGGAAAAATAGACCCGTCGAAAAACCCAAAGGATATCCCACTGAGGTCACCACACTAGTTACCTATCAGTTGAGGCACATTATAGGTATTAGTCCAACATAAATTTCATATATCAAAAAGTCGATAAGAGTTTAAAGTCCACAAACAGATCAAGGAATTTCATTGATTCTCATTTTTTATTTTTCTTTCTTGTATTGTCCAAGTATCATTACAACACATAACAGCCATTACTCGTTTTTTGTTATGACTTCACATCAGTTATCTGAACGTTTTCTCTCCTGTTTAACCTATAGTGCTCTCAAAACAAACCTCCCCCTCTGCTTTTAGGAGGAAAAATAGACCCGTCGAAAAACCCAAAGGATATCCCACTGAGGTCACCACACTAGTTACCCATCGGTTGAGGCACATTATAGGTATTAGTCCAACATAAATTTCATATATCAAAAAGTCGATAAGAGTTTAAAGTCCACAAATAGATCAAGGAATTTCATTGATTCTCATTTTTTCTTTTTCTTTCTTGTATTGTCCAAGTATCATTACAACACATAACAGCCATTACTCGTTTTTTGTTATGACTTCACATCAGTTATCTGAACGTTTTCTCTCCTGTTTAACCTATAGTGCTCTCAAACCAAACCTCCCCCTCTGCTTTTAGGAGGAAAAATAGACCCGTTGAAAAACCCAAAGGATATCCCACTGTGGTCACCACACTAGTTACCCATCAGTTGAGGCACATTATAGGTATTAGTCCCACATAAATTTCATATATCAAAAAGTCGATAAGAGTTTAAAGTCCACAAACAGATCAAGGAATTTCAATGATTCTCATTTTTTATTTTTCTTTCTTGTATTGTGCAAGTATCATTACAACACATAACATCCATTACTCGTTTTTTGTTATGACTTCACATCAGTTATCTGAACGTTTTCTCTCCTGTTTAACCTATAGTGCTCTCAAACCAAACCTCCCCCTCTGCTTTTAGGAGTAAAAATAGACCCGTCGAAAAACCCAAAGGATATCCCACTGAGGTCACCACACTAGTTACCCATCAGTTGAGGCACATTATAGGTATTAGTCCAACATAAATTTCATATATCAAAAAGTCGATAAGAGTTTAAAGTCCACAAACAGATCAAGGAATTTCATTGATTCTCATTTTTTCTTTTTCTTTCTTGTATTGTCCAAGTATCATTACAACACACAACAGCCATTACTTGTTTTTTGTTATGACTTCACATCAGTTATCTGAACGTTTTCTCTCCTGTTTAACCTATAGTGCTCTCAAACCAAACCTCCCCCTCTGCTTTTAGGAGGAAAAATAGACCCGTTGAAAAAAAAACAAAGGATATCCCACTGAGGTCACCACAATAGTTACCCATCAGTTGAGGAACATTATAGGTATTAGTCCAACATAAATTTCATATATCAAAAAGTCGATAAGAGTTTAAAGTCCACAAACAGATCAAGGAATTTCATTGATTCTCATTTTTTATTTTTCTTTCTTGTATTGTCCAAGTATCATTACAACACATAACAGCCATTACTCGTTTTTTGTTATGACTTCACATCAGTTATCTGAACGTTTTCTCTCCTGTTTAACCTATAGTGCTCTCAAACCAAACCTCCCCCTCTGCTTTTAGGAGGAAAAATAGACCCGTCGAAAAACCCAAAGGATATCCCACTGAGGTCACCACACTAGTTACCCATCAGTTGAGGCACATTATAGGTATTAGTCCAACATAAATTTCATATATCAAAAAGTCGATAAGAGTTTAAAGTCCACAAACAGATCAAGGAATTTCATTGATTCTCATTTTTTATTTTTCTTTCTTGTATTGTCCAAGTATCATTACAACACATAACAGCCATTACTCGTTTTTTGTTATGACTTCACATCAGTTATCTGAATGTTTTCTCTCCTGTTTAACCTATAGTGCTCTCAAACCAAACCTCCCCCTCTGCTTTTAGGAGGAAAAATAGACCCGTCGAAAAAAAAACAAAGGATATCCCACTGAGGTCACCACAATAGTTACCCATCAGTTGAGGAACATTATAGGTATTAGTCCAACATAAATTTCATATATCAAAAAGTCGATAAGAGTTTAAAGTCCACAAACAGATCAAGGAATTTCATTGATTCTCATTTTTTATTTTTCTTTCTTGTATTGTCCAAGTATCATTACAACACATAACAGCCATTACTCGTTTTTTGGTATGACTTCACATCAGTTATCTGAACGTTTTCTCTCCTGTTTAACCTATAGTGCTCTCAAACCAAACCTCCCCCTCTGCTTTTAGGAGGAAAAATAGAGCCGTCGAAAAACCCAAAGGATATCCCACTGAGGTCACCACACTAGTTACCCATCAGTTGAGGCACATTATAGGTATTAGTCCAACATAAATTTCATATATCAAAAAGTCGATAAGAGTTTAAAGTCCACAAACAGATCAAGGAATTTCATTGATTCTCATTTTTTATTTTTCTTTCTTGTATTGTCCAAGTATCATTACAACACATAACAGCCATTACTCGTTTTTGATATGACTTCACATCAGTTATCTGAACGTTTTCACTCCTGTTTAACCTATAGTGCTCTCAAACCAAACCTCCCCCTCTGCTTTTAGGAGGAAAAATAGACCCGTCGAAAAACCCAAAGGATATCCCACTGTGGTCACCACAATAGTTACCCATCAGTTGAGGCACGTTATAGGTATTAGTCCAACATAAATTTCATATATCAAAAAGTCGATAAGAGTTTAAAGTCCACAAACAGATCAAGGAATTTCATTGATTCTCATTTTTTTATTTTTCTTTCTTGTATTGTCCAAGTATCATTACAACACATAACAGCCATTACTCGTTTTTTGTTATGACTTCACATCAGTTATCTGAACGTTTTCTCTCCTGTTTAACCTATAGTGCTCTCAAACCAAACCTCCCCCTCTGCTTTTAGGAGGAAAAATAGACCCGTCGAAAAACCTAAAGGATATCCCACTGAGGTCACCACACTAGTTACCCATCAGTTGAGGCACATTATAGGTATTAGTCCAACATAAATTTCATATATCAAAAAGTCGATAAGAGTTTAAAGTCCACAAACAGATCAAGGAATTTCATTGATTCTCATTTTTTCTTTTTCTTTCTTGTATTGTCCAAGTATCAATACAACACATTACAGCCGATACTCGTTTTTTGATATGACTTCACATCAGTTATCTGAACGTTTTCTCTCCTGTTTAACCTATAGTGCTCTCAAACCAAACCTCCCCCTCTTCTTTTAGGAGGAAAAATTAACCCGTCGAAAACCCAAAGGATATCCCACTGAGGTCACCACACTAGTTACCCATCAGTTGAGGCACATTATAGGTATTAGTCCAACATAAATTTCATATATCAAAAAGTCGATAAGAGTTTAAAGTCCACAAACAGATCAAGGAATTTCATTGATTCTCATTTTTTATTTTTCTTTCTTGTATTGTCCTAGTATCATTACAACACATAACAGCCATTACTCGTTTTTTGATATGACTTCACATCAGTTATCTGAACGTTTTCACTCCTGTTTAACTTATAGTGCTCTCAAACCAAACCTCCCCCTCTGCTTTTAGGAGGAAAAATAGACCCGTCGAAAAACCCAAAGGATATCCCACTGTGGTCACCACACTAGTTACACATCAGTTGAGGCACATTATAGGTATTAGTCCAATATAAATTTCATATATCAAAAAGTCGATAAGAGTTTAAAGTCCACAAACAGATCAAGGAATTTCAATGATTCTCATTTTTTATTATTATTTCTTGTATTGTCCAAGTATCATTACAACACATAACAGCCATTACTCGTTTTTTGTTATGACTTCACATCAGTTATCTGAACGTTTTCTCTCCTGTTTAACCTATAGTGCTCTCAAACCAAACCTCCCCCTCTGCTTTTAGGAGGAAAAATAGACCCGTCGAAAAACCCAAAGGATATCCCACTGAGGTCACCACACTAGTTACCCATCAGTTGAGGCACATTATAGGTATTAGTCCAACATAAATTTCATATATCAAAAAGTCGATAAGAGTTTAAAGTCCACAAATAGATCAAGGAATTTCATTGATTCTCATTTTTTCTTTTTCTTTCTTGTATTGTCCAAGTATCATTACAACACATAACAGCCGATACTCGTTTTTTGTTATGACTTCACATCAGTTATCTGAACGTTTTCTCTCCTGTTTAACCTATAGTGCTCTCAAAGCAAACCTCCCCCTCTGCTTTTAGGAGGAAAAATTAACCCGTCGAAAACCCAAAGGATATCCCACTGAGGTCACCACACTAGTTACCCATCAGTTGAGGCACATTATAGGTATTAGTCCAACATAAATTTTATATATCAAAAAGTCGATAAGAGTTTAAAGTCCACAAACAGATCAAGGAATTTCATTGATTCTCATTTTTTATTTTTCTTTCTTGTATTGTCCAAGTATCAATACAACACATAACAGCCGATACTCGTTTTTTGTTATGACTTCACATCAGTTATCTGAACGTTTTCTCTCCTGTTTAACCTATAGTGCTCTCAAACCAAACCTCCCCCTCTGCTTTTAGGAGGAAAAATTAACCCGTCGAAAACCCAAAGGATATCCCACTGAGGTCACCACACTAGTTACCCATCAGTTGAGGCACATTATAGGTATTCGTCCAACATAAATTTCATATATCAAAAAGTCGATAAGAGTTTAAAGTCCACAAACAGATCAAGGAATTTCATTGATTCTCATTTTTTATTTTTCTTTCTTGTATTGTCCAAGTATCATTACAACACATAACAGCCATTACTCGTTTTTTGATATGACTTCACATCAGTTATCTGAACGTTTTCACTCCTGTTTAACTTATAGTGCTCTCAAACCAAACCTCCCCCTCTGCTTTTAGGAGGAAAAATAGACCCGTCGAAAAACCCAAAGGATATCCCACTGTGGTCACCACACTAGTTACCCATCAGTTGAGGCACATTATAGGTATTAGTCCAATATAAATTTCATATATCAAAAAGTCGATAAGAGTTTAAAGTCCACAAACAGATCAAGGAATTTCAATGATTCTCATTTTTTATTTTTATTTCTTGTATTGTCCAAGTATCATTACAACACATGACAGCCATTACTCGTTTTTTGTTATGACTTCACATCAGTTATCTGAACGTTTTCTCTCCTGTTTAACCTATAGTGCTCTCAAACCAAAGCTCCCCCTCTGCTTTTAGGAGGAAAAATAGACCCGTCGAAAAACCCAAAGGATATCTCACTGAGGTCACCACACTAGTTACCCATCAGTTGAGGCACATTATAGGTATTAGTCCAACATAAATTTCATATATCAAAAAGTCGATAAGAGTTTAAAGTCCACAAACAGATCAAGGAATTTCAATGATTCTCATTTTTAATTTTTATTTCTTGTATTGTCCAAGTATCATTACAACACATAACAGCCATTACTCTTTTTTGTTATGACTTCACATCAGTTATCTTAACGTTTTCTCTCCTGTGTAACCTATAGTGCTCTTAAACCAAACCTCCCCCTCTGCTTTTAGGAGGAAAAATAGACCCGTCGAAAAACCCAAAGGATATCCCACTGAGGTCACCACACTAGTTACCCATCAGTTGAGGCACATTATAGGTATTAGTCCAACATAAATTTCATATATCAAAAAGTCGATAAGAGTTTAAAGTCCACAAATAGATCAAGGAATTTCATTGATTCTCATTTTTTCTTTTTCTTTCTTGTATTGTCCAAGTATCATTACAACACATAACAGCCATTACTCGTTTTTTGTTATGACTTCACATCAGTTATCTGAACGTTTTCTCTCCTGTTTAACCTATAGTGCTCTCAAACCAAACCTCCCTCTCTGCTTTTAGGAGGAAAAATAGACCCGTCGAAAAACCCAAAGGATATCCCACTGTGGTCACCACACTAGTTACCCATCAGTTGAGGCACATTATAGGTATTAGTCCCACATAAATTTCATATATCAAAAAGTCGATAAGAGTTTAAAGTCCACAAACAGATCAAGGAATTTCAATGATTCTCATTTTTTATTTTTCTTTCTTGTATTGTCCAAGTATCATTACAACACATAACAGCCATTACTCGTTTTTTGTTATGACTTCACATCAGTTATCTGAACGTTTTCTCTCCTGTTTAACCGATAGTGCTCTCAAACCAAACCTCCCCCTCTGCTTTTAGGAGGAAAAATAGACCCGTCGAAAAACCCAAGGGATATCCCACTGAGGTCACCACACTAGTTACCCATCAGTTGAGGCACATTATAGGTATTAGTCCAACATAAATTTCATATATCAAAAAGTCGATAAGAGTTTAAAGTCCACAAACAGATCAAGGAATTTCATTGATTCTCATTTTTTATTTTTATTTCTTGTATTGTCCAAGTATCATTACAACACATAACAGCCATTACTCGTTTTTTGTTATGACTTCACATTAGTTATCTGAACGTTTTCTCTCCTGTTTAACCTATAGTGCTCTCAAACCAAACCTCCCCCTCTGCTTTTAGGAGGAAAAATAGACCCGTCGAAAAACCCAAAGGATATCCCACTGAGGTCACCACACTAGTTACCTATCAGTTGAGGCACATTATAGGTATTAGTCCAACATAAATTTCATATATCAAAAAGTCGATAAGAGTTTAAAGTCCACAAACAGATCAAGGAATTTCATTGATTCTCATTTTTTATTTTTCTTTCTTGTATTGTCCAAGTATCATTACAACACATAACAGCCATTACTCGTTTTTTGTTATGACTTCACATCAGTTATCTGAACGTTTTCTCTCCTGTTTAACCTATAGTGCTCTCAAAACAAACCTCCCCCTCTGCTTTTAGGAGGAAAAATAGACCCGTCGAAAAACCCAAAGGATATCCCACTGAGGTCACCACACTAGTTACCCATCGGTTGAGGCACATTATAGGTATTAGTCCAACATAAATTTCATATATCAAAAAGTCGATAAGAGTTTAAAGTCCACAAATAGATCAAGGAATTTCATTGATTCTCATTTTTTCTTTTTCTTTCTTGTATTGTCCAAGTATCATTACAACACATAACAGCCATTACTCGTTTTTTGTTATGACTTCACATCAGTTATCTGAACGTTTTCTCTCCTGTTTAACCTATAGTGCTCTCAAACCAAACCTCCCCCTCTGCTTTTAGGAGGAAAAATAGACCCGTCGAAAATCCCAAAGGATATCCCACTGTGGTCACCACACTAGTTACCCATCAGTTGAGGCACATTATAGGTATTAGTCCCACATAAATTTCATATATCAAAAAGTCGATAAGAGTTTAAAGTCCACAAACAGATCAAGGAATTTCAATGATTCTCATTTTTTATTTTTCTTTCTTGTATTGTCCAAGTATCATTACAACACACAACAGCCATTACTCGTTTTTTGTTATGACTTCACATCAGTTATCTGAACGTTTTCTCTCCTGTTTAACCTATAGTGCTCTCAAACCAAACCTCCCCCTCTGCTTTTAGGAGGAAAAATAGACCCGTCGAAAAACCCAAAGGATATCCCACTGAGGTCACCGCACTAGTTACCCATCAGTTGAGGCACATTATAGGTATTAGTCCAACATAAATTTCATATATCAAAAAGTCGATAAGAGTTTAAAGTCCACAAACAGATCAAGGAATTTCATTGATTCTCATTTTTTATTTTTCTTTCTTGTATTGTCCAAGTATCATTACAACACATAACAGCCATTACTCGTTTTTTGTTATGACTTCACATCAGTTATCTGAACGTTTTCTCTCCTGTTTAACCTATAGTGCTCTCAAACCAAAGCTCCCCCTCTGCTTTTAGGAGGAAAAATAGACCCGTCGAAAAAACCCAAAGGATATCCCACTGAGGTCACCACACT
The DNA here is from genome assembly GCF_964204655.1 of Triturus cristatus. Taxonomy (NCBI): domain Eukaryota; kingdom Metazoa; phylum Chordata; class Amphibia; order Caudata; family Salamandridae; genus Triturus; species Triturus cristatus. The sequence goes on from NW_028187673.1 coordinate 497,986, forward strand.
AGTTACCCATCAGTTGAGGCACATTATAGGTATTAGTCCAACATAAATTTCATATATCAAAAAGTCGATAAGAGTTTAAAGTCCACAAACAGATCAAGGAATTTCATTGATTCTCATTTTTTATTTTTCTTTCTTGTATTGTCCAAGTATCATTACAACACATAACAGCCATTACTCGTTTTTTGTTATGACTTCACATCAGTTATCTGAACGTTTTCTCTTCTGTGTAACCTATAGTGATCTCAAACCAAACCTCCCCCTCTGCTTTTAGGAGGAAAAATAGACCCGTCGAAAAACCCAAAGGATATCCCACTGAGGTCACCACACTAGTTACCCATCAGTTGAGGCACATTATAGGTATTAGTCCAACATAAATTTCACATATCAAAAAGTCGATAAGAGTTTAAAGTCCACAAATAGATCAAGGAATTTCATTGATTCTCATTTTTTCTTTTTCTTTCTTGTATTGTCCAAGTATCATTACAACACATAACAGCCATTACTCGTTTTTTGTTATGACTTCACATCAGTTATCTGAACGTTTTCTCTCTTGTTTAACCTATAGTGCTCTCAAACCAAACCTCCCCCTCTGCTTTTAGGAGGAAAAATAGACCCGTCGAAAAACCCAAAGGATATCCCACTGTGGTCACCACACTAGTTACCCATCAGTTGAGGCACATTATAGGTATTAGTCCCACATAAATTTCATATATCAAAAAGTCGATAAGAGTTTAAAGTCCACAAACAGATCAAGGAATTTCAATGATTCTCATTTTTTATTTTTCTTTCTTGTATTGTCCAAGTATCATTACAACACATAACAGCCATTACTCGATTTTTGTTATGACTTCACATCAGTTATCTGAACGTTTTCTCTCCTGTTTAACCTATAGTGCTCTCAAACCAAACCTCCCCCTCTGCTTTTAGGAGGAAAAATAGACCCGTCGAAAAACCCAAAGGCTATCCCACTGAGGTCACCACACTAGTTACCCATCAGTTGAGGCACATTATAGGTATTAGTCCAACATAAATTTCATATATCAAAAAGTCGATAAGAGTTTAAAGTCCACAAACAGATCAAGGAATTTCATTGATTCTCATTTTTTATTTTTCTTTCTTGTATTGTCCAAGTATCATTACAACACATAACAGCCATTACTCGTTTTTTGTTATGACTTCACATCAGTTATCTGAACGTTTTCTCTTCTGTGTAACCTATAGTGATCTCAAACCAAACCTCCCCCTCTGCTTTTAGGAGGAAAAATAGACCCGTCGAAAAACCCAAAGGATATCCCACTGAGGTCACCACACTAGTTACCCATCAGTTGAGGCACATTATAGGTATTAGTCCAACATAAATTTCATATATCAAAAAGTCGATAAGAGTTTAAAGTCCACAAATAGATCAAGGAATTTCATTGATTCTCATTTTTTCTTTTTCTTTCTTGTATTGTCCAAGTATCATTACAACACATAACAGCCATTACTCGTTTTTTGTTATGACTTCACATCAGTTATCTGAACGTTTTCTCTCCTGTTTAACCTATAGTGCTCTCAAACCAAACCTCCCCCTCTGCTTTTAGGAGGAAAAATAGACCCGTCGAAAAACCCAAAGGATATCCCACTGTGGTCACCACACTAGTTACCCATCAGTTGAGGCACATTATAGGTATTAGTCCCACATAAATTCCATATATCAAAAAGTCGATAAGAGTTTAAAGTCCACAAACAGATCAAGGAATTTCAATGATTCTCATTTTTTATTTTTCTTTCTTGTATTGTCCAAGTATCATTACAACACATAACAGCCATTACTCGTTTTTTGTTATGACTTCACATCAGTTATCTGAACGTTTTCTCTCCTGTTTAACCTATAGTGCTCTCAAACCAAACCTCCCCCTCTGCTTTTAGGAGGAAAAATAGACCCGTCGAAAAACCCAAAGGCTATCCCACTGAGGTCACCACACTAGTTACCCATCAGTTGAGGCACATTATAGGTATTAGTCCAACATAAATTTCATATATCAAAAAGTCGATAAGAGTTTAAAGTCCACAAACAGATCAAGGAATTTCATTGATTCTCATTTTTTATTTTTCTTTCTTGTATTGTCCAAGTATCATTACAACACATAACAGCCATTACTCGTTTTTCGTTATGACTTCACATCAGTTATCTGAACGTTTTCTCTCCTGTTTAACCTATAGTGCTCTCAAACCAAACCTCCCCCTCTGCTTTTAGGAGGAAAAATAGACCCGTCGAAAAACCCAAAGGATATCCCACTGAGGTCACCGCACTAGTTACCCATCAGTTGAGGCACATTATAGGTATTAGTCCAACATAAATTTCATATATCAAAAAGTCGATAAGAGTTTAAAGTCCACAAACAGATCAAGGAATTTCAATGATTCTCATTTTTTATTTTTCTTTCTTGTATTGTCCAAGTATCATTACAACACATAACAGCCATTACTCGTTTTTTGTTATGACTTCACATCAGTTATCTGAACGTTTTCTCTCCTGTTTAACCTATAGTGCTCTCAAAACAAACCTCCCCCTCTGCTTTTAGGAGGAAAAATAGACCCGTCGAAAAACCCAAAGGATATCCCACTGAGGTCACCACACTAGTTACCCATCGGTTGAGGCACATTATAGGTATTAGTCCAACATAAATTTCATATATCAAAAAGTCGATAAGAGTTTAAAGTCCACAAATAGATCAAGGAATTTCATTGATTCTCATTTTTTCTTTTTCTTTCTTGTATTGTCCAAGTATCATTACAACACATAACAGCCATTACTCGTTTTTTGTTATGACTTCACATCAGTTATCTGAACGTTTTCTCTCCTGTTTAACCTATAGTGCTCTCAAACCAAACCTCCCCCTCTGCTTTTAGGAGGAAAAATAGACCCGTCGAAAATCCCAAAGGATATCCCACTGTGGTCACCACACTAGTTACCCATCAGTTGAGGCACATTATAGGTATTAGTCCCACATAAATTTCATATATCAAAAAGTCGATAAGAGTTTAAAGTCCACAAACAGATCAAGGAATTTCAATGATTCTCATTTTTTATTTTTCTTTCTTGTATTGTCCAAGTATCATTACAACACACAACAGCCATTACTCGTTTTTTGTTATGACTTCACATCAGTTATCTGAACGTTTTCTCTCCTGTTTAACCTATAGTGCTCTCAAACCAAACCTCCCCCTCTGCTTTTAGGAGGAAAAATAGACCCGTCGAAAAACCCAAAGGATATCCCACTGAGGTCACCGCACTAGTTACCCATCAGTTGAGGCACATTATAGGTATTAGTCCAACATAAATTTCATATATCAAAAAGTCGATAAGAGTTTAAAGTCCACAAACAGATCAAGGAATTTCATTGATTCTCATTTTTTATTTTTCTTTCTTGTATTGTCCAAGTATCATTACAACACATAACAGCCATTACTCGTTTTTTGTTATGACTTCACATCAGTTATCTGAACGTTTTCTCTCCTGTTTAACCTATAGTGCTCTCAAACCAAAGCTCCCCCTCTGCTTTTAGGAGGAAAAATAGACCCGTCGAAAAAACCCAAAGGATATCCCACTGAGGTCACCACACTAGTTACCCATCAGTTGAGGCACATTATAGGTATTAGTCCAACATAAATTTCATATATCAAAAAGTCGATAAGAGTTTAAAGTCCACAAACAGATCAAGGAATTTCATTGATTCTCATTTTTTATTTTTCTTTCTTGTATTGTCCAAGTATCATTACAACACATAACAGCCATTACTCGTTTTTTGTTATGACTTCACATCAGTTATCTGAACGTTTTCTCTTCTGTGTAACCTATAGTGATCTCAAACCAAACCTCCCCCTCTGCTTTTAGGAGGAAAAATAGACCCGTCGAAAAACCCAAAGGATATCCCACTGAGGTCACCACACTAGTTACCCATCAGTTGAGGCACATTATAGGTATTAGTCCAACATAAATTTCACATATCAAAAAGTCGATAAGAGTTTAAAGTCCACAAATAGATCAAGGAATTTCATTGATTCTCATTTTTTCTTTTTCTTTCTTGTATTGTCCAAGTATCATTACAACACATAACAGCCATTACTCGTTTTTTGTTATGACTTCACATCAGTTATCTGAACGTTTTCTCTCTTGTTTAACCTATAGTGCTCTCAAACCAAACCTCCCCCTCTGCTTTTAGGAGGAAAAATAGACCCGTCGAAAAACCCAAAGGATATCCCACTGTGGTCACCACACTAGTTACCCATCAGTTGAGGCACATTATAGGTATTAGTCCCACATAAATTTCATATATCAAAAAGTCGATAAGAGTTTAAAGTCCACAAACAGATCAAGGAATTTCAATGATTCTCATTTTTTATTTTTCTTTCTTGTATTGTCCAAGTATCATTACAACACATAACAGCCATTACTCGATTTTTGTTATGACTTCACATCAGTTATCTGAACGTTTTCTCTCCTGTTTAACCTATAGTGCTCTCAAACCAAACCTCCCCCTCTGCTTTTAGGAGGAAAAATAGACCCGTCGAAAAACCCAAAGGCTATCCCACTGAGGTCACCACACTAGTTACCCATCAGTTGAGGCACATTATAGGTATTAGTCCAACATAAATTTCATATATCAAAAAGTCGATAAGAGTTTAAAGTCCACAAACAGATCAAGGAATTTCATTGATTCTCATTTTTTATTTTTCTTTCTTGTATTGTCCAAGTATCATTACAACACATAACAGCCATTACTCGTTTTTTGTTATGACTTCACATCAGTTATCTGAACGTTTTCTCTTCTGTGTAACCTATAGTGATCTCAAACCAAACCTCCCCCTCTGCTTTTAGGAGGAAAAATAGACCCGTCGAAAAACCCAAAGGATATCCCACTGAGGTCACCACACTAGTTACCCATCAGTTGAGGCACATTATAGGTATTAGTCCAACATAAATTTCATATATCAAAAAGTCGATAAGAGTTTAAAGTCCACAAATAGATCAAGGAATTTCATTGATTCTCATTTTTTCTTTTTCTTTCTTGTATTGTCCAAGTATCATTACAACACATAACAGCCATTACTCGTTTTTTGTTATGACTTCACATCAGTTATCTGAACGTTTTCTCTCCTGTTTAACCTATAGTGCTCTCAAACCAAACCTCCCCCTCTGCTTTTAGGAGGAAAAATAGACCCGTCGAAAAACCCAAAGGATATCCCACTGTGGTCACCACACTAGTTACCCATCAGTTGAGGCACATTATAGGTATTAGTCCCACATAAATTCCATATATCAAAAAGTCGATAAGAGTTTAAAGTCCACAAACAGATCAAGGAATTTCAATGATTCTCATTTTTTATTTTTCTTTCTTGTATTGTCCAAGTATCATTACAACACATAACAGCCATTACTCGTTTTTTGTTATGACTTCACATCAGTTATCTGAACGTTTTCTCTCCTGTTTAACCTATAGTGCTCTCAAACCAAACCTCCCCCTCTGCTTTTAGGAGGAAAAATAGACCCGTCGAAAAACCCAAAGGCTATCCCACTGAGGTCACCACACTAGTTACCCATCAGTTGAGGCACATTATAGGTATTAGTCCAACATAAATTTCATATATCAAAAAGTCGATAAGAGTTTAAAGTCCACAAACAGATCAAGGAATTTCATTGATTCTCATTTTTTATTTTTCTTTCTTGTATTGTCCAAGTATCATTACAACACATAACAGCCATTACTCGTTTTTCGTTATGACTTCACATCAGTTATCTGAACGTTTTCTCTCCTGTTTAACCTATAGTGCTCTCAAACCAAACCTCCCCCTCTGCTTTTAGGAGGAAAAATAGACCCGTCGAAAAACCCAAAGGATATCCCACTGAGGTCACCGCACTAGTTACCCATCAGTTGAGGCACATTATAGGTATTAGTCCAACATAAATTTCATATATCAAAAAGTCGATAAGAGTTTAAAGTCCACAAACAGATCAAGGAATTTCAATGATTCTCATTTTTTATTTTTCTTTCTTGTATTGTCCAAGTATCATTACAACACATAACAGCCATTACTCGTTTTTTGTTATGACTTCACATCAGTTATCTGAACGTTTTCTCTCCTGTTTAACCTATAGTGCTCTCAAAACAAACCTCCCCCTCTGCTTTTAGGAGGAAAAATAGACCCGTCGAAAAACCCAAAGGATATCCCACTGAGGTCACCACACTAGTTACCCATCGGTTGAGGCACATTATAGGTATTAGTCCAACATAAATTTCATATATCAAAAAGTCGATAAGAGTTTAAAGTCCACAAATAGATCAAGGAATTTCATTGATTCTCATTTTTTCTTTTTCTTTCTTGTATTGTCCAAGTATCATTACAACACATAACAGCCATTACTCGTTTTTTGTTATGACTTCACATCAGTTATCTGAACGTTTTCTCTCCTGTTTAACCTATAGTGCTCTCAAACCAAACCTCCCCCTCTGCTTTTAGGAGGAAAAATAGACCCGTCGAAAATCCCAAAGGATATCCCACTGTGGTCACCACACTAGTTACCCATCAGTTGAGGCACATTATAGGTATTAGTCCCACATAAATTTCATATATCAAAAAGTCGATAAGAGTTTAAAGTCCACAAACAGATCAAGGAATTTCAATGATTCTCATTTTTTATTTTTCTTTCTTGTATTGTCCAAGTATCATTACAACACACAACAGCCATTACTCGTTTTTTGTTATGACTTCACATCAGTTATCTGAACGTTTTCTCTCCTGTTTAACCTATAGTGCTCTCAAACCAAACCTCCCCCTCTGCTTTTAGGAGGAAAAATAGACCCGTCGAAAAACCCAAAGGATATCCCACTGAGGTCACCGCACTAGTTACCCATCAGTTGAGGCACATTATAGGTATTAGTCCAACATAAATTTCATATATCAAAAAGTCGATAAGAGTTTAAAGTCCACAAACAGATCAAGGAATTTCATTGATTCTCATTTTTTATTTTTCTTTCTTGTATTGTCCAAGTATCATTACAACACATAACAGCCATTACTCGTTTTTTGTTATGACTTCACATCAGTTATCTGAACGTTTTCTCTCCTGTTTAACCTATAGTGCTCTCAAACCAAAGCTCCCCCTCTGCTTTTAGGAGGAAAAATAGACCCGTCGAAAAAACCCAAAGGATATCCCACTGAGGTCACCACACTAGTTACCCATCAGTTGAGGCACATTATAGGTATTAGTCCAACATAAATTTCATATATCAAAAAGTCGATAAGAGTTTAAAGTCCACAAACAGATCAAGGAATTTCATTGATTCTCATTTTTTATTTTTCTTTCTTGTATTGTCCAAGTATCATTACAACACATAACAGCCATTACTCGTTTTTTGTTATGACTTCACATCAGTTATCTGAACGTTTTCTCTTCTGTGTAACCTATAGTGATCTCAAACCAAACCTCCCCCTCTGCTTTTAGGAGGAAAAATAGACCCGTCGAAAAACCCAAAGGATATCCCACTGAGGTCACCACACTAGTTACCCATCAGTTGAGGCACATTATAGGTATTAGTCCAACATAAATTTCACATATCAAAAAGTCGATAAGAGTTTAAAGTCCACAAACAGATCAAGGAATTTCATTGATTCTCATTTTTTCTTTTTCTTTCTTGTATTGTCCAAGTATCATTACAACACATAACAGCCATTACTCGTTTTTTGATATGACTTCACATCAGTTATCTGAACGTTTTCACTCCTGTTTAACTTATAGTGCTCTCAAACCAAACCTCCCCCTCTGCTTTTAGGAGGAAAAATAGACCCGTCGAAAAACCCAAAGGATATCCCACTGTGGTCACCACACTAGTTACCCATCAGTTGAGGCACATTATAGGTATTAGTCCAATTTAAATTTCATATATCAAAAAGTCGATAAGAGTTTAAAGTCCACAAACAGATCAAGGAATTTCAATGATTCTCATTTTTTATTTTTATTTCTTGTATTGTCCAAGTATCATTACAACACATGACAGCCATTACTCGTTTTTTGTTATGACTTCACATCAGTTATCTGAACGTTTTCTCTCCTGTTTAACCTATAGTGCTCTCAAACCAAAGCTCCCCCTCTGCTTTTAGGAGGAAAAATAGACCCGTCGAAAAACCCAAATGATATCTCACTGAGGTCACCACACTAGTTACCCATCAGTTGAGGCACATTATAGGTATTAGTCCAACATAAATTTCATATATCAAAAAGTCGATAAGAGTTTAAAGTCCACAAACAGATCAAGGAATTTCAATGATTCTCATTTTTTATTTTTATTTCTTGTATTGTCCAAGTATCATTACAACACATAACAGCCATTACTCGTTTTTTGTTATGACTTCACATCAGTTATCTGAACGTTTTCTCTCCTGTGTAACCTATAGTGCTCTCAAACCAAACCTCCCCCTCTGCTTTTAGGAGGAAAAATAGACCCGTCGAAAAACCCAAAGGATATCCCACTGAGGTCACCACACTAGTTACCCATCAGTTGAGGCACATTATAGGTATTGGTCCAACATAAATTTCATATATCAAAAAGTCGATAAGAGTTTAAAGTCCACAAATAGATCAAGGAATTTCATTGATTCTCATTTTTTCTTTTTCTTTCTTGTATTGTCCAAGTATCATTACAACACATAACAGCCATTACTCGTTTTTTGTTATGACTTCACATCAGTTATCTGAACGTTTTCTCTCCTGTTTAACCTATAGTGCTCTCAAACCAAACCTCCCTCTCTGCTTTTAGGAGGAAAAATAGACCCGTCGAAAAACCCAAAGGATATCCCACTGTGGTCACCACACTAGTTACCCATCAGTTGAGGCACATTATAGGTATTAGTCCCACATAAATTTCATATATCAAAACGTCGATAAGAGTTTAAAGTCCACAAACAGATCAAGGAATTTCATTGATTCTCATTTTTTATTTTTCTTTCTTGTATTGTCCAAGTATCATTACAACACATAACAGCCATTACTCGTTTTTTGTTATGACTTCACATCAGTTATCTGAACGTTTTCTCTTCTGTGTAACCTATAGTGCTCTCAAACCAAACCTCCCCCTCTGCTTTTAGGAGGAAAAATAGACCCGTCGAAAAACCCAAAGGATATCCCACTGAGGTCACCACACTAGTTACCCATCAGTTGAGGCACATTATAGGTATTAGTCCAACATAAATTTCATATATCAAAAAGTCGATAAGAGTTTAAAGTCCACAAATAGATCAAGGAATTTCATTGATTCTCATTTTTTATTTTTCTTTCTTGTATTGTCCAAGTATCATTACAACACATAACAGCCATTACTCGTTTTTTGTTATGACTTCACATCAGTTATCTGAACGTTTTCTCTTCTGTGTAACCTATAGTGCTCTCAAACCAAACCTCCCCCTCTGCTTTTAGGAGGAAAAATAGACCCGTCGAAAATCCCAAAGGATATCCCACTGTGGTCACCACACTAGTTACCCATCAGTTGAGGCACATTATAGGTATTAGTCCCACATAAATTTCATATATCAAAAAGTCGATAAGAGTTTAAAGTCCACAAACAGATCAAGGAATTTCAATGATTCTCATTTTTTATTTTTCTTTCTTGTATTGTCCAAGTATCATTACAACACATAACAGCCATTACTCGTTTTTTGTTATGACTTCACATCAGTTATCTGAACGTTTTCTCTCCTGTTTAACCTATAGTGCTCTCAAACCAAACCTCCCCCTCTGCTTTTAGGAGGAAAAATAGACCCGTCGAAAAACCCAAAGGCTATCCCACTGAGGTCACCACACTAGTTACCCATCAGTTGAGGCACATTATAGGTATTAGTCCCACATAAATTTCATATATCAAAAAGTCGATAAGAGTTTAAAGTCCACAAACAGATCAAGGAATTTCATTGATTCTCATTTTTTATTTTTCTTTCTTGTATTGTCCAAGTATCAATACAACACATAACAGCCGATACTCGTTTTTTGTTATGACTTCACATCAGTTATCTGAACGTTTTCTCTCCTGTTTAACCTATAGTGCTCTCAAAGCAAACCTCCCCCTCTGCTTTTAGGAGGAAAAATTAACCCGTCAAAAACCCAAAGGATATCCCACTGAGGTCACCACACTAGTTACCCATCAGTTGAGGCACATTATAGGTATTCGTCCAACATAAATTTCATATATCAAAAAGTCGATAAGAGTTTAAAGTCCACAAACAGATCAAGGAATTTCATTGATTCTCATTTTTTCTTTTTCTTTCTTGTATTGTCCAAGTATCATTACAACACATAACAGCCATTACTCGTTTTTTGATATGACTTCACATCAGTTATCTGAACGTTTTCACTCCTGTTTAACTTATAGTGCTCTCAAACCAAACCTCCCCCTCTGCTTTTAGGAGGAAAAATAGACCCGTCGAAAAACCCAAAGGATATCCCACTGTGGTCACCACACTAGTTACCCATCAGTTGAGGCACATTATAGGTATTAGTCCAATATAAATTTCATATATCAAAAAGTCGATAAGAGTTTAAAGTCCACAAACAGATCAAGGAATTTCAATGATTCTCATTTTTTATTTTTATTTCTTGTATTGTCCAAGTATCATTACAACACATGACAGCCATTACTCGTTTTTTGTTATGACTTCACATCAGTTATCTGAACGTTTTCTCTCCTGTTTAACCTATAGTGCTCTCAAACCAAAGCTCCCCCTCTGCTTTTAGGAGGAAAAATAGACCCGTCGAAAAACCCAAATGATATCTCACTGAGGTCACCACACTAGTTACCCATCAGTTGAGGCACATTATAGGTATTAGTCCAACATAAATTTCATATATCAAAAAGTCGATAAGAGTTTAAAGTCCACAAACAGATCAAGGAATTTCAATGATTCTCATTTTTTATTTTTATTTCTTGTATTGTCCAAGTATTATTACAACACATAACAGCCATTACTCGTTTTTTGTTATGACTTCACATCAGTTATCTGAACGTTTTCTCTCCTGTGTAACCTATAGTGCTCTCAAACCAAACCTCCCCCTCTGCTTTTAGGAGGAAAAATAGACCCGTCGAAAAACCCAAAGGATATCCCACTGAGGTCACCACACTAGTTACCCATCAGTTGAGGCACATTATAGGTATTGGTCCAACATAAATTTCATATATCAAAAAGTCGATAAGAGTTTAAAGTCCACAAATAGATCAAGGAATTTCATTGATTCTCATTTTTTCTTTTTCTTTCTTGTATTGTCCAAGTATCATTACAACACATAACAGCCATTACTCGTTTTTTGTTATGACTTCACATCAGTTATCTGAACGTTTTCTCTCCTGTTTAACCTATAGTGCTCTCAAACCAAACCTCCCTCTCTGCTTTTAGGAGGAAAAATAGACCCGTCGAAAAACCCAAAGGATATCCCACTGTGGTCACCACACTAGTTACCCATCAGTTGAGGCACATTATAGGTATTAGTCCCACATAAATTTCATATATCAAAAAGTCGATAAGAGTTTAAAGTCCACAAACAGATCAAGGAATTTCAATGATTCTCATTTTTTCTTTTTCTTTCTTGTATTGTCCAAGTATCATTACAACACATAACAGCCATTACTCGTTTTTTGTTATGACTTCACATCAGTTATCTGAACGTTTTCTCTCCTGTTTAACCGATAGTGCTCTCAAACCAAACCTCCCCCTCTGCTTTTAGGAGGAAAAATAGACCCGTCGAAAAACCCAAGGGATATCCCACTGAGGTCACCACACTAGTTACCCATCAGTTGAGGCACATTATAGGTATTAGTCCAACATGAATTTCATATATCAAAAAGTCGATAAGAGTTTAAAGTCCACAAACAGATCAAGGAATTTCATTGATTCTCATTTTTTATTTTTATTTCTTGTATTGTCCAAGTATCATTACAACACATAACAGCCATTACTCGTTTTTTGTTATGACTTCACATTAGTTATCTGAACGTTTTCTCTCCTGTTTAACCTATAGTGCTCTCAAACCAAACCTCCCCCTCTGCTTTTAGGAGGAAAAATAGACCCGTCGAAAAACCCAAAGGATATCCCACTGAGGTCACCACACTAGTTACCTATCAGTTGAGGCACATTATAGGTATTAGTCCAACATAAATTTCATATATCAAAAAGTCGATAAGAGTTTAAAGTCCACAAACAGATCAAGGAATTTCATTGATTCTCATTTTTTATTTTTCTTTCTTGTATTGTCCAAGTATCATTACAACACATAACAGCCATTACTCGTTTTTTGTTATGACTTCACATCAGTTATCTGAACGTTTTCTCTCCTGTTTAACCTATAGTGCTCTCAAAACAAACCTCCCCCTCTGCTTTTAGGAGGAAAAATAGACCCGTCGAAAAACCCAAAGGATATCCCACTGAGGTCACCACACTCGTTACCCATCAGTTGAGGCACATTATAGGTATTAGTCCAACATAAATTTCATATATCAAAAAGTCGATAAGAGTTTAAAGTCCACAAATAGATCAAGGAATTTCATTGATTCTCATTTTTTCTTTTTCTTTCTTGTATTGTCCAAGTATCATTACAACACATAACAGCCATTACTCGTTTTTTGTTATGACTTCACATCAGTTATCTGAACGTTTTCTCTCCTGTTTAACCTATAGTGCTCTCAAACCAAACCTCCCCCTCTGCTTTTAGGAGGAAAAATAGACCCGTCGAAAACCCAAAGGATATCCCACTGAGGTCACCACACTAGTTACCCATCAGTTGAGGCACATTATAGGTATTCGTCCAACATAAATTTCATATATCAAAAAGTCGATAAGAGTTTAAAGTCCACAAACAGATCAAGGAATTTCATTGATTCTCATTTTTTCTTTTTCTTTCTTGTATTGTCCAAGTATCATTACAACACATAACAGCCATTACTCGTTTTTTGATATGACTTCACATCAGTTATATGAACGTTTTCACTCCTGTTTAACTTATAGTGCTCTCAAACCAAACCTCCCCCTCTGCTTTTAGGAGGAAAAATAGACCCGTCGAAAAACCCAAAGGATATCCCACTGAGGTCACCACACTAGTTACCCATCAGTTGAGGCACATTATAGGTATTAGTCCAACATAAATTTCATATATCAAAAAGTCGATAAGAGTTTAAAGTCCACAAATAGATCAAGGAATTTCATTGATTCTCATTTTTTCTTTTTCTTTCTTGTATTGTCCAAGTATCATTACAACACATAACAGCCATTACTCGTTTTTTGTTATGACTTCACATCAGTTATCTGAACGTTTTCTCTCCTGTTTAACCTATAGTGCTCTCAAACCAAACCTCCCCCTCTGCTTTTAGGAGGAAAAATAGACCCGTTGAAAAACCCAAAGGCTATCCCACTGAGGTCACCACACTAGTTACCCATCAGTTGAGGCACATTATAGGTATTAGTCCAACATAAATTTCATATATCAAAAAGTCGATAAGAGTTTAAAGTCCACAAACAGATCAAGGAATTTCATTGATTCTCATTTTTTATTTTTCTTTCTTGTATTGTCCAAGTATCAATACAACACATAACAGCCGATACTCGTTTTTTGTTATGACTTCACATCAGTTATCTGAACGTTTTCTCTCCTGTTTAACCTATAGTGCTCTCAAACCAAACCTCCCCCTCTGCTTTTAGGAGGAAAAATTAACCCGTCGAAAACCCAAAGGATATCCCACTGAGGTCACCACACTAGTTACCCATCAGTTGAGGCACATTATAGGTATTAGTCCCACATAAATTCCATATATCAAAAAGTCGATAAGAGTTTAAAGTCCACAAACAGATCAAGGAATTTCAATGATTCTCATTTTTTATTTTTCTTTCTTGTATTGTCCAAGTATCATTACAACACATAACAGCCATTACTCGTTTTTTGTTATGACTTCACATCAGTTATCTGAACGTTTTCTCTCCTGTTTAACCTATAGTGCTCTCAAAGCAAACCTCCCCCTCTGCTTTTAGGAGGAAAAATTAACCCGTCGAAAACCCAAAGGATATCCCACTGAGGTCACCACACTAGTTACCCATCAGTTGAGGCACATTATAGGTATTCGTCCAACATAAATTTCATATATCAAAAAGTCGATAAGAGTTTAAAGTCCACAAACAGATCAAGGAATTTCATTGATTCTCATTTTTTATTTTTCTTTCTTGTATTGTCCAAGTATCATTACAACACATAACAGCCATTACTCGTTTTTTGATATGACTTCACATCAGTTATCTGAACGTTTTCACTCCTGTTTAACTTATAGTGCTCTCAAACCAAACCTCCCCCTCTGCTTTTAGGAGGAAAAATAGACCCGTCGAAAAACCCAAAGGATATCCCACTGTGGTCACCACACTAGTTACCCATCAGTTGAGGCACATTATAGGTATTAGTCCAATATAAATTTCATATATCAAAAAGTCGATAAGAGTTTAAAGTCCACAAACAGATCAAGGAATTTCAATGATTCTCATTTTTTATTTTTATTTCTTGTATTGTCCAAGTATCATTACAACACATAACAGCCATTACTCGTTTTTTGTTATGACTTCACATCAGTTATCTGAACGTTTTCTCTCCTGTTTAACCTATAGTGCTCTCAAACCAAAGCTCCCCCTCTGCTTTTAGGAGGAAAAATAGACCCGTCGAAAAACCCAAAGGATATCTCACTGAGGTCACCACACTAGTTACCCATCAGTTGAGGCACATTATAGGTATTAGTCCAACATAAATTTCATATATCAAAAAGTCGATAAGAGTTTAAAGTCCACAAACAGATCAAGGAATTTCAATGATTCTCATTTTTTATTTTTATTTCTTGTATTGTCCAAGTATCATTACAACACATAACAGCCATTACTCGTTTTTTGTTATGACTTCACATCAGTTATCTGAACGTTTTCTCTCCTGTGTAACCTATAGTGCTCTCAAACCAAACCTCCCCCTCTGCTTTTAGGAGGAAAAATAGACCCGTCGAAAAACCCAAAGGATATCCCACTGAGGTCACCACACTAGTTACCCATCAGTTGAGGCACATTATAGGTATTAGTCCAACATAAATTTCATATATCAAAAAGTCGATAAGAGTTTAAAGTCCACAAATAGATCAAGGAATTTCATTGATTCTCATTTTTTCTTTTTCTTTCTTGTATTGTCCAAGTATCATTACAACACATAACAGCTATTACTCGTTTTTTGTTATGACTTCACATCAGTTATCTGAACGTTTTCTCTCCTGTTTAACCTATAGTGCTCTCAAACCAAACCTCCCTCTCTGCTTTTAGGAGGAAAAATAGACCCGTCGAAAAACCCAAAGGATATCCCACTGTGGTCACCACACTAGTTACCCATCAGTTGAGGCACATTATAGGTATTAGTCCCACATAAATTCCATATATCAAAAAGTCGATAAGAGTTTAAAGTCCACAAACAGATCAAGGAATTTCAATGATTCTCATTTTTTATTTTTATTTCTTGTATTGTCCAAGTATCATTACAACACATAACAGCCATTACTCGTTTTTTGTTATGACTTCACATCAGTTATCTGAACGTTTTCTCTCCTGTTTAACCGATAGTGCTCTCAAACCAAACCTCCCCCTCTGCTTTTAGGAGGAAAAATAGACCCGTCGGAAAACCCAAGGGATATCCCACTGAGGTCACCACACTAGTTACCCATCAGTTGAGGCACATTATAGGTATTAGTCCAACATAAATTTCATATATCAAAAAGTCGATAAGAGTTTAAAGTCCACAAACAGATCAAGGAATTTCATTGATTCTCATTTTTTATTTTTATTTCTTGTATTGTCCAAGTATCATTACAACACATAACAGCCATTACTCGTTTTTTGTTATGACTTCACATCAGTTATCTGAACGTTTTCTCTCCTGTTTAACCTATAGTGCTCTCAAACCAAACCTCCCCCTCTGCTTTTAGGAGGAAAAATAGACCCGTCGAAAAACCCAAAGGATATCCCACTGAGGTCACCACACTAGTTACCTATCAGTTGAGGCACATTATAGGTATTAGTCCAACATAAATTTCATATATCAAAAAGTCGATAAGAGTTTAAAGTCCACAAACAGATCAAGGAATTTCATTGATTCTCATTTTTTATTTTTCTTTCTTGTATTGTCCAAGTATCATTACAACACATAACAGCCATTACTCGTTTTTTGTTATGACTTCACATCAGTTATCTGAACGTTTTCTCTCCTGTTTAACCTATAGTGCTCTCAAAACAAACCTCCCCCTCTGCTTTTAGGAGGAAAAATAGACCCGTCGAAAAACCCAAAGGATATCCCACTGAGGTCACCACACTAGTTACCCATCAGTTGAGGCACATTATAGGTATTAGTCCAACATAAATTTCATATATCAAAAAGTCGATAAGAGTTTAAAGTCCACAAATAGATCAAGGAATTTCATTGATTCTCATTTTTTCTTTTTCTTTCTTGTATTGTCCAAGTATCATTACAACACATAACAGCCATTACTCGTTTTTTGTTATGACTTCACATCAGTTATCTGAACGTTTTCTCTCCTGTTTAACCTATAGTGCTCTCAAACCAAACCTCCCCCTCTGCTTTTAGGAGGAAAAATAGACCCGTCGAAAAACCCAAAGGCTATCCCACTGAGGTCACCACACTAGTTACCCATCAGTTGAGGCACATTATAGGTATTAGTCCAACATAAATTTCATATATCAAAAAGTCGATAAGAGTTTAAAGTCCACAAACAGATCAAGGAATTTCATTGATTCTCATTTTTTATTTTTCTTTCTTGTATTGTCCAAGTATCAATACAACACATAACAGCCGATACTCGTTTTTTGTTATGACTTCACATCAGTTATCTGAACGTTTTCTCTCCTGTTTAACCTATAGTGCTCTCAAACCAAACCTCCCCCTCTGCTTTTAGGAGGAAAAATTAACCCGTCGAAAACCCAAAGGATATCCCACTGAGGTCACCACACTAGTTACCCATCAGTTGAGGCACATTATAGGTATTAGTCCAACATAAATTTCATATATCAAAAAGTCGATAAGAGTTTAAAGTCCACAAATAGATCAAGGAATTTCATTGATTCTCATTTTTTCTTTTTCTTTCTTGTATTGTCCAAGTATCATTACAACACATAACAGCTATTACTCGTTTTTTGTTATGACTTCACATCAGTTATCTGAACGTTTTCTCTCCTGTTTAACCTATAGTGCTCTCAAACCAAACCTCCCTCTCTGCTTTTAGGAGGAAAAATAGACCCGTCGAAAAACCCAAAGGATATCCCACTGTGGTCACCACACTAGTTACCCATCAGTTGAGGCACATTATAGGTATTAGTCCCACATAAATTCCATATATCAAAAAGTCGATAAGAGTTTAAAGTCCACAAACAGATCAAGGAATTTCAATGATTCTCATTTTTTATTTTTATTTCTTGTATTGTCCAAGTATCATTACAACACATAACAGCCATTACTCGTTTTTTGTTATGACTTCACATCAGTTATCTGAACGTTTTCTCTCCTGTTTAACCGATAGTGCTCTCAAACCAAACCTCCCCCTCTGCTTTTAGGAGGAAAAATAGACCCGTCGGAAAACCCAAGGGATATCCCACTGAGGTCACCACACTAGTTACCCATCAGTTGAGGCACATTATAGGTATTAGTCCAACATAAATTTCATATATCAAAAAGTCGATAAGAGTTTAAAGTCCACAAACAGATCAAGGAATTTCATTGATTCTCATTTTTTATTTTTATTTCTTGTATTGTCCAAGTATCATTACAACACATAACAGCCATTACTCGTTTTTTGTTATGACTTCACATCAGTTATCTGAACGTTTTCTCTCCTGTTTAACCTATAGTGCTCTCAAACCAAACCTCCCCCTCTGCTTTTAGGAGGAAAAATAGACCCGTCGAAAAACCCAAAGGATATCCCACTGAGGTCACCACACT
This sequence comes from Triturus cristatus, assembly GCF_964204655.1. Taxonomy (NCBI): domain Eukaryota; kingdom Metazoa; phylum Chordata; class Amphibia; order Caudata; family Salamandridae; genus Triturus; species Triturus cristatus. The sequence goes on from NW_028187673.1 coordinate 516,023, forward strand.
AGTTACCTATCAGTTGAGGCACATTATAGGTATTAGTCCAACATAAATTTCATATATCAAAAAGTCGATAAGAGTTTAAAGTCCACAAACAGATCAAGGAATTTCATTGATTCTCATTTTTTATTTTTCTTTCTTGTATTGTCCAAGTATCATTACAACACATAACAGCCATTACTCGTTTTTTGTTATGACTTCACATCAGTTATCTGAACGTTTTCTCTCCTGTTTAACCTATAGTGCTCTCAAAACAAACCTCCCCCTCTGCTTTTAGGAGGAAAAATAGACCCGTCGAAAAACCCAAAGGATATCCCACTGAGGTCACCACACTAGTTACCCATCAGTTGAGGCACATTATAGGTATTAGTCCAACATAAATTTCATATATCAAAAAGTCGATAAGAGTTTAAAGTCCACAAATAGATCAAGGAATTTCATTGATTCTCATTTTTTCTTTTTCTTTCTTGTATTGTCCAAGTATCATTACAACACATAACAGCCATTACTCGTTTTTTGTTATGACTTCACATCAGTTATCTGAACGTTTTCTCTCCTGTTTAACCTATAGTGCTCTCAAACCAAACCTCCCCCTCTGCTTTTAGGAGGAAAAATAGACCCGTCGAAAAACCCAAAGGCTATCCCACTGAGGTCACCACACTAGTTACCCATCAGTTGAGGCACATTATAGGTATTAGTCCAACATAAATTTCATATATCAAAAAGTCGATAAGAGTTTAAAGTCCACAAACAGATCAAGGAATTTCATTGATTCTCATTTTTTATTTTTCTTTCTTGTATTGTCCAAGTATCAATACAACACATAACAGCCGATACTCGTTTTTTGTTATGACTTCACATCAGTTATCTGAACGTTTTCTCTCCTGTTTAACCTATAGTGCTCTCAAACCAAACCTCCCCCTCTGCTTTTAGGAGGAAAAATTAACCCGTCGAAAACCCAAAGGATATCCCACTGAGGTCACCACACTAGTTACCCATCAGTTGAGGCACATTATAGGTATTAGTCCAACATAAATTTCATATATCAAAAAGTCGATAAGAGTTTAAAGTCCACAAACAGATCAAGGAATTTCATTGATTCTCATTTTTTATTTTTCTTTCTTGTATTGTCCAAGTATCAATACAACACATAACAGCCGATACTCGTTTTTTGTTATGACTTCACATCAGTTATCTGAACGTTTTCTCTCCTGTTTAACCTATAGTGCTCTCAAAGCAAACCTTCCCCTCTGCTTTTAGGAGGAAAAATTAACCCGTCGAAAACCCAAAGGATATCCCACTGAGGTCACCACACTAGTTACCCATCAGTTGAGGCACATTATAGGTATTCGTCCAACATAAATTTCATATATCAAAAAGTCGATAAGAGTTTAAAGTCCACAAACAGATCAAGGAATTTCATTGATTCTCATTTTTTATTTTTCTTTCTTGTATTGTCCAAGTATCATTACAACACATAACAGCCATTACTCGTTTTTTGATATGACTTCACATCAGTTATCTGAACGTTTTCACTCCTGTTTAACTTATAGTGCTCTCAAACCAAACCTCCCCCTCTGCTTTTAGGAGGAAAAATAGACCCGTTGAAAAACCCAAAGGATATCCCACTGTGGTCACCACACTAGTTACCCATCAGTTGAGGCACATTATAGGTATTAGTCCAATATAAATTTCATATATCAAAAAGTCGATAAGAGTTTAAAGTCCACAAACAGATCAAGGAATTTCAATGATTCTCATTTTTTATTTTTATTTCTTGTATTGTCCAAGTATCATTACAACACATAACAGCCATTACTCGTTTTTTGTTATGACTTCACATCAGTTATCTGAACGTTTTCTCTCCTGTTTAACCTATAGTGCTCTCAAACCAAAGCTCCCCCTCTGCTTTTAGGAGGAAAAATAGACCCGTCGAAAAACCCAAAGGATATCTCACTGAGGACACCACACTAGTTACCCATCAGTTGAGGCACATTATAGGTATTAGTCCAACATAAATTTCATATATCAAAAAGTCGATAAGAGTTTAAAGTCCACAAACAGATCAAGGAATTTCAATGATTCTCATTTTTTATTTTTATTTCTTGTATTGTCCAAGTATCATTACAACACATAACAGCCATTACTCGTTTTTTGTTATGACTTCACATCAGTTATCTGAACGTTTTCTCTCCTGTGTAACCTATAGTGCTCTCAAACCAAACCTCCCCCCCTGCTTTTAGGAGGAAAAATAGACCCGTCGAAAAACCCAAAGGATATCCCACTGAGGTCACCACACTAGTTACCCATCAGTTGAGGCACATTATAGGTATTAGTCCAACATAAATTTCATATATCAAAAAGTCGATAAGAGTTTAAAGTCCACAAACAGATCAAGGAATTTCAATGATTCTCATTTTTTATTTTTATTTCTTGTATTGTCCAAGTATCATTACAACACATAACAGCCATTACTCGTTTTTTGTTATGACTTCACATCAGTTATCTGAACGTTTTCTCTCCTGTGTAACCTATAGTGCTCTCAAACCAAACCTCCCCCTCTGCTTTTAGGAGGAAAAATAGACCCGTCGAAAAACCCAAAGGATATCCCACTGAGGTCACCACACTAGTTACCCATCAGTTGAGGCACATTATAGGTATTAGTCCAACATAAATTTCATATATCAAAAAGTCGATAAGAGTTTAAAGTCCACAAATAGATCAAGGAATTTCATTGATTCTCATTTTTTCTTTTTCTTTCTTGTATTGTCCAAGTATCATTACAACACATAACAGCCATTACTCGTTTTTTGTTATGACTTCACATCAGTTATCTGAACGTTTTCTCTCCTGTTTAACCTATAGTGCTCTCAAACCAAACCTCCCTCTCTGCTTTTAGGAGGAAAAATAGACCCGTCGAAAAACCCAAAGGATATCCCACTGTGGTCACCACACTAGTTACCCATCAGTTGAGGCACATTATAGGTATTAGTCCAACATAAATTTCATATATCAAAAAGTCGATAAGAGTTTAAAGTCCACAAACAGATCAAGGAATTTCATTGATTCTCATTTTTTATTTTTATTTCTTGTATTGTCCAAGTATCATTACAACACATAACAGCCATTACTCGTTTTTTGTTATGACTTCACATCAGTTATCTGAACGTTTTCTCTCCTGTTTAACCTATAGTGCTCTCAAACCAAACCTCCCCCTCTGCTTTTAGGAGGAAAAATAGACCCGTCGAAAAACCCAAAGGATATCCCACTGAGGTCACCACACTAGTTACCCATCAGTTGAGGCACATTATAGGTATTAGTCCAACATAAATTTCATATATCAAAAAGTCGATAAGAGTTTAAAGTCCACAAATAGATCAAGGAATTTCATTGATTCTCATTTTTTCTTTTTCTTTCTTGTATTGTCCAAGTATCATTACAACACATAACAGCCATTACTCGTTTTTTGTTATGACTTCACATCAGTTATCTGAACGTTTTCTCTCCTGTTTAACCTATAGTGCTCTCAAACCAAACCTCCCCCTCTGCTTTTAGGAGGAAAAATAGACCCGTCGAAAAACCCAAAGGCTATCCCACTGAGGTCACCACACTAGTTACCCATCAGTTGAGGCACATTATAGGTATTAGTCCAACATAAATTTCATATATCAAAAAGTCGATAAGAGTTTAAAGTCCACAAACAGATCAAGGAATTTCATTGATTCTCATTTTTTATTTTTCTTTCTTGTATTGTCCAAGTATCAATACAACACATAACAGCCGATACTCGTTTTTTGTTATGACTTCACATCAGTTATCTTAACGTTTTCTCTCCTGTTTAACCTATAGTGCTCTCAAACCAAACCTCCCCCTCTGCTTTTAGGAGGAAAAATTAACCCGTCGAAAACCCAAAGGATATCCCACTGAGGTCACCACACTAGTTACCCATCAGTTGAGGCACATTATAGGTATTAGTCCAACATAAATTTCATATATCAAAAAGTCGATAAGAGTTTAAAGTCCACAAACAGATCAAGGAATTTCATTGATTCTCATTTTTTATTTTTCTTTCTTGTATTGTCCAAGTATCAATACAACACATAACAGCCGATACTCGTTTTTTGTTATGACTTCACATCAGTTATCTGAACGTTTTCTCTCCTGTTTAACCTATAGTGCTCTCAAAGCAAACCTTCCCCTCTGCTTTTAGGAGGAAAAATTAACCCGTCGAAAACCCAAAGGATATCCCACTGAGGTCACCACACTAGTTACCCATCAGTTGAGGCACATTATAGGTATTCGTCCAACATAAATTTCATATATCAAAAAGTCGATAAGAGTTTAAAGTCCACAAACAGATCAAGGAATTTCATTGATTCTCATTTTTTATTTTTCTTTCTTGTATTGTCCAAGTATCATTACAACACATAACAGCCATTACTCGTTTTTTGATATGACTTCACATCAGTTATCTGAACGTTTTCACTCCTGTTTAACTTATAGTGCTCTCAAACCAAACCTCCCCCTCTGCTTTTAGGAGGAAAAATAGACCCGTCGAAAAACCCAAAGGATATCCCACTGTGGTCACCACACTAGTTACCCATCAGTTGAGGCACATTATAGGTATTAGTCCAATATAAATTTCATATATCAAAAAGTCGATAAGAGTTTAAAGTCCACAAACAGATCAAGGAATTTCAATGATTCTCATTTTTTATTTTTATTTCTTGTATTGTCCAAGTATCATTACAACACATAACAGCCATTACTCGTTTTTTGTTATGACTTCACATCAGTTATCTGAACGTTTTCTCTCCTGTTTAACCTATAGTGCTCTCAAACCAAAGCTCCCCCTCTGCTTTTAGGAGGAAAAATAGACCCGTCGAAAAACCCAAAGGATATCTCACTGAGGACACCACACTAGTTACCCATCAGTTGAGGCACATTATAGGTATTAGTCCAACATAAATTTCATATATCAAAAAGTCGATAAGAGTTTAAAGTCCACAAACAGATCAAGGAATTTCAATGATTCTCATTTTTTATTTTTATTTCTTGTATTGTCCAAGTATCATTACAACACATAACAGCCATTACTCGTTTTTTGTTATGACTTCACATCAGTTATCTGAACGTTTTCTCTCCTGTGTAACCTATAGTGCTCTCAAACCAAACCTCCCCCCCCTGCTTTTAGGAGGAAAAATAGACCCGTCGAAAAACCCAAAGGATATCCCACTGAGGTCACCACACTAGTTACCCATCAGTTGAGGCACATTATAGGTATTAGTCCAACATAAATTTCATATATCAAAAAGTCGATAAGAGTTTAAAGTCCACAAATAGATCAAGGAATTTCATTGATTCTCATTTTTTCTTTTTCTTTCTTGTATTGTCCAAGTATCATTACAACACATAACAGCCATTACTCGTTTTTTGTTATGACTTCACATCAGTTATCTGAACGTTTTCTCTCCTGTTTAACCTATAGTGCTCTCAAACCAAACCTCCCTCTCTGCTTTTAGGAGGAAAAATAGACCCGTCGAAAAACCCAAAGGATATCCCACTGTGGTCACCACACTAGTTACCCATCAGTTGAGGCACATTATAGGTATTAGTCCCACATAAATTTCATATATCAAAAAGTCGATAAGAGTTTAAAGTCCACAAACAGATCAAGGAATTTCAATGATTCTCATTTTTTATTTTTATTTCTTGTATTGTCCAAGTATCATTACAACACATAACAGCCATTACTCGTTTTTTGTTATGACTTCACATCAGTTATCTGAACGTTTTCTCTCCTGTTTAACCGATAGTGCTCTCAAACCAAACCTCCCCCTCTGCTTTTAGGAGGAAAAATAGACCCGTCGAAAAACCCAAGGGATATCCCACTGAGGTCACCACACTAGTTACCCATCAGTTGAGGCACATTATAGGTATTAGTCCAACATAAATTTCATATATCAAAAAGTCGATAAGAGTTTAAAGTCCACAAACAGATCAAGGAATTTCATTGATTCTCATTTTTTATTTTTATTTCTTGTATTGTCCAAGTATCATTACAACACATAACAGCCATTACTCGTTTTTTGTTATGACTTCACATCAGTTATCTGAACGTTTTCTCTCCTGTTTAACCTATAGTGCTCTCAAACCAAACCTCCCCCTCTGCTTTTAGGAGGAAAAACAGACCCGTCAAAAAACACAAAGGCTATCCCACTGAGGTCACCACACTAGTTACCTATCAGTTGAGGCACATTATAGGTATTAGTCCAACATAAATTTCATATATCAAAAAGTCGATAAGAGTTTAAAGTCCACAAACAGATCAAGGAATTTCATTGATTCTCATTTTTTATTTTTCTTTCTTGTATTGTCCAAGTATCATTACAACACATAACAGCCATTACTCGTTTTTTGTTATGACTTCACATCAGTTATCTGAACGTTTTCTCTCCTGTTTAACCTATAGTGCTCTCAAACCAAACCTCCCTCTCTGCTTTTAGGAGGAAAAATAGACCCGTCGAAAAACCTAAAGGATATCCCACTGTGGTCACCACACTAGTTACCCATCAGTTGAGGCACATTATAGGTATTAGTCCCACATAAATTCCATATATCAAAAAGTCGATAAGAGTTTAAAGTCCACAAACAGATCAAGGAATTTCAATGATTCTCATTTTTTATTTTTCTTTCTTGTATTGTCCAAGTATCATTACAACACATAACAGCCATTACTCGTTTTTTGTTATGACTTCACATCAGTTATCTGAACGTTTTCTCTCCTGTTTAACCGATAGTGCTCTCAAACCAAACCTCCCCCTCTGCTTTTAGGAGGAAAAATAGACCCGTCGGAAAACCCAAGGGATATCCCACTGAGGTCACCACACTAGTTACCCATCAGTTGAGGCACATTATAGGTATTAGTCCAACATAAATTTCATATATCAAAAAGTCGATAAGAGTTTAAAGTCCACAAACAGATCAAGGAATTTCATTGATTCTCATTTTTTATTTTTATTTCTTGTATTGTCCAAGTATCATTACAACACATAACAGCCATTACTCGTTTTTTGTTATGACTTCACATCAGTTATCTGAACGTTTTCTCTCCTGTTTAACCTATAGTGCTCTCAAACCAAACCTCCCCCTCTGCTTTTAGGAGGAAAAATAGACCCGTCGAAAAACCCAAAGGATATCCCACTGAGGTCACCACACTAGTTACCTATCAGTTGAGGCACATTGTAGGTATTAGTCCAACATAAATTTCATATATCAAAAAGTCGATAAGAGTTTAAAGTCCACAAACAGATCAAGGAATTTCATTGATTCTCATTTTTTATTTTTCTTTCTTGTATTGTCCAAGTATCATTACAACACATAACAGCCATTACTCGTTTTTTGTTATGACTTCACATCAGTTATCTGAACGTTTTCTCTCCTGTTTAACCTATAGTGCTCTCAAAACAAACCTCCCCCTCTGCTTTTAGGAGGAAAAATAGACCCGTCGAAAAACCCAAAGGATATCCCACTGAGGTCACCACACTAGTTACCCATCAGTTGAGGCACATTATAGGTATTAGTCCAACATAAATTTCATATATCAAAAAGTCGATAAGAGTTTAAAGTCCACAAATAGATCAAGGAATTTCATTGATTCTCATTTTTTCTTTTTCTTTCTTGTATTGTCCAAGTATCATTACAACACATAACAGCCATTACTCGTTTTTTGTTATGACTTCACATCAGTTATCTGAACGTTTTCTCTCCTGTTTAACCTATAGTGCTCTCAAACCAAACCTCCCCCTCTGCTTTTAGGAGGAAAAATAGACCCGTCGAAAAACCCAAAGGCTATCCCACTGAGGTCACCACACTAGTTACCCATCAGTTGAGGCACATTATAGGTATTAGTCCAACATAAATTTCATATATCAAAAAGTCGATAAGAGTTTAAAGTCCACAAACAGATCAAGGAATTTCATTGATTCTCATTTTTTATTTTTCTTTCTTGTATTGTCCAAGTATCAATACAACACATAACAGCCGATACTCGTTTTTTGTTATGACTTCACATCAGTTATCTTAACGTTTTCTCTCCTGTTTAACCTATAGTGCTCTCAAACCAAACCTCCCCCTCTGCTTTTAGGAGGAAAAATTAACCCGTCGAAAACCCAAAGGATATCCCACTGAGGTCACCACACTAGTTACCCATCAGTTGAGGCACATTATAGGTATTAGTCCAACATAAATTTCATATATCAAAAAGTCGATAAGAGTTTAAAGTCCACAAACAGATCAAGGAATTTCATTGATTCTCATTTTTTATTTTTCTTTCTTGTATTGTCCAAGTATCAATACAACACATAACAGCCGATACTCGTTTTTTGTTATGACTTCACATCAGTTATCTGAACGTTTTCTCTCCTGTTTAACCTATAGTGCTCTCAAAGCAAACCTTCCCCTCTGCTTTTAGGAGGAAAAATTAACCCGTCGAAAACCCAAAGGATATCCCACTGAGGTCACCACACTAGTTACCCATCAGTTGAGGCACATTATAGGTATTCGTCCAACATAAATTTCATATATCAAAAAGTCGATAAGAGTTTAAAGTCCACAAACAGATCAAGGAATTTCATTGATTCTCATTTTTTATTTTTCTTTCTTGTATTGTCCAAGTATCATTACAACACATAACAGCCATTACTCGTTTTTTGATATGACTTCACATCAGTTATCTGAACGTTTTCACTCCTGTTTAACTTATAGTGCTCTCAAACCAAACCTCCCCCTCTGCTTTTAGGAGGAAAAATAGACCCGTCGAAAAACCCAAAGGATATCCCACTGTGGTCACCACACTAGTTACCCATCAGTTGAGGCACATTATAGGTATTAGTCCAATATAAATTTCATATATCAAAAAGTCGATAAGAGTTTAAAGTCCACAAACAGATCAAGGAATTTCAATGATTCTCATTTTTTATTTTTATTTCTTGTATTGTCCAAGTATCATTACAACACATAACAGCCATTACTCGTTTTTTGTTATGACTTCACATCAGTTATCTGAACGTTTTCTCTCCTGTTTAACCTATAGTGCTCTCAAACCAAAGCTCCCCCTCTGCTTTTAGGAGGAAAAATAGACCCGTCGAAAAACCCAAAGGATATCTCACTGAGGACACCACACTAGTTACCCATCAGTTGAGGCACATTATAGGTATTAGTCCAACATAAATTTCATATATCAAAAAGTCGATAAGAGTTTAAAGTCCACAAACAGATCAAGGAATTTCAATGATTCTCATTTTTTATTTTTATTTCTTGTATTGTCCAAGTATCATTACAACACATAACAGCCATTACTCGTTTTTTGTTATGACTTCACATCAGTTATCTGAACGTTTTCTCTCCTGTGTAACCTATAGTGCTCTCAAACCAAACCTCCCCCCCTGCTTTTAGGAGGAAAAATAGACCCGTCGAAAAACCCAAAGGATATCCCACTGAGGTCACCACACTAGTTACCCATCAGTTGAGGCACATTATAGGTATTAGTCCAACATAAATTTCATATATCAAAAAGTCGATAAGAGTTTAAAGTCCACAAATAGATCAAGGAATTTCATTGATTCTCATTTTTTCTTTTTCTTTCTTGTATTGTCCAAGTATCATTACAACACATAACAGCCATTACTCGTTTTTTGTTATGACTTCACATCAGTTATCTGAACGTTTTCTCTCCTGTTTAACCTATAGTGCTCTCAAACCAAACCTCCCTCTCTGCTTTTAGGAGGAAAAATAGACCCGTCGAAAAACCCAAAGGATATCCCACTGTGGTCACCACACTAGTTACCCATCAGTTGAGGCACATTATAGGTATTAGTCCCACATAAATTTCATATATCAAAAAGTCGATAAGAGTTTAAAGTCCACAAACAGATCAAGGAATTTCAATGATTCTCATTTTTTATTTTTCTTTCTTGTATTGTCCAAGTATCATTACAACACATAACAGCCATTACTCGTTTTTTGTTATGACTTCACATCAGTTATCTGAACGTTTTCTCTCCTGTTTAACCGATAGTGCTCTCAAACCAAACCTCCCCCTCTGCTTTTAGGAGGAAAAATAGACCCGTCGAAAAACCCAAGGGATATCCCACTGAGGTCACCACACTAGTTACCCATCAGTTGAGGCACATTATAGGTATTAGTCCAACATAAATTTCATATATCAAAAAGTCGATAAGAGTTTAAAGTCCACAAACAGATCAAGGAATTTCATTGATTCTCATTTTTTATTTTTATTTCTTGTATTGTCCAAGTATCATTACAACACATAACAGCCATTACTCGTTTTTTGTTATGACTTCACATCAGTTATCTGAACGTTTTCTCTCCTGTTTAACCTATAGTGCTCTCAAACCAAACCTCCCCCTCTGCTTTTAGGAGGAAAAACAGACCCGTCAAAAAACACAAAGGCTATCCCACTGAGGTCACCACACTAGTTACCTATCAGTTGAGGCACATTATAGGTATTAGTCCAACATAAATTTCATATATCAAAAAGTCGATAAGAGTTTAAAGTCCACAAACAGATCAAGGAATTTCATTGATTCTCATTTTTTATTTTTCTTTCTTGTATTGTCCAAGTATCATTACAACACATAACAGCCATTACTCGTTTTTTGTTATGACTTCACATCAGTTATCTGAACGTTTTCTCTCCTGTTTAACCTATAGTGCTCTCAAACCAAACCTCCCTCTCTGCTTTTAGGAGGAAAAATAGACCCGTCGAAAAACCTAAAGGATATCCCACTGTGGTCACCACACTAGTTACCCATCAGTTGAGGCACATTATAGGTATTAGTCCCACATAAATTCCATATATCAAAAAGTCGATAAGAGTTTAAAGTCCACAAACAGATCAAGGAATTTCAATGATTCTCATTTTTTATTTTTCTTTCTTGTATTGTCCAAGTATCATTACAACACATAACAGCCATTACTCGTTTTTTGTTATGACTTCACATCAGTTATCTGAACGTTTTCTCTCCTGTTTAACCGATAGTGCTCTCAAACCAAACCTCCCCCTCTGCTTTTAGGAGGAAAAATAGACCCGTCGGAAAACCCAAGGGATATCCCACTGAGGTCACCACACTAGTTACCCATCAGTTGAGGCACATAATAGGTATTAGTCCAACATAAATTTCATATATCAAAAAGTCGATAAGAGTTTAAAGTCCACAAACAGATCAAGGAATTTCATTGATTCTCATTTTTTATTTTTATTTCTTGTATTGTCCAAGTATCATTACAACACATAACAGCCATTACTCGTTTTTTGTTATGACTTCACATCAGTTATCTGAACGTTTTCTCTCCTGTTTAACCTATAGTGCTCTCAAACCAAACCTCCCCCTCTGCTTTTAGGAGGAAAAATAGACCCGTCGAAAAACCCAAAGGATATCCCACTGAGGTCACCACACTAGTTACCTATCAGTTGAGGCACATTATAGGTATTAGTCCAACATAAATTTCATATATCAAAAAGTCGATAAGAGTTTAAAGTCCACAAACAGATCAAGGAATTTCATTGATTCTCATTTTTTATTTTTCTTTCTTGTATTGTCCAAGTATCATTACAACACATAACAGCCATTACTCGTTTTTTGTTATGACTTCACATCAGTTATCTGAACGTTTTCTCTCCTGTTTAACCTATAGTGCTCTCAAAACAAACCTCCCCCTCTGCTTTTAGGAGGAAAAATAGACCCGTCGAAAAACCCAAAGGATATCCCACTGAGGTCACCACACTAGTTACCCATCAGTTGAGGCACATTATAGGTATTAGTCCAACATAAATTTCATATATCAAAAAGTCGATAAGAGTTTAAAGTCCACAAATAGATCAAGGAATTTCATTGATTCTCATTTTTTCTTTTTCTTTCTTGTATTGTCCAAGTATCATTACAACACATAACAGCCATTACTCGTTTTTTGTTATGACTTCACATCAGTTATCTGAACGTTTTCTCTCCTGTTTAACCTATAGTGCTCTCAAACCAAACCTCCCCCTCTGCTTTTAGGAGGAAAAATAGACCCGTCGAAAAACCCAAAGGCTATCCCACTGAGGTCACCACACTAGTTACCCATCAGTTGAGGCACATTATAGGTATTAGTCCAACATAAATTTCATATATCAAAAAGTCGATAAGAGTTTAAAGTCCACAAACAGATCAAGGAATTTCATTGATTCTCATTTTTTATTTTTCTTTCTTGTATTGTCCAAGTATCAATACAACACATAACAGCCGATACTCGTTTTTTGTTATGACTTCACATCAGTTATCTGAACGTTTTCTCTCCTGTTTAACCTATAGTGCTCTCAAACCAAACCTCCCCCTCTGCTTTTAGGAGGAAAAATTAACCCGTCGAAAACCCAAAGGATATCCCACTGAGGTCACCACACTAGTTACCCATCAGTTGAGGCACATTATAGGTATTAGTCCAACATAAATTTCATATATCAAAAAGTCGATAAGAGTTTAAAGTCCACAAACAGATCAAGGAATTTCATTGATTCTCATTTTTTATTTTTCTTTCTTGTATTGTCCAAGTATCAATACAACACATAACAGCCGATACTCGTTTTTTGTTATGACTTCACATCAGTTATCTGAACGTTTTCTCTCCTGTTTAACCTATAGTGCTCTCAAAGCAAACCTTCCCCTCTGCTTTTAGGAGGAAAAATTAACCCGTCGAAAACCCAAAGGATATCCCACTGAGGTCACCACACTAGTTACCCATCAGTTGAGGCACATTATAGGTATTCGTCCAACATAAATTTCATATATCAAAAAGTCGATAAGAGTTTAAAGTCCACAAACAGATCAAGGAATTTCATTGATTCTCATTTTTTATTTTTCTTTCTTGTATTGTCCAAGTATCATTACAACACATAACAGCCATTACTCGTTTTTTGATATGACTTCACATCAGTTATCTGAACGTTTTCACTCCTGTTTAACTTATAGTGCTCTCAAACCAAACCTCCCCCTCTGCTTTTAGGAGGAAAAATAGACCCGTCGAAAAACCCAAAGGATATCCCACTGTGGTCACCACACTAGTTACCCATCAGTTGAGGCACATTATAGGTATTAGTCCAATATAAATTTCATATATCAAAAAGTCGATAAGAGTTTAAAGTCCACAAACAGATCAAGGAATTTCAATGATTCTCATTTTTTATTTTTATTTCTTGTATTGTCCAAGTATCATTACAACACATAACAGCCATTACTCGTTTTTTGTTATGACTTCACATCAGTTATCTGAACGTTTTCTCTCCTGTTTAACCTATAGTGCTCTCAAACCAAAGCTCCCCCTCTGCTTTTAGGAGGAAAAATAGACCCGTCGAAAAACCCAAAGGATATCTCACTGAGGACACCACACTAGTTACCCATCAGTTGAGGCACATTATAGGTATTAGTCCAACATAAATTTCATATATCAAAAAGTCGATAAGAGTTTAAAGTCCACAAACAGATCAAGGAATTTCAATGATTCTCATTTTTTATTTTTATTTCTTGTATTGTCCAAGTATCATTACAACACATAACAGCCATTACTCGTTTTTTGTTATGACTTCACATCAGTTATCTGAACATTTTCTCTCCTGTGTAACCTATAGTGCTCTCAAACCAAACCTCCCCCTCTGCTTTTAGGAGGAAAAATAGACCCGTCGAAAAACCCAAAGGATATCCCACTGAGGTCACCACACTAGTTACCCATCAGTTGAGGCACATTATAGGTATTAGTCCAACATAAATTTCATATATCAAAAAGTCGATAAGAGTTTAAAGTCCACAAATAGATCAAGGAATTTCATTGATTCTCATTTTTTCTTTTTCTTTCTTGTATTGTCCAAGTATCATTACAACACATAACAGCCATTACTCGTTTTTTGTTATGACTTCACATCAGTTATCTGAACGTTTTCTCTCCTGTTTAACCTATAGTGCTCTCAAACCAAACCTCCCTCTCTGCTTTTAGGAGGAAAAATAGACCCGTCGAAAAACCCAAAGGATATCCCACTGTGGTCACCACACTAGTTACCCATCAGTTGAGGCACATTATAGGTATTAGTCCCACATAAATTTCATATATCAAAAAGTCGATAAGAGTTTAAAGTCCACAAACAGATCAAGGAATTTCAATGATTCTCATTTTTTATTTTTCTTTCTTGTATTGTCCAAGTATCATTACAACACATAACAGCCATTACTCGTTTTTTGTTATGACTTCACATCAGTTATCTGAACGTTTTCTCTCCTGTTTAACCGATAGTGCTCTCAAACCAAACCTCCCCCTCTGCTTTTAGGAGGAAAAATAGACCCGTCGAAAAACCCAAGGGATATCCCACTGAGGTCACCACACTAGTTACCCATCAGTTGAGGCACATTATAGGTATTAGTCCAACATAAATTTCATATATCAAAAAGTCGATAAGAGTTTAAAGTCCACAAACAGATCAAGGAATTTCATTGATTCTCATTTTTTATTTTTCTTTCTTGTATTGTCCAAGTATCATTACAACACATAACAGCCATTACTCGTTTTTTGTTATGACTTCACATCAGTTATCTGAACGTTTTCTCTCCTGTTTAACCTATAGTGCTCTCAAACCAAACCTCCCCCTCTGCTTTTAGGAGGAAAAATAGACCCGTCGAAAAACCCAAAGGATATCCCACTGAGGTCACCACACTAGTTACCTATCAGTTGAGGCACATTATAGGTATTAGTCCAACATAAATTTCATATATCAAAAAGTCGATAAGAGTTTAAAGTCCACAAACAGATCAAGGAATTTCATTGATTCTCATTTTTTATTTTTCTTTCTTGTATTGTCCAAGTATCATTACAACACATAACAGCCATTACTCGTTTTTTGTTATGACTTCACATCAGTTATCTGAACGTTTTCTCTCCTGTTTAACCTATAGTGCTCTCAAAACAAACCTCCCCCTCTGCTTTTAGGAGGAAAAATAGACCCGTCGAAAAACCCAAAGGATATCCCACTGAGGTCACCACACTAGTTACCTATCAGTTGAGGCACATTATAGGTATTAGTCCAACATAAATTTCATATATCAAAAAGTCGATAAGAGTTTAAAGTCCACAAACAGATCAAGGAATTTCATTGATTCTCATTTTTTATTTTTATTTCTTGTATTGTCCAAGTATCATTACAACACATAACAGCCATTACTCGTTTTTTGTTATGACTTCACATCAGTTATCTGAACGTTTTCTCTCCTGTTTAACCTATAGTGCTCTCAAACCAAACCTCCCCCTCTGCTTTTAGGAGGAAAAATAGACCCGTCGAAAAACCCAAAGGATATCCCACTGAGGTCACCACACTAGTTACCCATCAGTTGAGGCACATTATAGGTATTAGTCCAACATAAATTTCATATATCAAAAAGTCGATAGGAGTTTAAAGTCCACAAACAGATCAAGGAATTTCATTGATTCTCATTTTTTCTTTTTCTTTCTTGTATTGTCCAAGTATCATTACAACACATAACAGCCATTACTCGTTTTTTGTTATGACTTCACATCAGTTATCTGAACGTTTTCTCTCCTGTTTAACCTATAGTGCTCTCAAACCAAACCTCCCCCTCTGCTTTTGGGAGGAAAAATAGACCCGTTGAAAAACCCAAAGGATATCCCACTGTGGTCACCACACTAGTTACCTATCAGTTGAGGCACATTATAGGTATTAGTCCAACATAAATTTCATATATCAAAAAGTCGATAGGAGTTTAAAGTCCACAAACAGATCAAGGAATTTCATTGATTCTCATTTTTTATTTTTCTTTCTTGTATTGTCCAAGTATCAATACAACACATAACAGCCGATACTCGTTTTTTGTTATGACTTCACATCAGTTATCTGAACGTTTTCTCTCCTGTTTAACCTATAGTGCTCTCAAAGCAAACCTCCCCCTCTGCTTTTAGGAGGAAAAATTAACCTGTCGAAAACCCAAAGGATATCCCACTGAGGTCACCACACTAGTTACCCATCAGTTGAGGCACATTATAGGTATTAGTCCAACATAAATTTCATATATCAAAAAGTCGATAAGAGTTTAAAGTCCACAAACAGATCAAGGAATTTCATTGATTCTCATTTTTTATTTTTCTTTCTTGTATTGTCCAAGTATCATTACAACACATAACTGTCATTACTCATTTTTTGTTATGACTTCACATCAGTTATCTGAACGTTTTCTCTCCTGTTTAACCTATAGTGCTCTCAAACCAAACCTCCCCCTCTGCTTTTAGGAGGAAAAATAGACCCGTCGAAAAACCCAAAGGATATCCCACTGAGGTCACCACACTAGTTACCCATCAGTTGAGGCACATTATAGGTATTAGTCCAACATAAATTTCATATATCAAAAAGTCGATAAGAGTTTAAAGTCCACAAACAGATCAAGGAATTTCATTGAACACATAACAGCCATTACTCGTTTTTTGTTATGACTTCACATCAGTTATCTGAACGTTTTCTCTCCTGTTTAACCTATAGTGCTCTCAAACCAAACCTCCCCCTCTGCTTTTAGGAGGAAAAATTAACCCGTCGAAAACCCAAAGGATATCCCACTGAGGTCACCACACTAGTTACCCATCAGTTGAGGCACATTATAGTTATTAGTCCAACATAAATTTCATATATCAAAAAGTCGATAAGAGTTTAAAGTCCACAAACAGATCAAGGAATTTCATTGATTCTCATTTTTTATTTTTCTTTCTTGTATTGTCCAAGTATCAATACAACACATAACAGCCGATACTCGTTTTTTGTTATGACTTCACATCAGTTATCTGAACGTTTTCTCTCCTGTTTAACCTATAGTGCTCTCAAAGCAAACCTCTCCCTCTGCTTTTAGGAGGAAAAATTAACCCGTCGAAAACCCAAAGGATATCCCACTGAGGTCACCACACTAGTTACCCATCAGTTGAGGCACATTATAGGTATTCGTCCAACATAAATTTCATATATCAAAAAGTCGATAAGAGTTTAAAGTCCACAAACAGATCAAGGAATTTCATTGATTCTCATTTTTTATTTTTCTTTCTTGTATTGTCCAAGTATCATTACAACACATAACAGCCATTACTCGTTTTTTGATATGACTTCACATCAGTTATCTGAACGTTTTCACTCCTGTTTAACTTATAGTGCTCTCAAACCAAACCTCCCCCTCTGCTTTTAGGAGGAAAAATAGACCCGTCGAAAAACCCAAAGGATATCCCACTGTGGTCACCACACTAGTTACCCATCAGTTGAGGCACATTATAGGTATTAGTCCAATATAAATATCATATATCAAAAAGTCGATAAGAGTTTAAAGTCCACAAACAGATCAAGGAATTTCAATGATTCTCATTTTTTATTTTTATTTCTTGTATTGTCCAAGTATCATTACAACACATAACAGCCATTACTCGTTTTTTGTTATGACTTCACATCAGTTATCTGAACGTTTTCTCTCCTGTTTAACCTATAGTGCTCTCAAACCAAAGCTCCCCCTCTGCTTTTAGGAGGAAAAATAGACCCGTCGAAAAACCCAAAGGATATCTCACTGAGGTCACCACACTAGTTACCCATCAGTTGAGGCACATTATAGGTATTAGTCCAACATAAATTTCATATATCAAAAAGTCGATAAGAGTTTAAAGTCCACAAACAGATCAAGGAATTTCAATGATTCTCATTTTTTATTTTTATTTCTTGTATTGTCCAAGTATCATTACAACACATAACAGCCATTACTCGTTTTTTGTTATGACTTCACATCAGTTATCTGAACGTTTTCTCTCCTGTGTAACCTATAGTGCTCTCAAACCAAACCTCCCCCTCTGCTTTTAGGAGGAAAAATAGACCCGTCGAAAAACCCAAAGGATATCCCACTGAGGTCACCACACTAGTTACCCATCAGTTGAGGCACATTATAGGTATTAGTCCAACATATATTTCATATATCAAAAAGTCGATAAGAGTTTAAAGTCCACAAATAGATCAAGGAATTTCATTGATTCTCATTTTTTCTTTTTCTTTCTTGTATTGTCCAAGTATCATTACAACACATAACAGCCATTACTCGTTTTTTGTTATGACTTCACATCAGTTATCTGAACGTTTTCTCTCCTGTTTAACCTATAGTGCTCTCAAACCAAACCTCCCTCTCTGCTTTTAGGAGGAAAAATAGACCCGTCGAAAAACCCAAAGGATATCCCACTGTGGTCACCACACTAGTTACCCATCAGTTGAGGCACATTATAGGTATTAGTCCCACATAAATTTCATATATCAAAAAGTCGATAAGAGTTTAAAGTCCACATACAGATCAAGGAATTTCAATGATTCTCATTTTTTATTTTTCTTTCTTGTATTGTCCAAGTATCATTACAACACATAACAGCCATTACTCGTTTTTTGTTATGACTTCACATCAGTTATCTGAACGTTTTCTCTCCTGTTTAACCTATAGTGCTCTCAAACCAAACCTCCCCCTCTGCTTTTAGGAGGAAAAATAGACCCGTCGAAAAACCCAAAGGATATCCCACTGAGGTCACCACACTAGTTACCCATCAGTTGAGGCACATTATAGGTATTAGTCCAACATAAATTTCATATATCAAAAAGTCGATAAGAGTTTAAAGTCCACAAACAGATCAAGGAATTTCATTGATTCTCATTTTTTCTTTTTCTTTCTTGTATTGTCCAAGTATCATTACAACACATAACAGCCATTACTCGTTTTTTGTTATGACTTCACATCAGTTATCTGAACGTTTTCTCTCCTGTTTAACCTATAGTGCTCTCAAACCAAACCTCCCCCTCTGCTTTTAGGAGGAAAAATTAACCCGTCGAAAACCCAAAGGATATCCCACTGAGGTCACCACACTAGTTACCCATCAGTTGAGGCACATTATAGTTATTAGTCCAACATAAATTTCATATATCAAAAAGTCGATAAGAGTTTAAAGTCCACAAACAGATCAAGGAATTTCATTGATTCTCATTTTTTATTTTTCTTTCTTGTATTGTCCAAGTATCAATACAACACATAACAGCCGATACTCGTTTTTTGTTATGACTTCACATCAGTTATCTGAACGTTTTCTCTCCTGTTTAACCTATAGTGCTCTCAAAGCAAACCTCTCCCTCTGCTTTTAGGAGGAAAAATTAACCCGTCGAAAACCCAAAGGATATCCCACTGAGGTCACCACACTAGTTACCCATCAGTTGAGGCACATTATAGGTATTCGTCCAACATAAATTTCATATATCAAAAAGTCGATAAGAGTTTAAAGTCCACAAACAGATCAAGGAATTTCATTGATTCTCATTTTTTATTTTTCTTTCTTGTATTGTCCAAGTATCATTACAACACATAACAGCCATTACTCGTTTTTTGATATGACTTCACATCAGTTATCTGAACGTTTTCACTCCTGTTTAACTTATAGTGCTCTCAAACCAAACCTCCCCCTCTGCTTTTAGGAGGAAAAATAGACCCGTCGAAAAACCCAAAGGATATCCCACTGTGGTCACCACACTAGTTACCCATCAGTTGAGGCACATTATAGGTATTAGTCCAATATAAATATCATATATCAAAAAGTCGATAAGAGTTTAAAGTCCACAAACAGATCAAGGAATTTCAATGATTCTCATTTTTTATTTTTATTTCTTGTATTGTCCAAGTATCATTACAACACATAACAGCCATTACTCGTTTTTTGTTATGACTTCACATCAGTTATCTGAACATTTTCTCTCCTGTTTAACCTATAGTGCTCTCAAACCAAAGCTCCCCCTCTGCTTTTAGGAGGAAAAATAGACCCGTCGAAAAACCCAAAGGATATCTCACTGAGGTCACCACACTAGTTACCCATCAGTTGAGGCACATTATAGGTATTAGTCCAACATAAATTTCATATATCAAAAAGTCGATAAGAGTTTAAAGTCCACTAACAGATCAAGGAATTTCAATGATTCTCATTTTTTATTTTTATTTCTTGTATTGTCCAAGTATCATTACAACACATAACAACCATTACTCGTTTTTTGTTATGACTTCACATCAGTTATCTGAACGTTTTCTCTCCTGTGTAACCTATAGTGCTCTCAAACCAAACCTCCCCCTCTGCTTTTAGGAGGAAAAATAGACCCGTCGAAAAACCCAAAGGATATCCCACTGAGGTCACCACACTAGTTACCCATCAGTTGAGGCACATTATAGGTATTAGTCCAACATAAATTTCATATATCAAAAAGTCGATAAGAGTTTAAAGTCCACAAATAGATCAAGGAATTTCATTGATTCTCATTTTTTCTTTTTCTTTCTTGTATTGTCCAAGTATCATTACAACACATAACAGCCATTACTCGTTTTTTGTTATGACTTCACATCAGTTATCTGAACGTTTTCTCTCCTGTTTAACCTATAGTGCTCTCAAACCAAACCTCCCTCTCTGCTTTTAGGAGGAAAAATAGACCCGTCGAAAAACCCAAAGGATATCCCACTGTGGTCACCACACTAGTTACCCATCAGTTGAGGCACATTATAGGTATTAGTCCCACATAAATTTCATATATCAAAAAGTCGATAAGAGTTTAAAGTCCACATACAGATCAAGGAATTTCAATGATTCTCATTTTTTATTTTTCTTTCTTGTATTGTCCAAGTATCATTACAACACATAACAGCCATTACTCGTTTTTTGTTATGACTTCACATCAGTTATCTGAACGTTTTCTCTCCTGTTTAACCTATAGTGCTCTCAAAACAAACCTCCCCCTCTGCTTTTAGGAGGAAAAATAGACCCGTCGAAAAACCCAAAGGATATCCCACTGAGGTCACCACACTAGTTACCTATCAGTTGAGGCACATTATAGGTATTAGTCCAACATAAATTTCATATATCAAAAAGTCGATAAGAGTTTAAAGTCCACAAACAGATCAAGGAATTTCATTGATTCTCATTTTTTATTTTTATTTCTTGTATTGTCCAAGTATCATTACAACACATAACAGCCATTACTCGTTTTTTGTTATGACTTCACATCAGTTATCTGAACGTTTTCTCTCCTGTTTAACCTATAGTGCTCTCAAACCAAACCTCCCCCTCTGCTTTTAGGAGGAAAAATAGACCCGTCGAAAAACCCAAAGGATATCCCACTGAGGTCACCACACTAGTTACCCATCAGTTGAGGCACATTATAGGTATTAGTCCAACATAAATTTCATATATCAAAAAGTCGATAGGAGTTTAAAGTCCACAAACAGATCAAGGAATTTCATTGATTCTCATTTTTTCTTTTTCTTTCTTGTATTGTCCAAGTATCATTACAACACATAACAGCCATTACTCGTTTTTTGTTATGACTTCACATCAGTTATCTGAACGTTTTCTCTCCTGTTTAACCTATAGTGCTCTCAAACCAAACCTCCCCCTCTGCTTTTGGGAGGAAAAATAGACCCGTTGAAAAACCCAAAGGATATCCCACTGTGGTCACCACACTAGTTACCTATCAGTTGAGGCACATTATAGGTATTAGTCCAACATAAATTTCATATATCAAAAAGTCGATAAGAGTTTAAAGTCCACAAACAGATCAAGGAATTTCATTGATTCTCATTTTTTATTTTTCTTTCTTGTATTGTCCAAGTATCAATACAACACATAACAGCCGATACTCGTTTTTTGTTATGACTTCACATCAGTTATCTGAACGTTTTCTCTCCTGTTTAACCTATAGTGCTCTCAAAGCAAACCTCCCCCTCTGCTTTTAGGAGGAAAAATTAACCTGTCGAAAACCCAAAGGATATCCCACTGAGGTCACCACACTAGTTACCCATCAGTTGAGGCACATTATAGGTATTCGTCCAACATAAATTTCATATATCAAAAAGTCGATAAGAGTTTAAAGTCCACAAACAGATCAAGGAATTTCATTGATTCTCATTTTTTATTTTTCTTTCTTGTATTGTCCAAGTATCATTACAACACATAACAGCCATTACTCGTTTTTTGATATGACTTCACATCAGTTATCTGAACGTTTTCACTCCTGTTTAACTTATAGTGCTCTCAAACCAAACCTCCCCCTCTGCTTTTAGGAGGAAAAACAGACCCGTCGAAAAACCCAAAGGATATCCCACTGTGGTCACCACACTAGTTACCCATCAGTTGAGGCACATTATAGGTATTAGTCCAATATAAATTTCATATATCAAAAAGTCGATAAGAGTTTAAAGTCCACAAACAGATCAAGGAATTTCAATGATTCTCATTTTTTATTTTTATTTCTTGTATTGTCCAAGTATCATTACAACACATAACAGCCATTACTCGTTTTTTGTTATGACTTCACATCAGTTATCTGAACGTTTTCTCTCCTGTTTAACCTATAGTGCTCTCAAACCAAAGCTCCCCCTCTGCTTTTAGGAGGAAAAATAGACCCGTCGAAAAACCCAAAGGATATCTCACTGAGGTCACCACACTAGTTACCCATCAGTTGAGGCACATTATAGGTATTAGTCCAACATAAATTTCATATATCAAAAAGTCGATAAGAGTTTAAAGTCCACAAACAGATCAAGGAATTTCAATGATTCTCATTTTTTATTTTTATTTCTTGTATTGTCCAAGTATCATTACAACACATAACAGCCATTACTCGTTTTTTGTTATGACTTCACATCAGTTATCTGAACGTTTTCTCTCCTGTTTAACCTATAGTGCTCTCAAAACAAACCTCGCCCTCTGCTTTTAGGAGGAAAAATAGACCCGTCGAAAAACCCAAAGGATATCCCACTGAGGTCACCACACTAGTTACCCATCAGTTGAGGCACATTATAGGTATTAGTCCAACATAAATTTCATATATCAAAAAGTCGATAAGAGTTTAAAGTCCACAAACAGATCAAGGAATTTCAATGATTCTCATTTTTTATTTTTATTTCTTGTATTGTCCAAGTATCATTACAACACATAACAGCCATTACTCGTTTTTTGTTATGACTTCACATCAGTTATCTGAACGTTTTCTCTCCTGTTTAACCTATAGTGCTCTCAAAACAAACCTCGCCCTCTGCTTTTAGGAGGAAAAATAGACCCGTCGAAAAACCCAAAGGATATCCCACTGAGGTCACCACACTAGTTACCTATCAGTTGAGGCACATTATAGGTATTAGTCCAACATAAATTTCATATATCAAAAAGTCGATAAGAGTTTAAAGTCCACAAACAGATCAAGGAATTTCATTGATTCTCATTTTTTATTTTTATTTCTTGTATTGTCCAAGTATCATTACAACACATAACAGCCATTACTCGTTTTTTGTTATGACTTCACATCAGTTATCTGAACGTTTTCTCTCCTGTTTAACCTATAGTGCTCTCAAACCAAACCTCCCCCTCTGCTTTTAGGAGGAAAAATAGACCCGTCGAAAAACCCAAAGGATATCCCACTGAGGTCACCACACTAGTTACCCATCAGTTGAGGCACATTATAGGTATTAGTCCAACATAAATTTCATATATCAAAAAGTCGATAGGAGTTTAAAGTCCACAAACAGATCAAGGAATTTCATTGATTCTCATTTTTTATTTTTATTTCTTGTATTGTCCAAGTATCATTACAACACATAACAGCCATTACTCGTTTTTTGTTATGACTTCACATCAGTTATCTGAACGTTTTCTCTCCTGTTTAACCTATAGTGCTCTCAAACCAAAGCTCCCCCTCTGCTTTTGGGAGGAAAAATAGACCCGTTGAAAAACCCAAAGGATATCCCACTGTGGTCACAACACTAGTTACCTATCAGTTGAGGCACATTATAGGTATTAGTCCCACATAAATTTCATATATCAAAAAGTCGATAAGAGTTTAAAGTCCACAAACAGATCAAGGAATTTCAATGATTCTCATTTTTTATTTTTATTTCTTGTATTGTCCAAGTATCATTACAACACATAACAGCCATTACTCGTTTTTTGTTATGACTTCACATCAGTTATCTGAACGTTTTCTCTCCTGTTTAACCGATAGTGCTCTCAAACCAAACCTCCCCCTCTGCTTTTAGGAGGAAAAATAGACCCGTCGAAAAACCCAAGGGATATCCCACTGAGGTCACCACACTAGTTACCCATCAGTTGAGGCACATTATAGGTATTAGTCCAACATAAATTTCATATATCAAAAAGTCGATAAGAGTTTAAAGTCCACAAACAGATCAAGGAATTTCATTGATTCTCATTTTTTATTTTTCTTTCTTGTATTGTCCAAGTATCATTACAACACATAACAGCCATTACTCGTTTTTTGTTATGACTTCACATCAGTTATCTGAACGTTTTCTCTCCTGTTTAACCTATAGTGCTCTCAAACCAAACCTCCCCCTCTGCTTTTAGGAGGAAAAATAGACCCGTCGAAAAACCCAAAGGATATCCCACTGAGGTCACCACACTAGTTACCTATCAGTTGAGGCACATTATAGGTATTAGTCCAACATAAATTTCATATATCAAAAAGTCGATAAGAGTTTAAAGTCCACAAACAGATCAAGGAATTTCATTGATTCTCATTTTTTATTTTTCTTTCTTGTATTGTCCAAGTATCATTACAACACATAACAGCCATTACTCGTTTTTTGTTATGACTTCACATCAGTTATCTGAACGTTTTCTCTCCTGTTTAACCTATAGTGCTCTCAAACCAAACCTCCCTCTCTGCTTTTAGGAGGAAAAATAGACCCGTCGAAAAACCCAAAGGATATCCCACTGTGGTCACCACACTAGTTACCCATCAGTTGAGGCACATTATAGGTATTAGTCCCACATAAATTTCATTTATCAAAAAGTCGATAAGAGTTTAAAGTCCACAAACAGATCAAGGAATTTCAATGATTCTCATTTTTTATTTTTCTTTCTTGTATTGTCCAAGTATCATTACAACACATAACAGCCATTACTCGTTTTTTGTTATGACTTCACATCAGTTATCTGAACGTTTTCTCTCCTGTTTAACCGATAGTGCTCTCAAACCAAACCTCCCCCTCTGCTTTTAGGAGGAAAAATAGACCCGTCGAAAAACCCAAGGGATATCCCACTGAGGTCACCACACTAGTTACCCATCAGTTGAGGCACATTATAGGTATTAGTCCAACATAAATTTCATATATCAAAAAGTCGATAAGAGTTTAAAGTCCACAAACAGATCAAGGAATTTCATTGATTCTCATTTTTTATTTTTCTTTCTTGTATTGTCCAAGTATCATTACAACACATAACAGCCATTACTCGTTTTTTGTTATGACTTCACATCAGTTATCTGAACGTTTTCTCTCCTGTTTAACCTATAGTGCTCTCAAACCAAACCTCCCCCTCTGCTTTTAGGAGGAAAAATAGACCCGTCGAAAAACCCAAAGGATATCCCACTGAGGTCACCACACTAGTTACCTATCAGTTGAGGCACATTATAGGTATTAGTCCAACATAAATTTCATATATCAAAAAGTCGATAAGAGTTTAAAGTCCACAAACAGATCAAGGAATTTCATTGATTCTCATTTTTTATTTT
Source organism: Triturus cristatus (assembly GCF_964204655.1). Classification (NCBI taxonomy): domain Eukaryota; kingdom Metazoa; phylum Chordata; class Amphibia; order Caudata; family Salamandridae; genus Triturus; species Triturus cristatus. Next base: position 541,674 of record NW_028187673.1, read on the forward strand.
TCTTTCTTGTATTGTCCAAGTATCATTACAACACATAACAGCCATTACTCGTTTTTTGTTATGACTTCACATCAGTTATCTGAACGTTTTCTCTCCTGTTTAACCTATAGTGCTCTCAAAACAAACCTCCCCCTCTGCTTTTAGGAGGAAAAATAGACCCGTCGAAAAACCCAAAGGATATCCCACTGAGGTCACCACACTAGTTACCTATCAGTTGAGGCACATTATAGGTATTAGTCCAACATAAATTTCATATATCAAAAAGTCGATAAGAGTTTAAAGTCCACAAACAGATCAAGGAATTTCATTGATTCTCATTTTTTATTTTTCTTTCTTGTATTGTCCAAGTATCATTACAACACATAACAGCCATTACTCGTTTTTTGTTATGACTTCACATCAGTTATCTGAACGTTTTCTCTCCTGTTTAACCTATAGTGCTCTCAAACCAAACCTCCCCCTCTGCTTTTAGGAGGAAAAATAGACCCGTCGAAAAACCCAAAGGATATCCCACTGAGGTCACCACACTAGTTACCCATCAGTTGAGGCACATTATAGGTATTAGTCCAACATAAATTTCATATATCAAAAAGTCGATAGGAGTTTAAAGTCCACAAACAGATCAAGGAATTTCATTGATTCTCATTTTTTCTTTTTCTTTCTTGTATTGTCCAAGTATCATTACAACACATAACAGCCATTACTCGTTTTTTGTTATGACTTCACATCAGTTATCTGAACGTTTTCTCTCCTGTTTAACCTATAGTGCTCTCAAACCAAACCTCCCCCTCTGCTTTTGGGAGGAAAAATAGACCCGTTGAAAAACCCAAAGGATATCCCACTGTGGTCACCACACTAGTTACCCATCAGTTGAGGCACATTATAGGTATTAGTCCAACATAAATTTCATATATCAAAAAGTCGATAAGAGTTTAAAGTCCACAAACAGATGAAGGAATTTCATTGATTCTCATTTTTTATTTTTCTTTCTTGTATTGTCCAAGTATCATTACAACACATAACAGCCATTACTTGTTTTTTGTTATGACTTCACATCAGTTATCTGAACGTTTTCTCTCCTGTTTAACCTATAGTGCTCTCAAACCAAACCTCCCCATCTGCTTTTAGGAGGAAAAATAGACCCGTCGAAAAACCCAAAGGATATCTCACTGAGGTCACCACACTAGTTACCCATCAGTTGAGGCACATTATAGGTATTAGTCCAACATAAATTTCATATATCAAAAAGTCGATAAGAGTTTAAAGTCCACAAACAGATCAAGGAATTTCATTGATTCTCATTTTTTATTTTTCTTTCTTGTATTGTCCAAGTATCATTACAACACATAACAGCCATTACTCGTTTTTTGTTATGACTTCACATCAGTTATCTGAACGTTTTCTCTCCTGTTTAACCTATAGTGCTCTCAAACCAAACCTCCCCCTCTGCTTTTAGGAGGAAAAATAGACCCGTCGAAAAACCCAAAGGATATCCCACTGAGGTTACCACACTAGTTACCCATCAGTTGAGGCACATTATAGGTATTAGTCCAACATAAATTTCATATATCAAAAAGTCGATAAGAGTTTAAAGTCCACAAACAGATCAAGGAATTTCATTGATTCTCATTTTTTATTTTTCTTTCTTGTATTGTCCAAGTATCATTACAACACATAACAGCCATTACTCGTTTTTTGTTATGACTTCACATCAGTTATCTGAACGTTTTCTCTCCTGTTTAACCTATAGTGCTCTCAAACCAAACCTCCCCCTCTGCTTTTAGGAGGAAAAATAGACCCGTCGAAAAACCCAAAGGATATCCCACTGTGGTCACCACACTAGTTACCCATCAGTTGAGGCACATTATAGGTATTAGTCCAACATAAATTTCATATATCAAAAAGTCGATAGGAGTTTAAAGTCCACAAACAGATCAAGGAATTTCATTGATTCTCATTTTTTATTTTTCTTTCTTGTATTGTCCAAGTATCATTACAACACATAACTGTCATTACTCATTTTTTGTTATGACTTCACATCAGTTATCTGAACGTTTTCTCTCCTGTTTAACCTATAGTGCTCTCAAACCAAACCTCCCCCTCTGCTTTTAGGAGGAAAAATAGACCCGTCGAAAAACCCAAAGGATATCCCACTGAGGTCACCACACTAGTTACCCATCAGTTGAGGCACATTATAGGTATTAGTCCAACATAAATTTCATATATCAAAAAGTCGATAAGAGTTTAAAGTCCACAAACAGATCAAGGAATTTCATTAATTCTCATTTTTTATTTTTCTTTCTTGTATTGTCCAAGTATCATTACAACACATAACAGCCATTACTCGTTTTTTGTTATGACTTCACATCAGTTATCTGAACGTTTTCTCTCCTGTTTAACCTATAGTGCTCTCAAACCAAACCTCCCCCTCTGCTTTTAGGAGGAAAAATAGACCCGTCGAAAAACCCAAAGGATATCCCACTGAGGTCACCACACTAGTTACCCATCAGTTGAGGCACATTATAGGTATTAGTCCAACATAAATTTCATATATCAAAAAGTCGATAGGCGATAGGAGTTTAAAGTCCACAAACAGATCAAGGAATTTCATTGATTCTCATTTTTTCTTTTTCTTTCTTGTATTGTCCAAGTATCATTACAACACATAACAGCCATTACTCGTTTTTTGTTATGACTTCACATCAGTTATCTGAACGTTTTCTCTCCTGTTTAACCTATAGTGCTCCAAAACAAACCTCCCCCTCTGCTTTTGGGAGGAAAAATAGACCCGTTGAAAAACCCAAAGGATATCCCACTGTGGTCACCACACTAGTTACCCATCAGTTGAGGCACATTATAGGTATTAGTCCAACATAAATTTCATATATCAAAAAGTCGATAAGAGTTTAAAGTCCACAAACAGATCAAGGAATTTCATTGATTCTCATTTTTTGTTTTTCTTTCTTGTATTGTCCAAGTATCATTACAACACATAACAGCCATTACTTGTTTTTTGTTATGACTTCACATCAGTTATCTGAACGTTTTCTCTCCTGTTTAACCTATAGTGCTCTCAAACCAAACCTCCCCATCTGCTTTTAGGAGGAAAAATAGACCCGTCGAAAAACCCAAAGGATATCTCACTGAGGTCACCACACTAGTTACCCATCAGTTGAGGCACATTATAGGTATTAGTCCAACATAAATTTCATATATCAAAAAGTCGATAAGAGTTTAAAGTCCACAAACAGATCAAGGAATTTCATTGATTCTCATTTTTTATTTTTCTTTCTTGTATTGTCCAAGTATCATTACAACACATAACAGCCATTACTCGTTTTTTGTTATGACTTCACATCAGTTATCTGAACGTTTTCTCTCCTGTTTAACCTATAGTGCTCTCAAACCAAACCTCCCCCTCTGCTTTTAGGAGGAAAAATAGACCCGTCGAAAAACCCAAAGGATATCCCACTGAGGTTACCACACTAGTTACCCATCAGTTGAGGCACATTATAGGTATTAGTCCAACATAAATTTCATATATCAAAAAGTCGATAAGAGTTTAAAGTCCACAAACAGATCAAGGAATTTCATTGATTCTCATTTTTTATTTTTCTTTCTTGTATTGTCCAAGTATCATTACAACACATAACAGCCATTACTCGTTTTTTGTTATGACTTCACATCAGTTATCTGAACGTTTTCTCTCCTGTTTAACCTATAGTGCTCTCAAACCAAACCTCCCCCTCTGCTTTTAGGAGGAAAAATAGACCCGTCGAAAAACCCAAAGGATATCCCACTGTGGTCACCACACTAGTTACCCATCAGTTGAGGCACATTATAGGTATTAGTCCAACATAAATTTCATATATCAAAAAGTCGATAAGAGTTTAAAGTCCACAAACAGATCAAGGAATTTCATTGATTCTCATTTTTTATTTTTCTTTCTTGTATTGTCCAAGTATCATTACAACACATAACTGTCATTACTCATTTTTTGTTATGACTTCACATCAGTTATCTGAACGTTTTCTCTCCTGTTTAACCTATAGTGCTCTCAAACCAAACCTCCCCCTCTGCTTTTAGGAGGAAAAATAGACCCGTCGAAAAACCCAAAGGATATCCCACTGAGGTCACCACACTAGTTACCTATCAGTTGAGGCACATTATAGGTATTAGTCCAACATAAATTTCATATATCAAAAAGTCGATAAGAGTTTAAAGTCCACAAACAGATCAAGGAATTTCATTGATTCTCATTTTTTATTTTTCTTTCTTGTATTGTCCAAGTATCATTACAACACATAACAGCCATTACTCGTTTTTTGTTATGACTTCACATCAGTTATCTGAACGTTTTCTCTCCTGTTTAACCTATAGTGCTCTCAAACCAAACCTCCCCCTCTGCTTTTAGGAGGAAAAATAGACCCGTCGAAAAACCCAAAGGATATCCCACTGAGGTCACCACACTAGTTACCCATCAGTTGAGGCACATTATAGGTATTAGTCCAACATAAATGTCATATATCAAAAAGTCGATAGGAGTTTAAAGTCCACAAACAGATCAAGGAATTTCATTGATTCTCATTTTTTCTTTTTCTTTCTTGTATTGTCCAAGTATCATTACAACACATAACAGCCATTACTCGTTTTTTGTTATGACTTCACATCAGTTATCTGAACGTTTTCTCTCCTGTTTAACCTATAGTGCTCTCAAACCAAACCTCCCCCTCTGCTTTTGGGAGGAAAAATAGACCCGTTGAAAAACCCAAAGGATATCCCACTGTGGTCACCACACTAGTTACCCATCAGTTGAGGCACATTATAGGTATTAGTCCAACATAAATTTCATATATCAAAAAGTCGATAAGAGTTTAAAGTCCACAAACAGATCAAGGAATTTCATTGATTCTCATTTTTTATTTTTCTTTCTTGTATTGTCCAAGTATCATTACAACACATAACAGCCATTACTTGTTTTTTGTTATGACTTCACATCAGTTATCTGAACGTTTTCTCTCCTGTTTAACCTATAGTGCTCTCAAACCAAACCTCCCCATCTGCTTTTAGGAGGAAAAATAGACCCGTCGAAAAACCCAAAGGATATCTCACTGAGGTCACCACACTAGTTACCCATCAGTTGAGGCACATTATAGGTATTAGTCCAACATAAATTTCATATATCAAAAAGTCGATAAGAGTTTAAAGTCCACAAACAGATCAAGGAATTTCATTGATTCTCATTTTTTATTTTTCTTTCTTGTATTGTCCAAGTATCATTACAACACATAACAGCCATTACTCGTTTTTTGTTATGACTTCACATCAGTTATCTGAACGTTTTCTCTCCTGTTTAACCTATAGTGCTCTCAAACCAAACCTCCCCCTCTGCTTTTAGGAGGAAAAATAGACCCGTCGAAAAACCCAAAGGATATCCCACTGAGGTTACCACACTAGTTACCCATCAGTTGAGGCACATTATAGGTATTAGTCCAACATAAATTTCATATATCAAAAAGTCGATAAGAGTTTAAAGTCCACAAACAGATCAAGGAATTTCATTGATTCTCATTTTTTATTTTTCTTTCTTGTATTGTCCAAGTATCATTACAACACATAACAGCCATTACTCGTTTTTTGTTATGACTTCACATCAGTTATCTGAACGTTTTCTCTCCTGTTTAACCTATAGTGCTCTCAAACCAAACCTCCCCCTCTGCTTTTAGGAGGAAAAATAGACCCGTCGAAAAACCCAAAGGATATCCCACTGTGGTCACCACATTAGTTACCCATCAGTTGAGGCACATTATAGGTATTAGTCCAACATAAATTTCATATATCAAAAAGTCGATAAGAGTTTAAAGTCCACAAACAGATCAAGGAATTTCATTGATTCTCATTTTTTATTTTTCTTTCTTGTATTGTCCAAGTATCATTACAACACATAACTGTCATTACTCATTTTTTGTTATGACTTCACATCAGTTATCTGAACGTTTTCTCTCCTGTTTAACCTATAGTGCTCTCAAACCAAACCTCCCCCTCTGCTTTTAGGAGGAAAAATAGACCCGTCGAAAAACCCAAAGGATATCCCACTGAGGTCACCACACTAGTTACCCATCAGTTGAGGCACATTATAGGTATTAGTCCAACATAAATTTCATATATCAAAAAGTCGATAAGAGTTTAAAGTCCACAAACAGATCAAGGAATTTCATTGATTCTCATTTTTTCTTTTTCTTTCTTGTATTGTCCAAGTATCATTACAACACATAACAGCCATTACTCGTTTTTTGTTATGACTTCACATCAGTTATCTGAACGTTTTCTCTCCTGTTTAACCTATAGTGCTCTCAAACCAAACCTCCCCCTCTGCTTTTAGGAGGAAAAATTAACCCGTCGAAAACCCAAAGGATATCCCACTGAGGTCACCACACTAGTTACCCATCAGTTGAGGCACATTATAGTTATTAGTCCAACATAAATTTCATATATCAAAAAGTCGATAAGAGTTTAAAGTCCACAAACAGATCAAGGAATTTCATTGATTCTCATTTTTTATTTTTCTTTCTTGTATTGTCCAAGTATCAATACAACACATAACAGCCGATACTCGTTTTTTGTTATGACTTCACATCAGTTATCTGAACGTTTTCTCTCCTGTTTAACCTATAGTGCTCTCAAAGCAAACCTCTCCCTCTGCTTTTAGGAGGAAAAATTAACCCGTCGAAAACCCAAAGGATATCCCACTGAGGTCACCACACTAGTTACCCATCAGTTGAGGCACATTATAGGTATTCGTCCAACATAAATTTCATATATCAAAAAGTCGATAAGAGTTTAAAGTCCACAAACAGATCAAGGAATTTCATTGATTCTCATTTTTTATTTTTCTTTCTTGTATTGTCCAAGTATCATTACAACACATAACAGCCATTACTCGTTTTTTGATATGACTTCACATCAGTTATCTGAACGTTTTCACTCCTGTTTAACTTATAGTGCTCTCAAACCAAACCTCCCCCTCTGCTTTTAGGAGGAAAAATAGACCCGTCGAAAAACCCAAAGGATTTCCCACTGTGGTCACCACACTAGTTACCCATCAGTTGAGGCACATTATAGGTATTAGTCCAATATAAATATCATATATCAAAAAGTCGATAAGAGTTTAAAGTCCACAAACAGATCAAGGAATTTCAATGATTCTCATTTTTTATTTTTATTTCTTGTATTGTCCAAGTATCATTACAACACATAACAGCCATTACTCGTTTTTTGTTATGACTTCACATCAGTTATCTGAACGTTTTCTCTCCTGTTTAACCTATAGTGCTCTCAAACCAAAGCTCCCCCTCTGCTTTTAGGAGGAAAAATAGACCCGTCGAAAAACCCAAAGGATATCTCACTGAGGTCACCACACTAGTTACCCATCAGTTGAGGCACATTATAGGTATTAGTCCAACATAAATTTCATATATCAAAAAGTCGATAAGAGTTTAAAGTCCACAAACAGATCAAGGAATTTCAATGATTCTCATTTTTTATTTTTATTTCTTGTATTGTCCAAGTATCATTACAACACATAACAGCCATTACTCGTTTTTTGTTATGACTTCACATCAGTTATCTGAACGTTTTCTCTCCTGTGTAACCTATAGTGCTCTCAAACCAAACCTCCCCCTCTGCTTTTAGGAGGAAAAATAGACCCGTCGAAAAACCCAAAGGATATCCCACTGAGGTCACCACACTAGTTACCCATCAGTTGAGGCACATTATAGGTATTAGTCCAACATAAATTTCATATATCAAAAAGTCGATAAGAGTTTAAAGTCCACAAATAGATCAAGGAATTTCATTGATTCTCATTTTTTCTTTTTCTTTCTTGTATTGTCCAAGTATCATTACAACACATAACAGCCATTACTCGTTTTTTGTTATGACTTCACATCAGTTATCTGAACGTTTTCTCTCCTGTTTAACCTATAGTGCTCTCAAACCAAACCTCCCTCTCTGCTTTTAGGAGTAAAAATAGACCCGTCGAAAAACCCAAAGGATATCCCACTGTGGTCACCACACTAGTTACCCATCAGTTGAGGCACATTATAGGTATTAGTCCCACATAAATTTCATATATCAAAAAGTCGATAAGAGTTTAAAGTCCACATACAGATCAAGGAATTTCAATGATTCTCATTTTTTATTTTTCTTTCTTGTATTGTCCAAGTATCATTACAACACATAACAGCCATTACTCGTTTTTTGTTATGACTTCACATCAGTTATCTGAACGTTTTCTCTCCTGTTTAACCTATAGTGCTCTCAAACCAAACCTCCCCCTCTGCTTTTAGGAGGAAAAATAGACCCGTCGAAAAACCCAAAGGATATCCCACTGAGGTCACCACACTAGTTACCCATCAGTTGAGGCACATTATAGGTATTAGTCCAACATAAATTTCATATATCAAAAAGTCGATAAGAGTTTAAAGTCCACAAACAGATCAAGGAATTTCATTGATTCTCATTTTTTCTTTTTCTTTCTTGTATTGTCCAAGTATCATTACAACACATAACAGCCATTACTCGTTTTTTGTTATGACTTCACATCAGTTATCTGAACGTTTTCTCTCCTTTTTAACCTATAGTGCTCTCAAACCAAACCTCCCCCTCTGCTTTTAGGAGGAAAAATTAACCCGTCGAAAACCCAAAGGATATCCCACTGAGGTCACCACACTAGTTACCCATCAGTTGAGGCACATTATAGTTATTAGTCCAACATAAATTTCATATATCAAAAAGTCGATAAGAGTTTAAAGTCCACAAACAGATCAAGGAATTTCATTGATTCTCATTTTTTATTTTTCTTTCTTGTATTGTCCAAGTATCAATACAACACATAACAGCCGATACTCGTTTTTTGTTATGACTTCACATCAGTTATCTGAACGTTTTCTCTCCTGTTTAACCTATAGTGCTCTCAAAGCAAACCTCTCCCTCTGCTTTTAGGAGGAAAAATTAACCCGTCGAAAACCCAAAGGATATCCCACTGAGGTCACCACACTAGTTACCCATCAGTTGAGGCACATTATAGGTATTCGTCCAACATAAATTTCATATATCAAAAAGTCGATAAGAGTTTAAAGTCCACAAACAGATCAAGGAATTTCATTGATTCTCATTTTTTATTTTTCTTTCTTGTATTGTCCAAGTATCATTACAACACATAACAGCCATTACTCGTTTTTTGTTATGACTTCATATCAGTTATCTGAATGTTTTCTCTCCTGTTTAACCTATAGTGCTCTCAAACCAAACCTCCCCCTCTGCTTTTAGGAGGAAAAATTAACCCGTCGAAAACCCAAAGGATTTCCCACTGATGTCACCACACTAGTTACCCATCAGTTGAGGCACATTATAGGTATTAGTCCAACATAAATTTCATATATCAAAAAGTCGATAAGAGTTTAAAGTCCACAAACAGATCAAGGAATTTCATTGATTCTCATTTTTTATTTTTATTTCTTGTATTGTCCAAGTATCATTACAACACATAACAGCCATTACTCGTTTTTTGTTATGACTTCACATCAGTTATCTGAACGTTTTCTCTCCTGTTTAACCTATAGTGCTCTCAAACCAAACCTCCCTCTCTGCTTTTAGGAGGAAAAATAGACCCGTCGAAAAACCCAAAGGATATCCCACTGTGGTCACCACACTAGTTACCCATCAGTTGAGGCACATTATAGGTATTAGTCCCACATAAATTTCATATATCAAAAAGTCGATAAGAGTTTAAAGTCCACATACAGATCAAGGAATTTCAATGATTCTCATTTTTTATTTTTCTTTCTTGTATTGTCCAAGTATCATTACAACACATAACAGCCATTACTCGTTTTTTGTTATGACTTCACATCAGTTATCTGAACGTTTTCTCTCCTGTTTAACCTATAGTGCTCTCAAACCAAACCTCCCCCTCTGCTTTTAGGAGGAAAAATAGACCCGTCGAAAAACCCAAAGGATATCCCACTGAGGTCACCACACTAGTTACCCATCAGTTGAGGCACATTATAGGTATTAGTCCAACATAAATTTCATATATCAAAAAGTCGATAAGAGTTTAAAGTCCACAAACAGATCAAGGAATTTCATTGATTCTCATTTTTTCTTTTTCTTTCTTGTATTGTCCAAGTATCATTACAACACATAACAGCCATTACTCGTTTTTTGTTATGACTTCACATCAGTTATCTGAACGTTTTCTCTCCTGTTTAACCTATAGTGCTCTCAAACCAAACCTCCCCCTCTGCTTTTAGGAGGAAAAATTAACCCGTCGAAAACCCAAAGGATATCCCACTGAGGTCACCACACTAGTTACCCATCAGTTGAGGCACATTATAGTTATTAGTCCAACATAAATTTCATATATCAAAAAGTCGATAAGAGTTTAAAGTCCACAAACAGATCAAGGAATTTCATTGATTCTCATTTTTTATTTTTCTTTCTTGTATTGTCCAAGTATCAATACAACACATAACAGCCGATACTCGTTTTTTGTTATGACTTCACATCAGTTATCTGAACGTTTTCTCTCCTGTTTAACCTATAGTGCTCTCAAAGCAAACCTCTCCCTCTGCTTTTAGGAGGAAAAATTAACCCGTCGAAAACCCAAAGGATATCCCACTGAGGTCACCACACTAGTTACCCATCAGTTGAGGCACATTATAGGTATTCGTCCAACATAAATTTCATATATCAAAAAGTCGATAAGAGTTTAAAGTCCACAAACAGATCAAGGAATTTCATTGATTCTCATTTTTTATTTTTCTTTCTTGTATTGTCCAAGTATCATTACAACACATAACAGCCATTACTCGTTTTTTGTTATGACTTCACATCAGTTATCTGAACGTTTTCTCTCCTGTTTAACCTATAGTGCTCTCAAACCAAACCTCCCCCTCTGCTTTTAGGAGGAAAAATAGACCCGTCGAAAAACCCAAAGGATATCCCACTGAGGTCACCACACTAGTTACCCATCAGTTGAGGCACATTATAGGTATTAGTCCAACATAAATTTCATATATCAAAAAGTCGATAAGAGTTTAAAGTCCACAAACAGATCAAGGAATTTCATTGATTCTCATTTTTTCTTTTTCTTTCTTGTATTGTCCAAGTATCATTACAACACATAACAGCCATTACTCGTTTTTTGTTATGACTTCACATCAGTTATCTGAACGTTTTCTCTCCTGTTTAACCTATAGTGCTCTCAAACCAAACCTCCCTCTCTGCTTTTAGGAGGAAAAATAGACCCGTCGAAAAACCCAAAGGATATCCCACTGTGGTCACCACACTAGTTACCCATCAGTTGAGGCACATTATAGGTATTAGTCCCACATAAATTTCATATATCAAAAAGTCGATAAGAGTTTAAAGTCCACAAACAGATCAAGGAATTTCAATGATTCTCATTTTTTATTTTTCTTTCTTGTATTGTCAAAGTATCATTACAACACATAACAGCCATTACTCGTTTTTTGTTATGACTTCACATCAGTTATCTGAACGTTTTCTCTCCTGTTTAACCTATAGTGCTCTCAAACCAAACCTCCCCCTCTGCTTTTAGGAGGAAAAATAGACCCGTCGAAAAACCCAAGGGATATCCCACTGAGGTCACCACACTAGTTACCCATCAGTTGAGGCACATTATAGGTATTAGTCCAACATAAATTTCATATATCAAAAAGTCGATAAGAGTTTAAAGTCCACAAACAGATCAAGGAATTTCATTGATTCTCATTTTTTATTTTTCTTTCTTGTATTGTCCAAGTATCATTACAACACATAACAGCCATTACTCGTTTTTTGTTATGACTTCACATCAGTTATCTGAACGTTTTCTCTCCTGTTTAACCTATAGTGCTCTCAAACCAAACCTCCCCCTCTGCTTTTAGGAGGAAAAATAGACCCGTCGAAAAACCCAAAGGATATCCCACTGAGGTCACCACACTAGTTACCCATCAGTTGAGGCACATTATAGGTATTAGTCCAACATAAATTTCATATATCAAAAAGTCGATAAGAGTTTAAAGTCCACAAACAGATCAAGGAATTTCATTGATTCTCATTTTTTATTTTTATTTCTTGTATTGTCCAAGTATCATTACAACACATAACAGCCATTACTCGTTTTTTGTTATGACTTCACATCAGTTATCTGAACGTTTTCTCTCCTGTTTAACCTATAGTGCTCTCAAAACAAACCTCCCCCTCTGCTTTTAGGAGGAAAAATAGACCCGTCGAAAAACCCAAAAGGATATCCCACTGAGGTCACCACACTAGTTACCTATCAGTTGAGGCACATTATAGGTATTAGTCCAACATAAATTTCATATATCAAAAAGTCGATAAGAGTTTAAAGCCCACAAACAGATCAAGGAATTTCATTGATTCTCATTTTTTATTTTTCTTTCTTGTATTGTCCAAGTATCATTACAACACATAACAGCCATTACTCGTTTTTTGTTATGACTTCACATCAGTTATCTGAACGTTTTCTCTCCTGTTTAACCTATAGTGCTCTCAAACCAAACCTCCCCCTCTGCTTTTAGGAGGAAAAATAGACCCGTCGAAAAACCCAAAGGATATCCCACTGAGGTCACCACACTAGTTACCCATCAGTTGAGGCACATTATAGGTATTAGTCCAACATAAATTTCATATATCAAAAAGTCGATAGGAGTTTAAAGTCCACAAACAGATCAAGGAATTTCATTGATTCTCATTTTTTCTTTTTCTTTCTTGTATTGTCCAAGTATCATTACAACACATAACAGCCATTACTCGTTTTTTGTTATGACTTCACATCAGTTATCTGAACGTTTTCTCTCCTGTTTAACCTATAGTGCTCTCAAACCAAACCTCCCCCTCTGCTTTTAGGAGGAAAAATAGACCCGTCGAAAAACCCAAAGGATATCCCACTGTGGTCACCACACTAGTTACCCATCAGTTGAGGCACATTATAGGTATTAGTCCAATATAAATTTCATATATCAAAAAGTCGATAAGAGTTTAAAGTCCACAAACAGATCAAGGAATTTCAATGATTCTCATTTTTTATTTTTATTTCTTGTATTGTCCAAGTATCATTACAACACATAACAGCCATTACTCGTTTTTTGTTATGACTTCACATCAGTTATCTGAACGTTTTCTCTCCTGTTTAACCTATAGTGCTCTCAAACCAAAGCTCCCCCTCTGCTTTTAGGAGGAAAAATAGACCCGTCGAAAAACCCAAAGGATATCTCACTGAGGTCACCACACTAGTTACCCATCAGTTGAGGCACATTATAGGTATTAGTCCAACATAAATTTCATATATCAAAAAGTCGATAAGAGTTTAAAGTCCACAAACAGATCAAGGAATTTCAATGATTCTCATTTTTTATTTTTATTTCTTGTATTGTCCAAGTATCATTACAACACATAACAGCCATTACTCGTTTTTTGTTATGACTTCACATCAGTTATCTGAACGTTTTCTCTCCTGTTTAACCTATAGTGCTCTCAAACCAAACCTCCCCCTCTGCTTTTAGGAGGAAAAATTAACCCGTCGAAAACCCAAATGATATCCCACTGAGGTCACCACACTAGTTACCCATCAGTTGAGGCACATTATAGTTATTAGTCCAACATAAATTTCATATATCAAAAAGTCGATAAGAGTTTAAAGTCCACAAACAGATCAAGGAATTTCATTGATTCTCATTTTTTATTTTTCTTTCTTGTATTGTCCAAGTATCAATACAACACATAACAGCCGATACTCGTTTTTTGTTATGACTTCACATCAGTTATCTGAACGTTTTCTCTCCTGTTTAACCTATAGTGCTCTCAAAGCAAACCTCTCCCTCTGCTTTTAGGAGGAAAAATTAACCCGTCGAAAACCCAAAGGATATCCCACTGAGGTCACCACACTAGTTACCCATCAGTTGAGGCACATTATAGGTATTCGTCCAACATAAATTTCATATATCAAAAAGTCGATAAGAGTATTATTTTTATTTTCTTTCTTGCCTTAACTTATAGTGCTCTCAAACCAAACCTCCCCCTCTGCTTTTAGGAGGAAAAATAGACCCCATAACAGCCATTACTCGTTTTTTGATATGACTTCACATCAGTTATCTGAACGTTTTCACTCCTGTTTAACTTATAGTGCTCTCAAACCAAACCTCCCCCTCTGCTTTTAGGAGGAAAAATAGACCCGTCGAAAAACCCAAAGGATATCCCACTGTGGTCACCACACTAGTTACCCATCAGTTGAGGCACATTATAGGTATTAGTCCAATATAAATATCATATATCAAAAAGTCGATAAGAGTTTAAAGTCCACAAACAGATCAAGGAATTTCAATGATTCTCATTTTTTATTTTTATTTCTTGTATTGTCCAAGTATCATTACAACACATAACAGCCATTACTCGTTTTTTGTTATGACTTCACATCAGTTATCTGAACGTTTTCTCTCCTGTTTAACCTATAGTGCTCTCAAACCAAAGCTCCCCCTCTGCTTTTAGGAGGAAAAATAGACCCGTCGAAAAACCCAAAGGATATCTCACTGAGGTCACCACACTAGTTACCCATCAGTTGAGGCACATTATAGGTATTAGTCCAACATAAATTTCATATATCAAAAAGTCGATAAGAGTTTAAAGTCCACAAACAGATCAAGGAATTTCAATGATTCTCATTTTTTATTTTTATTTCTTGTATTGTCCAAGTATCATTACAACACATAACAGCCATTACTCGTTTTTTGTTATGACTTCACATCAGTTATCTGAACGTTTTCTCTCCTGTGTAACCTATAGTGCTCTCAAACCAAACCTCCCCCTCTGCTTTTAGGAGGAAAAATAGACCCGTCGAAAAACCCAAAGGATATCCCACTGAGGTCACCACACTAGTTACCCATCAGTTGAGGCACATTATAGGTATTAGTCCAACATAAATTTCATATATCAAAAAGTCGATAAGAGTTTAAAGTCCACAAATAGATCAAGGAATTTCATTGATTCTCAGTTTTTCTTTTTCTTTCTTGTATTGTCCAAGTATCATTACAACACATAACAGCCATTACTCGTTTTTTGTTATGACTTCACATCAGTTATCTGAACGTTTTCTCTCCTGTTTAACCTATAGTGCTCTCAAACCAAACCTCCCTCTCTGCTTTTAGGAGGAAAAATAGACCCGTCGAAAAACCCAAAGGATATCCCACTGTGGTCACCACACTAGTTACCCATCAGTTGAGGCACATTATAGGTATTAGTCCCACATAAATTTCATATATCAAAAAGTCGATAAGAGTTTAAAGTCCACATACAGATCAAGGAATTTCAATGATTCTCATTTTTTATTTTTCTTTCTTGTATTGTCCAAGTATCATTACAACACATAACAGCCATTACTCGTTTTTTGTTATGACTTCACATCAGTTATCTGAACGTTTTCTCTCCTGTTTAACCTATAGTGCTCTCAAACCAAACCTCCCCCTCTGCTTTTAGGAGGAAAAATAGACCCGTCGAAAAACCCAAAGGATATCCCACTGAGGTCACCACACTAGTTACCCATCAGTTGAGGCACATTATAGGTATTAGTCCAACATAAATTTCATATATCAAAAAGTCGATAAGAGTTTAAAGTCCACAAACAGATCAAGGAATTTCATTGATTCTCATTTTTTCTTTTTCTTTCTTGTATTGTCCAAGTATCATTACAACACATAACAGCCATTACTCGTTTTTTGTTATGACTTCACATCAGTTATCTGAACGTTTTCTCTCCTGTTTAACCTATAGTGCTCTCAAACCAAACCTCCCCCTCTGCTTTTAGGAGGAAAAATTAACCCGTCGAAAACCCAAAGGATATCCCACTGAGGTCACCACACTAGTTACCCATCAGTTGAGGCACATTATAGTTATTAGTCCAACATAAATTTCATATATCAAAAAGTCGATAAGAGTTTAAAGTCCACAAACAGATCAAGGAATTTCATTGATTCTCATTTTTTATTTTTCTTTCTTGTATTGTCCAAGTATCAATACAACACATAACAGCCGATACTCGTTTTTTGTTATGACTTCACATCAGTTATCTGAACGTTTTCTCTCCTGTTTAACCTATAGTGCTCTCAAAGCAAACCTCTCCCTCTGCTTTTAGGAGGAAAAATTAACCCGTCGAAAACCCAAAGGATATCCCACTGAGGTCACCACACTAGTTACCCATCAGTTGAGGCACATTATAGGTATTCGTCCAACATAAATTTCATATATCAAAAAGTCGATAAGAGTTTAAAGTCCACAAACAGATCAAGGAATTTCATTGATTCTCATTTTTTATTTTTCTTTCTTGTATTGTCCAAGTATCATTACAACACATAACAGCCATTACTCGTTTTTTGTTATGACTTCATATCAGTTATCTGAATGTTTTCTCTCCTGTTTAACCTATAGTGCTCTCAAACCAAACCTCCCCCTCTGCTTTTAGGAGGAAAAATTAACCCGTCGAAAACCCAAAGGATTTCCCACTGATGTCACCACACTAGTTACCCATCAGTTGAGGCACATTATAGGTATTAGTCCAACATAAATTTCATATATCAAAAAGTCGATAAGAGTTTAAAGTCCACAAACAGATCAAGAAATTTCATTGATTCTCATTTTTTATTTTTATTTCTTGTATTGTCCAAGTATCATTACAACACATAACAGCCATTACTCGTTTTTTGTTATGACTTCACATCAGTTATCTGAACGTTTTCTCTCCTGTTTAACCTATAGTGCTCTCAAACCAAACCTCCCTCTCTGCTTTTAGGAGGAAAAATAGACCCGTCGAAAAACCCAAAGGATATCCCACTGTGGTCACCACACTAGTTACCCATCAGTTGAGGCACATTATAGGTATTAGTCCCACATAAATTTCATATATCAAAAAGTCGATAAGAGTTTAAAGTCCACATACAGATCAAGGAATTTCAATGATTCTCATTTTTTATTTTTCTTTCTTGTATTGTCCAAGTATCATTACAACACATAACAGCCATTACTCGTTTTTTGTTATGACTTCACATCAGTTATCTGAACGTTTTCTCTCCTGTTTAACCTATAGTGCTCTCAAACCAAACCTCCCCCTCTGCTTTTAGGAGGAAAAATAGACCCGTCGAAAAACCCAAAGGATATCCCACTGAGGTCACCACACTAGTTACCCATCAGTTGAGGCACATTATAGGTATGAGTCCAACATAAATTTCATATATCAAAAAGTCGATAAGAGTTTAAAGTCCACAAACAGATCAAGGAATTTCATTGATTCTCATTTTTTCTTTTTCTTTCTTGTATTGTCCAAGTATCATTACAACACATAACAGCCATTACTCGTTTTTTGTTATGACTTCACATCAGTTATCTGAACGTTTTCTCTCCTGTTTAACCTATAGTGCTCTCAAACCAAACCTCCCCCTCTGCTTTTAGGAGGAAAAATTAACCCGTCGAAAACCCAAAGGATATCCCACTGAGGTCACCACACTAGTTACCCATCAGTTGAGGCACATTATAGTTATTAGTCCAACATAAATTTCATATATCAAAAAGTCGATAAGAGTTTAAAGTCCACAAACAGATCAAGGAATTTCATTGATTCTCATTTTTTATTTTTCTTTCTTGTATTGTCCAAGTATCAATACAACACATAACAGCCGATACTCGTTTTTTGTTATGACTTCACATCAGTTATCTGAACGTTTTCTCTCCTGTTTAACCTATAGTGCTCTCAAAGCAAACCTCTCCCTCTGCTTTTAGGAGGAAAAATTAACCCGTCGAAAACCCAAAGGATATCCCACTGAGGTCACCACACTAGTTACCCATCAGTTGAGGCACATTATAGGTATTCGTCCAACATAAATTTCATATATCAAAAAGTCGATAAGAGTTTAAAGTCCACAAACAGATCAAGGAATTTCATTGATTCTCATTTTTTATTTTTCTTTCTTGTATTGTCCAAGTATCATTACAACACATAACAGCCATTACTCGTTTTTTGTTATGACTTCACATCAGTTATCTGAACGTTTTCTCTCCTGTTTAACCTATAGTGCTCTCAAACCAAACCTCCCCCTCTGCTTTTAGGAGGAAAAATAGACCCGTCGAAAAACCCAAAGGATATCCCACTGAGGTCACCACACTAGTTACCCATCAGTTGAGGCACATTATAGGTATTAGTCCAACATAAATTTCATATATCAAAAAGTCGATAAGAGTTTAAAGTCCACAAACAGATCAAGGAATTTCATTGATTCTCATTTTTTCTTTTTCTTTCTTGTATTGTCCAAGTATCATTACAACACATAACAGCCATTACTCGTTTTTTGTTATGACTTCACATCAGTTATCTGAACGTTTTCTCTCCTGTTTAACCTATAGTGCTCTCAAACCAAACCTCCCTCTCTGCTTTTAGGAGGAAAAATAGACCCGTCGAAAAACCCAAAGGATATCCCACTGTGGTCACCACACTAGTTACCCATCAGTTGAGGCACATTATAGGTATTAGTCCCACATAAATTTCATATATCAAAAAGTCGATAAGAGTTTAAAGTCCACAAACAGATCAAGGAATTTCAATGATTCTCATTTTTTATTTTTCTTTCTTGTATTGTCAAAGTATCATTACAACACATAACAGCCATTACTCGTTTTTTGTTATGACTTCACATCAGTTATCTGAACGTTTTCTCTCCTGTTTAACCTATAGTGCTCTCAAACCAAACCTCCCCCTCTGCTTTTAGGAGAAAAATAGACCCGTCGAAAAACCCAAGGGATATCCCACTGAGGTCACCACACTAGTTACCCATCAGTTGAGGCACATTATAGGTATTAGTCCAACATAAATTTCATATATCAAAAAGTCGATAAGAGTTTAAAGTCCACAAACAGATCAAGGAATTTCATTGATTCTCATTTTTTATTTTTCTTTCTTGTATTGTCCAAGTATCATTACAACACATAACAGCCATTACTCGTTTTTTGTTATGACTTCACATCAGTTATCTGAACGTTTTCTCTCCTGTTTAACCTATAGTGCTCTCAAACCAAACCTCCCCCTCTGCTTTTAGGAGGAAAAATAGACCCGTCGAAAAACCCAAAGGATATCCCACTGAGGTCACCACACTAGTTACCCATCAGTTGAGGCACATTATAGGTATTAGTCCAACATAAATTTCATATATCAAAAAGTCGATAAGAGTTTAAAGTCCACAAACAGATCAAGGAATTTCATTGATTCTCATTTTTTATTTTTATTTCTTGTATTGTCCAAGTATCATTACAACACATAACAGCCATTACTCGTTTTTTGTTATGACTTCACATCAGTTATCTGAACGTTTTCTCTCCTGTTTAACCTATAGTGCTCTCAAAACAAACCTCCCCCTCTGCTTTTAGGAGGAAAAATAGACCCGTCGAAAAACCCAAAAGGATATCCCACTGAGGTCACCACACTAGTTACCTATCAGTTGAGGCACATTATAGGTATTAGTCCAACATAAATTTC
Organism: Triturus cristatus; assembly: GCF_964204655.1. Classification (NCBI taxonomy): domain Eukaryota; kingdom Metazoa; phylum Chordata; class Amphibia; order Caudata; family Salamandridae; genus Triturus; species Triturus cristatus. Next base: position 561,271 of record NW_028187673.1, read on the forward strand.
ATATATCAAAAAGTCGATAAGAGTTTAAAGCCCACAAACAGATCAAGGAATTTCATTGATTCTCATTTTTTATTTTTCTTTCTTGTATTGTCCAAGTATCATTACAACACATAACAGCCATTACTCGTTTTTTGTTATGACTTCACATCAGTTATCTGAACGTTTTCTCTCCTGTTTAACCTATAGTGCTCTCAAACCAAACCTCCCCCTCTGCTTTTAGGAGGAAAAATAGACCCGTCGAAAAACCCAAAGGATATCCCACTGAGGTCACCACACTAGTTACCCATCAGTTGAGGCACATTATAGGTATTAGTCCAACATAAATTTCATATATCAAAAAGTCGATAGGAGTTTAAAGTCCACAAACAGATCAAGGAATTTCATTGATTCTCATTTTTTCTTTTTCTTTCTTGTATTGTCCAAGTATCATTACAACACATAACAGCCATTACTCGTTTTTTGTTATGACTTCACATCAGTTATCTGAACGTTTTCTCTCCTGTTTAACCTATAGTGCTCTCAAACCAAACCTCCCCCTCTGCTTTTAGGAGGAAAAATAGACCCGTCGAAAAACCCAAAGGATATCCCACTGTGGTCACCACACTAGTTACCCATCAGTTGAGGCACATTATAGGTATTAGTCCAATATAAATTTCATATATCAAAAAGTCGATAAGAGTTTAAAGTCCACAAACAGATCAAGGAATTTCAATGATTCTCATTTTTTATTTTTATTTCTTGTATTGTCCAAGTATCATTACAACACATAACAGCCATTACTCGTTTTTTGTTATGACTTCACATCAGTTATCTGAACGTTTTCTCTCCTGTTTAACCTATAGTGCTCTCAAACCAAAGCTCCCCCTCTGCTTTTAGGAGGAAAAATAGACCCGTCGAAAAACCCAAAGGATATCTCACTGAGGTCACCACACTAGTTACCCATCAGTTGAGGCACATTATAGGTATTAGTCCAACATAAATTTCATATATCAAAAAGTCGATAAGAGTTTAAAGTCCACAAACAGATCAAGGAATTTCAATGATTCTCATTTTTTATTTTTATTTCTTGTATTGTCCAAGTATCATTACAACACATAACAGCCATTACTCGTTTTTTGTTATGACTTCACATCAGTTATCTGAACGTTTTCTCTCCTGTTTAACCTATAGTGCTCTCAAAACAAACCTCCCCCTCTGCTTTTAGGAGGAAAAATAGACCCGTCGAAAAACCCAAAGGATATCCCACTGAGGTCACCACACTAGTTACCTATCAGTTGAGGCACATTATAGGTATTAGTCCAACATAAATTTCATATATCAAAAAGTCGATAAGAGTTTAAAGTCCACAAACAGATCAAGGAATTTCATTGATTCTCATTTTTTATTTTTATTTCTTGTATTGTCCAAGTATCATTACAACACATAACAGCCATTACTCGTTTTTTGTTATGACTTCACATCAGTTATCTGAACGTTTTCTCTCCTGTTTAACCTATAGTGCTCTCAAACCAAACCTCCCCCTCTGCTTTTAGGAGGAAAAATAGACCCGTCGAAAAACCCAAAGGATATCCCACTGAGGTCACCACACTAGTTACCCATCAGTTGAGGCACATTATAGGTATTAGTCCAACATAAATTTCATATATCAAAAAGTCGATAGGAGTTTAAAGTCCACAAACAGATCAAGGAATTTCATTGATTCTCATTTTTTCTTTTTCTTTCTTGTATTGTCCAAGTATCATTACAACACATAACAGCCATTACTCGTTTTTTGTTATGACTTCACATCAGTTATCTGAACGTTTTCTCTCCTGTTTAACCTATAGTGCTCTCAAACCAAACCTCCCCCTCTGCTTTTAGGAGGAAAAATAGACCCGTCGAAAAACCCAAAGGATATCCCACTGAGGTCACCACACTAGTTACCCATCAGTTGAGGCACATTATAGGTATTAGTCCAACATAAATTTCATATATCAAAAAGTCGATAAAAGTTTAAAGTCCACAAATAGATCAAGGAATTTCATTGATTCTCATTTTTTCTTTTTCTTTCTTGTATTGTCCAAGTATCATTACAACACATAACAGCCATTACTCGTTTTTTGTTATGACTTCACATCAGTTATCTGAACGTTTTCTCTCCTGTTTAACCTATAGTGCTCTCAAACCAAACCTCCCCCTCTGCTTTTAGGAGGAAAAATAGACCCGTCGAAAAACCCAAGGGATATCCCACTGAGGTCACCACACTAGTTACCCATCAGTTGAGGCACATTATAGGTATTAGTCCAACATAAATTTCATATATCAAAAAGTCGATAAGAGTTTAAAGTCCACAAACAGATCAAGGAATTTCATTGATTCTCATTTTTTATTTTTCTTTCTTGTATTGTCCAAGTATCATTACAACACATAACAGCCATTACTCGTTTTTTGTTATGACTTCACATCAGTTATCTGAACGTTTTCTCTCCTGTTTAACCTATAGTGCTCTCAAACCAAACCTCCCCCTCTGCTTTTAGGAGGAAAAATAGACCCGTCGAAAAACCCAAAGGATATCCCACTGAGGTCACCACACTAGTTACCTATCAGTTGAGGCACATTATAGGTATTAGTCCAACATAAATTTCATATATCAAAAAGTCGATAAGAGTTTAAAGTCCACAAACAGATCAAGGAATTTCATTGATTCTCATTTTTTATTTTTCTTTCTTGTATTGTCCAAGTATCATTACAACACATAACAGCCATTACTCGTTTTTTGTTATGACTTCACATCAGTTATCTGAACGTTTTCTCTCCTGTTTAACCTATAGTGCTCTCAAAACAAACCTCCCCCTCTGCTTTTAGGAGGAAAAATAGACCCGTCGAAAAACCCAAAGGATATCCCACTGAGGTCACCACACTAGTTACCTATCAGTTGAGGCACATTATAGGTATTAGTCCAACATAAATTTCATATATCAAAAAGTCGATAAGAGTTCAAAGTCCACAAACAGATCAAGGAATTTCATTGATTCTCATTTTTTATTTTTATTTCTTGTATTGTCCAAGTATCATTACAACACATAACAGCCATTACTCGTTTTTTGTTATGACTTCACATCAGTTATCTGAACGTTTTCTCTCCTGTTTAACCTATAGTGCTCTCAAACCAAACCTCCCCCTCTGCTTTTAGGAGGAAAAATAGACCCGTCGAAAAACCCAAAGGATATCCCACTGAGGTCACCACACTAGTTACCCATCAGTTGAGGCACATTATAGGTATTAGTCCAACATAAATTTCATATATCAAAAAGTCGATAGGAGTTTAAAGTCCACAAACAGATCAAGGAATTTCATTGATTCTCATTTTTTCTTTTTCTTTCTTGTATTGTCCAAGTATCATTACAACACATAACAGCCATTACTCGTTTTTTGTTATGACTTCACATCAGTTATCTGAACGTTTTCTCTCCTGTTTAACCTATAGTGCTCTCAAACCAAACCTCCCCCTCTGCTTTTGGGAGGAAAAATAGACCCGTTGAAAAACCCAAAGGATATCCCACTGTGGTCACCACACTAGTTACCTATCAGTTGAGGCACATTATAGGTATTAGTCCAACATAAATTTCATATATCAAAAAGTCGATAAGAGTTTAAAGTCCACAAACAGATCAAGGAATTTCATTGATTCTCATTTTTTATTTTTCTTTCTTGTATTGTCCAAGTATCAATACAACACATAACAGCCGATACTCGTTTTTTGTTATGACTTCACATCAGTTATCTGAACGTTTTCTCTCCTGTTTAACCTATAGTGCTCTCAAAGCAAACCTCCCCCTCTGCTTTTAGGAGGAAAAATTAACCTGTCGAAAACCCAAAGGATATCCCACTGAGGTCACCACACTAGTTACCCATCAGTTGAGGCACATTATAGGTATTCGTCCAACATAAATTTCATATATCAAAAAGTCGATAAGAGTTTAAAGTCCACAAACAGATCAAGGAATTTCATTGATTCTCATTTTTTCTTTTTCTTTCTTGTATTGTCCAAGTATCATTACAACACATAACAGCCATTACTCGTTTTTTGATATGACTTCACATCAGTTATCTGAACGTTTTCACTCCTGTTTAACTTATAGTGCTCTCAAACCAAACCTCCCCCTCTGCTTTTAGGAGGAAAAATAGACCCGTCGAAAAACCCAAAGGATATCCCACTGTGGTCACCACACTAGTTACCCATCAGTTGAGGCACATTATAGGTATTAGTCCAATATAAATTTCATATATCAAAAAGTCGATTAGAGTTTAAAGTCCACAAACAGATCAAGGAATTTCAATGATTCTCATTTTTTATTTTTATTTCTTGTATTGTCCAAGTATCATTACAACACATAACAGCCATTACTCGTTTTTTGTTATGACTTCACATCAGTTATCTGAACGTTTTCTCTCCTGTTTAACCTATAGTGCTCTCAAACCAAAGCTCCCCCTCTGCTTTTAGGAGGAAAAATAGACCCGTCGAAAAACCCAAAGGATATCTCACTGAGGTCACCACACTAGTTACCCATCAGTTGAGGCACATTATAGGTATTAGTCCAACATAAATTTCATATATCAAAAAGTCGATAAGAGTTTAAAGTCCACAAACAGATCAAGGAATTTCAATGATTCTCATTTTTTATTTTTATTTCTTGTATTGTCCAAGTATCATTACAACACATAACAGCCATTACTCGTTTTTTGTTATGACTTCACATCAGTTATCTGAACGTTTTCTCTCCTGTTTAACCTATAGTGCTCTCAAAACAAACCTCGCCCTCTGCTTTTAGGAGGAAAAATAGACCCGTCGAAAAACCCAAAGGATATCCCACTGAGGTCACCACACTAGTTACCTATCAGTTGAGGCACATTATAGGTATTAGTCCAACATAAATTTCATATATCAAAAAGTCGATAAGAGTTTAAAGTCCACAAACAGATCAAGGAATTTCATTGATTCTCATTTTTTATTTTTATTTCTTGTATTGTCCAAGTATCATTACAACACATAACAGCCATTACTCGTTTTTTGTTATGACTTCACATCAGTTATCTGAACGTTTTCTCTCCTGTTTAACCTATAGTGCTCTCAAACCAAACCTCCCCCTCTGCTTTTAGGAGGAAAAATAGACCCGTCGAAAAACCCAAAGGATATCCCACTGAGGTCACCACACTAGTTACCCATCAGTTGAGGCACATTATAGGTATTAGTCCAACATAAATTTCATATATCAAAAAGTCGATAGGAGTTTAAAGTCCACAAACAGATCAAGGAATTTCATTGATTCTCATTTTTTCTTTTTCTTTCTTGTATTGTCCAAGTATCATTACAACACATAACAGCCATTACTCGTTTTTTGTTATGACTTCACATCAGTTATCTGAACGTTTTCTCTCCTGTTTAACCTATAGTGCTCTCAAACCAAACCTCCCCCTCTGCTTTTGGGAGGAAAAATAGACCCGTTGAAAAACCCAAAGGATATCCCACTGTGGTCACCACACTAGTTACCTATCAGTTGAGGCACATTATAGGTATTAGTCCAACATAAATTTCATATATCAAAAAGTCGATAAGAGTTTAAAGTCCACAAACAGATCAAGGAATTTCATTGATTCTCATTTTTTATTTTTATTTCTTGTATTGTCCAAGTATCATTACAACACATAACAGCCATTACTCGTTTTTTGATATGACTTCACATCAGTTATCTGAACGTTTTCACTCCTGTTTAACTTATAGTGCTCTCAAACCAAACCTCCCCCTCTGCTTTTAGGAGGAAAAATAGACCCGTCGAAAAACCCAAAGGATATCCCACTGTGGTCACAACACTAGTTACCCATCAGTTGAGGCACATTATAGGTATTAGTCCAATATAAATTTCATATATCAAAAAGTCGATAAGAGTTTAAAGTCCACAAACAGATCAAGGAATTTCAATGATTCTCATTTTTTATTTTTATTTCTTGTATTGTCCAAGTATCATTACAACACATAACAGCCATTACTCGTTTTTTGTTATGACTTCACATCAGTTATCTGAACGTTTTCTCTCCTGTGTAACCTATAGTGCTCTCAAACCAAACCTCCCCCTCTGCTTTTAGGAGGAAAAATAGACCCGTCGAAAAACCCAAAGGATATCCCACTGAGGTCACCACACTAGTTACCCATCAGTTGAGGCACATTATAGGTATTAGTCCAACATAAATTTCATATATCAAAAAGTCGATAAGAGTTTAAAGTCCACAAATAGATCAAGGAATTTCATTGATTCTCATTTTTTCTTTTTCTTTCTTGTATTGTCCAAGTATCATTACAACACATAACAGCCATTACTCGTTTTTTGTTATGACTTCACATCAGTTATCTGAACGTTTTCTCTCCTGTTTAACCTATAGTGCTCTCAAACCAAACCTCCCTCTCTGCTTTTAGGAGGAAAAATAGACCCGTCGAAAAACCCAAAGGATATCCCACTGTGGTCACCACACTAGTTACCCATCAGTTGAGGCACATTATAGGTATTAGTCCCACATAAATTTCATTTATCAAAAAGTCGATAAGAGTTTAAAGTCCACAAACAGATCAAGGAATTTCAATGATTCTCATTTTATATTTTTCTTTCTTGTATTGTCCAAGTATCATTACAACACATAACAGCCATTACTCGTTTTTTGTTATGACTTCACATCAGTTATCTGAACGTTTTCTCTCCTGTTTAACCGATAGTGCTCTCAAACCAAACCTCCCCCTCTGCTTTTAGGAGGAAAAATAGACCCGTCGAAAAACCCAAGGGATATCCCACTGAGGTCACCACACTAGTTACCCATCAGTTGAGGCACATTATAGGTATTAGTCCAACATAAATTTCATATATCAAAAAGTCGATAAGAGTTTAAAGTCCACAAACAGATCAAGGAATTTCATTGATTCTCATTTTTTATTTTTCTTTCTTGTATTGTCCAAGTATCATTACAACACATAACAGCCATTACTCGTTTTTTGTTATGACTTCACATCAGTTATCTGAACGTTTTCTCTCCTGTTTAACCTATAGTGCTCTCAAACCAAACCTCCCCCTCTGCTTTTAGGAGGAAAAATAGACCCGTCGAAAAACCCAAAGGATATCCCACTGTGGTCACCACACTAGTTACCCATCAGTTGAGGCACATTATAGGTATTAGTCCAACATAAATTTCATATATCAAAAAGTCGATAAGAGTTTAAAGTCCACAAACAGATCAAGGAATTTCATTGATTCTCATTTTTTATTTTTCTTTCTTGTATTGTCCAAGTATCATTACAACACATAACTGTCATTACTCATTTTTTGTTATGACTTCACATCAGTTATCTGAACGTTTTCTCTCCTGTTTAACCTATAGTGCTCTCAAACCAAACCTCCCCCTCTGCTTTTAGGAGGAAAAATAGACCCGTCGAAAAACCCAAAGGATATCCCACTGAGGTCACCACACTAGTTACCCATCAGTTGAGGCACATTATAGGTATTAGTCCAACATAAATTTCATATATCAAAAAGTCGATAAGAGTTTAAAGTCCACAAACAGATCAAGGAATTTCATTGATTCTCATTTTTTATTTTTCTTTCTTGTATTGTCCAAGTATCATTACAACACATAACAGCCATTACTCGTTTTTTGTTATGACTTCACATCAGTTATCTGAACGTTTTCTCTCCTGTTTAACCTATAGTGCTCTCAAACCAAACCTCCCCCTCTGCTTTTAGGAGGAAAAATAGACCCGTCGAAAAACCCAAAGGATATCCCACTGAGGTCACCACACTAGTTACCCATCAGTTGAGGCACATTATAGGTATTAGTCCAACATAAATTTCATATATCAAAAAGTCGATAGGAGTTTAAAGTCCACAAACAGATCAAGGAATTTCATTGATTCTCATTTTTTCTTTTTCTTTCTTGTATTGTCCAAGTATCATTACAACACATAACAGCCATTACTCGTTTTTTGTTATGACTTCACATCAGTTATCTGAACGTTTTCTCTCCTGTTTAACCTATAGTGCTCTCAAACCAAACCTCCCCCTCTGCTTTTGGGAGGAAAAATAGACCCGTTGAAAAACCCAAAGGATATCCCACTGTGGTCACCACACTAGTTACCCATCAGTTGAGGCACATTATAGGTATTAGTCCAACATAAATTTCATATATCAAAAAGTCGATAAGAGTTTAAAGTCCACAAACAGATCAAGGAATTTCATTGATTCTCATTTTTTATTTTTCTTTCTTGTATTGTCCAAGTATCATTACAACACATAACAGCCATTACTTGTTTTTTGTTATGACTTCACATCAGTTATCTGAACGTTTTCTCTCCTGTTTAACCTATAGTGCTCTCAAACCAAACCTCCCCATCTGCTTTTAGGAGGAAAAATAGACCCGTCGAAAAACCCAAAGGATATCTCACTGAGGTCACCACACTAGTTACCCATCAGTTGAGGCACATTATAGGTATTAGTCCAACATAAATTTCATATATCAAAAAGTCGATAAGAGTTTAAAGTCCACAAACAGATCAAGGAATTTCATTGATTCTCATTTTTTCTTTTTCTTTCTTGTATTGTCCAAGTATCATTACAACACATAACAGCCATTACTCGTTTTTTGTTATGACTTCACATCAGTTATCTGAACGTTTTCTCTCCTGTTTAACCTATAGTGCTCTCAAACCAAACCTCCCCCTCTGCTTTTAGGAGGAAAAATAGACCCGTCGAAAAACCCAAAGGATATCCCACTGAGGTTACCACACTAGTTACCCATCAGTTGAGGCACATTATAGGTATTAGTCCAACATAAATTTCATATATCAAAAAGTCGATAAGAGTTTAAAGTCCACAAACAGATCAAGGAATTTCATTGATTCTCATTTTTTATTTTTCTTTCTTGTATTGTCCAAGTATCATTACAACACATAACAGCCATTACTCGTTTTTTGTTATGACTTCACATCAGTTATCTGAACGTTTTCTCTCCTGTTTAACCTATAGTGCTCTCAAACCAAACCTCCCCCTCTGCTTTTAGGAGGAAAAATAGACCCGTCGAAAAACCCAAAGGATATCCCACTGTGGTCACCACACTAGTTACCCATCAGTTGAGGCACATTATAGGTATTAGTCCAACATAAATTTCATATATCAAAAAGTCGATAAGAGTTTAAAGTCCACAAACAGATCAAGGACTTTCATTGATTCTCATTTTTTATTTTTCTTTCTTGTATTGTCCAAGTATCATTACAACACATAACAGCCATTACTCGTTTTTTGTTATGACTTCACATCAGTTATCTGAACGTTTTCTCTCCTGTTTAACCTATAGTGCTCTCAAACCAAACCTCCCCCTCTGCTTTTAGGAGGAAAAATTAACCCGTCGAAAACCCAAAGGATATCCCACTGAGGTCACCACACTAGTTACCCATCAGTTGAGGCACATTATAGTTATTAGTCCAACATAAATTTCATATATCAAAAAGTCGATAAGAGTTTAAAGTCCACAAACAGATCAAGGAATTTCATTGATTCTCATTTTTTATTTTTCTTTCTTGTATTGTCCAAGTATCAATACAACACATAACAGCCGATACTCGTTTTTTGTTATGACTTCACATCAGTTATCTGAACGTTTTCTCTCCTGTTTAACCTATAGTGCTCTCAAAGCAAACCTCTCCCTCTGCTTTTAGGAGGAAAAATTAACCCGTCGAAAACCCAAAGGATATCCCACTGAGGTCACCACACTAGTTACCCATCAGTTGAGGCACATTATAGGTATTCGTCCAACATAAATTTCATATATCAAAAAGTCGATAAGAGTTTAAAGTCCGCAAACAGATCAAGGAATTTCATTGATTCTCATTTTTTATTTTTCTTTCTTGTATTGTCCAAGTATCATTACAACACATAACAGCCATTACTCGTTTTTTGTTATGACTTCACATCAGTTATCTGAACGTTTTCTCTCCTGTTTAACCTATAGTGCTCTCAAACCAAACCTCCCCCTCTGCTTTTAGGAGGAAAAATAGACCCGTCGAAAAACCCAAAGGATATCCCACTGAGGTCACCACACTAGTTACCTATCAGTTGAGGCACATTATAGGTATTAGTCCAACATAAATTTCATATATCAAAAAGTCGATAAGAGTTTAAAGTCCACAAACAGATCAAGGAATTTCATTGATTCTCATTTTTTATTTTTCTTTCTTGTATTGTCCAAGTATCAATACAACACATAACAGCCGATACTCGTTTTTTGTTATGACTTCACATCAGTTATCTGAACGTTTTCTCTCCTGTTTAACCTATAGTGCTCTCAAAGCAAACCTCCCCCTCTGCTTTTAGGAGGAAAAATTAACCTGTCGAAAACCCAAAGGATATCCCACTGAGGTCACCACACTAGTTACCCATCAGTTGAGGCACATTATAGGTATTCGTCCAACATAAATTTCATATATCAAAAAGTCGATAAGAGTTTAAAGTCCACAAACAGATCAAGGAATTTCATTGATTCTCATTTTTTATTTTTCTTTCTTGTATTGTCCAAGTATCATTACAACACATAACAGCCATTACTCGTTTTTTGATATGACTTCACATCAGTTATCTGAACGTTTTCACTCCTGTTTAACTTATAGTGCTCTCAAACCAAACCTCCCCCTCTGCTTTTAGGAGGAAAAATAGACCCGTCGAAAAACCCAAAGGATATCCCACTGTGGTCACCACACTAGTTACCCATCAGTTGAGGCACATTATAGGTATTAGTCCAATATAAATTTCATATATCAAAAAGTCGATAAGAGTTTAAAGTCCACAAACAGATCAAGGAATTTCAATGATTCTCATTTTTTATTTTTATTTCTTGTATTGTCCAAGTATCATTACAACACATAACAGCCATTACTCGTTTTTTGTTATGACTTCACATCAGTTATCTGAACGTTTTCTCTCCTGTTTAACCTATAGTGCTCTCAAACCAAAGCTCCCCCTCTGCTTTTAGGAGGAAAAATAGTCCCGTCGAAAAACCCAAAGGATATCTCACTGAGGTCACCACACTAGTTACCCATCAGTTGAGGCACATTATAGGTATTAGTCCAACATAAATTTCATATATCAAAAAGTCGATAAGAGTTTAAAGTCCACAAACAGATCAAGGAATTTCAATGATTCTCATTTTTTATTTTTATTTCTTGTATTGTCCAAGTATCATTACAACACATAACAGCCATTACTCGTTTTTTGTTATGACTTCACATCAGTTATCTGAACGTTTTCTCTCCTGTTTAACCTATAGTGCTCTCAAAACAAACCTCGCCCTCTGCTTTTAGGAGGAAAAATAGACCCGTCGAAAAACCCAAAGGATATCCCACTGAGGTCACCACGCTAGTTACCTATCAGTTGAGGCACATTATAGGTATTAGTCCAACATAAATTTCATATATCAAAAAGTCGATAAGAGTTTAAAGTCCACAAACAGATCAAGGAATTTCATTGATTCTCATTTTTTATTTTTATTTCTTGTATTGTCCAAGTATCATTACAACACATAACAGCCATTACTCGTTTTTTGTTATGACTTCACATCAGTTATCTGAACGTTTTCTCTCCTGTTTAACCTATAGTGCTCTCAAACCAAACCTCCCCCTCTGCTTTTGGGAGGAAAAATAGACCCGTTGAAAAACCCAAAGGATATCCCACTGTGGTCACCACACTAGTTACCTATCAGTTGAGGCACATTATAGGTATTAGTCCAACATAAATTTCATATATCAAAAAGTCGATAAGAGTTTAAAGTCCACAAACAGATCAAGGAATTTCATTGATTCTCATTTTTTATTTTTCTTTCTTGTATTGTCCAAGTATCAATACAACACATAACAGCCGATACTCGTTTTTTGTTATGACTTCACATCAGTTATCTGAACGTTTTCTCTCCTGTTTAACCTATAGTGCTCTCAAAGCAAACCTCCCCCTCTGCTTTTAGGAGGAAAAATTAACCTGTCGAAAACCCAAAGGATATCCCACTGAGGTCACCACACTAGTTACCCATCAGTTGAGGCACATTATAGGTATTCGTCCAACATAAATTTCATATATCAAAAAGTCGATAAGAGTTTAAAGTCCACAAACAGATCAAGGAATTTCATTGATTCTCATTTTTTATTTTTCTTTCTTGTATTGTCCAAGTATCATTACAACACATAACAGCCATTACTCGTTTTTTGTTATGACTTCACATCAGTTATCTGAACGTTTTCTCTCCTGTTTAACCTATAGTGCTCTCAAACCAAACCTCCCCCTCTGCTTTTAGGAGGAAAAATAGACCCGTCGAAAAACCCAAAGGATATCCCACTGAGGTTACCACACTAGTTACCCATCAGTTGAGGCACATTATAGGTATTAGTCCAACATAAATTTCATATATCAAAAAGTCGATAAGAGTTTAAAGTCCACAAACAGATCAAGGAATTTCATTGATTCTCATTTTTTATTTTTCTTTCTTGTATTGTCCAAGTATCATTACAACACATAACAGCCATTACTCGTTTTTTGTTATGACTTCACATCAGTTATCTGAACGTTTTCTCTCCTGTTTAACCTATAGTGCTCTCAAACCAAACCTCCCCCTCTGCTTTTAGGAGGAAAAATAGACCCGTCGAAAAACCCAAAGGATATCCCACTGTGGTCACCACACTAGTTACCCATCAGTTGAGGCACATTATAGGTATTAGTCCAACATAAATTTCATATATCAAAAAGTCGATAAGAGTTTAAAGTCCACAAACAGATCAAGGACTTTCATTGATTCTCATTTTTTATTTTTCTTTCTTGTATTGTCCAAGTATCATTACAACACATAACTGTCATTACTCATTTTTTGTTATGACTTCACATCAGTTATCTGAACGTTTTCTCTCCTGTTTAACCTATAGTGCTCTCAAACCAAACCTCCCCCTCTGCTTTTAGGAGGAAAAATAGACCCGTCGAAAAACCCAAAGGATATCCCACTGAGGTCACCACACTAGTTACCCATCAGTTGAGGCACATTATAGGTATTAGTCCAACATAAATTTCATATATCAAAAAGTCGATAAGAGTTTAAAGTCCACAAACAGATCAAGGAATTTCATTGATTCTCATTTTTTCTTTTTCTTTCTTGTATTGTCCAAGTATCATTACAACACATAACAGCCATTACTCGTTTTTTGTTATGACTTCACATCAGTTATCTGAACGTTTTCTCTCCTGTTTAACCTATAGTGCTCTCAAACCAAACCTCCCCCTCTGCTTTTAGGAGGAAAAATTAACCCGTCGAAAACCCAAAGGATATCCCACTGAGGTCACCACACTAGTTACCCATCAGTTGAGGCACATTATAGTTATTAGTCCAACATAAATTTCATATATCAAAAAGTCGATAAGAGTTTAAAGTCCACAAACAGATCAAGGAATTTCATTGATTCTCATTTTTTATTTTTCTTTCTTGTATTGTCCAAGTATCAATACAACACATAACAGCCGATACTCGTTTTTTGTTATGACTTCACATCAGTTATCTGAACGTTTTCTCTCCTGTTTAACCTATAGTGCTCTCAAACCAAACCTCCCCATCTGCTTTTAGGAGGAAAAATAGACCCGTCGAAAAACCCAAAGGATATCTCACTGAGGTCACCACACTAGTTACCCATCAGTTGAGGCACATTATAGGTATTAGTCCAACATAAATTTCATATATCAAAAAGTCGATAAGAGTTTAAAGTCCACAAACAGATCAAGGAATTTCATTGATTCTCATTTTTTATTTTTCTTTCTTGTATTGTCCAAGTATCATTACAACACATAACAGCCATTACTCGTTTTTTGTTATGACTTCACATCAGTTATCTGAACGTTTTCTCTCCTGTTTAACCTATAGTGCTCTCAAACCAAACCTCCCCCTCTGCTTTTAGGAGGAAAAATAGACCCGTCGAAAAACCCAAAGGATATCCCACTGAGGTTACCACACTAGTTACCCATCAGTTGAGGCACATTATAGGTATTAGTCCAACATAAATTTCATATATCAAAAAGTCGATAAGAGTTTAAAGTCCACAAACAGATCAAGGAATTTCATTGATTCTCATTTTTTATTTTTCTTTCTTGTATTGTCCAAGTATCATTACAACACATAACAGCCATTACTCGTTTTTTGTTATGACTTCACATCAGTTATCTGAACGTTTTCTCTCCTGTTTAACCTATAGTGCTCTCAAACCAAACCTCCCCCTCTGCTTTTAGGAGGAAAAATAGACCTGTCGAAAAACCCAAAGGATATCCCACTGTGGTCACCACACTAGTTACCCATCAGTTGAGGCACATTATAGGTATTAGTCCAACATAAATTTCATATATCAAAAAGTCGATAAGAGTTTAAAGTCCACAAACAGATCAAGGAATTTCATTGATTCTCATTTTTTATTTTTCTTTCTTGTATTGTCCAAGTATCATTACAACACATAACTGTCATTACTCATTTTTTGTTATGACTTCACATCAGTTATCTGAACGTTTTCTCTCCTGTTTAACCTATAGTGCTCTCAAACCAAACCTCCCCCTCTGCTTTTAGGAGGAAAAATAGACCCGTCGAAAAACCCAAAGGATATCCCACTGAGGTCACCACACTAGTTACCCATCAGTTGAGGCACATTATAGGTATTAGTCCAACATAAATTTCATATATCAAAAAGTCGATAAGAGTTTAAAGTCCACAAACAGATCAAGGAATTTCATTGATTCTCATTTTTTATTTTTCTTTCTTGTATTGTCCAAGTATCATTACAACACATAACAGCCATTACTCGTTTTTTGTTATGACTTCACATCAGTTATCTGAACGTTTTCTCTCCTGTTTAACCTATAGTGCTCTCAAACCAAACCTCCCCCTCTGCTTTTAGGAGGAAAAATAGACCCGTCGAAAAACCCAAAGGATATCCCACTGAGGTCACCACACTAGTTACCCATCAGTTGAGGCACATTATAGGTATTAGTCCAACATAAATTTCATATATCAAAAAGTCGATAGGAGTTTAAAGTCCACAAACAGATCAAGGAATTTCATTGATTCTCATTTTTTCTTTTTCTTTCTTGTATTGTCCAAGTATCATTACAACACATAACAGCCATTACTCGTTTTTTGTTATGACTTCACATCAGTTATCTGAACGTTTTCTCTCCTGTTTAACCTATAGTGCTCTCAAACCAAACCTCCCCCTCTGCTTTTGGGAGGAAAAATAGACCCGTTGAAAAACCCAAAGGATATCCCACTGTGGTCACCACACTAGTTACCCATCAGTTGAGGCACATTATAGGTATTAGTCCAACATAAATTTCATATATCAAAAAGTCGATAAGAGTTTAAAGTCCACAAACAGATCAAGGAATTTCATTGATTCTCATTTTTTATTTTTCTTTCTTGTATTGTCCAAGTATCATTACAACACATAACAGCCATTACTTGTTTTTTGTTATGACTTCACATCAGTTATCTGAACGTTTTCTCTCCTGTTTAACCTATAGTGCTCTCAAACCAAACCTCCCCATCTGCTTTTAGGAGGAAAAATAGACCCGTCGAAAAACCCAAAGGATATCTCACTGAGGTCACCACACTAGTTACCCATCAGTTGAGGCACATTATAGGTATTAGTCCAACATAAATTTCATATATCAAAAAGTCGATAAGAGTTTAAAGTCCACAAACAGATCAAGGAATTTCATTGATTCTCATTTTTTATTTTTCTTTCTTGTATTGTCCAAGTATCATTACAACACATAACAGCCATTACTCGTTTTTTGTTATGACTTCACATCAGTTATCTGAACGTTTTCTCTCCTGTTTAACCTATAGTGCTCTCAAACCAAACCTCCCCCTCTGCTTTTAGGAGGAAAAATAGACCCGTCGAAAAACCCAAAGGATATCCCACTGAGGTTACCACACTAGTTACCCATCAGTTGAGGCACATTATAGGTATTAGTCCAACATAAATTTCATATATCAAAAAGTCGATAAGAGTTTAAAGTCCACAAACAGATCAAGGAATTTCATTGATTCTCATTTTTTATTTTTCTTTCTTGTATTGTCCAAGTATCATTACAACACATAACAGCCATTACTCGTTTTTTGTTATGACTTCACATCAGTTATCTGAACGTTTTCTCTCCTGTTTAACCTATAGTGCTCTCAAACCAAACCTCCCCCTCTGCTTTTAGGAGGAAAAATAGACCCGTCGAAAAACCCAAAGGATATCCCACTGTGGTCACCACACTAGTTACCCATCAGTTGAGGCACATTATAGGTATTAGTCCAACATAAATTTCATATATCAAAAAGTCGATAAGAGTTTAAAGTCCACAAACAGATCAAGGAATTTCATTGATTCTCATTTTTTATTTTTCTTTCTTGTATTGTCCAAGTATCATTACAACACATAACTGTCATTACTCATTTTTTGTTATGACTTCACATCAGTTATCTGAACGTTTTCTCTCCTGTTTAACCTATAGTGCTCTCAAACCAAACCTCCCCCTCTGCTTTTAGGAGGAAAAATAGACCCGTCGAAAAACCCAAAGGATATCCCACTGAGGTCACCACACTAGTTACCCATCAGTTGAGGCACATTATAGGTATTAGTCCAACATAAATTTCATATATCAAAAAGTCGATAAGAGTTTAAAGTCCACAAACAGATCAAGGAATTTCATTGATTCTCATTTTTTCTTTTTCTTTCTTGTATTGTCCAAGTATCATTACAACACATAACAGCCATTACTCGTTTTTTGTTATGACTTCACATCAGTTATCTGAACGTTTTCTCTCCTGTTTAACCTATAGTGCTCTCAAACCAAACCTCCCCCTCTGCTTTTAGGAGGAAAAATTAACCCGTCGAAAACCCAAAGGATATCCCACTGAGGTCACCACACTAGTTACCCATCAGTTGAGGCACATTATAGTTATTAGTCCAACATAAATTTCATATATCAAAAAGTCGATAAGAGTTTAAAGTCCACAAACAGATCAAGGAATTTCATTGATTCTCATTTTTTATTTTTCTTTCTTGTATTGTCCAAGTATCAATACAACACATAACAGCCGATACTCGTTTTTTGTTATGACTTCACATCAGTTATCTGAACGTTTTCTCTCCTGTTTAACCTATAGTGCTCTCAAAGCAAACCTCTCCCTCTGCTTTTAGGAGGAAAAATTAACCCGTCGAAAACCCAAAGGATATCCCACTGAGGTCACCACACTAGTTACCCATCAGTTGAGGCACATTATAGGTATTCGTCCAACATAAATTTCATATATCAAAAAGTCGATAAGAGTTTAAAGTCCACAAACAGATCAAGGAATTTCATTGATTCTCATTTTTTATTTTTCTTTCTTGTATTGTCCAAGTATCATTACAACACATAACAGCCATTACTCGTTTTTTGATATGACTTCACATCAGTTATCTGAACGTTTTCACTCCTGTTTAACTTATAGTGCTCTCAAACCAAACCTCCCCCTCTGCTTTTAGGAGGAAAAATAGACCCGTCGAAAAACCCAAAGGATATCCCACTGTGGTCACCACACTAGTTACCCATCAGTTGAGGCACATTATAGGTATTAGTCCAATATAAATATCATATATCAAAAAGTCGATAAGAGTTTAAAGTCCACAAACAGATCAAGGAATTTCAATGATTCTCATTTTTTATTTTTATTTCTTGTATTGTCCAAGTATCATTACAACACATAACAGCCATTA
The DNA here is from genome assembly GCF_964204655.1 of Triturus cristatus. Lineage (NCBI taxonomy): Eukaryota > Metazoa > Chordata > Amphibia > Caudata > Salamandridae > Triturus > Triturus cristatus. The sequence continues at coordinate 579,098 of NW_028187673.1, forward strand.
CTCGTTTTTTGTTATGACTTCACATCAGTTATCTGAACGTTTTCTCTCCTGTTTAACCTATAGTGCTCTCAAACCAAAGCTCCCCCTCTGCTTTTAGGAGGAAAAATAGACCCGTCGAAAAACCCAAAGGATATCTCACTGAGGTCACCACACTAGTTACCCATCAGTTGAGGCACATTATAGGTATTAGTCCAACATAAATTTCATATATCAAAAAGTCGATAAGAGTTTAAAGTCCACAAACAGATCAAGGAATTTCAATGATTCTCATTTTTTATTTTTATTTCTTGTATTGTCCAAGTATCATTACAACACATAACAGCCATTACTCGTTTTTTGTTATGACTTCACATCAGTTATCTGAACGTTTTCTCTCCTGTGTAACCTATAGTGCTCTCAAACCAAACCTCCCCCTCTGCTTTTAGGAGGAAAAATAGACCCGTCGAAAAACCCAAAGGATATCCCACTGAGGTCACCACACTAGTTACCCATCAGTTGAGGCACATTATAGGTATTAGTCCAACATAAATTTCATATATCAAAAAGTCGATAAGAGTTTAAAGTCCACAAATAGATCAAGGAATTTCATTGATTCTCATTTTTTCTTTTTCTTTCTTGTATTGTCCAAGTATCATTACAACACATAACAGCCATTACTCGTTTTTTGTTATGACTTCACATCAGTTATCTGAACGTTTTCTCTCCTGTTTAACCTATAGTGCTCTCAAACCAAACCTCCCTCTCTGCTTTTAGGAGGAAAAATAGACCCGTCGAAAAACCCAAAGGATATCCCACTGTGGTCACCACACTAGTTACCCATCAGTTGAGGCACATTATAGGTATTAGTCCCACAGAAATTTCATATATCAAAAAGTCGATAAGAGTTTAAAGTCCACATACAGATCAAGGAATTTCAATGATTCTCATTTTTTATTTTTCTTTCTTGTATTGTCCAAGTATCATTACAACACATAACAGCCATTACTCGTTTTTTGTTATGACTTCACATCAGTTATCTGAACGTTTTCTCTCCTGTTTAACCTATAGTGCTCTCAAACCAAACCTCCCCCTCTGCTTTTAGGAGGAAAAATAGACCCGTCGAAAAACCCAAAGGATATTTCACTGAGGTCACCACACTAGTTACCCATCAGTTGAGGCACATTATAGGTATTAGTCCAACATAAATTTCATATATCAAAAAGTCGATAAGAGTTTAAAGTCCACAAACAGATCAAGGAATTTCATTGATTCTCATTTTTTCTTTTTCTTTCTTGTATTGTCCAAGTATCATTACAACACATAACAGCCATTACTCGTTTTTTGTTATGACTTCACATCAGTTATCTGAACGTTTTCTCTCCTGTTTAACCTATAGTGCTCTCAAACCAAACCTCCCCCTCTGCTTTTAGGAGGAAAAATTAACCCGTCGAAAACCCAAAGGATATCCCACTGAGGTCACCACACTAGTTACCCATCAGTTGAGGCACATTATAGTTATTAGTCCAACATAAATTTCATATATCAAAAAGTCGATAAGAGTTTAAAGTCCACAAACAGATCAAGGAATTTCATTGATTCTCATTTTTTATTTTTCTTTCTTGTATTGTCCAAGTATCAATACAACACATAACAGCCGATACTCGTTTTTTGTTATGACTTCACATCAGTTATCTGAACGTTTTCTCTCCTGTTTAACCTATAGTGCTCTCAAAGCAAACCTCTCCCTCTGCTTTTAGGAGGAAAAATTAACCCGTCGAAAACCCAAAGGATATCCCACTGAGGTCACCACACTAGTTACCCATCAGTTGAGGCACATTATAGGTATTCGTCCAACATAAATTTCATATATCAAAAAGTCGATAAGAGTTTAAAGTCCACAAACAGATCAAGGAATTTCATTGATTCTCATTTTTTATTTTTCTTTCTTGTATTGTCCAAGTATCATTACAACACATAACAGCCATTACTCGTTTTTTGTTATGACTACATATCAGTTATCTGAATGTTTTCTCTCCTGTTTAACCTATAGTGCTCTCAAACCAAACCTCCCCCTCTGCTTTTAGGAGGAAAAATTAACCCGTCGAAAACCCAAAGGATTTCCCACTGATGTCACCACACTAGTTACCCATCAGTTGAGGCACATTATAGGTATTAGTCCAACATAAATTTCATATATCAAAAAGTCGATAAGAGTTTAAAGTCCACAAACAGATCAAGGAATTTCATTGATTCTCATTTTTTATTTTTATTTCTTGTATTGTCCAAGTATCATTACAACACATAACAGCCATTACTCGTTTTTTGTTATGACTTCACATCAGTTATCTGAACGTTTTCTCTCCTGTTTAACCTATAGTGCTCTCAAACCAAACCTCCCTCTCTGCTTTTAGGAGGAAAAATAGACCCGTCGAAAAACCCAAAGGATATCCCACTGTGGTCACCACACTAGTTACCCATCAGTTGAGGCACATTATAGGTATTAGTCCCACATAAATTTCATATATCAAAAAGTCGATAAGAGTTTAAAGTCCACATACAGATCAAGGAATTTCAATGATTCTCATTTTTTATTTTTCTTTCTTGTATTGTCCAAGTATCATTACAACACATAACAGCCATTACTCGTTTTTTGTTATGACTTCACATCAGTTATCTGAACGTTTTCTCTCCTGTTTAACCTATAGTGCTCTCAAACCAAACCTCCCCCTCTGCTTTTAGGAGGAAAAATAGACCCGTCGAAAAACCCAAAGGATATCCCACTGAGGTCACCACACTAGTTACCCATCAGTTGAGGCACATTATAGGTATTAGTCCAACATAAATTTCATATATCAAAAAGTCGATAAGAGTTTAAAGTCCACAAACAGATCAAGGAATTTCATTGATTCTCATTTTTTCTTTTTCTTTCTTGTATTGTCCAAGTATCATTACAACACATAACAGCCATTACTCGTTTTTTGTTATGACTTCACATCAGTTATCTGAACGTTTTCTCTCCTGTTTAACCTATAGTGCTCTCAAACCAAACCTCCCCCTCTGCTTTTAGGAGGAAAAATTAACCCGTCGAAAACCCAAAGGATATCCCACTGAGGTCACCACACTAGTTACCCATCAGTTGAGGCACATTATAGTTATTAGTCCAACATAAATTTCATATATCAAAAAGTCGATAAGAGTTTAAAGTCCACAAACAGATCAAGGAATTTCATTGATTCTCATTTTTTATTTTTCTTTCTTGTATTGTCCAAGTATCAATACAACACATAACAGCCGATACTCGTTTTTTGTTATGACTTCACATCAGTTATCTGAACGTTTTCTCTCCTGTTTAACCTATAGTGCTCTCAAAGCAAACCTCTCCCTCTGCTTTTAGGAGGAAAAATAGACCCGTCGAAAAACCCAAAGGATATCCCACTGAGGTCACCACACTAGTTACCCATCAGTTGAGGCACATTATAGGTATTAGTCCAACATAAATTTCATATATCAAAAAGTCGATAAGAGTTTAAAGTCCACATACAGATCAAGGAATTTCAATGATTCTCATTTTTTCTTTTTCTTTCTTGTATTGTCCAAGTATCATTACAACACATAACAGCCATTACTCGTTTTTTGTTATGACTTCACATCAGTTATCTGAACGTTTTCTCTCCTGTTTAACCTATAGTGCTCTCAAACCAAACCTCCCTCTCTGCTTTTAGGAGGAAAAATAGACCCGTCGAAAAACCCAAAGGATATCCCACTGTGGTCACCACACTAGTTACCCATCAGTTGAGGCACATTATAGGTATTAGTCCCACATAAATTTCATATATCAAAAAGTCGATAAGAGTTTAAAGTCCACATACAGATCAAGGAATTTCAATGATTCTCATTTTTTATTTTTCTTTCTTGTATTGTCCAAGTATCATTACAACACATAACAGCCATTACTCGTTTTTTGTTATGACTTCACATCAGTTATCTGAACGTTTTCTCTCCTGTTTAACCTATAGTGCTCTCAAACCAAACCTCCCCCTCTGCTTTTAGGAGGAAAAATAGACCCGTCGAAAAACCCAAGGGATATCCCACTGAGGTCACCACACTAGTTACCCATCAGTTGAGGCACATTATAGGTATTAGTCCAACATAAATTTCATATATCAAAAAGTCGATAAGAGTTTAAAGTCCACAAACAGATCAAGGAATTTCATTGATTCTCATTTTTTATTTTTCTTTCTTGTATTGTCCAAGTATCATTACAACACATAACAGCCATTACTCGTTTTTTGTTATGACTTCACATCAGTTATCTGAACGTTTTCTCTCCTGTTTAACCTATAGTGCTCTCAAACCAAACCTCCCCCTCTGCTTTTAGGAGGAAAAATAGACCCGTCGAAAAACCCAAAGGATATCCCACTGAGGTCACCACACTAGTTACCCATCAGTTGAGGCACATTATAGGTATTAGTCCAACATAAATTTCATATATCAAAAAGTCGATAAGAGTTTAAAGTCCACAAACAGATCAAGGAATTTCATTGATTCTCATTTTTTATTTTTATTTCTTGTATTGTCCAAGTATCATTACAACACATAACAGCCATTACTCGTTTTTTGTTATGACTTCACATCAGTTATCTGAACGTTTTCTCTCCTGTTTAACCTATAGTGCTCTCAAAACAAACCTCCCCCTCTGCTTTTAGGAGGAAAAATAGACCCGTCGAAAAACCCAAAAGGATATCCCACTGAGGTCACCACACTAGTTACCTATCAGTTGAGGCACATTATAGGTATTAGTCCAACATAAATTTCATATATCAAAAAGTCGATAAGAGTTTAAAGCCCACAAACAGATCAAGGAATTTCATTGATTCTCATTTTTTATTTTTCTTTCTTGTATTGTCCAAGTATCATTACAACACATAACAGCCATTACTCGTTTTTTGTTATGACTTCACATCAGTTATCTGAACGTTTTCTCTCCTGTTTAACCTATAGTGCTCTCAAACCAAACCTCCCCCTCTGCTTTTAGGAGGAAAAATAGACCCGTCGAAAAACCCAAAGGATATCCCACTGAGGTCACCACACTAGTTACCCATCAGTTGAGGCACATTATAGGTATTAGTCCAACATAAATTTCATATATCAAAAAGTCGATAGGAGTTTAAAGTCCACAAACAGATCAAGGAATTTCATTGATTCTCATTTTTTCTTTTTCTTTCTTGTATTGTCCAAGTATCATTACAACACATAACAGCCATTACTCGTTTTTTGTTATGACTTCACATCAGTTATCTGAACGTTTTCTCTCCTGTTTAACCTATAGTGCTCTCAAACCAAACCTCCCCCTCTGCTTTTAGGAGGAAAAATAGACCCGTTGAAAAACCCAAAGGATATCCCACTGTGGTCACCACACTAGTTACCCATCAGTTGAGGCACATTATAGGTATTAGTCCAACATAAATTTCATATATCAAAAAGTCGATAAGAGTTTAAAGTCCACAAACAGATCAAGGAATTTCATTGATTCTCATTTTTTATTTTTCTTTCTTGTATTGTCCAAGTATCATTACAACACATAACAGCCATTACTTGTTTTTTGTTATGACTTCACATCAGTTATCTGAACGTTTTCTCTCCTGTTTAACCTATAGTGCTCTCAAACCAAACCTCCCCATCTGCTTTTAGGAGGAAAAATAGACCCGTCGAAAAACCCAAAGGATATCCCACTGAGGTCACCACACTAGTTACCCATCAGTTGAGGCACATTATAGGTATTAGTCCAACATAAATTTCATATATCAAAAAGTCGATAAGAGTTTAAAGTCCACAAACAGATCAAGGAATTTCATTGATTCTCATTTTTTATTTTTCTTTCTTGTATTGTCCAAGTATCATTACAACACATAACAGCCATTACTCGTTTTTTGTTATGACTTCACATCAGTTATCTGAACGTTTTCTCTCCTGTTTAACCTATAGTGCTCTCAAACCAAACCTCCCCCTCTGCTTTTAGGAGGAAAAATAGACCCGTCGAAAAACCCAAAGGATATCCCACTGAGGTTACCACACTAGTTACCCATCAGTTGAGGCACATTATAGGTATTAGTCCAACATAAATTTCATATATCAAAAAGTCGATAAGAGTTTAAAGTCCACAAACAGATCAAGAAATTTCATTGATTCTCATTTTTTATATTTCTTTCTTGTATTGTCCAAGTATCATTACAACACATAACAGCCATTACTCGTTTTTTGTTATGACTTCACATCAGTTATCTGAACGTTTTCTCTCCTGTTTAACCTATAGTGCTCTCAAACCAAACCTCCCCCTCTGCTTTTAGGAGGAAAAATAGACCCGTCGAAAAACCCAAAGGATATCCCACTGTGGTCACCACACTAGTTACCCATCAGTTGAGGCACATTATAGGTATTAGTCCAACATAAATTTCATATATCAAAAAGTCGATAAGAGTTTAAAGTCCACAAACAGATCAAGGAATTTCATTGATTCTCATTTTTTATTTTTATTTCTTGTATTGTCCAAGTATCATTACAACACATAACAGCCATTACTCGTTTTTTGTTATGACTTCACATCAGTTATCTGAACGTTTTCTCTCCTGTTTAACCTATAGTGCTCTCAAACCAAACCTCCCCCTCTGCTTTTAGGAGGAAAAATAGACCCGTCGAAAAACCCAAAGGATATCCCACTGAGGTCACCACACTAGTTACCTATCAGTTGAGGCACATTATAGGTATTAGTCCAACATAAATTTCATATATCAAAAAGTCGATAAGAGTTTAAAGTCCACAAACAGATCAAGGAATTTCATTGATTCTCATTTTTTATTTTTCTTTCTTGTATTGTCCAAGTATCAATACAACACATAACAGCCGATACTCGTTTTTTGTTATGACTTCACATCAGTTATCTGAACGTTTTCTCTCCTGTTTAACCTATAGTGCTCTCAAACCAAACCTCCCCCTCTGCTTTTAGGAGGAAAAATTAACCCGTCGAAAACCCAAAGGATATCCCACTGAGGTCACCACACTAGTTACCCATCAGTTGAGGCACATTATAGGTATTCGTCCAACATAAATTTCATATATCAAAAAGTCGATAAGAGTTTAAAGTCCACAAACAGATCAAGGAATTTCATTGATTCTCATTTTTTATTTTTCTTTCTTGTATTGTCCAAGTATCATTACAACACATAACAGCCATTACTCGTTTTTTGATATGACTTCACATCAGTTATCTGAACGTTTTCACTCCTGTTTAACTTATAGTGCTCTCAAACCAAACCTCCCCCTCTGCTTTTAGGAGGAAAAATAGACCCGTCGAAAAACCCAAAGGATATCCCACTGTGGTCACCACACTAGTTACCCATCAGTTGAGGCACATTATAGCTATTAGTCCAATATAAATTTCATATATCAAAAAGTCGATAAGAGTTTAAAGTCCACAAACAGATCAAGGAATTTCAATGATTCTCATTTTTTATTTTTATTTCTTGTATTGTCCAAGTATCATTACAACACATAACAGCCATTACTCGTTTTTTGTTATGACTTCACATCAGTTATCTGAACGTTTTCTCTCCTGTTTAACCTATAGTGCTCTCAAACCAAAGCTCCCCCTCTGCTTTTAGGAGGAAAAATAGACCCGTCGAAAAACCCAAAGGATATCTCACTGAGGACACCACACTAGTTACCCATCAGTTGAGGCACATTATAGGTATTAGTCCAACATAAATTTCATATATCAAAAAGTCGATAAGAGTTTAAAGTCCACAAACAGATCAAGGAATTTCAATGATTCTCATTTTTTATTTTTATTTCTTGTATTGTCCAAGTATCATTACAACACATAACAGCCATTACTCGTTTTTTGTTATGACTTCACATCAGTTATCTGAACGTTTTCTCTCCTGTGTAACCTATAGTGCTCTCAAACCAAACCTCCCCCTCTGCTTTTAGGAGGAAAAATAGACCCGTCGAAAAACCCAAAGGATATCCCACTGAGGTCACCACACTAGTTACCCATCAGTTGAGGCACATTATAGGTATTAGTCCAACATAAATTTCATATATCAAAAAGTCGATAAGAGTTTAAAGTCCACAAATAGATCAAGGAATTTCATTGATTCTCATTTTTTCTTTTTCTTTCTTGTATTGTCCAAGTATCATTACAACACATAACAGCCATTACTCGTTTTTTGTTATGACTTCACATCAGTTATCTGAACGTTTTCTCTCCTGTTTAACCTATAGTGCTCTCAAACCAAACCTCCCTCTCTGCTTTTAGGAGGAAAAATAGACCCGTCGAAAAACCCAAAGGATATCCCACTGTGGTCACCACACTAGTTACCCATCAGTTGAGGCACATTATAGGTATTAGTCCCACATAAATTTCATATATCAAAAAGTCGATAAGAGTTTAAAGTCCACAAACAGATCAAGGAATTTCAATGATTCTCATTTTTTATTTTTCTTTCTTGTATTGTCCAAGTATCATTACAACACATAACAGCCATTACTCGTTTTTTGTTATGACTTCACATCAGTTATCTGAACGTTTTCTCTCCTGTTTAACCGATAGTGCTCTCAAACCAAACCTCCCCCTCTGCTTTTAGGAGGAAAAATAGACCCGTCGAAAAACCCAAGGGATATCCCACTGAGGTCACCACACTAGTTACCCATCAGTTGAGGCACATTATAGGTATTAGTCCAACATAAATTTCATATATCAAAAAGTCGATAAGAGTTTAAAGTCCACAAACAGATCAAGGAATTTCATTGATTCTCATTTTTTATTTTTATTTCTTGTATTGTCCAAGTATCATTACAACACATAACAGCCATTACTCGTTTTTTGTTATGACTTCACATCAGTTATCTGAACGTTTTCTCTCCTGTTTAACCTATAGTGCTCTCAAACCAAACCTCCCCCTCTGCTTTTAGGAGGAAAAATAGACCCGTCGAAAAACACAAAGGATATCCCACTGAGGTCACCACACTAGTTACCTATCAGTTGAGGCACATTATAGGTATTAGTCCAACATAAATTTCATATATCAAAAAGTCGATAAGAGTTTAAAGTCCACAAACAGATCAAGGAATTTCATTGATTCTCATTTTTTATTTTTCTTTCTTGTATTGTCCAAGTATCATTACAACACATAACAGCCATTACTCGTTTTTTGTTATGACTTCACATCAGTTATCTGAACGTTTTCTCTCCTGTTTAACCTATAGTGCTCTCAAAACAAACCTCCCCCTCTGCTTTTAGGAGGAAAAATAGACCCGTCGAAAAACCCAAAGGATATCCCACTGAGGTCACCACACTAGTTACCTATCAGTTGAGGCACATTATAGGTATTAGTCCAACATAAATTTCATATATCAAAAAGTCGATAAGAGTTTAAAGTCCACAAACAGATCAAGGAATTTCATTGATTCTCATTTTTTATTTTTCTTTCTTGTATTGTCCAAGTATCAATACAACACATAACAGCCGATACTCGTTTTTTGTTATGACTTCACATCAGTTATCTGAACGTTTTCTCTCCTGTTTAACCTATAGTGCTCTCAAAGCAAACCTCCCCCTCTGCTTTTAGGAGGAAAAATTAACCCGTCGAAAACCCAAAGGATATCCCACTGAGGTCACCACACTAGTTACCCATCAGTTGAGGCACATTATAGGTATTCGTCCAATATAAATTTCATATATCAAAAAGTCGATAAGAGTTTAAAGTCCACAAACAGATCAAGGAATTTCAATGATTCTCATTTTTTATTTTTATTTCTTGTATTGTCCAAGTATCATTACAACACATAACAGCCATTACTCGTTTTTTGTTATGACTTCACATCAGTTATCTGAACGTTTTCTCTCCTGTTTAACCTATAGTGCTCTCAAACCAAAGCTCCCCCTCTGCTTTTAGGAGGAAAAATAGACCCGTCGAAAAACCCAAAGGATATCTCACTGAGGTCACCACACTAGTTACCCATCAGTTGAGGCACATTATAGGTATTAGTCCAACATAAATTTCATATATCAAAAAGTCGATAAGAGTTTAAAGTCCACAAACAGATCAAGGAATTTCAATGATTCTCATTTTTTATTTTTATTTCTTGTATTGTCCAAGTACCATTACAACACATAACAGCCATTACTCGTTTTTTGTTATGACTTCACATCAGTTATCTGAACGTTTTCTCTCCTGTGTAACCTATAGTGCTCTCAAACCAAACCTCCCCCTCTGCTTTTAGGAGGAAAAATAGACCCGTCGAAAAACCCAAAGGATATCCCACTGAGGTCACCACACTAGTTACCCATCAGTTGAGGCACATTATAGGTATTAGTCCAACATAAATTTCATATATCAAAAAGTCGATAAGAGTTTAAAGTCCACAAATAGATCAAGGAATTTCATTGATTCTCATTTTTTCTTTTTCTTTCTTGTATTGTCCAAGTATCATTACAACACATAACAGCCATTACTCGTTTTTTGTTATGACTTCACATCAGTTATCTGAACGTTTTCTCTCCTGTTTAACCTATAGTGCTCTCAAACCAAACCTCCCTCTCTGCTTTTAGGAGGAAAAATAGACCCGTCGAAAAACCCAAAGGATATCCCACTGTGGTCACCACACTAGTTACCCATCAGTTGAGGCACATTATAGGTATTAGTCCCACATAAATTTCATATATCAAAAAGTCGATAAGAGTTTAAAGTCCACAAACAGATCAAGGAATTTCAATGATTCTCATTTTTTATTTTTCTTTCTTGTATTGTCCAAGTATCATTACAACACATAACAGCCATTACTCGTTTTTTGTTATGACTTCACATCAGTTATCTGAACGTTTTCTCTCCTGTTTAACCGATAGTGCTCTCAAACCAAACCTCCCCCTCTGCTTTTAGGAGGAAAAATAGACCCGTCGAAAAACCCAAGGGATATCCCACTGAGGTCACCACACTAGTTACCCATCAGTTGAGGCACATTATAGGTATTAGTCCAACATAAATTTCATATATCAAAAAGTCGATAAGAGTTTAAAGTCCACAAACAGATCAAGGAATTTCATTGATTCTCATTTTTTATTTTTCTTTCTTGTATTGTCCAAGTATCATTACAACACATAACAGCCATTACTCGTTTTTTGTTATGACTTTACATCAGTTATCTGAACATTTTCTCTCCTGTTTAACCTATAGTGCTCTCAAACCAAACCTCCCCCTCTGCTTTTAGGAGGAAAAATAGAGCCGTCGAAAAACCCAAAGGATATCCCACTGAGGTCACCACACTAGTTACCTATCAGTTGAGGCACATTATAGGTATTAGTCCAACATAAATTTCATATATCAAAAAGTCGATAAGAGTTTAAAGTCCACAAACAGATCAAGGAATTTCATTGATTCTCATTTTTTATTTTTCTTTCTTGTATTGTCCAAGTATCATTACAACACATAACAGCCATTACTCGTTTTTTGTTATGACTTCACATCAGTTATCTGAACGTTTTCTCTCCTGTTTAACCTATAGTGCTCTCAAAACAAACCTCCCCCTCTGCTTTTAGGAGGAAAAATAGACCCGTCGAAAAACCCAAAGGATATCCCACTGAGGTCACCACACTAGTTACCTATCAGTTGAGGCACATTATAGGTATTAGTCCAACATAAATTTCATATATCAAAAAGTCGATAAGAGTTTAAAGTCCACAAACAGATCAAGGAATTTCATTGATTCTCATTTTTTATTTTTCTTTCTTGTATTGTCCAAGTATCATTACAACACATAACAGCCATTACTCGTTTTTTGTTATGACTTCACATCAGTTATCTGAACGTTTTCTCTCCTGTTTAACCTATAGTGCTCTCAAACCAAACCTCCCCCTCTGCTTTTAGGAGGAAAAATAGACCCGTCGAAAAACCCAAAGGATATCCCACTGAGGTCACCACACTAGTTACCCATCAGTTGAGGCACATTATAGGTATTAGTCCAACATAAATTTCATATATCAAAAAGTCGATAGGAGTTTAAAGTCCACAAACAGATCAAGGAATTTCATTGATTCTCATTTTTTCTTTTTCTTTCTTGTATTGTCCAAGTATCATTACAACACATAACAGCCATTACTCGTTTTTTGTTATGACTTCACATCAGTTATCTGAACGTTTTCTCTCCTGTTTAACCTATAGTGCTCTCAAACCAAACCTCCCCCTCTGCTTTTAGGAGGAAAAATAGACCCGTTGAAAAACCCAAAGGATATCCCACTGTGGTCACCACACTAGTTACCCATCAGTTGAGGCACATTATAGGTATTAGTCCAACATAAATTTCATATATCAAAAAGTCGATAAGAGTTTAAAGTCCACAAACAGATCAAGGAATTTCATTGATTCTCATTTTTTATTTTTCTTTCTTGTATTGTCCAAGTATCATTACAACACATAACAGCCATTACTTGTTTTTTGTTATGACTTCACATCAGTTATCTGAACGTTTTCTCTCCTGTTTAACCTATAGTGCTCTCAAACCAAACCTCCCCATCTGCTTTTAGGAGGAAAAATAGACCCGTCGAAAAACCCAAAGGATATCCCACTGAGGTCACCACACTAGTTACCCATCAGTTGAGGCACATTATAGGTATTAGTCCAACATAAATTTCATATATCAAAAAGTCGATAAGAGTTTAAAGTCCACAAACAGATCAAGGAATTTCATTGATTCTCATTTTTTATTTTTCTTTCTTGTATTGTCCAAGTATCATTACAACACATAACAGCCATTACTCGTTTTTTGTTATGACTTCACATCAGTTATCTGAACGTTTTCTCTCCTGTTTAACCGATAGTGCTCTCAAACCAAACCTCCCCCTCTGCTTTTAGGAGGAAAAATAGACCCGTCGAAAAACCCAAGGGATATCCCACTGAGGTCACCACACTAGTTACCCATCAGTTGAGGCACATTATAGGTATTAGTCCAACATAAATTTCATATATCAAAAAGTCGATAAGAGTTTAAAGTCCACAAACAGATCAAGGAATTTCATTGATTCTCATTTTTTATTTTTCTTTCTTGTATTGTCCAAGTATCATTACAACACATAACAGCCATTACTCGTTTTTTGTTATGACTTTACATCAGTTATCTGAACGTTTTCTCTCCTGTTTAACCTATAGTGCTCTCAAACCAAACCTCCCCCTCTGCTTTTAGGAGGAAAAATAGACCCGTCGAAAAACCCAAAGGATATCCCACTGAGGTCACCACACTAGTTACCTATCAGTTGAGGCACATTATAGGTATTAGTCCAACATAAATTTCATATATCAAAAAGTCGATAAGAGTTTAAAGTCCACAAACAGATCAAGGAATTTCATTGATTCTCATTTTTTATTTTTCTTTCTTGTATTGTCCAAGTATCATTACAACACATAACAGCCATTACTCGTTTTTTGTTATGACTTCACATCAGTTATCTGAACGTTTTCTCTCCTGTTTAACCTATAGTGCTCTCAAAACAAACCTCCCCCTCTGCTTTTAGGAGGAAAAATAGACCCGTCGAAAAACCCAAAGGATATCCCACTGAGGTCACCACACTAGTTACCTATCAGTTGAGGCACATTATAGGTATTAGTCCAACATAAATTTCATATATCAAAAAGTCGATAAGAGTTTAAAGTCCACAAACAGATCAAGGAATTTCATTGATTCTCATTTTTTATTTTTCTTTCTTGTATTGTCCAAGTATCATTACAACACATAACAGCCATTACTCGTTTTTTGTTATGACTTCACATCAGTTATCTGAACGTTTTCTTTCCTGTTTAACCTATAGTGCTCTCAAACCAAACCTCCCCCTCTGCTTTTAGGAGGAAAAATAGACCCGTCGAAAAACCCAAAGGATATCCCACTGAGGTCACCACACTAGTTACCCATCAGTTGAGGCACATTATAGGTATTAGTCCAACATAAATTTCATATATCAAAAAGTCGATAGGAGTTTAAAGTCCACAAACAGATCAAGGAATTTCATTGATTCTCATTTTTTCTTTTTCTTTCTTGTATTGTCCAAGTATCATTACAACACATAACAGCCATTACTCGTTTTTTGTTATGACTTCACATCAGTTATCTGAACGTTTTCTCTCCTGTTTAACCTATAGTGCTCTCAAACCAAACCTCCCCCTCTGCTTTTCGGAGGAAAAATAGACCCGTTGAAAAACCCAAAGGATATCCCACTGTGGTCACCACACTAGTTACCCATCAGTTGAGGCACATTATAGGTATTAGTCCAACATAAATTTCATATATCAAAAAGTCGATAAGAGTTTAAAGTCCACAAACAGATCAAGGAATTTCATTGATTCTCATTTTTTATTTTTCTTTCTTGTATTGTCCAAGTATCATTACAACACATAACAGCCATTACTTGTTTTTTGTTATGACTTCACATCAGTTATCTGAACGTTTTCTCTCCTGTTTAACCTATAGTGCTCTCAAACCAAACCTCCCCATCTGCTTTTAGGAGGAAAAATAGACCCGTCGAAAAACCCAAAGGATATCCCACTGAGGTCACCACACTAGTTACCCATCAGTTGAGGCACATTATAGGTATTAGTCCAACATAAATTTCATATATCAAAAAGTCGATAAGAGTTTAAAGTCCACAAACAGATCAAGGAATTTCATTGATTCTCATTTTTTATTTTTCTTTCTTGTATTGTCCAAGTATCATTACAACACATAACAGCCATTACTCGTTTTTTGTTATGACTTCACATCAGTTATCTGAACGTTTTCTCTCCTGTTTAACCTATAGTGCTCTCAAACCAAACCTCCCCCTCTGCTTTTAGGAGGAAAAATAGACCCGTCGAAAAACCCAAAGGATATCCCACTGTGGTCACCACACTAGTTACCCATCAGTTGAGGCACATTATAGGTATTAGTCCAACATAAATTTCATATATCAAAAAGTCGATAAGAGTTTAAAGTCCACAAACAGATCAAGGAATTTCATTGATTCTCATTTTTTCTTTTTCTTTCTTGTATTGTCCAAGTATCATTACAACACATAACTGCCATTACTCGTTTTTTGTTATGACTTCACATCAGTTATCTGAACGTTTTCTCTCCTGTTTAACCTATAGTGCTCTCAAACCAAACCTCCCCCTCTGCTTTTAGGAGGAAAAATAGACCCGTCGAAAAACCCAAAGGATATCCCACTGAGGTCACCACACTAGTTACCCATCAGTTGAGGCACATTATAGGTATTAGTCCAACATAAATTTCATATATCAAAAAGTCGATAAGAGTTTAAAGTCCACAAACAGATCAAGGAATTTCATTGATTCTCATTTTTTCTTTTTCTTTCTTGTATTGTCCAAGTATCATTACAACACATAACAGCCATTACTCGTTTTTTGTTATGACTTCACATCAGTTATCTGAACGTTTTCTCTCCTGTTTAACCTATAGTGCTCTCAAACCAAACCTCCCCCTCTGCTTTTAGGAGGAAAAATAGACCCGTCGAAAAACCCAAAGGATATCCCACTGAGGTCACCACACTAGTTACCCATCAGTTGAGGCACATTATAGGTATTCGTCCAATATAAATTTCATATATCAAAAAGTCGATAAGAGTTTAAAGTCCACAAACAGATCAAGGAATTTCATTGATTCTCATTTTTTATTTTTCTTTCTTGTATTGTCCAAGTATCATTACAACACATAACAGCCATTACTCGTTTTTTGATATGACTTCACATCAGTTATCTGAACGTTTTAACTCCTGTTTAACTTATAGTGCTCTCAAACCAAACCTCCCCCTCTGCTTTTAGGAGGAAAAATAGACCCGTCGAAAAACCCAAAGGATATCCCACTGTGGTCACCACACTAGTTACCCATCAGTTGAGGCACATTATAGGTATTAGTCCAATATAAATTTCATATATCAAAAAGTCGATAAGAGTTTAAAGTCCACAAACAGATCAAGGAATTTCAATGATTCTCATTTTTTATTTTTATTTCTTGTATTGTCCAAGTATCATTACAACACATAACAGCCATTACTCGTTTTTTGTTATGACTTCACATCAGTTATCTGAACGTTTTCTCTCCTGTTTAACCTATAGTGCTCTCAAACCAAAGCTCCCCCTCTGCTTTTAGGAGGAAAAATAGACCCGTCGAAAAACCCAAAGGATATCTCACTGAGGTCACCACACTAGTTACCCATCAGTTGAGGCACATTATAGGTATTAGTCCAACATAAATTTCATATATCAAAAAGTCGATAAGAGTTTAAAGTCCACAAACAGATCAAGGAATTTCAATGATTCTCATTTTTTATTTTTATTTCTTGTATTGTCCAAGTATCATTACAACACATAACAGCCATTACTCGTTTTTTGTTATGACTTCACATCAGTTATCTGAACGTTTTCTCTCCTGTGTAACCTATAGTGCTCTCAAACCAAACCTCCCCCTCTGCTTTTAGGAGGAAAAATAGACCCGTCGAAAAACCCAAGGGATATCCCACTGAGGTCACCACACTAGTTACCCATCAGTTGAGGCACATTATAGGTATTAGTCCAACATAAATTTCATATATCAAAAAGTCGATAAGAGTTTAAAGTCCACAAACAGATCAAGGAATTTCATTGATTCTCATTTTTTATTTTTATTTCTTGTATTGTCCAAGTATCATTACAACACATAACAGCCATTACTCGTTTTTTGTTATGACTTCACATCAGTTATCTGAACGTTTTCTCTCCTGTTTAACCTATGATGCTCTCAAACCAAACCTCCCCCTCTGCTTTTAGGAGGAAAAATAGACCCGTCGAAAAACACAAAGGATATCCCACTGAGGTCACCACACTAGTTACCTATCAGTTGAGGCACATTATAGGTATTAGTCCAACATAAATTTCATATATCAAAAAGTCGATAAGAGTTTAAAGTCCACAAACAGATCAAGGAATTTCATTGATTCTCATTTTTTATTTTTCTTTCTTGTATTGTCCAAGTATCATTACAACACATAACAGCCATTACTCGTTTTTTGTTATGACTTCACATCAGTTATCTGAACGTTTTCTCTCCTGTTTAACCTATAGTGCTCTCAAAACAAACCTCCCCCTCTGCTTTTAGGAGGAAAAATAGACCCGTCGAAAAACCCAAAGGATATCCCACTGAGGTCACCACACTAGTTACCTATCAGTTGAGGCACATTATAGGTATTAGTCCAACATAAATTTCATATATCAAAAAGTCGATAAGAGTTTAAAGTCCACAAACAGATCAAGGAATTTCATTGATTCTCATTTTTTATTTTTCTTTCTTGTATTGTCCAAGTATCAATACAACACATAACAGCCGATACTCGTTTTTTGTTATGACTTCACATCAGTTATCTGAACGTTTTCTCTCCTGTTTAACCTATAGTGCTCTCAAAGCAAACCTCCCCCTCTGCTTTTAGGAGGAAAAATTAACCCGTCGAAAACCCAAAGGATATCCCACTGAGGTCACCACACTAGTTACCCATCAGTTGAGGCACATTATAGGTATTCGTCCAATATAAATTTCATATATCAAAAAGTCGATAAGAGTTTAAAGTCCACAAACAGATCAAGGAATTTCATTGATTCTCATTTTTTATTTTTCTTTCTTGTATTGTCCAAGTATCATTACAACACATAACAGCCATTACTCGTTTTTTGATATGACTTCACATCAGTTATCTGAACGTTTTAACTCCTGTTTAACCTATAGTGCTCTCAAACCAAACCTCCCCATCTGCTTTTAGGAGGAAAAATAGACCCGTCGAAAAACCCAAAGGATATCCCACTGAGGTCACCACACTAGTTACCCATCAGTTGAGGCACATTATAGGTATTAGTCCAACATAAATTTCATATATCAAAAAGTCGATAAGAGTTTAAAGTCCACAAACAGATCAAGGAATTTCATTGATTCTCATTTTTTATTTTTCTTTCTTGTATTGTCCAAGTATCATTACAACACATAACAGCCATTACTCGTTTTTTGTTATGACTTCACATCAGTTATCTGAACGTTTTCTCTCCTGTTTAACCGATAGTGCTCTCAAACCAAACCTCCCCCTCTGCTTTTAGGAGGAAAAATAGACCCGTCGAAAAACCCAAGGGATATCCCACTGAGGTCACCACACTAGTTACCCATCAGTTGAGGCACATTATAGGTATTAGTCCAACATAAATTTCATATATCAAAAAGTCAATAAGAGTTTAAAGTCCACAAACAGATCAAGGAATTTCATTGATTCTCATTTTTTATTTTTCTTTCTTGTATTGTCCAAGTATCATTACAACACATAACAGCCATTACTCGTTTTTTGTTATGACTTTACATCAGTTATCTGAACGTTTTCTCTCCTGTTTAACCTATAGTGCTCTCAAACCAAACCTCCCCCTCTGCTTTTAGGAGGAAAAATAGACCCGTCGAAAAACCCAAAGGATATCCCACTGAGGTCACCACACTAGTTACCTATCAGTTGAGGCACATTATAGGTATTAGTCCAACATAAATTTCATATATCAAAAAGTCGATAAGAGTTTAAAGTCCACAAACAGATCAAGGAATTTCATTGATTCTCATTTTTTATTTTTCTTTCTTGTATTGTCCAAGTATCATTACAACACATAACAGCCATTACTCGTTTTTTGTTATGACTTCACATCAGTTATCTGAACGTTTTCTCTCCTGTTTAACCTATAGTGCTCTCAAAACAAACCTCCCCCTCTGCTTTTAGGAGGAAAAATAGACCCGTCGAAAAACCCAAAGGATATCCCACTGAGGTCACCACACTAGTTACCTATCAGTTGAGGCACATTATAGGTATTAGTCCAACATAAATTTCATATATCAAAAAGTCGATAAGAGTTTAAAGTCCACAAACAGATCAAGGAATTTCATTGATTCTCATTTTTTATTTTTCTTTCTTGTATTGTCCAAGTATCATTACAACACATAACAGCCATTACTCGTTTTTTGTTATGACTTCACATCAGTTATCTGAACGTTTTCTCTCCTGTTTAACCTATAGTGCTCTCAAACCAAACCTCCCCCTCTGCTTTTAGGAGGAAAAATAGACCCGTCGAAAAACCCAAAGGATATCCCACTGAGGTCACCACACTAGTTACCCATCAGTTGAGGCACATTATAGGTATTAGTCCAACATAAATTTCATATATCAAAAAGTCGATAGGAGTTTAAAGTCCACAAACAGATCAAGGAATTTCATTGATTCTCATTTTTTCTTTTTCTTTCTTGTATTGTCCAAGTATCATTACAACACATAACAGCCATTACTCGTTTTTTGTTATGACTTCACATCAGTTATCTGAACGTTTTCTCTCCTGTTTAACCTATAGTGCTCTCAAACCAAACCTCCCCCTCTGCTTTTAGGAGGAAAAATAGACCCGTTGAAAAACCCAAAGGATATCCCACTGTGGTCACCACACTAGTTACCCATCAGTTGAGGCACATTATAGGTATTAGTCCAACATAAATTTCATATATCAAAAAGTCGATAAGAGTTTAAAGTCCACAAACAGATCAAGGAATTTCATTGATTCTCATTTTTTATTTTTCTTTCTTGTATTGTCCAAGTATCATTACAACACATAACAGCCATTACTTGTTTTTTGTTATGACTTCACATCAGTTATCTGAACGTTTTCTCTCCTGTTTAACCTATAGTGCTCTCAAACCAAACCTCCCCATCTGCTTTTAGGAGGAAAAATAGACCCGTCGAAAAACCCAAAGGATATCCCACTGAGGTCACCACACTAGTTACCCATCAGTTGAGGCACATTATAGGTATTAGTCCAACATAAATTTCATATATCAAAAAGTCGATAAGAGTTTAAAGTCCACAAACAGATCAAGGAATTTCATTGATTCTCATTTTTTATTTTTCTTTCTTGTATTGTCCAAGTATCATTACAACACATAACAGCCATTACTCGTTTTTTGTTATGACTTCACATCAGTTATCTGAACGTTTTCTCTCCTGTTTAACCTATAGTGCTCTCAAACCAAACCTCCCCCTCTGCTTTTAGGAGGAAAAATAGACCCGTCGAAAAACCCAAAGGATATCCCACTGTGGTCACCACACTAGTTACCCATCAGTTGAGGCACATTATAGGTATTAGTCCAACATAAATTTCATATATCAAAAAGTCGATAAGAGTTTAAAGTCCACAAACAGATCAAGGAATTTCATTGATTCTCATTTTTTCTTTTTCTTTCTTGTATTGTCCAAGTATCATTACAACACATAACTGCCATTACTCATTTTTTGTTATGACTTCACATCAGTTATCTGAACGTTTTCTCTCCTGTTTAACCTATAGTGCTCTCAAACCAAACCTCCCCCTCTGCTTTTAGGAGGAAAAATAGACCCGTCGAAAAACCCAAAGGATATCCCACTGAGGTCACCACACTAGTTACCCATCAGTTGAGGCACATTATAGGTATTAGTCCAACATAAATTTCATATATCAAAAAGTCGATAAGAGTTTAAAGTCCACAAACAGATCAACGAATTTCATTGATTCTCATTTTTTCTTTTTCTTTCTTGTATTGTCCAAGTATCATTACAACACATAACAGCCATTACTCGTTTTTTGTTATGACTTCACATCAGTTATCTGAACGTTTTCTCTCCTGTTTAACCTATAGTGCTCTCAAACCAAACCTCCCCCTCTGCTTTTAGGAGGAAAAATAGACCCGTCGAAAAACACAAAGGATATCCCACTGAGGTCACCACACTAGTTACCTATCAGTTGAGGCACATTATAGGTATTAGTCCAACATAAATTTCATATATCAAAAAGTCGATAAGAGTTTAAAGTCCACAAACAGATCAAGGAATTTCATTGATTCTCATTTTTTATTTTTCTTTCTTGTATTGTCCAAGTATCATTACAACACATAACAGCCATTACTCGTTTTTTGTTATGACTTCACATCAGTTATCTGAACGTTTTCTCTCCTGTTTAACCTATAGTGCTCTCAAAACAAACCTCCCCCTCTGCTTTTAGGAGGAAAAATAGACCCGTCGAAAAACCCAAAGGATATCCCACTGAGGTCACCACACTAGTTACCTATCAGTTGAGGCACATTATAGGTATTAGTCCAACATAAATTTCATATATCAAAAAGTCGATAAGAGTTTAAAGTCCACAAACAGATCAAGGAATTTCATTGATTCTCATTTTTTATTTTTCTTTCTTGTATTGTCCAAGTATCAATACAACACATAACAGCCGATACTCGTTTTTTGTTATGACTTCACATCAGTTATCTGAACGTTTTCTCTCCTGTTTAACCTATAGTGCTCTCAAAGCAAACCTCCCCCTCTGCTTTTAGGAGGAAAAATTAACCCGTCGAAAACCCAAAGGATATCCCACTGAGGTCACCACACTAGTTACCCATCAGTTGAGGCACATTATAGGTATTCGTCCAATATAAATTTCATATATCAAAAAGTCGATAAGAGTTTAAAGTCCACAAACAGATCAAGGAATTTCATTGATTCTCATTTTTTATTTTTCTTTCTTGTATTGTCCAAGTATCATTACAACACATAACAGCCATTACTCGTTTTTTGATATGACTTCACATCAGTTATCTGAACGTTTTAACTCCTGTTTAACTTATAGTGCTCTCAAACCAAACCTCCCCCTCTGCTTTTAGGAGGAAAAATAGACCCGTCGAAAAACCCAAAGGATATCCCACTGTGGTCACCACACTAGTTACCCATCAGTTGAGGCACATTATAGGTATTAGTCCAATATAAATTTCATATATCAAAAAGTCGATAAGAGTTTAAAGTCCACAAACAGATCAAGGAATTTCAATGATTCTCATTTTTTATTTTTATTTCTTGTATTGTCCAAGTATCATTACAACACATAACAGCCATTACTCGTTTTTTGTTATGACTTCACATCAGTTATCTGAACGTTTTCTCTCCTGTTTAACCTATAGTGCTCTCAAACCAAAGCTCCCCCTCTGCTTTTAGGAGGAAAAATAGACCCGTCGAAAAACCCAAAGGATATCTCACTGAGGTCACCACACTAGTTACCCATCAGTTGAGGCACATTATAGGTATTAGTCCAACATAAATTTCATATATCAAAAAGTCGATAAGAGTTTAAAGTCCACAAACAGATCAAGGAATTTCAATGATTCTCATTTTTTATTTTTATTTCTTGTATTGTCCAAGTATCATTACAACACATAACAGCCATTACTCGTTTTTTGTTATGACTTCACATCAGTTATCTGAACGTTTTCTCTCCTGTGTAACCTATAGTGCTCTCAAACCAAACCTCCCCCTCTGCTTTTAGGAGGAAAAATAGACCCGTCGAAAAACCCAAGGGATATCCCACTGAGGTCACCACACTAGTTACCCATCAGTTGAGGCACATTATAGGTATTAGTCCAACATAAATTTCATATATCAAAAAGTCGATAAGAGTTTAAAGTCCACAAACAGATCAAGGAATTTCATTGATTCTCATTTTTTATTTTTATTTCTTGTATTGTCCAAGTATCATTACAACACATAACAGCCATTACTCGTTTTTTGTTATGACTTCACATCAGTTATCTGAACGTTTTCTCTCCTGTTTAACCTATAGTGCTCTCAAACCAAACCTCCCCCTCTGCTTTTAGGAGGAAAAATAGACCCGTCGAAAAACACAAAGGATATCCCACTGAGGTCACCACACTAGTTACCTATCAGTTGAGGCACATTATAGGTATTAGTCCAACATAAATTTCATATATCAAAAAGTCGATAAGAGTTTAAAGTCCACAAACAGATCAAGGAATTTCATTGATTCTCATTTTTTATTTTTCTTTCTTGTATTGTCCAAGTATCATTACAACACATAACAGCCATTACTCGTTTTTTGTTATGACTTCACATCAGTTATCTGAACGTTTTCTCTCCTGTTTAACCTATAGTGCTCTCAAAACAAACCTCCCCCTCTGCTTTTAGGAGGAAAAATAGACCCGTCGAAAAACCCAAAGGATATCCCACTGAGGTCACCACACTAGTTACCTATCAGTTGAGGCACATTATAGGTATTAGTCCAACATAAATTTCATATATCAAAAAGTCGATAAGAGTTTAAAGTCCACAAACAGATCAAGGAATTTCATTGATTCTCATTTTTTATTTTTCTTTCTTGTATTGTCCAAGTATCAATACAACACATAACAGCCGATACTCGTTTTTTGTTATGACTTCACATCAGTTATCTGAACGTTTTCTCTCCTGTTTAACCTATAGTGCTCTCAAAGCAAACCTCCCCCTCTGCTTTTAGGAGGAAAAATTAACCCGTCGAAAACCCAAAGGATATCCCACTGAGGTCACCACACTAGTTACCCATCAGTTGAGGCACATTATAGGTATTCGTCCAATATAAATTTCATATATCAAAAAGTCGATAAGAGTTTAAAGTCCACAAACAGATCAAGGAATTTCAATGATTCTCATTTTTTATTTTTATTTCTTGTATTGTCCAAGTATCATTACAACACATAACAGCCATTACTCGTTTTTTGTTATGACTTCACATCAGTTATCTGAACGTTTTCTCTCCTGTTTAACCTATAGTGCTCTCAAACCAAAGCTCCCCCTCTGCTTTTAGGAGGAAAAATAGACCCGTCGAAAAACCCAAAGGATATCTCACTGAGGTCACCACACTAGTTACCCATCAGTTGAGGCACATTATAGGTATTAGTCCAACATAAATTTCATATATCAAAAAGTCGATAAGAGTTTAAAGTCCACAAACAGATCAAGGAATTTCATTGATTCTCATTTTTTATTTTTATTTCTTGTATTGTCCAAGTATCATTACAACACATAACAGCCATTACTCGTTTTTTGTTATGACTTCACATCAGTTATCTGAACGTTTTCTCTCCTGTTTAACCTATAGTGCTCTCAAACCAAACCTCCCCCTCTGCTTTTAGGAGGAAAAATAGACCCGTCGAAAAACACAAAGGATATCCCACTGAGGTCACCACACTAGTTACCTATCAGTTGAGGCACATTATAGGTATTAGTCCAACATAAATTTCATATATCAAAAAGTCGATAAGAGTTTAAAGTCCACAAACAGATCAAGGAATTTCATTGATTCTCATTTTTTATTTTTCTTTCTTGTATTGTCCAAGTATCATTACAACACATAACAGCCATTACTCGTTTTTTGTTATGACTTCACATCAGTTATCTGAACGTTTTCTCTCCTGTTTAACCTATAGTGCTCTCAAAACAAACCTCCCCCTCTGCTTTTAGGAGGAAAAATAGACCCGTCGAAAAACCCAAAGGATATCCCACTGAGGTCACCACACTAGTTACCTATCAGTTGAGGCACATTATAGGTATTAGTCCAACATAAATTTCATATATCAAAAAGTCGATAAGAGTTTAAAGTCCACAAACAGATCAAGGAATTTCATTGATTCTCATTTTTTATTTTTCTTTCTTGTATTGTCCAAGTATCAATACAACACATAACAGCCGATACTCGTTTTTTGTTATGACTTCACATCAGTTATCTGAACGTTTTCTCTCCTGTTTAACCTATAGTGCTCTCAAAGCAAACCTCCCCCTCTGCTTTTAGGAGGAAAAATTAACCCGTCGAAAACCCAAAGGATATCCCACTGAGGTCACCACACTAGTTACCCATCAGTTGAGGCACATTATAGGTATTCGTCCAATATAAATTTCATATATCAAAAAGTCGATAAGAGTTTAAAGTCCACAAACAGATCAAGGAATTTCAATGATTCTCATTTTTTATTTTTATTTCTTGTATTGTCCAAGTATCATTACAACACATAACAGCCATTACTCGTTTTTTGTTATGACTTCACATCAGTTATCTGAACGTTTTCTCTCCTGTTTAACCTATAGTGCTCTCAAACCAAAGCTCCCCCTCTGCTTTTAGGAGGAAAAATAGACCCGTCGAAAAACCCAAAGGATATCTCACTGAGGTCACCACACTAGTTACCCATCAGTTGAGGCACATTATAGGTATTAGTCCAACATAAATTTCATATATCAAAAAGTCGATAAGAGTTTAAAGTCCACAAACAGATCAAGGAATTTCAATGATTCTCATTTTTTATTTTTATTTCTTGTATTGTCCAAGTACCATTACAACACATAACAGCCATTACTCGTTTTTTGTTATGACTTCACATCAGTTATCTGAACGTTTTCTCTCCTGTGTAACCTATAGTGCTCTCAAACCAAACCTCCCCCTCTGCTTTTAGGAGGAAAAATAGACCCGTCGAAAAACCCAAAGGATATCCCACTGAGGTCACCACACTAGTTACCCATCAGTTGAGGCACATTATAGGTATTAGTCCAACATAAATTTCATATATCAAAAAGTCGATAAGAGTTTAAAGTCCACAAATAGATCAAGGAATTTCATTGATTCTCATTTTTTCTTTTTCTTTCTTGTATTGTCCAAGTATCATTACAACACATAACAGCCATTACTCGTTTTTTGTTATGACTTCACATCAGTTATCTGAACGTTTTCTCTCCTGTTTAACCTATAGTGCTCTCAAACCAAACCTCCCTCTCTGCTTTTAGGAGGAAAAATAGACCCGTCGAAAAACCCAAAGGATATCCCACTGTGGTCACCACACTAGTTACCCATCAGTTGAGGCACATTATAGGTATTAGTCCCACATAAATTTCATATATCAAAAAGTCGATAAGAGTTTAAAGTCCACAAACAGATCAAGGAATTTCAATGATTCTCATTTTTTATTTTTCTTTCTTGTATTGTCCAAGTATCATTACAACACATAACAGCCATTACTCGTTTTTTGTTATGACTTCACATCAGTTATCTGAACGTTTTCTCTCCTGTTTAACCGATAGTGCTCTCAAACCAAACCTCCCCCTCTGCTTTTAGGAGGAAAAATAGACCCGTCGAAAAACCAAAGGGATATCCCACTGAGGTCACCACACTAGTTACCCATCAGTTGAGGCACATTATAGGTATTAGTCCAACATAAATTTCATATATCAAAAAGTCGATAAGAGTTTAAAGTCCACAAACAGATCAAGGAATTTCATTGATTCTCATTTTTTATTTTTCTTTCTTGTATTGTCCAAGTATCATTACAACACATAACAGCCATTACTCGTTTTTTGTTATGACTTTACATCAGTTATCTGAACGTTTTCTCTCCTGTTTAACCTATAGTGCTCTCAAACCAAACCTCCCCCTCTGCTTTTAGGAGGAAAAATAGAGCCGTCGAAAAACCCAAAGGATATCCCACTGAGGTCACCACACTAGTTACCTATCAGTTGAGGCACATTATAGGTATTAGTCCAACATAAATTTCATATATCAAAAAGTCGATAAGAGTTTAAAGTCCACAAACAGATCAAGGAATTTCATTGATTCTCATTTTTTATTTTTCTTTCTTGTATTGTCCAAGTATCATTACAACACATAACAGCCATTACTCGTTTTTTGTTATGACTTCACATCAGTTATCTGAACGTTTTCTCTCCTGTTTAACCTATAGTGCTCTCAAAACAAACCTCCCCCTCTGCTTTTAGGAGGAAAAATAGACCCGTCGAAAAACCCAAAGGATATCCCACTGAGGTCACCACACTAGTTACCTATCAGTTGAGGCACATTATAGGTATTAGTCCAACATAAATTTCATATATCAAAAAGTCGATAAGAGTTTAAAGTCCACAAACAGATCAAGGAATTTCATTGATTCTCATTTTTTATTTTTCTTTCTTGTATTGTCCAAGTATCATTACAACACATAACAGCCATTACTCGTTTTTTGTTATGACTTCACATCAGTTATCTGAACGTTTTCTCTCCTGTTTAACCTATAGTGCTCTCAAACCAAACCTCCCCCTCTGCTTTTAGGAGGAAAAATAGACCCGTCGAAAAACCCAAAGGATATCCCACTGAGGTCACCACACTAGTTACCCATCAGTTGAGGCACATTATAGGTATTAGTCCAACATAAATTTCATATATCAAAAAGTCGATAAGAGTTTAAAGTCCACAAACAGATCAAGGAATTTCATTGATTCTCATTTTTTATTTTTCTTTCTTGTATTGTCCAAGTATCATTACAACACATAACAGCCATTACTCGTTTTTTGTTATGACTTTACATCAGTTATCTGAACGTTTTCTCTCCTGTTTAACCTATAGTGCTCTCAAACCAAACCTCCCCCTCTGCTTTTAGGAGGAAAAATAGACCCGTCGAAAAACCCAAAGGATATCCCACTGAGGTCACCACACTAGTTACCTATCAGTTGAGGCACATTATAGGTATTAGTCCAACATAAATTTCATATATCAAAAAGTCGATAAGAGTTTAAAGTCCACAAACAGATCAAGGAATTTCATTGATTCTCATTTTTTATTTTTCTTTCTTGTATTGTCCAAGTATCATTACAACACATAACAGCCATTACTCGTTTTTTGTTATGACTTCACATCAGTTATCTGAACGTTTTCTCTCCTGTTTAACCTATAGTGCTCTCAAAACAAACCTCCCCCTCTGCTTTTAGGAGGAAAAATAGACCCGTCGAAAAACCCAAAGGATATCCCACTGAGGTCACCACACTAGTTACCTATCAGTTGAGGCACATTATAGGTATTAGTCCAACATAAATTTCATATATCAAAAAGTCGATAAGAGTTTAAAGTCCACAAACAGATCAAGGAATTTCATTGATTCTCATTTTTTATTTTTCTTTCTTGTATTGTCCAAGTATCATTACAACACATAACAGCCATTACTCGTTTTTTGTTATGACTTCACATCAGTTATCTGAACGTTTTCTCTCCTGTTTAACCTATAGTGCTCTCAAACCAAACCTCCCCCTCTGCTTTTAGGAGGAAAAATAGACCCGTCGAAAAACCCAAAGGATATCCCACTGAGGTCACCACACTAGTTACCCATCAGTTGAGGCACATTATAGGTATTAGTCCAACATAAATTTCATATATCAAAAAGTCGATAGGAGTTTAAAGTCCACAAACAGATCAAGGAATTTCATTGATTCTCATTTTTTCTTTTTCTTTCTTGTATTGTCCAAGTATCATTACAACACATAACAGCCATTACTCGTTTTTTGTTATGACTTCACATCAGTTATCTGAACGTTTTCTCTCCTGTTTAACCTATAGTGCTCTCAAACCAAACCTCCCCCTCTGCTTTTAGGAGGAAAAATAGACCCGTTGAAAAACCCAAAGGATATCCCACTGTGGTCACCACACTAGTTACCCATCAGTTGAGGCACATTATAGGTATTAGTCCAACATAAATTTCATATATCAAAAAGTCGATAAGAGTTTAAAGTCCACAAACAGATCAAGGAATTTCATTGATTCTCATTTTTTATTTTTCTTTCTTGTATTGTCCAAGTATCATTACAACACATAACAGCCATTACTTGTTTTTTGTTATGACTTCACATCAGTTATCTGAACGTTTTCTCTCCTGTTTAACCTATAGTGCTCTCAAACCAAACCTCCCCATCTGCTTTTAGGAGGAAAAATAGACCCGTCGAAAAACCCAAAGGATATCCCACTGAGGTCACCACACTAGTTACCCATCAGTTGAGGCACATTATAGGTATTAGTCCAACATAAATTTCATATATCAAAAATTCGATAAGAGTTTAAAGTCCACAAACAGATCAAGGAATTTCATTGATTCTCATTTTTTATTTTTCTTTCTTGTATTGTCCAAGTATCATTACAACACATAACAGCCATTACTCGTTTTTTGTTATGACTTCACATCAGTTATCTGAACGTTTTCTCTCCTGTTTAACCTATAGTGCTCTCAAACCAAACCTCCCCCTCTGCTTTTAGGAGGAAAAATAGACCCGTCGAAAAACCCAAAGGATATCCCACTGTGGTCACCACACTAGTTACCCATCAGTTGAGGCACATTATAGGTATTAGTCCAACATAAATTTCATATATCAAAAAGTCGATAAGAGTTTAAAGTCCACAAACAGATCAAGGAATTTCATTGATTCTCATTTTTTCTTTTTCTTTCTTGTATTTTCCAAGTATCATTACAACACATAACTGCCATTACTCATTTTTTGTTATGACTTCACATCAGTTATCTGAACGTTTTCTCTCCTGTTTAACCTATAGTGCTCTCAAACCAAACCTCCCCCTCTGCTTTTAGGAGGAAAAATAGACCCGTCGAAAAACCCAAAGGATATCCCACTGAGGTCACCACACTAGTTACCCATCAGTTGAGGCACATTATAGGTATTAGTCCAACATAAATTTCATATATCAAAAAGTCGATAAGAGTTTAAAGTCCACAAACAGATCAACGAATTTCATTGATTCTCATTTTTTCTTTTTCTTTCTTGTATTGTCCAAGTATCATTACAACACATAACAGCCATTACTCGTTTTTTGTTATGACTTCACATCAGTTATCTGAACGTTTTCTCTCCTGTTTAACCTATAGTGCTCTCAAACCAAACCTCCCCCTCTGCTTTTAGGAGGAAAAATAGACCCGTCGAAAAACACAAAGGATATCCCACTGAGGTCACCACACTAGTTACCTATCAGTTGAGGCACATTATAGGTATTAGTCCAACATAAATTTCATATATCAAAAAGTCGATAAGAGTTTAAAGTCCACAAACAGATCAAGGAATTTCATTGATTCTCATTTTTTATTTTTCTTTCTTGTATTGTCCAAGTATCATTACAACACATAACAGCCATTACTCGTTTTTTGTTATGACTTCACATCAGTTATCTGAACGTTTTCTCTCCTGTTTAACCTATAGTGCTCTCAAAACAAACCTCCCCCTCTGCTTTTAGGAGGAAAAATAGACCCGTCGAAAAACCCAAAGGATATCCCACTGAGGTCACCACACTAGTTACCTATCAGTTGAGGCACATTATAGGTATTAGTCCAACATAAATTTCATATATCAAAAAGTCGATAAGAGTTTAAAGTCCACAAACAGATCAAGGAATTTCATTGATTCTCATTTTTTATTTTTCTTTCTTGTATTGTCCAAGTATCAATACAACACATAACAGCCGATACTCGTTTTTTGTTATGACTTCACATCAGTTATCTGAACGTTTTCTCTCCTGTTTAACCTATAGTGCTCTCAAAGCAAACCTCCCCCTCTGCTTTTAGGAGGAAAAATTAACCCGTCGAAAACCCAAAGGATATCCCACTGAGGTCACCACACTAGTTACCCATCAGTTGAGGCACATTATAGGTATTCGTCCAATATAAATTTCATATATCAAAAAGTCGATAAGAGTTTAAAGTCCACAAACAGATCAAGGAATTTCATTGATTCTCATTTTTTATTTTTCTTTCTTGTATTGTCCAAGTATCATTACAACACATAACAGCCATTACTCGTTTTTTGATATGACTTCACATCAGTTATCTGAACGTTTTAACTCCTGTTTAACTTATAGTGCTCTCAAACCAAACCTCCCCCTCTGCTTTTAGGAGGAAAAATAGACCCGTCGAAAAACCCAAAGGATATCCCACTGTGGTCACCACACTAGTTACCCATCAGTTGAGGCACATTATAGGTATTAGTCCAATATAAATTTCATATATCAAAAAGTCGATAAGAGTTTAAAGTCCACAAACAGATCAAGGAATTTCATTGATTCTCATTTTTTATTTTTCTTTCTTGTATTGTCCAAGTATCAATACAACACATAACAGCCGATACTCGTTTTTTGTTATGACTTCACATCAGTTATCTGAACGTTTTCTCTCCTGTTTAACCTATAGTGCTCTCAAAGCAAACCTCCCCCTCTGCTTTTAGGAGGAAAAATTAACCCGTCGAAAACCCAAAGGATATCCCACTGAGGTCACCACACTAGTTACCCATCAGTTGAGGCACATTATAGGTATTCGTCCAATATAAATTTCATATATCAAAAAGTCGATAAGAGTTTAAAGTCCACAAACAGATCAAGGAATTTCAATGATTCTCATTTTTTATTTTTATTTCTTGTATTGTCCAAGTATCATTACAACACATAACAGCCATTACTCGTTTTTTGTTATGACTTCACATCAGTTATCTGAACGTTTTCTCTCCTGTGTAACCTATAGTGCTCTCAAACCAAACCTCCCCCTCTGCTTTTAGGAGGAAAAATAGACCCGTCGAAAAACCCAAAGGATATCCCACTGAGGTCACCACACTAGTTACCCATCAGTTGAGGCACATTATAGGTATTAGTCCAACATAAATTTCATATATCAAAAAGTCGATAAGAGTTTAAAGTCCACAAATAGATCAAGGAATTTCATTGATTCTCATTTTTTCTTTTTCTTTCTTGTATTGTCCAAGTATCATTACAACACATAACAGCCATTACTCGTTTTTTGTTATGACTTCACATCAGTTATCTGAACGTTTTCTCTCCTGTTTAACCTATAGTGCTCTCAAACCAAACCTCCCTCTCTGCTTTTAGGAGGAAAAATAGACCCGTCGAAAAACCCAAAGGATATCCCACTGTGGTCACCACACTAGTTACCCATCAGTTGAGGCACATTATAGGTATTAGTCCCACATAAATTTCATATATCAAAAAGTCGATAAGAGTTTAAAGTCCACAAACAGATCAAGGAATTTCAATGATTCTCATTTTTTATTTTTCTTTCTTGTATTGTCCAAGTATCATTACAACACATAACAGCCATTACTCGTTTTTTGTTATGACTTCACATCAGTTATCTGAACGTTTTCTCTCCTGTTTAACCGATAGTGCTCTCAAACCAAACCTCCCCCTCTGCTTTTAGGAGGAAAAATAGACCCGTCGAAAAACCCAAGGGATATCCCACTGAGGTCACCACACTAGTTACCCATCAGTTGAGGCACATTATAGGTATTAGTCCAACATAAATTTCATATATCAAAAAGTCGATAAGAGTTTAAAGTCCACAAACAGATTAAGGAATTTCATTGATTCTCATTTTTTATTTTTCTTTCTTGTATTGTCCAAGTATCATTACAACACATAACAGCCATTACTCGTTTTTTGTTATGACTTCACATCAGTTATCTGAACGTTTTCTCTCCTGTTTAACCTATAGTGCTCTCAAACCAAACCTCCCCCTCTGCTTTTAGGAGGAAAAATAGACCCGTCGAAAAACCCAAAGGATATCCCACTGAGGTCACCACACTAGTTACCTATCAGTTGAGGCACATTATAGGTATTAGTCCAACATAAATTTCATATATCAAAAAGTCGATAAGAGTTTAAAGTCCACAAACAGATCAAGGAATTTCATTGATTCTCATTTTTTATTTTTCTTTCTTGTATTGTCCAAGTATCATTACAACACATAACAGCCATTACTCGTTTTTTGTTATGACTTCACATCAGTTATCTGAACGTTTTCTCTCCTGTTTAACCTATAGTGCTCTCAAAACAAACCTCCCCCTCTGCTTTTAGGAGGAAAAATAGACCCGTCGAAAAACCCAAAGGATATCCCACTGAGGTCACCACACTAGTTACCTATCAGTTGAGGCACATTATAGGTATTAGTCCAACATAAATTTCATATATCAAAAAGTCGATAAGAGTTTAAAGTCCACAAACAGATCAAGGAATTTCATTGATTCTCATTTTTTATTTTTCTTTCTTGTATTGTCCAAGTATCATTACAACACATAACAGCCATTACTCGTTTTTTGTTATGACTTCACATCAGTTATCTGAACGTTTTCTCTCCTGTTTAACCTATAGTGCTCTCAAACCAAACCTCCCCCTCTGCTTTTAGGAGGAAAAATAGACCCGTCGAAAAACCCAAAGGATATCCCACTGAGGTCACCACACTAGTTACCCATCAGTTGAGGCACATTATAGGTATTAGTCCAACATAAATTTCATATATCAAAAAGTCGATAGGAGTTTAAAGTCCACAAACAGATTAAGGAATTTCATTGATTCTCATTTTTTCTTTTTCTTTCTTGTATTGTCCAAGTATCATTACAACACATAACAGCCATTACTCGTTTTTTGTTATGACTTCACATCAGTTATCTGAACGTTTTCTCTCCTGTTTAACCTATAGTGCTCTCAAACCAAACCTCCCCGTCTGCTTTTAGGAGGAAAAATAGACCCGTTGAAAAACCCAAAGGATATCCCACTGTGGTCACCACACTAGTTACCCATCAGTTGAGGCACATTATAGGTATTAGTCCAACATAAATTTCATATATCAAAAAGTCGATAAGAGTTTAAAGTCCACAAACAGATCAAGGAATTTCATTGATTCTCATTTTTTATTTTTCTTTCTTGTATTGTCCAAGTATCATTACAACACATAACAGCCATTACTTGTTTTTTGTTATGACTTCACATCAGTTATCTGAACGTTTTCTCTCCTGTTTAACCTATAGTGCTCTCAAACCAAACCTCCCCATCTGCTTTTAGGAGGAAAAATAGACCCGTCGAAAAACCCAAAGGATATCCCACTGAGGTCACCACACTAGTTACCCATCAGTTGAGGCACATTATAGGTATTAGTCCAACATAAATTTCATATATCAAAAAGTCGATAAGAGTTTAAAGTCCACAAACAGATCAAGGAATTTCATTGATTCTCATTTTTTATTTTTCTTTCTTGTATTGTCCAAGTATCATTACAACACATAACAGCCATTACTCGTTTTTTGTTATGACTTCACATCAGTTATCTGAACGTTTTCTCTCCTGTTTAACCTATAGTGCTCTCAAACCAAACCTCCCCCTCTGCTTTTAGGAGGAAAAATAGACCCGTCGAAAAACCCAAAGGATATCCCACTGAGGTTACCACACTAGTTACCCATCAGTTGAGGCACATTATAGGTATTAGTCCAACATAAATTTCATATATCAAAAAGTCGATAAGAGTTTAAAGTCCACAAACAGATCAAGGAATTTCATTGATTCTCATTTTTTATTTTTCTTTCTTGTATTGTCCAAGTATCATTACAACACATAACAGCCATTACTCGTTTTTTGTTATGACTTCACATCAGTTATCTGAACGTTTTCTCTCCTGTTTAACCTATAGTGCTCTCAAACCAAACCTCCCCCTCTGCTTTTAGGAGGAAAAATAGACCCGTCGAAAAACCCAAAGGATATCCCACTGTGGTCACCACACTAGTTACCCATCAGTTGAGGCACATTATAGGTATTAGTCCAACATAAATTTCATATATCAAAAAGTCGATAAGAGTTTAAAGTCCACAAACAGATCAAGGAATTTCATTGATTCTCATTTTTTCTTTTTCTTTCTTGTATTGTCCAAGTATCATTACAACACATAACTGCCATTACTCATTTTTTGTTATGACTTCACATCAGTTATCTGAACGTTTTCTCTCCTGTTTAACCTATAGTGCTCTCAAACCAAACCTCCCCCTCTGCTTTTAGGAGGAAAAATAGACCCGTCGAAAAACCCAAAGGATATCCCACTGAGGTCACCACACTAGTTACCCATCAGTTGAGGCACATTATAGGTATTAGTCCAACATAAATTTCATATATCAAAAAGTCGATAAGAGTTTAAAGTCCACAAACAGATCAACGAATTTCATTGATTCTCATTTTTTCTTTTTCTTTCTTGTATTGTCCAAGTATCATTACAACACATAACAGCCATTACTCGTTTTTTGTTATGACTTCACATCAGTTATCTGAACATTTTCTCTCCTGTTTAACCTATAGTGCTCTCAAACCAAACCTCCCCCTCTGCTTTTAGGAGGAAAAATTAACCCGTCGAAAACCCAAAGGATATCCCACTGAGGTCACCACACTAGTTACCCATCAGTTGAGGCACATTATAGTTATTAGTCCAACATAAATTTCATATATCAAAAAGTCGATAAGAGTTTAAAGTCCACAAACAGATCAAGGAATTTCATTGATTCTCATTTTTTATTTTTCTTTCTTGTATTGTCCAAGTATCAATACAACACATAACAGCCGATACTCGTTTTTTGTTATGACTTCACATCAGTTATCTGAACGTTTTCTCTCCTGTTTAACCTATAGTGCTCTCAAAGCAAACCTCCCCCTCTGCTTTTAGGAGGAAAAATTAACCCGTCGAAAACCCAAAGGATATCCCACTGAGGTCACCACACTAGTTACCCATCAGTTGAGGCACATTATAGGTATTCGTCCAACATAAATTTCATATATCAAAAAGTCGATAAGAGTTTAAAGTCCACAAACAGATCAAGGAATTTCATTGATTCTCATTTTTTATTTTTCTTTCTTGTATTGTCCAAGTATCATTACAACACATAACAGCCATTACTCGTTTTTTGATATGACTTCACATCAGTTATCTGAACGTTTTCACTCCTGTTTAACTTATAGTGCTCTCAAACCAAACCTCCCCCTCTGCTTTTAGGAGGAAAAATAGACCCGTCGAAAAACCCAAAGGATATCCCACTGTGGTCACCACACTAGTTACCCATCAGTTGAGGCACATTATAGGTATTAGTCCAATATAAATTTCATATATCAAAAAGTCGATAAGAGTTTAAAGTCCACAAACAGATCAAGGAATTTCAATGATTCTCATTTTTTATTTTTATTTCTTGTATTGTCCAAGTATCATTACAACACATAACAGCCATTACTCGTTTTTTGTTATGACTTCACATCAGTTATCTGAACGTTTTCTCTCCTGTTTAACCTATAGTGCTCTCAAACCAAACCTCCCCCTCTGCTTTTAGGAGGAAAAATAGACCCGTCGAAAAACCCAAAGGATATCCCACTGAGGTCACCACACTAGTTACCCATCAGTTGAGGCACATTATAGGTATTAGTCCAACATAAATTTCATATATCAAAAAGTCGATAAGAGTTTAAAGTCCACAAATAGATCAAGGAATTTCATTGATTCTCATTTTTTCTTTTTCTTTCTTGTATTGTCCAAGTATCATTACAACACATAACAGCCATTACTCGTTTTTTGTTATGACTTCACATCAGTTATCTGAACGTTTTCTCTCCTGTTTAACCTATAGTGCTCTCAAACCAAACCTCCCTCTCTGCTTTTAGGAGGAAAAATAGACCCGTCGAAAAACCCAAAGGATATCCCACTGTGGTCACCACACTAGTTACCCATCAGTTGAGGCACATTATAGGTATTAGTCCCACATAAATTTCATATATCAAAAAGTCGATAAGAGTTTAAAGTCCACATACAGATCAAGGAATTTCAATGATTCTCATTTTTTATTTTTCTTTCTTTTATTGTCCAAGTATCATTACAACACATAACAGCCATTACTCGTTTTTTGTTATGACTTCACATCAGTTATCTGAACGTTTTCTCTCCTGTTTAACCTATAGTGCTCTCAAACCAAACCTCCCCCTCTGCTTTTAGGAGGAAAAATAGACCCGTCGAAAAACCCAAGGGATATCCCACTGAGGTCACCACACTAGTTACCCATCAGTTGAGGCACATTATAGGTATTAGTCCAACATAAATTTCATATATCAAAAAGTCGATAAGAGTTTAAAGTCCACAAACAGATCAAGGAATTTCATTGATTCTCATTTTTTATTTTTCTTTCTTGTATTGTCCAAGTATCATTACAACACATAACAGCCATTACTCGTTTTTTGTTATGACTTCACATCAGTTATCTGAACGTTTTCTCTCCTGTTTAACCTATAGTGCTCTCAAACCAAACCTCCCCCTCTGCTTTTAGGAGGAAAAATAGACCCGTCGAAAAACCCAAAGGATATCCCACTGAGGTCACCACACTAGTTACCCATCAGTTGAGGCACATTATAGGTATTAGTCCAACATAAATTTCATATATCAAAAAGTCGATAAGAGTTTAAAGTCCACAAACAGATCAAGGAATTTCATTGATTCTCATTTTTTATTTTTATTTCTTGTATTGTCCAAGTATCATTACAACACATAACAGCCATTACTCGTTTTTTGTTATGACTTCACATCAGTTATCTGAACGTTTTCTCTCCTGTTTAACCTATAGTGCTCTCAAAACAAACCTCCCCCTCTGCTTTTAGGAGGAAAAATAGACCCGTCGAAAAACCCAAAGGATATCCCACTGAGGTCACCACACTAGTTACCTATCAGTTGAGGCACATTATAGGTATTAGTCCAACATAAATTTCATATATCAAAAAGTCGATAAGAGTTTAAAGCCCACAAACAGATCAAGGAATTTCATTGATTCTCATTTTTTATTTTTCTTTCTTGTATTGTCCAAGTATCATTACAACACATAACAGCCATTACTCATTTTTTGTTATGACTTCACATCAGTTATCTGAACGTTTTCTCTCCTGTTTAACCTATAGTGCTCTCAAACCAAACCTCCCCCTCTGCTTTTAGGAGGAAAAATAGACCCGTCGAAAAACCCAAAGGATATCCCACTGAGGTCACCACACTAGTTACCCATCAGTTGAGGCACATTATAGGTATTAGTCCAACATAAATTTCATATATCAAAAAGTCGATAGGAGTTTAAAGTCCACAAACAGATCAAGGAATTTCATTGATTCTCATTTTTTCTTTTTCTTTCTTGTATTGTCCAAGTATCATTACAACACATAACAGCCATTACTCGTTTTTTGTTATGACTTCACATCAGTTATCTGAACGTTTTCTCTCCTGTTTAACCTATAGTGCTCTCAAACCAAACCTCCCCCTCTGCTTTTAGGAGGAAAAATAGACCCGTTGAAAAACCCAAAGGATATCCCACTGTGGTCACCACACTAGTTACCCATCAGTTGAGGCACATTATAGGTATTAGTCCAACATAAATTTCATATATCAAAAAGTCGATAAGAGTTTAAAGTCCACAAACAGATCAAGGAATTTCATTGATTCTCATTTTTTATTTTTCTTTCTTGTATTGTCCAAGTATCATTACAACACATAACAGCCATTACTTGTTTTTTGTTATGACTTCACATCAGTTATCTGAACGTTTTCTCTCCTGTTTAACCTATAGTGCTCTCAAAATAAACCTCCCCATCTGCTTTTAGGAGGAAAAATAGACCCGTCGAAAAACCCAAAGGATATCCCACTGAGGTCACCACACTAGTTACCCATCAGTTGAGGCACATTATAGGTATTAGTCCAACATAAATTTCATATATCAAAAAGTCGATAAGAGTTTAAAGTCCACAAACAGATCAAGGAATTTCATTGATTCTCATTTTTTATTTTTCTTTCTTGTATTGTCCAAGTATCATTACAACACATAACAGCCATTACTCGTTTTTTGTTATGACTTCACATCAGTTATCTGAACGTTTTCTCTCCTGTTTAACCTATAGTGCTCTCAAACCAAACCTCCCCCTCTGCTTTTAGGAGGAAAAATAGACCCGTCGAAAAACCCAAAGGATATCCCACTGAGGTTACCACACTAGTTACCCATCAGTTGAGGCAAATTATAGGTATTAGTCCAACATAAATTTCATATATCAAAAAGTCGATAAGAGTTTAAAGTCCACAAACAGATCAAGAAATGTCATTGATTCTCATTTTTTATATTTCTTTCTTGTATTGTCCAAGTATCATTACAACACATAACAGCCATTACTCGTTTTTTGTTATGACTTCACATCAGTTATCTGAACGTTTTCTCTCCTGTTTAACCTATAGTGCTCTCAAACCAAACCTCCCCCTCTGCTTTTAGGAGGAAAAATAGACCCGTCGAAAAACCCAAAGGATATCCCACTGTGGTCACCACACTAGTTACCCATCAGTTGAGGCACATTATAGGTATTAGTCCAACATAAATTTCATATATCAAAAAGTCGATAAGAGTTTAAAGTCCACAAACAGATCAAGGAATTTCATTGATTCTCATTTTTTATTTTTATTTCTTGTATTGTCCAAGTATCATTACAACACATAACAGCCATTACTCGTTTTTTGTTATGACTTCACATCAGTTATCTGAACGTTTTCTCTCCTGTGTAACCTACAGTGCTCTCAAACCAAACCTCCCCCTCTGCTTTTAGGAGGAAAAATAGACCCGTCGAAAAACCCAAAGGATATCCCACTGAGGTCACCACACTAGTTACCCATCAGTTGAGGCACATTATAGGTATTAGTCCAACATAAATTTCATAAATCAAAAAGTCGATAAGAGTTTAAAGTCCACAAATAGATCAAGGAATTTCACTGATTCTCATTTTTTCTTTTTCTTTCTTGTATTGTCCAAGTATCATTACAACACATAACAGCCATTACTCGTTTTTTGTTATGACTTCACATCAGTTATCTGAACGTTTTCTCTCCTGTTTAACCTATAGTGCTCTCAAACCAAACCTCCCTCTCTGCTTTTAGGAGGAAAAATAGACCCGTCGAAAAACCCAAAGGATATCCCACTGTGGTCACCACACTAGTTACCCATCAGTTGAGGCACATTATAGGTATTAGTCCCACATAAATTTCATATATCAAAAAGTCGATAAGAGTTTAAAGTCCACATACAGATCAAGGAATTTCAATGATTCTCATTTTTTATTTTTCTTTCTTGTATTGTCCAAGTATCATTACAACACATAACAGCCATTACTCGTTTTTTGTTATGACTTCACATCAGTTATCTGAACGTTTTCTCTCCTGTTTAACCTATAGTGCTCTCAAACCAAACCTCCCCCTCTGCTTTTAGGAGGAAAAATAGACCCGTCGAAAAACCCAAGGGATATCCCACTGAGGTCACCACACTAGTTACCCATCAGTTGAGGCACATTATAGGTATTAGTCCAACATAAATTTCATATATCAAAAAGTCGATAAGAGTTTAAAGTCCACAAACAGATCAAGGAATTTCATTGATTCTCATTTTTTATTTTTCTTTCTTGTATTGTCCAAGTATCATTACAACACATAACAGCCATTACTCGTTTTTTGTTATGACTTCACATCAGTTATCTGAACGTTTTCTCTCCTGTTTAACCTATAGTGCTCTCAAACCAAACCTCCCCCTCTGCTTTTAGGAGGAAAAATAGACCCGTCGAAAAACCCAAAGGATATCCCACTGAGGTCACCACACTAGTTACCCATCAGTTGAGGCACATTATAGGTATTAGTCCAACATAAATTTCATATATCAAAAAGTCGATAAGAGTTTAAAGTCCACAAACAGATCAAGGAATTTCATTGATTCTCATTTTTTATTTGTATTTCTTGTATTGTCCAAGTATCATTACAACACATAACAGCCATTACTCGTTTTTTGTTATGACTTCACATCAGTTATCTGAACGTTTTCTCTCCTGTTTAACCTATAGTGCTCTCAAAACAAACCTCCCCCTCTGCTTTTAGGAGGAAAAATAGACCCGTCGAAAAACCCAAAGGATATCCCACTGAGGTCACCACACTAGTTACCTATCAGTTGAGGCACATTATAGGTATTAGTCCAACATAAATTTCATATATCAAAAAGTCGATAAGAGTTTAAAGCCCACAAACAGATCAAGGAATTTCATTGATTCTCATTTTTTATTTTTCTTTCTTGTTTTGTCCAAGTATCATTACAACACATAACAGCCATTACTCGTTTTTTGTTATGACTTCACATCAGTTATCTGAACGTTTTCTCTCCTGTTTAACCTATAGTGCTCTCAAACCAAACCTCCCCCTCTGCTTTTAGGAGGAAAAATAGACCCGTCGAAAAACCCAAAGGATATCCCACTGAGGTCACCACACTAGTTACCCATCAGTTGAGGCACATTATAGGTATTAGTCCAACATAAATTTCATATATCAAAAAGTCGATAGGAGTTTAAAGTCCACAAACAGATCAAGGAATTTCATTGATTCTCATTTTTTCTTTTTCTTTCTTGTATTGTCCAAGTATCATTACAACACATAACAGCCATTACTCGTTTTTTGTTATGACTTCACATCAGTTATCTGAACGTTTTCTCTCCTGTTTAACCTATAGTGCTCTCAAACCAAACCTC
Organism: Triturus cristatus; assembly: GCF_964204655.1. Classification (NCBI taxonomy): domain Eukaryota; kingdom Metazoa; phylum Chordata; class Amphibia; order Caudata; family Salamandridae; genus Triturus; species Triturus cristatus. The sequence goes on from NW_028187673.1 coordinate 620,167, forward strand.
CCCCTCTGCTTTTAGGAGGAAAAATAGACCCGTTGAAAAACCCAAAGGATATCCCACTGTGGTCACCACACTAGTTACCCATCAGTTGAGGCACATTATAGGTATTAGTCCAACATAAATTTCATATATCAAAAAGTCGATAAGAGTTTAAAGTCCACAAACAGATCAAGGAATTTCATTGATTCTCATTTTTTATTTTTCTTTCTTGTATTGTCCAAGTATCATTACAACACATAACAGCCATTACTTGTTTTTTGTTATGACTTCACATCAGTTATCTGAACGTTTTCTCTCCTGTTTAACCTATAGTGCTCTCAAAATAAACCTCCCCATCTGCTTTTAGGAGGAAAAATAGACCCGTCGAAAAACCCAAAGGATATCCCACTGAGGTCACCACACTAGTTACCCATCAGTTGAGGCACATTATAGGTATTAGTCCAACATAAATTTCATATATCAAAAAGTCGATAAGAGTTTAAAGTCCACAAACAGATCAAGGAATTTCATTGATTCTCATTTTTTATTTTTCTTTCTTGTATTGTCCAAGTATCATTACAACACATAACAGCCATTACTCGTTTTTTGTTATGACTTCACATCAGTTATCTGAACGTTTTCTCTCCTGTTTAACCTATAGTGCTCTCAAACCAAACCTCCCCCTCTGCTTTTAGGAGGAAAAATAGACCCGTCGAAAAACCCAAAGGATATCCCACTGAGGTTACCACACTAGTTACCCATCAGTTGAGGCAAATTATAGGTATTAGTCCAACATAAATTTCATATATCAAAAAGTCGATAAGAGTTTAAAGTCCACAAACAGATCAAGAAATGTCATTGATTCTCATTTTTTATATTTCTTTCTTGTATTGTCCAAGTATCATTACAACACATAACAGCCATTACTCGTTTTTTGTTATGACTTCACATCAGTTATCTGAACGTTTTCTCTCCTGTTTAACCTATAGTGCTCTCAAACCAAACCTCCCCCTCTGCTTTTAGGAGGAAAAATAGACCCGTCGAAAAACCCAAAGGATATCCCACTGTGGTCACCACACTAGTTACCCATCAGTTGAGGCACATTATAGGTATTAGTCCAACATAAATTTCATATATCAAAAAGTCGATAAGAGTTTAAAGTCCACAAACAGATCAAGGAATTTCATTGATTCTCATTTTTTATTTTTATTTCTTGTATTGTCCAAGTATCATTACAACACATAACAGCCATTACTCGTTTTTTGTTATGACTTCACATCAGTTATCTGAACGTTTTCTCTCCTGTGTAACCTACAGTGCTCTCAAACCAAACCTCCCCCTCTGCTTTTAGAAGGAAAAATAGACCCGTCGAAAAACCCAAAGGATATCCCACTGAGGTCACCACACTAGTTACCCATCAGTTGAGGCACATTATAGGTATTAGTCCAACATAAATTTCATAAATCAAAAAGTCGATAAGAGTTTAAAGTCCACAAATAGATCAAGGAATTTCACTGATTCTCATTTTTTCTTTTTCTTTCTTGTATTGTCCAAGTATCATTACAACACATAACAGCCATTACTCGTTTTTTGTTATGACTTCACATCAGTTATCTGAACGTTTTCTCTCCTGTTTAACCTATAGTGCTCTCAAACCAAACCTCCCCCTCTGCTTTTAGGAGGAAAAATTAACCCGTCGAAAACCCAAAGGATATCCCACTGAGGTCACCACACTAGTTACCCATCAGTTGAGGCACATTATAGGTATTAGTCCAACATAAATTTCATATATCAAAAAGTCGATAAGTGTTTAAAGTCCACAAACAGATCAAGGAATTTCATTGATTCTCATTTTTTATTTTTCTTTCTTGTATTGTCCAAGTATCAATACAACACATAACAGCCGATACTCGTTTTTTGTTATGACTTCACATCAGTTATCTGAACGTTTTCTCTCCTGTTTAACCTATAGTGCTCTCAAAGCAAACCTTCCCCTCTGCTTTTAGGAGGAAAAATTAACCCGTCGAAAACCCAAAGGATATCCCACTGAGGTCACCACACTAGTTACCCATCAGTTGAGGCACATTATAGGTATTCGTCCAACATAAATTTCATATATCAAAAAGTCGATAAGAGTTTAAAGTCCACAAACAGATCAAGGAATTTCATTGATTCTCATTTTTTATTTTTCTTTCTTGTATTGTCCAAGTATCATTACAACACATAACAGCCATTACTCGTTTTTTGATATGACTTCACATCAGTTATCTGAACGTTTTCACTCCTGTTTAACTTATAGTGCTCTCAAACCAAACCTCCCCCTCTGCTTTTAGGAGGAAAAATAGACCCGTCGAAAAACCCAAAGGATATCCCACTGAGGTCACCACACTAGTTACCTATCAGTTGAGGCACAATATAGGTATTAGTCCAACATAAATTTCATATATCAAAAAGTCGATAAGAGTTTAAAGTCCACAAACAGATCAAGGAATTTCATTGATTCTCATTTTTTATTTTTCTTTCTTGTATTGTCCAAGTATCATTACAACACATAACAGCCATTACTCGTTTTTTGTTATGACTTCACATCAGTTATCTGAACGTTTTCTCTCCTGTTTAACCTATAGTGCTCTCAAACCAAACCTCCCCCTCTGCTTTTAGGAGGAAAAATAGACCCGTCGAAAAACCCAAAGGATATCTCACTGAGGACACCACACTAGTTACCCATCAGTTGAGGCACATTATAGGTATTAGTCCAACATAAATTTCATATATCAAAAAGTCGATAAGAGTTTAAAGTCCACAAACAGATCAAGGAATTTCATTGATTCTCATTTTTTCTTTTTCTTTCTTGTATTGTCCAAGTATCATTACAACACATAACAGCCATTACTCGTTTTTTGTTATGACTTCACATCAGTTATCTGAACGTTTTCTCTCCTGTGTAACCTATAGTGCTCTCAAACCAAACCTCCCCCTCTGCTTTTAGGAGGAAAAATAGACCCGTCGAAAAACCCAAAGGATATCCCACTGAGGTCACCACACTAGTTACCCATCAGTTGAGGCACATTATAGGTATTAGTCCAACATAAATTTCATATATCAAAAAGTCAATAAGAGTTTAAAGTCCACAAATAGATCAAGGAATTTCATTGATTCTCATTTTTTCTTTTTCTTTCTTGTATTGTCCAAGTATCATTACAACACATAACAGCCATTACTCGTTTTTTGTTATGACTTCACATCAGTTATCTGAACGTTTTCTCTCCTGTTTAACCTATAGTGCTCTCAAACCAAACCTCCCTCTCTGCTTTTAGGAGGAAAAATAGACCCGTCGAAAAACCCAAAGGATATCCCACTGTGGTCACCACACTAGTTACCCATCAGTTGAGGCACATTATAGGTATTAGTCCCACATAAATTTCATATATCAAAAAGTCGATAAGAGTTTAAAGTCCACAAACAGATCAAGGAATTTCAATGATTCTCATTTTTTATTTTTCTTTCTTGTATTGTCCAAGTATCATTACAACACATAACAGCCATTACTCGTTTTTTGTTATGACTTCACATCAGTTATCTGAACGTTTTCTCTCCTGTTTAACCGATAGTGCTCTCAAACCAAACCTCCCCCTCTGCTTTTAGGAGGAAAAATAGACCCGTCGAAAAACCCAAGGGATATCCCACTGAGGTCACCACACTAGTTACCCATCAGTTGAGGCACATTATAGGTATTAGTCCAACATAAATTTCATATATCAAAAAGTCGATAAGAGTTTAAAGTCCACAAACAGATCAAGGAATTTCATTGATTCTCATTTTTTATTTTTATTTCTTGTATTGTCCAAGTATCATTACAACACATAACAGCCATTACTCGTTTTTTGTTATGACTTCACATCAGTTATCTGAACGTTTTCTCTCCTGTTTAACCTATAGTGCTCTCAAACCAAACCTCCCCCTCTGCTTTTAGGAGGAAAAATAGACCCGTCGAAAAACACAAAGGATATCCCACTGAGGTCACCACACTAGTTACCTATCAGTTGAGGCACATTATAGGTATTAGTCCAACATAAATTTCATATATCAAAAAGTCGATAAGAGTTTAAAGTCCACAAACAGATCAAGGAATTTCATTGATTCTCATTTTTTATTTTTCTTTCTTGTATTGTCCAAGTATCATTACAACACATAACAGCCATTACTCGTTTTTTGTTATGACTTCACATCAGTTATCTGAACGTTTTCTCTCCTGTTTAACCTATAGTGCTCTCAAAACAAACCTCCCCCTCTGCTTTCAGGAGGAAAAATAGACCCGTCGAAAAACCCAAAGGATATCCCACTGAGGTCACCACACTAGTTACCTATCAGTTGAGGCACATTATAGGTATTAGTCCAACATAAATTTCATATATCAAAAAGTCGATAAGAGTTTAAAGTCCACAAACAGATCAAGGAATTTCATTGATTCTCATTTTTTATTTTTCTTTCTTGTATTGTCCAAGTATCAATACAACACATAACAGCCGATACTCGTTTTTTGTTATGACTTCACATCAGTTATCTGAACGTTTTCTCTCCTGTTTAAGCTATAGTGCTCTCAAACCAAACCTCCCCATCTGCTTTTAGGAGGAAAAATAGACCCGTCGAAAAACCCAAAGGATATCCCACTGAGGTCACCACACTAGTTACCCATCAGTTGAGGCACATTATAGGTATTAGTCCAACATAAATTTCATATATCAAAAAGTCGATAAGAGTTTAAAGTCCACAAACAGATCAAGGAATTTCAATGATTCTCATTTTTTATTTTTCTTTCTTGTATTGTCCAAGTATCATTACAACACATAACAGCCATTACTCGTTTTTTGTTATGACTTCACATCAGTTATCTGAACGTTTTCTCTCCTGTTTAACCTATAGTGCTCTCAAACCAAACCTCCCCCTCTGCTTTTAGGAGGAAAAATAGACCTGTCGAAAAACCCAAAGGATATCCCACTGAGGTTACCACACTAGTTACCCATCAGTTGAGGCACATTATAGGTATTAGTCCAACATAAATTTCATATATCAAAAAGTCGATAAGAGTTTAAAGTCCACAAACAGATCAAGGAATTTCATTGATTCTCATTTTTTATTTTTCTTTCTTGTATTGTCCAAGTATCATTACAACACATAACAGCCATTACTCGTTTTTTGTTATGACTTCACATCAGTTATCTGAACGTTTTCTCTCCTGTTTAACCTATAGTGCTCTCAAACCAAACCTCCCCCTCTGCTTTTAGGAGGAAAAATAGACCCGTCGAAAAACCCAAAGGATATCCCACTGTGGTCACCACACTAGTTACCCATCAGTTGAGGCACATTATAGGTATTAGTCCAACATAAATTTCATATATCAAAAAGTCGATAAGAGTTTAAAGTCCACAAACGGATCAAGGAATTTCATTGATTCTCATTTTTTCTTTTTCTTTCTTGTATTGTCCAAGTATCATTACAACACATAACTGCCATTACTCATTTTTTGTTATGACTTCACATCAGTTATCTGAACGTTTTCTCTCCTGTTTAACCTATAGTGCTCTCAAACCAAACCTCCCCCTCTGCTTTTAGGAGGAAAAATAGACCCGTCGAAAAACCCAAAGGATATCCCACTGAGGTCACCACACTAGTTACCCATCAGTTGAGGCACATTATAGGTATTAGTCCAACATAAATTTCATATATCAAAAAGTCGATAAGAGTTTAAAGTCCACAAACAGATCAACGAATTTCATTGATTCTCATTTTTTCTTTTTCTTTCTTGTATTGTCCAAGTATCATTACAACACATAACAGCCATTACTCGTTTTTTGTTATGACTTCACATCAGTTATCTGAACGTTTTCTCTCCTGTTTAACCTATAGTGCTCTCAAACCAAACCTCCCCCTCTGCTTTTAGGAGGAAAAATAGACCCGTCGAAAAACACAAAGGATATCCCACTGAGGTCACCACACTAGTTACCTATCAGTTGAGGCACATTATAGGTATTAGTCCAACATAAATTTCATATATCAAAAAGTCGATAAGAGTTTAAAGTCCACAAACAGATCAAGGAATTTCATTGATTCTCATTTTTTATTTTTCTTTCTTGTATTGTCCAAGTATCATTACAACACATAACAGCCATTACTCGTTTTTTGTTATGACTTCACATCAGTTATCTGAACGTTTTCTCTCCTGTTTAACCTATAGTGCTCTCAAAACAAACCCCCCCCTCTGCTTTTAGGAGGAAAAATAGACCCGTCGAAAAACCCAAAGGATATCCCACTGAGGTCACCACACTAGTTACCTATCAGTTGAGGCACATTATAGGTATTAGTCCAACATAAATTTCATATATCAAAAAGTCGATAAGAGTTTAAAGTCCACAAACAGATCAAGGAATTTCATTGATTCTCATTTTTTATTTTTCTTTCTTGTATTGTCCAAGTATCAATACAACACATAACAGCCGATACTCGTTTTTTGTTATGACTTCACATCAGTTATCTGAACGTTTTCTCTCCTGTTTAACCTATAGTGCTCTCAAAGCAAACCTCCCCCTCTGCTTTTAGGAGGAAAAATTAACCCGTCGAAAACCCAAAGGATATCCCACTGAGGTCACCACACTAGTTACCCATCAGTTGAGGCACATTATAGGTATTCGTCCAATATAAATTTCATATATCAAAAAGTCGATAAGAGTTTAAAGTCCACAAACAGATCAAGGAATTTCATTGATTCTCATTTTTTATTTTTCTTTCTTGTATTGTCCAAGTATCATTACAACACATAACAGCCATTACTCGTTTTTTGATATGACTTCACATCAGTTATCTGAACGTTTTAACTCCTGTTTAACTTATAGTGCTCTCAAACCAAACCTCCCCCTCTGCTTTTAGGAGGAAAAATAGACCCGTCGAAAAACCCAAAGGATATCCCACTGTGGTCACCACACTAGTTACCCATCAGTTGAGGCACATTATAGGTATTCGTCCAACATAAATTTCATATATCAAAAAGTCGATAAGAGTTTAAAGTCCACAAACAGATCAAGGAATTTCATTGATTCTCATTTTTTATTTTTCTTTCTTGTATTGTCCAAGTATCATTACAACACATAACAGCCATTACTCGTTTTTTGATATGACTTCACATCAGTTATCTGAACGTTTTCACTCCTGTTTAACTTATAGTGCTCTCAAACCAAACCTCCCCCTCTGCTTTTAGGAGGAAAAATAGACCCGTCGAAAAACCCAAAGGATATCCCACTGTGGTCACCACACTAGTTACCCATCAGTTGAGGCACATTATAGGTATTAGTCCAATATAAATTTCATATATCAAAAAGTCGATAAGAGTTTAAAGTCCACAAACAGATCAAGGAATTTCAATGATTCTCATTTTTTATTTTTATTTCTTGTATTGTCCAAGTATCATTACAACACATAACAGCCATTACTCGTTTTTTGTTATGACTTCACATCAGTTATCTGAACGTTTTCTCTCCTGTTTAACCTATAGTGCTCTCAAACCAAAGCTCCCCCTCTGCTTTTAGGAGGAAAAATAGACCCGTCGAAAAACCCAAAGGATATCTCACTGAGGACACCACACTAGTTACCCATCAGTTGAGGCACATTATAGGTATTAGTCCAACATAAATTTCATATATCAAAAAGTCGATAAGAGTTTAAAGTCCACAAACAGATCAAGGAATTTCAATGATTCTCATTTTTTATTTTTATTTCTTGTATTGTCCAAGTATCATTACAACACATAACAGCCATTACTCGTTTTTTGTTATGACTTCACATCAGTTATCTGAACGTTTTCTCTCCTGTGTAACCTATAGTGCTCTCAAACCAAACCTCCCCCTCTGCTTTTAGGAGGAAAAATAGACCCGTCGAAAAACCCAAAGGATATCCCACTGAGGTCACCACACTAGTTACCCATCAGTTGAGGCACATTATAGGTATTAGTCCAACATAAATTTCATATATCAAAAAGTCAATAAGAGTTTAAAGTCCACAAATAGATCAAGGAATTTCATTGATTCTCATTTTTTCTTTTTCTTTCTTGTATTGTCCAAGTATCATTACAACACATAACAGCCATTACTCGTTTTTTGTTATGACTTCACATCAGTTATCTGAACGTTTTCTCTCCTGTTTAACCTATAGTGCTCTCAAACCAAACCTCCCTCTCTGCTTTTAGGAGGAAAAATAGACCCGTCGAAAAACCCAAAGGATATCCCACTGTGGTCACCACACTAGTTACCCATCAGTTGAGGCACATTATAGGTATTAGTCCCACATAAATTTCATATATCAAAAAGTCGATAAGAGTTTAAAGTCCACAAACAGATCAAGGAATTTCAATGATTCTCATTTTTTATTTTTCTTTCTTGTATTGTCCAAGTATCATTACAACACATAACAGCCATTACTCGTTTTTTGTTATGACTTCACATCAGTTATCTGAACGTTTTCTCTCCTGTTTAACCGATAGTGCTCTCAAACCAAACCTCCCCCTCTGCTTTTAGGAGGAAAAATAGACCCGTCGAAAAACCCAAGGGATATCCCACTGAGGTCACCACACTAGTTACCCATCAGTTGAGGCACATTATAGGTATTAGTCCAACATAAATTTCATATATCAAAAAGTCGATAAGAGTTTAAAGTCCACAAACAGATCAAGGAATTTCATTGATTCTCATTTTTTATTTTTATTTCTTGTATTGTCCAAGTATCATTACAACACATAACAGCCATTACTCGTTTTTTGTTATGACTTCACATCAGTTATCTGAACGTTTTCTCTCCTGTTTAACCTATAGTGCTCTCAAACCAAACCTCCCCCTCTGCTTTTAGGAGGAAAAATAGACCCGTCGAAAAACACAAAGGATATCCCACTGAGGTCACCACACTAGTTACCTATCAGTTGAGGCACATTATAGGTATTAGTCCAACATAAATTTCATATATCAAAAAGTCGATAAGAGTTTAAAGTCCACAAACAGATCAAGGAATTTCATTGATTCTCATTTTTTATTTTTCTTTCTTGTATTGTCCAAGTATCATTACAACACATAACAGCCATTACTCGTTTTTTGTTATGACTTCACATCAGTTATCTGAACGTTTTCTCTCCTGTTTAACCTATAGTGCTCTCAAAACAAACCTCCCCCTCTGCTTTTAGGAGGAAAAATAGACCCGTCGAAAAACCCAAAGGATATCCCACTGAGGTCACCACACTAGTTACCTATCAGTTGAGGCACATTATAGGTATTAGTCCAACATAAATTTCATATATCAAAAAGTCGATAAGAGTTTAAAGTCCACAAACAGATCAAGGAATTTCATTGATTCTCATTTTTTATTTTTCTTTCTTGTATTGTCCAAGTATCAATACAACACATAACAGCCGATACTCGTTTTTTGTTATGACTTCACATCAGTTATCTGAACGTTTTCTCTCCTGTTTAACCTATAGTGCTCTCAAACCAAAGCTCCCCCTCTGCTTTTAGGAGGAAAAATAGACCCGTCGAAAAACCCAAAGGATATCTCACTGAGGTCACCACACTAGTTACCCATCAGTTGAGGCACATTATAGGTATTAGTCCAACATAAATTTCATATATCAAAAAGTCGATAAGAGTTTAAAGTCCACAAACAGATCAAGGAATTTCAATGATTCTCATTTTTTATTTTTATTTCTTGTATTGTCCAAGTACCATTACAACACATAACAGCCATTACTCGTTTTTTGTTATGACTTCACATCAGTTATCTGAACGTTTTCTCTCCTGTGTAACCTATAGTGCTCTCAAACCAAACCTCCCCCTCTGCTTTTAGGAGGAAAAATAGACCCGTCGAAAAACCCAAAGGATATCCCACTGAGGTCACCACACTAGTTACCCATCAGTTGAGGCACATTATAGGTATTAGTCCAACATAAATTTCATATATCAAAAAGTCGATAAGAGTTTAAAGTCCACAAATAGATCAAGGAATTTCATTGATTCTCATTTTTTCTTTTTCTTTCTTGTATTGTCCAAGTATCATTACAACACATAACAGCCATTACTCGTTTTTTGTTATGACTTCACATCAGTTATCTGAACGTTTTCTCTCCTGTTTAACCTATAGTGCTCTCAAACCAAAGCTCCCCCTCTGCTTTTAGGAGGAAAAATAGACCCGTCGAAAAACCCAAAGGATATCTCACTGAGGTCACCACACTAGTTACCCATCAGTTGAGGCACATTATAGGTATTAGTCCAACATAAATTTCATATATCAAAAAGTCGATAAGAGTTTAAAGTCCACAAACAGATCAAGGAATTTCAATGATTCTCATTTTTTATTTTTATTTCTTGTATTGTCCAAGTATCATTACAACACATAACAGCCATTACTCGTTTTTTGTTATGACTTCACATCAGTTATCTGAACGTTTTCTCTCCTGTGTAACCTATAGTGCTCTCAAACCAAACCTCCCCCTCTGCTTTTAGGAGAAAAATAGACCCGTCGAAAAACCCAAAGGATATCCCACTGAGGTCACCACACTAGTTACCCATCAGTTGAGGCACATTATAGGTATTAGTCCAACATAAATTTCATATATCAAAAAGTCGATAAGAGTTTAAAGTCCACAAATAGATCAAGGAATTTCATTGATTCTCATTTTTTCTTTTTCTTTCTTGTATTGTCCAAGTATCATTACAACACATAACAGCCATTACTCGTTTTTTGTTATGACTTCACATCAGTTATCTGAACGTTTTCTCTCCTGTTTAACCTATAGTGCTCTCAAACCAAACCTCCCTCTCTGCTTTTAGGAGGAAAAATAGACCCGTCGAAAAACCCAAAGGATATCCCACTGTGGTCACCACACTAGTTACCCATCAGTTGAGGCACATTATAGGTATTAGTCCCACATAAATTTCATATATCAAAAAGTCGATAAGAGTTTAAAGTCCACAAACAGATCAAGGAATTTCAATGATTCTCATTTTTTATTTTTCTTTCTTGTATTGTCCAAGTATCATTACAACACATAACAGCCATTACTCGTTTTTTGTTATGACTTCACATCAGTTATCTGAACGTTTTCTCTCCTGTTTAACCGATAGTGCTCTCAAACCAAACCTCCCCCTCTGCTTTTAGGAGGAAAAATAGACCCGTCGAAAAACCCAAGGGATATCCCACTGAGGTCACCACACTAGTTACCCATCAGTTGAGGCACATTATAGGTATTAGTCCAACATAAATTTCAGATATCAAAAAGTCGATAAGAGTTTAAAGTCCACAAACAGATCAAGGAATTTCATTGATTCTCATTTTTTATTTTTCTTTCTTGTATTGTCCAAGTATCATTACAACACATAACAGCCATTACTCGTTTTTTGTTATGACTTCACATCAGTTATCTGAACGTTTTCTCTCCTGTTTAACCTATAGTGCTCTCAAACCAAACCTCCCCCTCTGCTTTTAGGAGGAAAAATAGACCCGTCGAAAAACCCAAAGGATATCCCACTGAGGTCACCACACTAGTTACCTATCAGTTGAGGCACATTATAGGTATTAGTCCAACATAAATTTCATATATCAAAAAGTCGATAAGAGTTTAAAGTCCACAAACAGATCAAGGAATTTCATTGATTCTCATTTTTTATTTTTCTTTCTTGTATTGTCCAAGTATCATTACAACACATAACAGCCATTACTCGTTTTTTGTTATGACTTCACATCAGTTATCTGAACGTTTTCTCTCCTGTTTAACCTATAGTGCTCTCAAAACAAACCTCCCCCTCTGCTTTTAGGAGGAAAAATAGACCCGTCGAAAAACCCAAAGGATATCCCACTGAGGTCACCACACTAGTTACCTATCAGTTGAGGCACATTATAGGTATTAGTCCAACATAAATTTCATATATCAAAAAGTCGATAAGAGTTTAAAGTCCACAAACAGGTCAAGGAATTTCATTGATTCTCATTTTTTATTTTTCTTTCTTGTATTGTCCAAGTATCATTACAACACATAACAGCCATTACTCGTTTTTTGTTATGACTTCACATCAGTTATCTGAACGTTTTCTCTCCTGTTTAACCTATAGTGCTCTCAAACCAAACCTCCCCCTCTGCTTTTAGGAGGAAAAATAGACCCGTCGAAAAACCCAAAGGATATCCCACTGAGGTCACCACACTAGTTACCCATCAGTTGAGGCACATTATAGGTATTAGTCCAACATAAATTTCATATATCAAAAAGTCGATAAGAGTTTAAAGTCCACAAACAGATCAAGGAATTTCATTGATTCTCATTTTTTATTTTTCTTTCTTGTATTGTCCAAGTATCATTACAACACATAACAGCCATTACTCGTTTTTTGTTATGACTTCACATCAGTTATCTGAACGTTTTCTCTCCTGTTTAACCTATAGTGCTCTCAAACCAAACCTCCCCCTCTGCTTTTAGGAGGAAAAATAGACCCGTCGAAAAACCCAAAGGATATCCCACTGAGGTTACCACACTAGTTACCCATCAGTTGAGGCACATTATAGGTATTAGTCCAACATAAATTTCATATATCAAAAAGTCGATAAGAGTTTAAAGTCCACAAACAGATCAAGGAATTTCATTGATTCTCATTTTTTATTTTTCTTTCTTGTATTGTCCAAGTATCATTACAACACATAACAGCCATTACTCGTTTTTTGTTATGACTTCACATCAGTTATCTGAACGTTTTCTCTCCTGTTTAACCTATAGTGCTCTCAAACCAAACCTCCCCCTCTGCTTTTAGGAGGAAAAATAGACCCGTCGAAAAACCCAAAGGATATCCCACTGTGGTCACCACACTAGTTACCCATCAGTTGAGGCACATTATAGGTATTAGTCCAACATAAATTTCATATATCAAAAAGTCGATAAGAGTTTAAAGTCCACAAACAGATCAAGGAATTTCATTGATTCTCATTTTTTCTTTTTCTTTCTTGTATTGTCCAAGTATCATTACAACACATAACTGCCATTACTCATTTTTTGTTATGACTTCACATCAGTTATCTGAACGTTTTCTCTCCTGTTTAACCTATAGTGCTCTCAAACCAAACCTCCCCCTCTGCTTTTAGGAGGAAAAATAGACCCGTCGAAAAACCCAAAGGATATCCCACTGAGGTCACCACACTAGTTACCCATCAGTTGAGGCACATTATAGGTATTAGTCCAACATAAATTTCATATATCAAAAAGTCGATAAGAGTTTAAAGTCCACAAACAGATCAACGAATTTCATTGATTCTCATTTTTTCTTTTTCTTTCTTGTATTGTCCAAGTATCATTACAACACATAACAGCCATTACTCGTTTTTTGTTATGACTTCACATCAGTTATCTGAACGTTTTCTCTCCTGTTTAACCTATAGTGCTCTCAAACCAAACCTCCCCCTCTGCTTTTAGGAGGAAAAATTAACCCGTCGAAAACCCAAAGGATATCCCACTGAGGTCACCACACTAGTTACCCATCAGTTGAGGCACATTATAGTTATTAGTCCAACATAAATTTCATATATCAAAAAGTCGATAAGAGTTTAAAGTCCACAAACAGATCAAGGAATTTCATTGATTCTCATTTTTTATTTTTCTTTCTTGTATTGTCCAAGTATCAATACAACACATAACAGCCGATACTCGTTTTTTGTTATGACTTCACATCAGTTATCTGAACGTTTTCTCTCCTGTTTAACCTATAGTGCTCTCAAAGCAAACCTCCCCCTCTGCTTTTAGGAGGAAAAATTAACCCGTCGAAAACCCAAAGGATATCCCACTGAGGTCACCACACTAGTTACCCATCAGTTGAGGCACATTATAGGTATTCGTCCAATATAAATTTCATATATCAAAAAGTCGATAAGAGTTTAAAGTCCACAAACAGATCAAGGAATTTCATTGATTCTCATTTTTTATTTTTCTTTCTTGTATTGTCCAAGTATCATTACAACACATAACAGCCATTACTCGTTTTTTGATATGACTTCACATCAGTTATCTGAACGTTTTAACTCCTGTTTAACTTATAGTGCTCTCAAACCAAACCTCCCCCTCTGCTTTTAGGAGGAAAAATAGACCCGTCGAAAAACCCAAAGGATATCCCACTGTGGTCACCACACTAGTTACCCATCAGTTGAGGCACATTATAGGTATTAGTCCAATATAAATTTCATATATCAAAAAGTCGATAAGAGTTTAAAGTCCACAAACAGATCAAGGAATTTCAATGATTCTCATTTTTTATTTTTATTTCTTGTATTGTCCAAGTATCATTACAACACATAACAGCCATTACTCGTTTTTTGTTATGACTTCACATCAGTTATCTGAACGTTTTCTCTCCTGTTTAACCTATAGTGCTCTCAAACCAAAGCTCCCCCTCTGCTTTTAGGAGGAAAAATAGACCCGTCGAAAAACCCAAAGGATATCTCACTGAGGTCACCACACTAGTTACCCATCAGTTGAGGCACATTATAGGTATTAGTCCAACATAAATTTCATATATCAAAAAGTCGATAAGAGTTTAAAGTCCACAAACAGATCAAGGAATTTCAATGATTCTCATTTTTTATTTTTATTTCTTGTATTGTCCAAGTATCATTACAACACATAACAGCCATTACTCGTTTTTTGTTATGACTTCACATCAGTTATCTGAACGTTTTCTCTCCTGTGTAACCTATAGTGCTCTCAAACCAAACCTCCCCCTCTGCTTTTAGGAGGAAAAATAGACCCGTCGAAAAACCCAAAGGATATCCCACTGAGGTCACCACACTAGTTACCCATCAGTTGAGGCACATTATAGGTATTAGTCCAACATAAATTTCATATATCAAAAAGTCGATAAGAGTTTAAAGTCCACAAATAGATCAAGGAATTTCATTGATTCTCATTTTTTCTTTTTCTTTCTTGTATTGTCCAAGTATCATTACAACACATAACAGCCATTACTCGTTTTTTGTTATGACTTCACATCAGTTATCTGAACGTTTTCTCTCCTGTTTAACCTATAGTGCTCTCAAACCAAACCTCCCTCTCTGCTTTTAGGAGGAAAAATAGACCCGTCGAAAAACCCAAAGGATATCCCACTGTGGTCACCACACTAGTTACCCATCAGTTGAGGCACATTATAGGTATTAGTCCCACATAAATTTCATATATCAAAAAGTCGATAAGAGTTTAAAGTCCACAAACAGATCAAGGAATTTCAATGATTCTCATTTTTTATTTTTCTTTCTTGTATTGTCCAAGTATCATTACAACACATAACAGCCATTACTCGTTTTTTGTTATGACTTCACATCAGTTATCTGAACGTTTTCTCTCCTGTTTAACCGATAGTGCTCTCAAACCAAACCTCCCCCTCTGCTTTTAGGAGGAAAAATAGACCCGTCGAAAAACCCAAGGGATATCCCACTGAGGTCACCACACTAGTTACCCATCAGTTGAGGCACATTATAGGTATTAGTCCAACATAAATTTCATATATCAAAAAGTCGATAAGAGTTTAAAGTCCACAAACAGATCAAGGAATTTCATTGATTCTCATTTTTTATTTTTCTTTCTTGTATTGTCCAAGTATCATTACAACACATAACAGCCATTACTCGTTTTTTGTTATGACTTCACATCAGTTATCTGAACGTTTTCTCTCCTGTTTAACCTATAGTGCTCTCAAACCAAACCTCCCCCTCTGCTTTTAGGAGGAAAAATAGACCCGTCGAAAAACCCAAAGGATATCCCACTGAGGTCACCACACTAGTTACCTATCAGTTGAGGCACATTATAGGTATTAGTCCAACATAAATTTCATATATCAAAAAGTCGATAAGAGTTTAAAGTCCACAAACAGATCAAGGAATTTCATTGATTCTCATTTTTTATTTTTCTTTCTTGTATTGTCCAAGTATCATTACAACACATAACAGCCATTACTCGTTTTTTGTTATGACTTCACATCAGTTATCTGAACGTTTTCTCTCCTGTTTAACCTATAGTGCTCTCAAAACAAACCTCCCCCTCTGCTTTTAGGAGGAAAAATAGACCCGTCGAAAAACCCAAAGGATATCCCACTGAGGTCACCACACTAGTTACCTATCAGTTGAGGCACATTATAGGTATTAGTCCAACATAAATTTCATATATCAAAAAGTCGATAAGAGTTTAAAGTCCACAAACAGATCAAGGAATTTCATTGATTCTCATTTTTTATTTTTCTTTCTTGTATTGTCCAAGTATCATTACAACACATAACAGCCATTACTCGTTTTTTGTTATGACTTCACATCAGTTATCTGAACGTTTTCTCTCCTGTTTAACCTATAGTGCTCTCAAACCAAACCTCCCCCTCTGCTTTTAGGAGGAAAAATAGACCCGTCGAAAAACCCAAAGGATATCCCACTGAGGTCACCACACTAGTTACCCATCAGTTGAGGCACATTATAGGTATTAGTCCAACATAAATTTCATATATCAAAAAGTCGATAGGAGTTTAAAGTCCACAAACAGATCAAGGAATTTCATTGATTCTCATTTTTTCTTTTTCTTTCTTGTATTGTCCAAGTATCATTACAACACATAACAGCCATTACTCGTTTTTTGTTATGACTTCACATCAGTTATCTGAACGTTTTCTCTCCTGTTTAACCTATAGTGCTCTCAAACCAAACCTCCCCCTCTGCTTTTAGGAGGAAAAATAGACCCGTTGAAAAACCCAAAGGATATCCCACTGTGGTCACCACACTAGTTACCCATCAGTTGAGGCACATTATAGGTATTAGTCCAACATAAATTTCATATATCAAAAAGTCGATAAGAGTTTAAAGTCCACAAACAGATCAAGGAATTTCATTGATTCTCATTTTTTATTTTTCTTTCTTGTATTGTCCAAGTATCATTACAACACATAACAGCCATTACTTGTTTTTTGTTATGACTTCACATCAGTTATCTGAACGTTTTCTCTCCTGTTTAACCTATAGTGCTCTCAAACCAAACCTCCCCATCTGCTTTTAGGAGGAAAAATAGACCCGTCGAAAAACCCAAAGGATATCCCACTGAGGTCACCACACTAGTTACCCATCAGTTGAGGCACATTATAGGTATTAGTCCAACATAAATTTCATATATCAAAAAGTCGATAAGAGTTTAAAGTCCACAAACAGATCAAGGAATTTCATTGATTCTCATTTTTTATTTTTCTTTCTTGTATTGTCCAAGTATCATTACAACACATAACAGCCATTACTCGTTTTTTGTTATGACTTCACATCAGTTATCTGAACGTTTTCTCTCCTGTTTAACCTATAGTGCTCTCAAACCAAACCTCCCCCTCTGCTTTTAGGAGGAAAAATAGACCCGTCGAAAAACCCAAAGGATATCCCACTGAGGTTACCACACTAGTTACCCATCAGTTGAGGCACATTATAGGTATTAGTCCAACATAAATTTCATATATCAAAAAGTCGATAAGAGTTTAAAGTCCACAAACAGATCAAGGAATTTCATTGATTCTCATTTTTTATTTTTCTTTCTTGTATTGTCCAAGTATCATTACAACACATAACAGCCATTACTCGTTTTTTGTTATGACTTCACATCAGTTATCTGAACGTTTTCTCTCCTGTTTAACCTATAGTGCTCTCAAACCAAACCTCCCCCTCTGCTTTTAGGAGGAAAAATAGACCCGTCGAAAAACCCAAAGGATATCCCACTGAGGTCACCACACTAGTTACCCATCAGTTGAGGCACATTATAGGTATTAGTCCAACATAAATTTCATATATCAAAAAGTCGATAAGAGTTTAAAGTCCACAAACAGATCAACGAATTTCATTGATTCTCATTTTTTCTTTTTCTTTCTTGTATTGTCCAAGTATCATTACAACACATAACAGCCATTACTCGTTTTTTGTTATGACTTCACATCAGTTATCTGAACGTTTTCTCTCCTGTTTAACCTATAGTGCTCTCAAACCAAACCTCCCCCTCTGCTTTTAGGAGGAAAAATTAACCCGTCGAAAACCCAAAGGATATCCCACTGAGGTCACCACACTAGTTACCCATCAGTTGAGGCACATTATAGTTATTAGTCCAACATAAATTTCATATATCAAAAAGTCGATAAGAGTTTAAAGTCCACAAACAGATCAAGGAATTTCATTGATTCTCATTTTTTATTTTTCTTTCTTGTATTGTCCAAGTATCAATACAACACATAACAGCCGATACTCGTTTTTTGTTATGACTTCACATCAGTTATCTGAACGTTTTCTCTCCTGTTTAACCTATAGTGCTCTCAAAGCAAACCTCCCCCTCTGCTTTTAGGAGGAAAAATTAACCCGTCGAAAACCCAAAGGATATCCCACTGAGGTCACCACACTAGTTACCCATCAGTTGAGGCACATTATAGGTATTCGTCCAACATAAATTTCATATATCAAAAAGTCGATAAGAGTTTAAAGTCCACAAACAGATCAAGGAATTTCATTGATTCTCATTTTTTATTTTTCTTTCTTGTATTGTCCAAGTATCATTACAACACATAACAGCCATTACTCGTTTTTTGATATGACTTCACATCAGTTATCTGAACGTTTTCACTCCTGTTTAACTTATAGTGCTCTCAAACCAAACCTCCCCCTCTGCTTTTAGGAGGAAAAATAGACCCGTCGAAAAACCCAAAGGATATCCCACTGTGGTCACCACACTAGTTACCCATCAGTTGAGGCACATTATAGGTATTAGTCCAATATAAATTTCATATATCAAAAAGTCGATAAGAGTTTA
The DNA here is from genome assembly GCF_964204655.1 of Triturus cristatus. Lineage (NCBI taxonomy): Eukaryota > Metazoa > Chordata > Amphibia > Caudata > Salamandridae > Triturus > Triturus cristatus. Next base: position 639,005 of record NW_028187673.1, read on the forward strand.
AAGTCCACAAACAGATCAAGGAATTTCAATGATTCTCATTTTTTATTTTTATTTCTTGTATTGTCCAAGTATCATTACAACACATAACAGCCATTACTCGTTTTTTGTTATGACTTCACATCAGTTATCTGAACGTTTTCTCTCCTGTTTAACCTATAGTGCTCTCAAACCAAAGCTCCCCCTCTGCTTTTAGGAGGAAAAATAGACCCGTCGAAAAACCCAAAGGATATCTCACTGAGGTCACCACACTAGTTACCCATCAGTTGAGGCACATTATAGGTATTAGTCCAACATAAATTTCATATATCAAAAAGTCGATAAGAGTTTAAAGTCCACAAACAGATCAAGGAATTTCAATGATTCTCATTTTTTATTTTTATTTCTTGTATTGTCCAAGTATCATTACAACACATAACAGCCATTACTCGTTTTTTGTTATGACTTCACATCAGTTATCTGAACGTTTTCTCTCCTGTGTAACCTATAGTGCTCTCAAACCAAACCTCCCCCTCTGCTTTTAGGAGGAAAAATAGACCCGTCGAAAAACCCAAAGGATATCCCACTGAGGTCACCACACTAGTTACCCATCAGTTGAGGCACATTATAGGTATTAGTCCAACATAAATTTCATATATCAAAAAGTCGATAAGAGTTTAAAGTCCACAAATAGATCAAGGAATTTCATTGATTCTCATTTTTTCTTTTTCTTTCTTGTATTGTCCAAGTATCATTACAACACATAACAGCCATTACTCGTTTTTTGTTATGACTTCACATCAGTTATCTGAACGTTTTCTCTCCTGTTTAACCTATAGTGCTCTCAAACCAAACCTCCCTCTCTGCTTTTAGGAGGAAAAATAGACCCGTCGAAAAACCCAAAGGATATCCCACTGTGGTCACCACACTAGTTACCCATCAGTTGAGGCACATTATAGGTATTAGTCCCACATAAATTTCATATATCAAAAAGTCGATAAGAGTTTAAAGTCCACATACAGATCAAGGAATTTCAATGATTCTCATTTTTTATTTTTCTTTCTTGTATTGTCCAAGTATCATTACAACACATAACAGCCATTACTCGTTTTTTGTTATGACTTCACATCAGTTATCTGAACGTTTTCTCTCCTGTTTAACCTATAGTGCTCTCAAACCAAACCTCCCCCTCTGCTTTTAGGAGGAAAAATAGACCCGTCGAAAAACCCAAGGGATATCCCACTGAGGTCACCACACTAGTTACCCATCAGTTGAGGCACATTATAGGTATTAGTCCAACATAAATTTCATATATCAAAAAGTCGATAAGAGTTTAAAGTCCACAAACAGATCAAGGAATTTCATTGATTCTCATTTTTTATTTTTCTTTCTTGTATTGTCCAAGTATCATTACAACACATAACAGCCATTACTCGTTTTTTGTTATGACTTCACATCAGTTATCTGAACGTTTTCTCTCCTGTTTAACCTATAGTGCTCTCAAACCAAACCTCCCCCTCTGCTTTTAGGAGGAAAAATAGACCCGTCGAAAAACCCAAAGGATATCCCACTGAGGTCACCACACTAGTTACCCATCAGTTGAGGCACATTATAGGTATTAGTCCAACATAAATTTCATATATCAAAAAGTCGATAAGAGTTTAAAGTCCACAAACAGATCAAGGAATTTCATTGATTCTCATTTTTTATTTTTATTTCTTGTATTGTCCAAGTATCATTACAACACATAACAGCCATTACTCGTTTTTTGTTATGACTTCACATCAGTTATCTGAACGTTTTCTCTCCTGTTTAACCTATAGTGCTCTCAAAACAAACCTCCCCCTCTGCTTTTAGGAGGAAAAATAGACCCGTCGAAAAACCCAAAGGATATCCCACTGAGGTCACCACACTAGTTACCTATCAGTTGAGGCACATTATAGGTATTAGTCCAACATAAATTTCATATATCAAAAAGTCGATAAGAGTTTAAAGCCCACAAACAGATCAAGGAATTTCATTGATTCTCATTTTTTATTTTTCTTTCTTGTATTGTCCAAGTATCATTACAACACATAACAGCCATTACTCGTTTTTTGTTATGACTTCACATCAGTTATCTGAACGTTTTCTCTCCTGTTTAACCTATAGTGCTCTCAAACCAAACCTCCCCCTCTGCTTTTAGGAGGAAAAATAGACCCGTCGAAAAACCCAAAGGATATCCCACTGAGGTCACCACACTAGTTACCCATCAGTTGAGGCACATTATAGGTATTAGTCCAACATAAATTTCATATATCAAAAAGTCGATAGGAGTTTAAAGTCCACAAACAGATCAAGGAATTTCATTGATTCTCATTTTTTCTTTTTCTTTCTTGTATTGTCCAAGTATCATTACAACACATAACAGCCATTACTCGTTTTTTGTTATGACTTCACATCAGTTATCTGAACGTTTTCTCTCCTGTTTAACCTATAGTGCTCTCAAACCAAACCTCCCCCTCTGCTTTTAGGAGGAAAAATAGACCCGTTGAAAAACCCAAAGGATATCCCACTGTGGTCACCACACTAGTTACCCATCAGTTGAGGCACATTATAGGTATTAGTCCAACATAAATTTCATATATCAAAAAGTCGATAAGAGTTTAAAGTCCACAAACAGATCAAGGAATTTCATTGATTCTCATTTTTTCTTTTTCTTTCTTGTATTGTCCAAGTATCATTACAACACATAACAGCCATTACTTGTTTTTTGTTATGACTTCACATCAGTTATCTGAACGTTTTCTCTCCTGTTTAACCTATAGTGCTCTCAAAATAAACCTCCCCATCTGCTTTTAGGAGGAAAAATAGACCCGTCGAAAAACCCAAAGGATATCCCACTGAGGTCACCACACTAGTTACCCATCAGTTGAGGCACATTATAGGTATTAGTCCAACATAAATTTCATATATCAAAAAGTCGATAAGAGTTTAAAGTCCACAAACAGATCAAGGAATTTCATTGATTCTCATTTTTTATTTTTCTTTCTTGTATTGTCCAAGTATCATTACAACACATAACAGCCATTACTCGTTTTTTGTTATGACTTCACATCAGTTATCTGAACGTTTTCTCTCCTGTTTAACCTATAGTGCTCTCAAACCAAACCTCCCCCTCTGCTTTTAGGAGGAAAAATAGACCCGTCGAAAAACCCAAAGGATATCCCACTGAGGTTACCACACTAGTTACCCATCAGTTGAGGCAAATTATAGGTATTAGTCCAACATAAATTTCATATATCAAAAAGTCGATAAGAGTTTAAAGTCCACAAACAGATCAAGAAATGTCATTGATTCTCATTTTTTATATTTCTTTCTTGTATTGTCCAAGTATCATTACAACACATAACAGCCATTACTCGTTTTTTGTTATGACTTCACATCAGTTATCTGAACGTTTTCTCTCCTGTTTAACCTATAGTGCTCTCAAACCAAACCTCCCCCTCTGCTTTTAGGAGGAAAAATAGACCCGTCGAAAAACCCAAAGGATATCCCACTGTGGTCACCACACTAGTTACCCATCAGTTGAGGCACATTATAGGTATTAGTCCAACATAAATTTCATATATCAAAAAGTCGATAAGAGTTTAAAGTCCACAAACAGATCAAGGAATTTCATTGATTCTCATTTTTTATTTTTATTTCTTGTATTGTCCAAGTATCATTACAACACATAACAGCCATTACTCGTTTTTTGTTATGACTTCACATCAGTTATCTGAACGTTTTCTCTCCTGTGTAACCTACAGTGCTCTCAAACCAAACCTCCCCCTCTGCTTTTAGGAGGAAAAATAGACCCGTCGAAAAACCCAAAGGATATCCCACTGAGGTCACCACACTAGTTACCCATCAGTTGAGGCACATTATAGGTATTAGTCCAACATAAATTTCATAAATCAAAAAGTCGATAAGAGTTTAAAGTCCACAAATAGATCAAGGAATTTCACTGATTCTCATTTTTTCTTTTTCTTTCTTGTATTGTCCAAGTATCATTACAACACATAACAGCCATTACTCGTTTTTTGTTATGACTTCACATCAGTTATCTGAACGTTTTCTCTCCTGTTTAACCTATAGTGCTCTCAAACCAACCCTCCCCCTCTGCTTTTAGGAGGAAAAATAGACCCATCGAAAAACCCAAAGGATATCCCACTGTGGTCACCACACTAGTTACCCATCAGTTGAGGCACATTATAGGTATTAGTCCCACATAAATTTCATATATCAAAAAGTCGATAAGAGTTTAAAGTCCACAAACAGATCAAGGAATTTCATTGATTCTCATTTTTTATTTTTCTTTCTTGTATTGTCCAAGTATCATTACAACACATAACAGCCATTACTCGTTTTTTGGTATGACTTCACATCAGTTATCTGAACGTTTTCTCTCCTGTTTAACCTATAGTGCTCTCAAACCAAACCATCCCCCTCTGCTTTTAGGAGGAAAAATAGAGCCGTCGAAAAACCCAAAGGATATCCCACTGAGGTCACCACACTAGTTACCCATCAGTTGAGGCACATTATAGGTATTAGTCCAACATAAATTTCATATATCAAAAAGTCGATAAGAGTTTAAAGTCCACAAACAGATCAAGGAATTTCATTGATTCTCATTTTTTATTTTTCTTTCTTGTATTGTCCAAGTATCATTACAACACATAACAGCCATTACTCATTTTTTGTTATGACTTCACATCAGTTATCTGAACGTTTTCTCTCCTGTTTAACCTATAGTGCTCTCAAACCAAAGCTCCCCCTCTGCTTTTAGGAGGAAAAATAGACCCGTCGAAAAACCCAAAGGATATCCCACTGAGGTCACCACACTAGTTACCCATCAGTTGAGGCACATTATAGGTATTAGTCCAACATAAATTTCATATATCAAAAAGTCGATAAGAGTTTAAAGTCCACAAACAGATCAAGGAATTTCATTGATTCTCATTTTTTATTTTTCTTTCTTGTATTGTTCAAGTATCATTACAACACATAACAGCCATTACTCGTTTTTTGTTATGACTTCACATCAGTTATCTGAACGTTTTCTCTCCTGTGTAACCTATAGTGCTCTCAAACCAAACCTCCCCCTCTACTTTTAGGAGGAAAAATAGACCCGTCGAAAAACCCAAAGGATATCCCACTGAGGTCACCACACTAGTTACCCATCAGTTGAGGCACATTATAGGTATTAGTCCCACATAAATTTCATATATCAAAAAGTCGATAAGAGTTTAAAGTCCACAAACAGATCAAGGAATTTCAATGATTCTCATTTTTTATTTTTCTTTCTTATATTGTCCAAGTATCATTACAACACATAACAGCCATTACTCGTTTTTTGTTATGACTTCACATCAGTTATCTGAACGTTTTCTCTCCTGTTTAACCTATAGTGCTCTCAAACCAAACCTCCCCCTCTGCTTTCAGGAGGAAAAATAGACCCGTCGAAAAACCCAAAGGATATCCCACTGAGGTCACCACACTAGTTACCCATCAGTTGAGGCACATTATAGGTATTAGTCCAACATAAATTTCATATATCAAAAAGTCGATAAGAGTTTAAAGTCCACAAACAGATCAAGGAATTTCATTGATTCTCATTTTTTATTTTTCTTTCTTGTATTGTCCAAGTATCATTACAACACATAACAGCCATTACTCGTTTTTTGTTATGACTTCACATCAGTTATCTGAACGTTTTCTCTCCTGTTTAACCTATAGTGCTCTCAAACCAAACCTCCCCCTCTGCTTTTAGGAGGAAAAATAGACCCGTCGAAAAACCCAAAGGATATCCCACTGAGGTCACCACACTAGTTACCCATCAGTTGAGGCACATTATAGGTATTAGTCCAACATAAATTTCATATATCAAAAAGTCGATAAGAGTTTAAAGTCCACAAACAGATCAAGGAATTTCATTGATTCTCATTTTTTATTTTTCTTTCTTGTATTGTCCAAGTATCATTACAACACATAACAGCCATTACTCGTTTTTTGTTATGACTTCACATCAGTTATCTGAACGTTTTCTCTCCTGTTTAACCTATAGTGCTCTCAAACCAAACCTCCCCCTCTGCTTTTAGGAGGAAAAATAGACCCGTCGAAAAACCCAAAGGATATCCCACTGAGGTCACCACACTAGTTACCCATCAGTTGAGGCACATTATAGGTATTAGTCCAACATAAATTTAATATATCAAAAAGTCGATAAGAGTTTAAAGTCCACAAACAGATCCAGGAATTTCATTGATTCTCATTTTTTATTTTTCTTTCTTGTATTGTCCAAGTATCATTACAACACATAACAGCCATTACTCGTTTTTTGTTATGACTTCACATCAGTTATCTAAACGTTTTCTCTCCTGTTTAACCTATAGTGCTCTCAAACCAAACCTCCCCCTCTGCTTTTAGGAGGAAAAATAGACCCGTCGAAAAACCCAAAGGATATCCCACTGAGGTCACCACACTAGTTACCCATCAGTTGAGGCACATTATAGGTATTAGTCCAACATAAATTTCATATATCAAAAAGTCGATAAGAGTTTAAAGTCCACAAACAGATCAAGGAATTTCAATGATTCTCATTTTTTATTTTTCTTTCTTGTATTGTCCAAGTATCATTACAACATATAACAGCCATTACTCGTTTTTTGTTATGACTTCACATCAGTTATCTGAACGTTTTCTCTCCTGTTTAACCTATAGTGCTCTCAAACCAAACCTCCCCCTCTGCTTTCAGGAGGAAAAATAGACCCGTCGAAAAACCCAAAGGATATCCCACTGAGGTCACCACACTAGTTACCCATCAGTTGAGGCACATTATAGGTATTAGTCCAACATAAATGTCATATATCAAAAAGTCGATAAGAGTTTAAAGTCCACAAACAGATCAAGGAATTTCATTGATTCTCATTTTTTATTTTTCTTTCTTGTATTGTCCAAGTATCATTACAACACATAACAGCCATTACTCGTTTTTTGTTATGACTTCACATCAGTTATCTGAACGTTTTCTCTCCTGTTTAACCTATAGTGCTCTCAAACCAAACCTCCCCCTCTGCTTTTGGGAGGAAAAATAGACCCGTTGAAAAACCCAAAGGATATCCCACTGTGGTCACCACACTAGTTACCCATCAGTTGAGGCACATTATAGGTATTAGTCCAACATAAATTTCATATATCAAAAAGTCGATAAGAGTTTAAAGTCCACAAACAGATCAAGGAATTTCATTGATTCTCATTTTTTATTTTTCTTTCTTGTATTGTTCAAGTATCATTACAACACATAACAGCCATTACTCGTTTTTTGTTATGACTTCACATCAGTTATCTGAACGTTTTCTCTCCTGTGTAACCTATAGTGCTCTCAAACCAAACCTCCCCCTCTACTTTTAGGAGGAAAAATAGACCCGTCGAAAAACCCAAAGGATATCCCACTGAGGTCACCACACTAGTTACCCATCAGTTGAGGCACATTATAGGTATTAGTCCCACATAAATTTCATATATCAAAAAGTCGATAAGAGTTTAAAGTCCACAAACAGATCAAGGAATTTCAATGATTCTCATTTTTTATTTTTCTTTCTTATATTGTCCAAGTATCATTACAACACATAACAGCCATTACTCGTTTTTTGTTATGACTTCACATCAGTTATCTGAACGTTTTCTCTCCTGTTTAACCTATAGTGCTCTCAAACCAAACCTCCCCCTCTGCTTTCAGGAGGAAAAATAGACCCGTCGAAAAACCCAAAGGATATCCCACTGAGGTCACCACACTAGTTACCAATCAGTTGAGGCACATTATAGGTATTAGTCCAACATAAATTTCATATATCAAAAAGTCGATAAGAGTTTAAAGTCCACAAACAGATCAAGGAATTTCATTGATTCTCATTTTTTATTTTTCTTTCTTGTATTGTCCAAGTATCATTACAACACATAACAGCCATTACTCGTTTTTTGTTATGACTTCACATCAGTTATCTGAACGTTTTCTCTCCTGTTTAACCTATAGTGCTCTCAAACCAAACCTCCCCCTCTGCTTTTAGGAGGAAAAATAGACCCGTCGAAAAACCCAAAGGATATCCCACTGAGGTCACCACACTAGTTACCCATCAGTTGAGGCACATTATAGGTATTAGTCCAACATAAATTTCATATATCAAAAAGTCGATAAGAGTTTAAAGTCCACAAACAGATCAAGGAATTTCATTGATTCTCATTTTTTATTTTTCTTTCTTGTATTGTCCAAGTATCATTACAACACATAACAGCCATTACTCGTTTTTTGTTATGACTTCACATCAGTTATCTGAACGTTTTCTCTCCTGTTTAACCTATAGTGCTCTCAAACCAAACCTCCCCCTCTGCTTTTAGGAGGAAAAATAGACCCGTCGAAAAACCCAAAGGATATCCCACTGAGGTCACCACACTAGTTACCCATCAGTTGAGGCACATTATAGGTATTAGTCCAACATAAATTTAATATATCAAAAAGTCGATAAGAGTTTAAAGTCCACAAACAGATCCAGGAATTTCATTGATTCTCATTTTTTATTTTTCTTTCTTGTATTGTCCAAGTATCATTACAACACATAACAGCTTTACTCGTTTTTTGTTATGACTTCACATCAGTTATCTAAACGTTTTCTCTCCTGTTTAACCTATAGTGCTCTCAAACCAAACCTCCCCCTCTGCTTTTAGGAGGAAAAATAGACCCGTCGAAAAACCCAAAGGATATCCCACTGAGGTCACCACACTAGTTACCCATCAGTTGAGGCACATTATAGGTATTAGTCCAACATAAATTTCATATATCAAAAAGTCGATAAGAGTTTAAAGTCCACAAACAGATCAAGGAATTTCAATGATTCTCATTTTTTCTTTTTCTTTCTTGTATTGTCCAAGTATCATTACAACATATAACAGCCATTACTCGTTTTTTGTTATGACTTCACATCAGTTATCTGAACGTTTTCTCTCCTGTTTAACCTATAGTGCTCTCAAACCAAACCTCCCCCTCTGCTTTCAGGAGGAAAAATAGACCCGTCGAAAAACCCAAAGGATATCCCACTGAGGTCACCACACTAGTTACCCATCAGTTGAGGCACATTATAGGTATTAGTCCAACATAAATTTCATATATCAAAAAGTCGATAAGAGTTTAAAGTCCACAAACAGATCAAGGAATTTCATTGATTCTCATTTTTTATTTTTCTTTCTTGTATTGTCCAAGTATCATTACAACACATAACAGCCATTACTCGTTTTTTGTTATGACTTCACATCAGTTATCTGAACGTTTTCTCTCCTGTTTAACCTATAGTGCTCTCAAACCAAACCTCCCCCTCTGCTTTTAGGAGGAAAAATAGACCCGTCGAAAAACCCAAAGGATATCCCACTGAGGTCACCACACTAGTTACCCATCAGTTGAGGCACATTATAGGTATTAGTCCAACATAAATTTCATATATCAAAAAGTCAATAAGAGTTTAAAGTCCACAAACAGATCAAGGAATTTCATTGATTCTCATTTTTTATTTTTCTTTCTTGTATTGTCCAAGTATCATTACAACACATAACAGCCATTACTCGTTTTTTGTTATGACTTCACATCAGTTATCTGAACGTTTTCTCTCCTGTTTAACCTATAGTGCTCTCAAACCAAACCTCCCCCTCTGCTTTTAGGAGAAAAAATAGACCCGTCGAAAAACCCAATGGATATCCCACTGAGGTCACCACACTAGTTACCCATCAGTTGAGGCACATTATAGGTATTAGTCCAACATAAATTTCATATATCAAAAAGTCGATAAGAGTTTAAAGTCCACAAACAGATCAAGGAATTTCATTGATTCTCATTTTTTCTTTTTCTTTCTTGTATTGTCCAAGTATCATTACAACACATAACAGCCATTACTCGTTTTTTGTTATGACTTCACATCAGTTATCTAAACGTTTTCTCTCCTGTTTAACCTATAGTGCTCTCAAACCAAACCTCCCCCTCTGCTTTTAGGAGGAAAAATAGACCCGTCGAAAAACCCAAAGGATATCCCACTGAGGTCACCACACTAGTTACCCATCAGTTGAGGCACATTATAGGTATTAGTCCAACATAAATTTCATATATCAAAAAGTCGATAAGAGTTTAAAGTCCACAAACAGATCAAGGAATTTCATTGATTCTCATTTTTTATTTTTCTTTCTTGTATTGTCCAAGTATCATTACAACACATAACAGCCTTTACTCGTTTTTTGTTATGACTTCACATCAGTTATCTGAACGTTTTCTCTCCTGTTTAACCTATAGTGCTCTCAAAACAAACCTCCCCCTCTGCTTTTAGGAGGAAAAATAGACCCGTCGAAAACCCAAAGGATATCCCACTGAGGTCACCACACTAGTTACCCATCAGTTGAGGCGCATTATAGGTATTAGTCCAACATAAATTTCATATATCAAAAAGTCGATAAGAGTTTAAAGTCCACAAACAGATCAAGGAATTTCATTGATTCTCATTTTTTATTTTTCTTTCTTGTATTGTCCAAGTATCATTACAACACATAACAGCCATTACTCGTTTTTTGTTATGACTTCACATCAGTTATCTGAACGTTTTCTCTCCTGTTTAACCTATAGTGCTCTCAAACCAAACCTCCCCCTCTACTTTTAGGAGGAAAAATAGACCCGTCGAAAAACCCAAAGGATATCCCACTGAGGTCACCACACTAGTTACCCATCAGTTGAGGCACATTATAGGTATTAGTCCAACATAAATTTCATATATCAAAAAGTCGATAAGAGTTTAAAGTCCACAAACAGATCAAGGAATTTCATTGATTCTCATTTTTTCTTTTTCTTTCTTGTATTGTCCAAGTATCATTACAACACATAACAGCCATTACTCGTTTTTTGTTATGACTTCACATCAGTTATCTGAACGTTTTCTCTCCTGTTTAACCTATAGTGCTCTCACACCAAACCTCCCACTCTGCTTTTAGGAGGAAAAATTAACCCGTCGAAAACCCAAAGGATATCCCACTGAGGTCACCACACTAGTTACCCATCAGTTGAGGCACATTATAGGTATTAGTCCAACATAAATTTCATAAATCAAAAAGTCGATAAGAGTTTAAAGTCCACAAATAGATCAAGGAATTTCATTGATTCTCATTTTTTATTTTTCTTTCTTGTATTGTCCAAGTATCATTACAACACATAACAGCCATTACTCGTTTTTTGATATGACTTCACATCAGTTATCTGAACGTTTTCTCTCCTGTTTAACCTATAGTGCTCTCAAACCAAACCTCCCCCTCTGCTTTTAGGATGAAAAATAGACCCGTCGAAAAACCCAAAGGATATCCCACTGTGGTCACCACACTAGTTACCCATCAGTTGAGGCACATTATAGGTATTAGTCCAACATAAATTTCATATATCAAAAAGTCGATAAGAGTTTAAAGTCCACAAACAGATCAAGGAATTTCAATGATTCTCATTTTTTATTTTTATTTCTTGTATTGTCCAAGTATCATTACAACACATAACAGCCATTACTCGTTTTTTGTTATGACTTCACATCAGTTATCTGAACGGTTTCTCTCCTGTGTAACCTACAGTGCTCTCAAACCAAACCTCCCCCTCTGCTTTTAGGAGGAAAAATAGACCCGTCGAAAAACCAAAAGGATATCCCACTGAGGTCACCACACTAGTTACCCATCAGTTGAGGCACATTATAGGTATTAGTCCAACATAAATTTCATAAATCAAAAAGTCGATAAGAGTTTAAAGTCCACAAATAGATCAAGGAATTTCAATGATTCTCATTTTTTATTTTTTTTTCTTGTATTGTCCAAGTATCATTACAACACATAACAGCCATTACTCGTTTTTTGTTATGACTTCACATCAGTTATCTGAACGTTTTCTCTCCTGTTTAACCTATAGTGCTCTCAAACCAAACCTCCCCCTCTGCTTTTAGGAGGAAAAATAGACCCGTCGAAAAACCCAAAGGATATCCCACTGAGGTCACCACACTAGTTACCCATCAGTTGAGGCACATTATAGGTATTAGTCCAACATAAATTTCATATATCAAAAAGTCGATAAGAGTTTAAAGTCCACAAACAGATCAAGGAATTTCATTGATTCTCATTTTTTATTTTTCTTTCTTGTATTGTCCAAGTATCATTACAACACATAACAGCCATTACTCGTTTTTTGGTATGACTTCACATCAGTTATATGAACGTTTTCTCTCCTGTTTAACCTATAGTGCTCTCAAACCAAACCTCCCCCTCTGCTTTTAGGAGGAAAAATAGAGCCGTCGAAAAACCCAAAGGATATCCCACTGAGGTCACCACACTAGTTACCCATCAGTTGAGGCACATTATAGGTATTAGTCCAACATAAATTTCATATATCAAAAAGTCGATAAGAGTTTAAAGTCCACAAACAGATCAAGGAATTTCATTGATTCTCATTTTTTCTTTTTCTTTCTTGTATTGTCCAAGTATCATTACAACACATAACAGCCATTACTCGTTTTTGATATGACTTCACATCAGTTATCTGAACGTTTTCACTCCTGTTTAACCTATAGTGCTCTCAAACCAAACCTCCCCCGCTGCTTTTAGGAGGAAAAATAGACCCGTCGAGAAACCCAAAGTATATCCCACTGTGGTCACCACACTAGTTACCCATCAGTTGAGGCACATTATAGGTATTAGTCCAACATAAATTTCATATATCAAAAAGTCGATAAGAGTTTAAAGTCCACAAACAGATCAAGGAATTTCATTGATTCTCATTTTTTATTTTTCTTTCTTGTATTGTCCAAGTATCATTACAACACATAACAGCCATTACTCGTTTTTTGTTATGACTTCACATCAGTTATCTGAACGTTTTCTCTCCTGTTTAACCTATAGTGCTCTCAAACCAAACCTCCCCCTCTGCTTTTAGGAGGAAAAATAGACCCGTCGAAAAACCCAAAGGATATCCCACTGAGGTCACCACACTAGTTACCCATCAGTTGAGGCACATTATAGGTATTAGTCCAACATAAATTTCATATATCAAAAAGTCGATAAGAGTTTAAAGTCCACAAACAGATCAAGGAATTTCAATGATTCTCATTTTTTATTTTTATTTCTTGTATTGTCCAAGTATCATTACAACACATAACAGCCATTACTCGTTTTTTGTTATGACTTCACATCAGTTATCTGAACGTTTTCTCTCCTGTTTAACCTATAGTGCTCTCAAACCAAAGCTCCCCCTCTGCTTTTAGGAGGAAAAATAGACCCGTCGAAAAACCCAAAGGATATCCCACTGAGGTCACCACACTAGTTACCCATCAGTTGAGGCACATTATAGGTATTAGTCCAACATAAATTTCATATATCAAAAAGTCGATAAGAGTTTAAAGTCCACAAACAGATCAAGGAATTTCATTGATTCTCATTTTTTATTTTTCTTTCTTGTATTGTCCAAGTATCATTACAACACATAACAGCCATTACTCGTTTTTTGTTATGACTTCACATCAGTTATCTGAACGTTTTCTCTCCTGTGTAACCTATAGTGCTCTCAAACCAAACCTCCCCCTCTACTTTTAGGAGGAAAAATAGACCCGTCGAAAAACCCAAAGGATATCCCACTGAGGTCACCACACTAGTTACCCATCAGTTGAGGCACATTATAGGTATTAGTCCCACATAAATTTCATATATCAAAAAGTCGATAAGAGTTTAAAGTCCACAAACAGATCAAGGAATTTCAATGATTCTCATTTTTTATTTTTCTTTCTTGTATTGTCCAAGTATCATTACAACACATAACAGCCATTACTCGTTTTTTGTTATGACTTCACATCAGTTATCTGAACGTTTTCTCTCCTGTTTAACCTATAGTGCTCTCAAAACAAACCTCCCCCTCTGCTTTTAGGAGGAAAAATAGACCCGTCGAAAACCCAAAGGATATCCCACTGAGGTCACCACACTAGTTACCCATCAGTTGAGGCGCATTATAGGTATTAGTCCAACATAAATTTCATATATCAAAAAGTCGATAAGAGTTTAAAGTCCACAAACAGATCAAGGAATTTCATTGATTCTCATTTTTTATTTTTCTTTCTTGTATTGTCCAAGTATCATTACAACACATAACAGCCATTACTCGTTTTTTGTTATGACTTCACATCAGTTATCTGAACGTTTTCTCTCCTGTTTAACCTATAGTGCTCTAAAACCAAACCTCCCCCTCTACTTTTAGGAGAAAAAATAGACCCGTCGAAAAACCCAAAGGATATCCCACTGAGGTCACCACACTAGTTACCCATCAGTTGAGGCACATTATAGGTATTAGTCCAACATAAATTTCATATATCAAAAAGTCGATAAGAGTTTAAAGTCCACAAACAGATCAAGGAATTTCATTGATTCTCATTTTTTCTTTTTCTTTCTTGTATTGTTCAAGTATCATTACAACACACAACAGCCATTACTCGTTTTTTGTTATGACTTCACATCAGTTATCTGAACGTTTTCTCTCCTGTTTAACCTATAGTGCTCTCAAACCAAACCTCCCCCTCTGCTTTTAGGAGGAAAAATTAACCCGTCGAAAACCCAAAGGATATCCCACTGAGGTCACCACACTATTTACCCATCAGTTGAGGCACATTATAGGTATTAGTCCAACATAAATTTCATAAATCAAAAAGTCGATAAGAGTTTAAAGTCCACAAATAGATCAAGGAATTTCATTGATTCTCATTTTTTATTTTTATTTCTTGTATTGTCCAAGTATCATTACAACACATAACAGCCATTACTCGTTTTTTGATATGACTTCACATCAGTTATCTGAACGTTTTCTCTCCTGTTTAACCTATAGTGCTCTCAAACCAAACCTCCCCCTCTGCTTTTAGGATGAAAAATAGACCCGTCGAAAAACCCAAAGGATATCCCACTGTGGTCACCACACTAGGGTCACCACACTAGTTACCCATCAGTTGAGGCACATTATAGGTATTAGTCCAACATAAATTTCATATATCAAAAAGTCGATAAGAGTTTAAAGTCCACAAACAAATAAAGGAATTTCAATGATTCTCATTTTTTATTTTTATATCTTGTATTGTCCAAGTATCATTACAACACATAACAGCCATTACTCATTTTTTGTTATGACTTCACATCAGTTATCTGAACGTTTTCTCTCCTGTTTAACCTATAGTGCTCTCAAAAAAAAGCTCCCCCTCTGCTTTTAGGAGGAAAAATAGACCCGTCGAAAAACCCAAAGGATATCCCACTGAGGTCACCACACTAGTTACCCATCAGTTGAGGCACATTATAGGTATTAGTCCAACATAAATTTCATATATCAAAAAGTCGATAAGAGTTTAAAGTCCACAAACAGATCAAGGAATTTCATTGATTCTCATTTTTTATTTTTATTTCTTGTATTGTCCAAGTATCATTACAAAACATAACAGCCATTACTCGTTTTTTGTTATGACTTCACATCAGTTATCTGAACGTTTTCTCTCCTGTGTAACCTACAGTGCTCTCAAACCAAACCTCCCCCTCTGCTTTTAGGAGGAAAAATAGACCCGTCGAAAAACCCAAAGGATATCCCACTGAGGTCACCACACTAGTTACCCATCAGTTGAGGCACATTATAGGTATTAGTCCAACATAAATTTCATAAATCAAAAAGTCGATAAGAGTTTAAAGTCCACAAATAGATCAAGGAATTTCAATGATTCTCATTTTTTATTTTTCTTTCTTGTATTGTCCAAGTATCATTACAACACATAACAGCCATTACTCGTTTTTTGTTATGACTTCACATCAGTTATCTGAACGTTTTCTCTCCTGTTTAACCTATAGTGCTCTCAAACCAAACCTCCCCCTCTGCTTTTAGGATGAAAAATAGACCCGTCGAAAAACCCAAAGGATATCCCACTGTGGTCACCACACTAGTTACCCATCAGTTGAGGCACATTATAGGTATTAGTCCAACATAAATTTCATATATCAAAAAGTCGATAAGAGTTTAAAGTCCACAAACAGATCAAGGAATTTCAATGATTCTCATTTTTTATTTTTATATCTTGTATTGTCCAAGTATCATTACAACACATAACAGCCATTACTCATTTTTTGTTATGACTTCACATCAGTTATCTGAACGTTTTCTCTCCTGTTTAACCTATAGTGCTCTCAAAAAAAAGCTCCCCCTCTGCTTTTAGGAGGAAAAATAGACCCGTCGAAAAACCCAAAGGATATCCCACTGAGGTCACCACACTAGTTACCCATCAGTTGAGGCACATTATAGGTATGAGTCCAACATAAATTTCATATATCAAAAAGTCGATAAGAGTTTAAAGTCCACAAACAGATCAAGGAATTTCATTGATTCTCATTTTTTATTTTTATTTCTTGTATTGTCCAAGTATCATTACAACACATAAAAGCCATTACTCGTTTTTGATATGACTTCACATCAGTTATCTGAACGTTTTCACTCCTGTTTAACCTATAGTGCTCTCAAACCAAACCTCCCCCGCTGCTTTTAGGAGGAAAAATAGACCCGTCGAGAAACCCAAAGTATATCCCACTGTGGTCACCACACTAGTTACCCATCAGTTGAGGCACATTATAGGTATTAGTCCAACATAAATTTCATATATCAAAAAGTCGATAAGAGTTTAAAGTCCACAAACAGATCAAGGAATTTCATTGATTCTCATTTTTTATTTTTCTTTCTTGTATTGTCCAAGTATCATTACAACACATAACAGCCATTACTCATTTTTTGTTATGACTTCACATCAGTTATCTGAACGTTTTCTCTCCTGTTTAACCTATAGTGCTCTCAAACCAAAGCTCCCCCTCTGCTTTTAGGAGGAAAAATAGACCCGTCGAAAAACCCAAAGGATATCCCACTGAGGTCACCACACTAGTTACCCATCAGTTGAGGCACATTATAGGTATTAGTCCAACATAAATTTCATATATCAAAAAGTCGATAAGAGTTTAAAGTCCACAAACAGATCAAGGAATTTCATTGATTCTCATTTTTTATTTTTCTTTCTTGTATTGTCCAAGTATCATTACAACACATAACAGCCATTACTCGTTTTTTGTTATGACTTCACATCAGTTATCTGAACGTTTTCTCTCCTGTGTAACCTATAGTGCTCTCAAACCAAACCTCCCCCTCTACTTTTAGGAGGAAAAATAGACCCGTCGAAAAACCCAAAGGATATCCCACTGAGGTCACCACACTAGTTACCCATCAGTTGAGGCACATTATAGGTATTAGTCCCACATAAATTTCATATATCAAAAAGTCGATAAGAGTTTAAAGTCCACAAACAGATCAAGGAATTTCAATGATTCTCATTTTTTATTTTTCTTTCTTATATTGTCCAAGTATCATTACAACACATAACAGCCATTACTCGTTTTTTGTTATGACTTCACATCAGTTATCTGAACGTTTTCTCTCCTGTTTAACCTATAGTGCTCTCAAACCAAACCTCCCCCTCTGCTTTCAGGAGGAAAAATAGACCCGTCGAAAAACCCAAAGGATATCCCACTGAGGTCACCACACTAGTTACCCATCAGTTGAGGCACATTATAGGTATTAGTCCAACATAAATTTCATATATCAAAAAGTCGATAAGAGTTTAAAGTCCACAAACAGATCAAGGAATTTCATTGATTCTCATTTTTTATTTTTCTTTCTTGTATTGTCCAAGTATCATTACAACACATAACAGCCATTACTCGTTTTTTGTTATGACTTCACATCAGTTATCTGAACGTTTTCTCTCCTGTTTAACCTATAGTGCTCTCAAACCAAACCTCCCCCTCTGCTTTTAGGAGGAAAAATAGACCCGTCGAAAAACCCAAAGGATATCCCACTGAGGTCACCACACTAGTTACCCATCAGTTGAGGCACATTATAGGTATTAGTCCAACATAAATTTCATATATCAAAAAGTCGATAAGAGTTTAAAGTCCACAAACAGATCAAGGAATTTCATTGATTCTCATTTTTTTATTTTTCTTTCTTGTATTGTCCAAGTATCATTACAACACATAACAGCCATTACTCGTTTTTTGTTATGACTTCACATCAGTTATCTGAACGTTTTCTCTCCTGTTTAACCTATAGTGCTCTCAAACCAAACCTCCCCCTCTGCTTTTAGGAGGAAAAATAGACCCGTCGAAAAACCCAAAGGATATCCCACTGAGGTCACCACACTAGTTACCCATCAGTTGAGGCACATTATAGGTATTAGTCCAACATAAATTTAATATATCAAAAAGTCGATAAGAGTTTAAAGTCCACAAACAGATCCAGGAATTTCATTGATTCTCATTTTTTATTTTTCTTTCTTGTATTGTCCAAGTATCATTACAACACATAACAGCCATTACTCTTTTTTTGTTATGACTTCACATCAGTTATCTAAACGTTTTCTTTCCTGTTTAACCTATAGTGCTCTCAAACCAAACCTCCCCCTCTGCTTTTAGGAGGAAAAATAGACCCGTCGAAAAAACCAAAGGATATCCCACTGAGGTCACCACACTAGTTACCCATCAGTTGAGGCACATTATAGGTATTAGTCCAACATAAATTTCATATATCAAAAAGTCGATAAGAGTTTAAAGTCCACAAACAGATCAAGGAATTTCAATGATTCTCATTTTTTATTTTTCTTTCTTGTATTGTCCAAGTATCATTACAACACATAACAGCCATTACTCGTTTTTTGTTATGACTTCACATCAGTTATCTGAACGTTTTCTCTCCTGTTTAACCTATAGTGCTCTCAAACCAAACCTCCCCCTCTGCTTTCAGGAGGAAAAATAGACCCGTCGAAAAACCCAAAGGATATCCCACTGAGGTCACCACACTAGTTACCCATCAGTTGAGGCACATTATAGGTATTAGTCCAACATAAATTTCATATATCAAAAAGTCGATAAGAGTTTAAAGTCCACAAACAGATCAAGGAATTTCATTGATTCTCATTTTTTATTTTTCTTTCTTGTATTGTCCAAGTATCATTACAACACATAACAGCCATTACTCGTTTTTTGTTATGACTTCACATCAGTTATCTGAACGTTTTCTCTCCTGTTTAACCTATAGTGCTCTCAAACCAAACCTCCCCCTCTGCTTTTAGGAGGAAAAATAGACCCGTCGAAAAACCAAAAGGATATCCCACTGAGGTCACCACACTAGTTACCCATCAGTTGAGGCACATTATAGGTATTAGTCCAACATAAATTTCATATATCAAAAAGTCAATAAGAGTTTAAAGTCCACAAACAGATCAAGGAATTTCATTGATTCTCATTTTTTATTTTTCTTTCTTGTATTGTCCAAGTATCATTACAACACATAACAGCCATTACTTGTTTTTTGTTATGACTTCACATCAGTTATCTGAACGTTTTCTCTCCTGTTTAACCTATAGTGCTCTCAAACCAAACCTCCCCCTCTGCTTTTAGGAGAAAAAATAGACCCGTCGAAAAACCCAAAGGATATCCCACTGAGGTCACCACACTAGTTACCCATCAGTTGAGGCACATTATAGGTATTAGTCCAACATAAATTTCATATATCAAAAAGTCGATAAGAGTTTAAAGTCCAAAAACAGATCAAGGAATTTCATTGATTCTCATTTTTTCTTTTTCTTTCTTGTATTGTCCAAGTATCATTACAACACATAACAGCCATTACTCGTTTTTTGTTATGACTTCACATCAGTTATCTAAACGTTTTCTCTCCTGTTTAACCTATAGTGCTCTCAAACCAAACCTCCCCCTCTGCTTTTAGGAGGAAAAATAGACCCGTCGAAAAACCCAAAGGATATCCCACTGAGGTCACCACACTAGTTACCCATCAGTTGAGGCACATTATAGGTATTAGTCCAACATAAATTTCATATATCAAAAAGTCGATAAGAGTTTAAAGTCCACAAACAGATCAAGGAATTTCATTGATTCTCATTTTTTATTTTTCTTTCTTGTATTGTCCAAGTATCATTACAACACATAACAGCCATTACTCGTTTTTTGTTATGACTTCACATCAGTTATCTGAACGTTTTCTCTCCTGTTTAACCTATAGTGCTCTCAAAACAAACCTCCCCCTCTGCTTTTAGGAGGAAAAATAGACCCGTCGAAAACCCTAAGGATATCCCACTGAGGTCACCACACTAGTTACCCATCAGTTGAGGCGCATTATAGGTATTAGTCCAACATAAATTTCATATATCAAAAAGTCGATAAGAGTTTAAAGTCCACAAACAGATCAAGGAATTTCATTGATTCTCATTTTTTATTTTTCTTTCTTGTATTGTCCAAGTATCATTACAACACATAACAGCCATTACTCGTTTTTTGTTATGACTTCACATCAGTTATCTGAACGTTTTCTCTCCTGTTTAACCTATAGTGCTCTCAAACCAAACCTCCCCCTCTACTTTTAGGAGGAAAAATAGACCCGTCGAAAAACCCAAAGGATATCCCACTGAGGTCACCACACTAGTTACCCATCAGTTGAGGCACATTATAGGTATTAGTCCAACATAAATTTCATATATCAAAAAGTCGATAAGAGTTTAAAGTCCACAAACAGATCAAGGAATTTCATTGATTCTCATTTTTTCTTTTTCTTTCTTGTATTGTCCAAGTATCATTACAACACATAACAGCCATTACTCGTTTTTTGTTATGACTTCACATCAGTTATCTGAACGTTTTCTCTCCTGTTTAACCTATAGTGCTCTCACACCAAACCTCCCACTCTGCTTTTAGGAGGAAAAATTAACCCGTCGAAAACCCAAAGGATATCCCACTGAGGTCACCACACTAGTTACCCATCAGTTGAGGCACATTATAGGTATTAGTCCAACATAAATTTCATATATCAAAAAGTCGATAAGAGTTTAAAGTCCACAAACAGATCAAGGAATTTCATTGATTCTCATTTTTTATTTTTCTTTCTTGTATTGTCCAAGTATCATTACAACACATAACAGCCATTACTCGTTTTTTGTTATGACTTCACATCAGTTATCTGAACGTTTTCTCTCCTGTTTAACCTATAGTGCTCTCAAACCAAACCTCCCCCTCTACTTTTAGGAGGAAAAATAGACCCGTCGAAAAACCCAAAGGATATCCCACTGAGGTCACCACACTAGTTACCCATCAGTTGAGGCACATTATAGGTATTAGTCCAACATAAATTTCATATATCAAAAAGTCGATAAGAGTTTAAAGTCCACAAACAGATCAAGGAATTTCATTGATTCTCATTTTTTCTTTTTCTTTCTTGTATTGTCCAAGTATCATTACAACACATAACAGCCATTACTCGTTTTTTGTTATGACTTCACATCAGTTATCTGAACGTTTTCTCTCCTGTTTAACCTATAGTGCTCTCACACCAAACCTCCCACTCTGCTTTTAGGAGGAAAAATTAACCCGTCGAAAACCCAAAGGATATCCCACTGAGGTCACCACACTAGTTACCCATCAGTTGAGGCACATTATAGGTATTAGTCCAACATAAATTTCATAAATCAAAAAGTCGATAAGAGTTTAAAGTCCACAAATAGATCAAGGAATTTCATTGATTCTCATTTTTTATTTTTCTTTCTTGTATTGTCCAAGTATCATTACAACACATAACAGCCATTACTCGTTTTTTGATATGACTTCACATCAGTTATCTGAACGTTTTCTCTCCTGTTTAACCTATAGTGCTCTCAAACCAAACCTCCCCCTCTGCTTTTAGGATGAAAAATAGACCCGTCGAAAAACCCAAAGGATATCCCACTGTGGTCACCACACTAGTTACCCATCAGTTGAGGCACATTATAGGTATTAGTCCAACATAAATTTCATATATCAAAAAGTCGATAAGAGTTTAAAGTCCACAAACAGATCAAGGAATTTCAATGATTCTCATTTTTTATTTTTATTTCTTGTATTGTCCAAGTATCATTACAACACATAACAGCCATTACTCGTTTTTTGTTATGACTTCACATCAGTTATCTGAACGGTTTCTCTCCTGTGTAACCTACAGTGCTCTCAAACCAAACCTCCCCCTCTGCTTTTAGGAGGAAAAATAGACCCGTCGAAAAACCAAAAGGATATCCCACTGAGGTCACCACACTAGTTACCCATCAGTTGAGGCACATTATAGGTATTAGTCCAACATAAATTTCATAAATCAAAAAGTCGATAAGAGTTTAAAGTCCACAAATATGTTGTAAATTAAGGCAGAATGTGATTAAGCATTTACTGAAAACATTAATGCTTCCCCTTTTGATCATGTTTTCTTCGTTATGTTGACCGAAGTCCGGACTCCATTTTGTATTGGCATGCTGCCATGTGTTCACCACGAGGAGAGTCCGACCTCTGTGTTAGTTGCTCTTGTAATCTGCCTAGCAACAGTTTATAAATAGCTCTCTCTTGTCCGTCTGGCGCATGCCCAGACTTGACCACATCTGTTATAATTAGCTTTGCTTGACCATGTCCTTTCGCGGGCTCAAGGAGTGTGTTGGCTCCGCCCATGTATTGATTCAGTATCGAGAATGACCATAAATGGTAATGTTCTTCGGCCTCATGTTGTATCCACCCACTTACGAGCCCCTCTGTTGTGTATAAAAGGGGACTGTGTACGAATGTTCTTTGTGCTACTCCATGCAATACTGAAGAGTGTTGTGTGGATTGTAGGACCACCCTTAAGGGTTAATAAATGTTGTTTTGTACTTTGCAGTTTCCGTGCCAACTTCCTTATAGATTCCGTTACAGGAGAGCGAACCCTTGTGTCTTGCGGGCCTAGCTGGGGCCTGTATTCATCAATTGGCGCCCGTCACGTGGGGCTCATCGGTGACTCGGATGCTCGAAGGACTGGTCGCGACGAAGGTGAGGAGTTTGGCCGGGGACGTGATCACTGCCAGCGGCGTCTTAGCCCTGGCATCCCGAGGTTTTTCTTCCTTCCCTTCCGAGCTGACCGTCTGGGTGGCGCCGGTCATCGACTGAGACCTCTTCTGTCGGTCCTGCCGTGAGAGCCGTTTGGGCGATTGTGGAGCTTGGCAGTTGGAACCTGGACTCTTGATTGGTAAGAACCGTTGTACGGTACTTGCTCCGAGTTTTGAAGCCTGGGTTGGCTATTTGAGTTTTGATTGATGATGACTAGTCATATTTTGAATTTGTCTTTGTGAAAATATATGCGTTGCAACACATATAGGCAGGTAATGTGGAGAAATTTCTCCAGGAGCTGTGTAAACTTTGAACGGCGCAACGATTAAGTGCCATTTTTCCTTATAATATTGCATATTTTGCACTATTTCTGAGCATGCCTGCTTTCAGCGCACTCCGTAAGTGGTGCTGCTGTTTTGGTAACCGGTTGAACCTCGAGGAATCTGCTCCAGCTCCCCCAGAGGGGACTCCTAATAGGGATATGTATGTGAAGCATGGTCTTTCTTCCATAATGTACAGCACGCTATGGAGGAAATACACGAGGAAGGATCCTGAGTTGCGATGGCCTTTGTATGGATCGTTTGATATACGTAAGATTGAGTATGTGGAACAGTGTATGTGTAAGCGACGTGCTCGTCAGGATATGTTTGAGTGTGTGCGATTATGGGTGAAGGAAGTGCGTGAGCGAGAGAAACGTGAGAAAGCGCTGTTTGATAAAGAGCAACGGAAGAATGACCATGTGCGAGCGCAGGAAGCGAAGCGTCGGGAGGACAAAGAGCATACGGACAGACAAGAGAAAGAGCATAGGCTACAGGTCTCGGGTCAATATGTTGTTCGCCAGCCGCTTTATCCTGTCCTTAATAATCCTGATGATGATTTTTATTTACTAGATCGCTCTCCGCCCCCTTATGTTGGCGCATCTGCTCCGCGGCCGCAAGATTCTGGCCCGGCTCCGGGTAAGGTCGACACACGGTCCATGTTATCGGCCGAGCATATGGCTGAGCTTCGGAAACTTTCCCTCCGTGCACTTAAGGGCAAGATGTCTAAGGAGGAGTTGTTCCATACTTGGGGGTCGTGGCAAGATAGAGAGAGGGTGTATTTTCTGTCTCATTTCGCGGATGAAGTAATTGCTGCTTTCCGAAAATATTCTAGTGTCCTTGAGCCTGACGAAGTGTCTTCGGATGCCGGAGCATTACGTAATGGTGTTTTTTCTCCCCCTAAGGCTCCTGAGGTGGCTCGGCGGCTGTTCGCTTTACGGGACGAGGTGCTGGCCCTTAGAGAGAAAGCACGCCAACAAACGGAGGAGGGGAAGCAGTTGGATTCGTCTGCAGCAGGGGGCCACCCATCCGCCTTCCAGTCAGATAAGGATGACATAGTGCATGCTAAACCAATGCGAGAGGCGGCGCCTTTGTATGTTCCTCCTAAGGGAGCAGGGACTAGCTCGGATATTAACTCCGCCGATGCAAGGGGATATTTTGTATATAACTGGGTTTACACTCCATGGCATAGGGCCGATGTTATGGCACTAAAGAATGCGTTGCCTGACCCCCGCAAGAATCCAGCGGCCTTCTATGAAGAAGTCGAGGGGGCCTTGAATTCTTGCATTATGACCTTAGCGGATATAGACCTGTTCTTTGGCCTTATCCTACCGCCGGGTACGTGGCGCTCTGTCCGAAAGGTAGATGATGCGGTTGCCTTCAAGGCCCGGTGGTCCGACCTTGAGGATGAGGATAGGGAACGGAAGCCTGCACAGAAACCACCCCAGAATATTTTAGATCTCCCTGCGGCTATTGTGGCTAAGTTGAAGATGATTATCCCCCCTAAAAAGATTGACTGGAATATGTTAACTGCATGTAAGCAGAAAGTTGACGAGTCAGTTGCGGACTTCTTTACGCGCTTTGAGGAGACGTTTCATGATTTTAGTGGCCAGTCGCTTACTGACGACACGGGCCGCCACCTTTTCGCGGACAAATATGTGGCTAATCTGCTACCGGCAGTTGCGGCCCGGTTAAAAGCGAGCGAGAGTTCCTGGTCCTCCGCGACGCCGACGGCCCTTCTGACTATCGCTCAGTATTATGAGCGTCAGGAGCACGAGGCGCAGGGCCAGGAGGAGAAGAAATCGAAAGATCTCAAAACCAAGGTGATGTTAGCACAAGTATATGGCCCGCCCCGACGGGGTAATAATAATAGAGGAAGGGGCGGATCTTATGGTCCCCCTTCGGGCCGATCTGATTTGAATAGGAACCAGTGTGCGTACTGCAAGCAGTTGGGCCATTGGGCCAGGGATTGCCCAGCGTTGCGTGCTTCGCGTCAGGGGCATACTCCGGGTGGCCCGAGAGGTAGAGGGGGCTTCTCGAACTTTAGAGGGATTTCTAACGATAATGTCCGTTTCGATACTGCCGGGCGGCACCGAGATGGCTCAAATGTTTTTGATCGCCAGCACCAGTATCATGTATCGGACATCGATCAATCGGGATATCATGATTCTCAGCATGCATAGGAATGCGTTGGATGGGGGTCCGAATCAGTTGAGGTGCCGGTCGATCAGACGGGTCCTTATGTATCGGCTGAGGTTTTAGGTTCTACTGATCAGTTCCTAGTGGATACAGGAGCGACACGTAGTGCATTGTCTAGGTACTTGGTTCCGGGGGCTCCCCCATCCGGCTCAATAGTTACATCGGTAGGGTTTGACGGTACACTCTCCCGAAGCCCTCTTTCACAGCCCCTTGCATTTAAAGTTGATTGTTTTTCTGCGCCCTGTCCGTTTCTGCTTGCTCCATATACACCGGATAACATTATGGGCCTTGATATGTTAAAGTACTTTAGGGCTACAATCCGCTGCTCCCCTGAGGGTGTGAGGGTGATCTTGAATGACAACTACCCCCGGTCTGGGAGGATGTGTACGATATCAGAGGATGCATTGTTGGCTACCCTCCCCCGAGCTTTATGGGCGACTTCGGACACAGATGTGGGACAAATGGTGATTCCTCCGGTCCACATTAGTGTCCAGGAGGGGGCGGTGCTACCACGCCTCCCGCAGTATCGTATTTCCCAGGAGGGCGAGGAGGCTCTCATACAGATTGTGCAAGACTTGATAGCAGTAGGGGTGGTGGAAGAAGTTCCCTATAATATCTGTAACAGTCCGATTCTCCCAATTTTGAAAAAGGACACGGATGCAAAGGTCTATCGGTTCATAATTGATTTGAGGGAGGTAAACAAGATCGTGATACCTCAGTACCCGGTGGTTTCCGATATCACGACGTTGCTTACCTTGGTCCCGCCTACGGCGACCATGTTCTCAGTGATTGATTTGAAAAATGCCTTCTTTTCTATTCCCATTCACCCTGATAGCCGATTTCTTTTTGGGTTCACATTAAACAATAGATCTTATCGTTTTTGTAGAATTCCCCAAGGCTATACAGAAAGCCCTAGTATTTACAGTCAGGCTTTGAAACGACAGTTGGATTCCTTTGTTCTACTCGAGGGGGTCACCCTCATTCAATATGTCGACGACATCTTGTTGGCGGCTAACACCCTGGAGTTGTGTGAAAAGAGCACGTTATCCCTCCTTTCCTTTTTAGCCTCCCACAATCATAAAGTATCTAGGAAGAAATTGCAATTCTGTAGACCAAAGGTGACTTATTTAGGTCACCTTTTGTCTAAGGAGGGGCGTGCACTCACACCAGATCGTATCCAAGTAATTTTGGACACACCGAGACCATCCACGCAGAAGGATGTGCGTGCATTTTTGGGTCTTGTTTCTTTTTGTAGACAGTGGATATTGGGGTTTTCACACATAGCTAAGCCATTACTAGCTCTTTTGACAAAAGACACGCCCATTCCGATCCCCTGGTCAGATGAGTGTGATGCTGCGTTTCAGCAATTGAGACAGGCCCTTTGTTCAGCACCAGTGTTAGGGACCCCTGATTATGCAAAACCCTTTTCGTTGTATGTGCATGAGAAAGATGGATGTGCATTGTCAGTCTTAGTACAGATGCACGGCGACAAGCAGCGCCCTTGTGCATACTTTTCGGCTGTGCTTGATCCTGTCGCACGAGCATTACCAGGGTGTCTTCGCTCGGTAGCGGCGACAGCTGTGTCAATACGCCAAAGTGAAGGAATTGTGTTGTCCCATAAATTGTTGGTGTTAGTTCCCCATGCTGTGGATGCCCTGCTTAATCAAACAAAGACGCAGCATTTGACCAGTGCCCGTTTAACGGGATATGAGCTGACGCTTTTGGCTCCTCATATTACGTTAAAGAGGTGCGTGACATTAAACCCGGCCACATTGTTGCCATACCCCGAGACCCAGCCTGAGGCGCAGAAAGCGCATGATTGTATTCTTGTGACTGAGGAACAAACAAAGGGTCGTATTGATCTCCAGGATACGCCCTTTTCAGAGGTAGATGGAGAGTTGTGGGTAGACGGATCATGCCTGAAGCTACCAGATGGTACGACTTCAGCAGCGTATGCAATTACCACATTACACACGATAGTGGAGACAGCACGCATACCACAGAAATCAGCTCAAGCAGCGGAACTGATAGCCTTAACACGAGCATGTGAGCTCAGTACAGGATTGTGTGTGAATGTTTACACAGATAGCCGCTATGCCTTCGGAGTAGCGCACGATTTCGGCCTACTCTGGAAGGAGAGAGGGTTCTTAACGTCACATGGGGTACAGATAATGCATGGGGAGTTAGTCCACAATCTCTTAACCGCATTGACATACCCGAAGAAAATTGCCATTGTTAAGTGTAGTGCCCATAGGAAAGTAGTTGATAAAGTTGGAGAAGGGAATGCGTTAGCAGACCGAGTAGCACGGGAGACTGCGATGCAGCCCGGCGCTACTGCCATGTATGTAGTAAAGTCACAGGTGGAAAGATGGCGTGATGCGAAGGAGGAAGTGCGAGAAATGCAAAGGACCGCTTCTGATAAAGAGCGGGAGCAATGGGCTAGCGAGGGAGAGTTGGATGATGAGGGCTGTTGGAGAAATAAGCAGATGGATAGATGGAAGTTACCCACGGCTTTCGTACAACCTATGGTTCAAATGGCACATGGGCTAGCACATGTTGGAGCTTCCGCAATTGTGAAATTGCTTACCCAAGTCTGGGAGCATCCAGAGATTGCTAGCACAGCAAAGAGGGTGGTGCAGACCTGTATGATTTGTCTGAAGTATAACCCAGGGAAAGGCACTCGAACTCCAGCAGGAGGATTTGCGACGCCCACTGCACCCTTTGAGGTTCTGCAGATGGACTACATCCAGCTTGAGCGCTGTAACAATTTGAAGTATGTTCTAGTAGTGGTTTGCGCCTTCAGCAAATGGGTTGAGGCGTACCCTACGAAAGACAATACTGCAATGACCACGGGGAAGCTGCTGCTAAAAGAGTTTTTCCCTCGATACGGCGTCTGTAGACTTCTGTGGAGTGATAATGGCCCTCACTTTGTAGCGGATGTTATAAAGTATGTCTTGAAGGGTCTAGGCATCACTCAGAAGTTTCATGCCGTGTTCCACCCTCAGTCTGCAGGACTAGTCGAGAAGTATAATGGTACACTGAAGCTTAAGATCGCCAAAATCCAAGCTTCAACATCTTTGACTTGGCCAGACGCCCTGCCACTGGCGTTATTGTCAATTAGGTCGGTGCCACACTCTCGAACTGGCCTTACGCCATATGAAATCGTATTTGGACGCCCAATGAATATTTGGGGTCCACCAAGGCCTAAGGCTGTGTATGATGTACCTTGTGTAATGATGAGCGATTATCTGGCACATTTAACGGATAATTTGGTTTCTATTCATCAACAGGTCCGAGAGGCGCTCCCTGATCGGTCTACCGGTGAAGGACATGGTCTCCGGCCTGGAGATCATGTTATGGTGAAGGTTTTCGACAGAACGAACAGTTTGGAGCCGAGATGGGTAGGACCTGAACAAGTCCTCCTTGCAACGAGGACGGCAGTGTGAGTCTCGAACAGGAAGAATTGGATCCATTCCTTGCACTGCCGAAAGGTACCGCCCGGATTGGTGGAGTCTGCCGTGCTGACCGATCAACGAGAAATCCTAGCAGCAGAGACAGGCCGTGCTGCGAAGCCGAATGACACTGAGGAGCTCTTTCCGGACCACACGACGTCTGGAGGAAGGCGATATCATCTTCGACCAAGGAAGTAAGGTTTCCAGTGCCGGGACATACTGTCAGAACGGCCCTTGGGTTAGTGAAACGGAGAGCCGATGAGGCAAGGGGGGGGGATCAGCCCTGCATTAGTGTAGTGACACCCGTCTTGGCCCGCTGGTGAAGAAATCAACCGCTGCCCAAGGGGAAGAGTTCTGACAGACTGTTTAGTTTCAGGAAGATATCAGGGTATTGTTTCTTTTGACATGGAGAAGAAGAAAATCCTTTGTGCGTTGGGGTTCATGCTAACAGTAGCTATTGTTGGGATAACCACATGGTTTGTGGAGGAGGCAACTCCTGCTCGAAAGACACTTGTGTTGACGACTCCAGTGCCTGCGGAGCACTACTTTTATACATTACCGTATCAAGAGTTGAAGCATCGACAGTCCTATTTGAATAACACTTTCATTCAGATGCTGCATCACACCCACGTTGCTACGAACGCTACGAACTGTTGGATATGTGGGATGATGCCGGCCCATCAGAAGAAAGGAGGTACGCCATTCATACCACTTCCTTTTTCTCATAATGGCTCTTGTAGAGCATGGTACACTTTGCTGTTTGCCACTCGGAAACCGACAGTGGGACGATTGCTTTTTAGACTTAACAGAGAATGCCATCAAGACAAGAATGGGTATCCACAAGCGAATGGGACAATTTGGGAATGGGAAGAGTATCGACCGGACAATGAATCCATCCCCTATATCTTCACGAACACAAGAGACACTGTGGGGAAGGACAAATTCGTAATCCAAGTAGCACAAGCTCAAGCGGATTTGTGTGTCCAGAGTGTGGGTTTTATCCCTGTTGGTGTCAGTGATTGTATAACTGTACTGAACATCGACGGGCTGAACAACAGTACCTTCCTAGCGTCCCATAATACCTATTTTGTATGTGGAAATAAAGGTTATTACCGTTTGCCGGCTGGGTGGTCTGGGGTATGCTATGTATCATTCCTATTACCTCCTGTATTCTTAGCACCTGCGTCATATCATAAGGATTTGAAACTGTTGAATAATGTGACTGTAAATAGATATAAACATACTCTATCAATTGATGATGTGGATCAGACCGATACCAGCTTGCAACAGTATATTGATTTTAACTTAGGACTGTTCTTCTTTGTTGGAGCTGCTTTGAACAGTAGGAAGATCCGAAGATTGACAAGAGTGGTAGAAGCTGTGACAAATCAGACTGCTGCCGCTCTTGGGAATCTTACGGAAGAATTACAAATAACTAGGATTGTTGCATTGCAGAATCGTATGGTACTAGATGTAATGTTAGCTGATCGAGGTGGAGCCTGTAAAATTATTGGAAGTAGCTGCTGTGTGTTCATCCCTGATCATACGTCATC
This sequence comes from Triturus cristatus, assembly GCF_964204655.1. Lineage (NCBI taxonomy): Eukaryota > Metazoa > Chordata > Amphibia > Caudata > Salamandridae > Triturus > Triturus cristatus. Next base: position 669,569 of record NW_028187673.1, read on the forward strand.
CGTTTATAACGCCATTAACAAGCTGCATAAAATAGCAGCTGAAATCCACACAGAAAACGGCACTTGGTCCTTTTCTGGATGGTTTTGGGCGTTGGTTACTGCCTGGGGATGGAAGGTCTTAACTGGTCTCTGCATTATTATAGCAGTTCTGTTCCTTTTCTGTATGTGTATTCAATGTGGACCATTGTGCTGTTCCGTATGCATTTCATTCTGCATTCCAGATAAGAAAGCTATTGCCGATGTTGCTCGACAGAAGGGTCTAGCTAAAGAGGTTAAGGGAATGATGATAATTGATATATATGATGATTATTCTTGGAAACCGGATGTCTTCAGTAAATGCTGAAAGGGTCGTCTGTTGTAAATTAAGGCAGAATGTGATTAAGCATTTACTGAAAACATTAATGCTTCCCCTTTTGATCATGTTTTCTTCGTTATGTTGACCGAAGTCCGGACTCCATTTTGTATTGGCATGCTGCCATGTGTTCACCACGAGGAGAGTCCGACCTCTGTGTTAGTTGCTCTTGTAATCTGCCTAGCAACAGTTTATAAATAGCTCTCTCTTGTCCGTCTGGCGCATGCCCAGACTTGACCACATCTGTTATAATTAGCTTTGCTTGACCATGTCCTTTCGCGGGCTCAAGGAGTGTGTTGGCTCCGCCCATGTATTGATTCAGTATCGAGAATGACCATAAATGGTAATGTTCTTCGGCCTCATGTTGTATCCACCCACTTACGAGCCCCTCTGTTGTGTATAAAAGGGGACTGTGTACGAATGTTCTTTGTGCTACTCCATGCAATACTGAAGAGTGTTGTGTGGATTGTAGGACCACCCTTAAGGGTTAATAAACGTTGTTTTGTACTTTGCAGTTTCCGTGCCAACTTCCTTATAGATTCCGTTACAGGAGAGCGAACCCTTGTGTCTTGCGGGCCTAGCTGGGGCCTGTATTCATCAAATAGATCAAGGAATTTCAATGATTCTCATTTTTTTTTTTTTCTTGTATTGTCCAAGTATCATTACAACACATAACAGCCATTACTCGTTTTTTGTTATGACTTCACATCAGTTATCTGAACGTTTTCTCTCCTGTTTAACCTATAGTGCTCTCAAACCAAACCTCCCCCTCTGCTTTTAGGAGGAAAAATAGACCCATCGAAAAACCCAAAGGATATCCCACTGAGGTCACCACACTAGTTACCCATCAGTTGAGGCACATTATAGGTATTAGTCCAACATAAATTTCATATATCAAAAAGTCGATAAGAGTTTAAAGTCCACAAACAGATCAAGGAATTTCATTGATTCTCATTTTTTATTTTTCTTTCTTGTATTGTCCAAGTATCATTACAACACATAACAGCCATTACTCGTTTTTTGGTATGACTTCACATCAGTTATATGAACGTTTTCTCTCCTGTTTAACCTATAGTGCTCTCAAACCAAACCTCCCCCTCTGCTTTTAGGAGGAAAAATAGAGCCGTCGAAAAACCCAAAGGATATCCCACTGAGGTCACCACACTAGTTACCCATCAGTTGAGGCACATTATAGGTATTAGTCCAACATAAATTTCATATATCAAAAAGTCGATAAGAGTTTAAAGTCCACAAACAGATCAAGGAATTTCATTGATTCTCATTTTTTATTTTTCTTTCTTGTATTGTCCAAGTATCATTACAACACATAACAGCCATTACTCGTTTTTGATATGACTTCACATCAGTTATCTGAACGTTTTCACTCCTGTTTAACCTATAGTGCTCTCAAACCAAACCTCCCCCGCTGCTTTTAGGAGGAAAAATAGACCCGTCGAGAAACCCAAAGTATATCCCACTGTGGTCACCACACTAGTTACCCATCAGTTGAGGCACATTATAGGTATTAGTCCAACATAAATTTCATATATCAAAAAGTCGATAAGAGTTTAAAGTCCACAAACAGATCAAGGAATTTCATTGATTCTCATTTTTTATTTTTCTTTCTTGTATTGTCCAAGTATCATTACAACACATAACAGCCATTACTCGTTTTTTGTTATGACTTCACATCAGTTATCTGAACGTTTTCTCTCCTGTTTAACCTATAGTGCTCTCAAACCAAACCTCCCCCTCTGCTTTTAGGAGGAAAAATAGACCCGTCGAAAAACCCAAAGGATATCCCACTGAGGTCACCACACTAGTTACCCATCAGTTGAGGCACATTATAGGTATTAGTCCAACATAAATTTCATATATCAAAAAGTCGATAAGAGTTTAAAGTCCACAAACAGATCAAGGAATTTCAATGATTCTCATTTTTTATTTTTATTTCTTGTATTGTCCAAGTATCATTACAACACATAACAGCCATTACTCGTTTTTTGTTATGACTTCACATCAGTTATCTGAACGTTTTCTCTCCTGTGTAACCTACAGTGCTCTCAAACCAAACCTCCCCCTCTGCTTTTAGGAGGAAAAATAGACCCGTCGAAAAACCCAAAGGATATCCCACTGAGGTCACCACACTAGTTACCCATCAGTTGAGGCACATTATAGGTATTAGTCCAACATAAATTTCATAAATCAAAAAGTCGATAAGAGTTTAAAGTCCACAAATAGATCAAGGAATTTCAATGATTCTCATTTTTTATTTTTCTTTCTTGTATTGTCCAAGTATCATTACAACACATAACAGCCATTACTCGTTTTTTGTTATGACTTCACATCAGTTATCTGAACGTTTTCTCTCCTGTTTAACCTATAGTGCTCTCAAACCAAACCTCCCCCTCTGCTTTTAGGATGAAAAATAGACCCGTCGAAAAACCCAAAGGATATCCCACTGTGGTCACCACACTAGTTACCCATCAGTTGAGGCACATTATAGGTATTAGTCCAACATGAATTTCATATATCAAAAAGTCGATAAGAGTTTAAAGTCCACAAACAGATCAAGGAATTTCAATGATTCTCATTTTTTATTTTTATATCTTGTATTGTCCAAGTATCATTACAACACATAACAGCCATTACTCATTTTTTGTTATGACTTCACATCAGTTATCTGAACGTTTTCTCTCCTGTTTAACCTATAGTGCTCTCAAAAAAAAGCTCCCCCTCTGCTTTTAGGAGGAAAAATAGACCCGTCGAAAAACCCAAAGGATATCCCACTGAGGTCACCACACTAGTTACCCATCAGTTGAGGCACATTATAGGTATTAGTCCAACATAAATTTCATATATCAAAAAGTCGATAAGAGTTTAAAGCCCACAAACAGATCAAGGAATTTCATTGATTCTCATTTTTTATTTTTATTTCTTGTATTGTCCAAGTATCATTACAACACATAAAAGCCATTTCTCGTTTTTGATATGACTTCACATCAGTTATCTGAACGTTTTCACTCCTGTTTAACCTATAGTGCTCTCAAACCAAACCTCCCCCGCTGCTTTTAGGAGGAAAAATAGACCCGTCGAGAAACCCAAAGTATATCCCACTGTGGTCACCACACTAGTTACCCATCAGTTGAGGCACATTATAGGTATTAGTCCAACATAAATTTCATATATCAAAAAGTCGATAAGAGTTTAAAGTCCACAAACAGATCAAGGAATTTCATTGATTCTCATTTTTTATTTTTCTTTCTTGTATTGTCCAAGTATCATTACAACACATAACAGCCATTACTCGTTTTTTGTTATGACTTCACATCAGTTATCTGAACGTTTTCTCTCCTGTTTAACCTATAGTGCTCTCAAACCAAACCTCCCCCTCTGCTTTTAGGAGGAAAAATAGACCCGTCGAAAAACCCAAAGGATATCCCACTGTGGTCACCACACTAGTTACCCATCAGTTGAGGCACATTATAGGTATTAGTCCAACATAAATTTCATATATCAAAAAGTCGATAAGAGTTTAAAGTCCACAAACAGATCAAGGAATTTCAATGATTCTCATTTTTTATTTTTATTTCTTGTATTGTCCAAGTATCATTACAACACATAACAGCCATTACTCGTTTTTTGTTATGACTTCACATCAGTTATCTGAACGTTTTCTCTCCTGTTTAACCTATAGTGCTCTCAAACCAAAGCTCCCCCTCTGCTTTTAGGAGGAAAAATAGACCCGTCGAAAAACCCAAAGGATATCCCACTGAGGTCACCACACTAGTTACCCATCAGTTGAGGCACATTATAGGTATTAGTCCAACATAAATTTCATATATCAAAAAGTCGATAAGAGTTTAAAGTCCACAAACAGATCAAGGAATTTCATTGATTCTCATTTTTTATTTTTCTTTCTTGTATTGTCCAAGTATCATTACAACACATAACAGCCATTACTCGTTTTTTGTTATGACTTCACATCAGTTATCTGAACGTTTTCTCTCCTGTTTAACCTATAGTGCTCTCAAACCAAACCTCCCCCTCTGCTTTTAGGAGGAAAAATTAACCCGTCGAAAACCCAAAGGATATCCCACTGAGGTCACCACACTAGTTACCCATCAGTTGAGGCACATTATAGGTATTAGTCCAACATAAATTTCATAAATCAAAAAGTCGATAAGAGTTTAAAGTCCACAAATAGATCAAGGAATTTCATTGATTCTCATTTTTTATTTTTCTTTCTTGTATTGTCCAAGTATCATTACAACACATAACAGCCATTACTCGTTTTTTGATATGACTTCACATCAGTTATCTGAACGTTTTCTCTCCTGTTTAACCTATAGTGCTCTCAAACCAAACCTCCCCCTCTGCTTTTAGGATGAAAAATAGACCCGTCGAAAAACCCAAAGGATATCCCACTGTGGTCACCACACTAGTTACCCATCAGTTGAGGCACATTATAGGTATTAGTCCAACATAAATTTCATATATCAAAAAGTCGATAAGAGTTTAAAGTCCACAAACAAATAAAGGAATTTCAATGATTCTCATTTTTTATTTTTATATCTTGTATTGTCCAAGTATCATTACAACACATAACAGCCATTACTCATTTTTTGTTATGACTTCACATCAGTTATCTGAACGTTTTCTCTCCTGTTTAACCTATAGTGCTCTCAAAAAAAAGCTCCCCCTCTGCTTTTAGGAGGAAAAATAGACCCGTCGAAAAACCCAAAGGATATCCCACTGAGGTCACCACACTAGTTACCCATCAGTTGAGGCACATTATAGGTATTAGTCCAACATAAATTTCATATATCAAAAAGTCGATAAGAGTTTAAAGTCCACAAACAGATCAAGGAATTTCATTGATTCTCATTTTTTATTTTTATTTCTTGTATTGTCCAAGTATCATTACAACACATAACAGCCATTACTCGTTTTTTGTTATGACTTCACATCAGTTATCTGAACGTTTTCTCTCCTGTGTAACCTACAGTGCTCTCAAACCAAACCTCCCCCTCTGCTTTTAGGAGGAAAAATAGACCCGTCGAAAAACCCAAAGGATATCCCACTGAGGTCACCACACTAGTTACCCATCAGTTGAGGCACATTATAGGTATTAGTCCAACATAAATTTCATAAATCAAAAAGTCGATAAGAGTTTAAAGTCCACAAATAGATCAAGGAATTTCAATGATTCTCATTTTTTATTTTTCTTTCTTGTATTGTCCAAGTATCATTACAACACATAACAGCCATTACTCGTTTTTTGTTATGACTTCACATCAGTTATCTGAACGTTTTCTCTCCTGTTTAACCTATAGTGCTCTCAAACCAAACCTCCCCCTCTGCTTTTAGGATGAAAAATAGACCCATCGAAAAACCCAAAGGATATCCCACTGTGGTCACCACACTAGTTACCCATCAGTTGAGGCACATTATAGGTATTAGTCCAACATAAATTTCATATATCAAAAAGTCGATAAGAGTTTAAAGTCCACAAACAGATCAAGGAATTTCAATGATTCTCATTTTTTATTTTTATATCTTGTATTGTCCAAGTATCATTACAACACATAACAGCCATTACTCATTTTTTGTTATGACTTCACATCAGTTATCTGAACGTTTTCTCTCCTGTTTAACCTATAGTGCTCTCAAAAAAAAGCTCCTCCTCTGCTTTTAGGAGGAAAAATAGACCCGTCGAAAAACCCAAAGGATATCCCACTGAGGTCACCACACTAGTTACCCATCAGTTGAGGCACATTATAGGTATTAGTCCAACATAAATTTCATATATCAAAAAGTCGATAAGAGTTTAAAGTCCACAAACAGATCAAGGAATTTCATTGATTCTCATTTTTTATTTTTATTTCTTGTATTGTCCAAGTATCATTACAACACATAAAAGCCATTACTCGTTTTTTGTTATGACTTCACATCAGTTATCTGAACGTTTTCTCTCCTGTGTAACCTACAGTGCTCTCAAACCAAACCTCCCCCTCTGCTTTTAGGAGGAAAAATAGACCCGTCGAAAAACCCAAAGGATATCCCACTGAGGTCACCACACTAGTTACCCATCAGTTGAGGCACATTATAGGTATTAGTCCAACATAAAGTTCATAAATCAAAAAGTCGATAAGAGTTTAAAGTCCACAAATAGATCAAGGAATTTCAATGATTCTCATTTTTTATTTTTCTTTCTTGTATTGTCCAAGTATCATTACAACACATAACAGCCATTACTCGTTTTTTGTTATGACTTCACATCAGTTATCTGAACGTTTTCTCTCCTGTTTAACCTATAGTGCTCTCAAACCAAACCTCCCACTCGGCTTTTAGGAGGAAAAATAGACCCGTCGAAAAACCCAAAGGATATCCCACTGAGGTCACCACACTAGTTACCCATCAGTTGAGGCACATTATAGGTATTAGTCCAACATAAATTTCATATATCAAAAAGTCGATAAGAGTTTAAAGTCCACAAACAGATCAAGGAATTTCATTGATTCTCATTTTTTATTTTTCTTTCTTGTATTGTCCAAGTATCATTACAACACATAACAGCCATTACTCGTTTTTTGGTATGACTTCACATCAGTTATCTGAACGTTTTCTCTCCTGTTTAACCTATAGTGCTCTCAAACCAAACCTCCCCCTCTGCTTTTAGGAGGAAAAATAGAGCCGTCGAAAAACCCAAAGGATATCCCACTGAGGTCACCACACTAGTTACCCATCAGTTGAGGCACATTATAGGTATTAGTCCAACATAAATTTCATATATCAAAAAGTCGATAAGAGTTTAAAGTCCACAAACAGATCAAGGAATTTCATTGATTCTCATTTTTTATTTTTCTTTCTTGTATTGTCCAAGTATCATTACAACACATAACAGCCATTACTCGTTTTTGATATGACTTCACATCAGTTATCTGAACGTTTTCACTCCTGTTTAACCTATAGTGCTCTCAAACCAAACCTCCCCCTCTGCTTTTAGGAGTAAAAATAGACCCGTCGAGAAACCCAAAGGATATCCCACTGTGGTCACCACACTAGTTACCCATCAGTTGAGGCACATTATAGGTATTAGTCCAACATAAATTTCATATATCAAAAAGTCGATAAGAGTTTAAAGTCCACAAACAGATCAAGGAATTTCATTGATTCTCATTTTTTATTTTTATTTCTTGTATTGTCCAAGTATCATTACAACACATAACAGCCATTACTCGTTTTTTGTTATGACTTCACATCAGTTATCTGAACGTTTTCTCTCCTGTTTAACCTATAGTGCTCTCAAACCAAACCTCCCCCTCTGCTTTTAGGAGGAAAAATAGACCCGTTGAAAAACCCAAAGGATATCCCACTGAGGTCACCACACTAGTTACCCATCAGTTGAGGCACATTATAGTTATTAGTCCAACATAAATTTCATATATCAAAAAGTCGATAAGAGTTTAAAGTCCACAAACAGATCAAGGAATTTCAATGATTCTCATTTTTTATTTTTATTTCTTGTATTGTCCAAGTATCATTACAACACATAACAGCCATTACTCGTTTTTTGTTATGACTTCACATCAGTTATCTGAACGTTTTCTCTCCTGTTTAACCTATAGTGCTCTCAAACCAAAGCTCCCCCTCTGCTTTTAGGAGGAAAAATAGACCCGTCGAAAAACCCAAAGGATATCCCACTGAGGTCACCACACTAGTTACCCATCAGTTGAGGCACATTATAGGTATTAGTCCAACATAAATTTCATATATCAAAAAGTCGATAAGAGTTTAAAGTCCACAAACAGATCAAGGAATTTCATTGATTCTCATTTTTTATTTTTCTTTCTTGTATTGTCCAAGTATCATTACAACACATAACAGCCATTACTCGTTTTTTGTTATGACTTCACATCAGTTATCTGAACGTTTTCTCTCCTGTGTAACCTATAGTGCTCTCAAACCAAACCTCCCCCTCTACTTTTAGGAGGAAAAATAGACCCGTCGAAAAACCCAAAGGATATCCCACTGAGGTCACCACACTAGTTACCCATCAGTTGAGGCACATTATAGGTATTAGTCCCACATAAATTTCATATATCAAAAAGTCGATAAGAGTTTAAAGTCCACAAACAGATCAAGGAATTTCAATGATTCTCATTTTTTATTTTTATTTCTTGTATTGTCCAAGTATCATTACAACACATAACAGCCATTACTCGTTTTTTGTTATGACTTCACATCAGTTATCTGAACGTTTTCTCTCCTGTTTAACCTATAGTGCTCTCAAACCAAACCTCCCCCTCTGCTTTCAGGAGGAAAAATAGACCCGTCGAAAAACCCAAAGGATATCCCACTGAGGTCACCACACTAGTTACCCATCAGTTGAGGCACATTATAGGTATTAGTCCAACATAAATTTCATATATCAAAAAGTCGATAAGAGTTTAAAGTCCACAAACAGATCAAGGAATTTCCTTGATTCTCATTTTTTATTTTTCTTTCTTGTATTGTCCAAGTATCATTACAACACATAACAGCCATTACTCGTTTTTTGTTATGACTTCACATCAGTTATCTGAACGTTTTCTCTCCTGTTTAACCTATAGTGCTCTCAAACCAAACCTCCCCCTCTGCTTTTAGGAGGAAAAATAGACCCGTCGAAAAAACCCAAAGGATATCCCACTGAGGTCACCACACTAGTTACCCATCAGTTGAGGCACATTATAGGTATTAGTCCAACATAAATTTCATATATCAAAAAGTCGATAAGAGTTTAAAGTCCACAAACAGATCAAGGAATTTCATTGATTCTCATTTTTTTATTTTTCTTTCTTGTATTGTCCAAGTATCATTACAACACATAACAGCCATTACTCGTTTTTTGTTATGACTTCACATCAGTTATCTGAACGTTTTCTCTCCTGTTTAACCTATAGTGCTCTCAAACCAAACCTCCCCCTCTGCTTTTAGGAGGAAAAATAGACCCATCGAAAAACCCAAAGGATATCCCACTGAGGTCACCACACTAGTTACCCATCAGTTGAGGCACATTATAGGTATTAGTCCAACATAAATTTCATATATCAAAAAGTCGATAAGAGTTTAAAGTCCACAAACAGATCAAGGAATTTCATTGATTCTCATTTTTTCTTTTTCTTTCTTGTATTGTCCAAGTATCATTACAACACATAACAGCCATTACTCGTTTTTTGTTATGACTTCACATCAGTTATCTAAACGTTTTCTCTCCTGTTTAACCTATAGTGCTCTCAAACCAAACCTCCCCCTCTGCTTTTAGGAGGAAAAATAGACCCGTCGAAAAACCCAAAGGATATACCACTGAGGTCACCACACTAGTTACCCATCAGTTGAGGCACATTATAGGTATTAGTCCAACATAAATTTCATATATCAAAAAGTCGATAAGAGTTTAAAGTCCACAAACAGATCAAGGAATTTCATTGATTCTCATTTTTCTTTTTTTTTTCTTGTATTGTCCAAGTATCATTACAACACATAACAGCCATTACTCGTTTTTTGTTATGACTTCACATCAGTTATCTGAACGTTTTCTCTCCTGTTTAACCTATAGTGCTCTCAAAACAAACCTCCCCCTCTGCTTTTAGGAGGAAAAATAGACCCGTCGAAAACCCAAAGGATATCCCACTGAGGTCACCACACTAGTTACCCATCAGTTGAGGCGCATTATAGGTATTAGTCCAACATAAATTTCATATATCAAAAAGTCGATAAGAGTTTAAAGTCCACAAACAGATCAAGGAATTTCATTGATTCTCATTTTTTATTTTTCTTTCTTGTATTGTCCAAGTATCATTACAACACATAACAGCCATTACTCGTTTTTTGTTATGACTTCACATCAGTTATCTGAACGTTTTCTCTCCTGTTTAACCTATAGTGCTCTCAAACCAAACCTCCCCCTCTGCTTTTAGGAGGAAAAATAGACCCGTCGAAAAACCCAAAGGATATCCCACTGAGGTCACCACACTAGTTACCCATCAGTTGAGGCACATTATAGGTATTAGTCCAACATAAATTTCATATATCAAAAAGTCGATAAGAGTTTAAAGTCCACAAACAGATCAAGGAATTTCATTGATTCTCATTTTTTATTTTTCTTTCTTGTATTGTCCAAGTATCATTACAACACATAACAGCCATTACTCGTTTTTGATATGACTTCACATCAGTTATCTGAACGTTTTCACTCCTGTTTAACCTATAGTGCTCTCAAACCAAACCTCCCCCTCTGCTTTTAGGAGGAAAAATAGACCCGTCGAAAAACCCAAAGGATATCCCACTGTGGTCACCACACTAGTTACCCATCAGTTGAGGCACATTATAGGTATTAGTCCAACATAAATTTCATGTATCAAAAAGACGATAAGAGTTTAAAGTCCACAAACAGATCAAGGAATTTCAATGATTCTCATTTTTTATTTTTCTTTCTTGTATTGTCCAAGTATCATTACAACACATAACAGCCATTACTCGTTTTTTGTTATGACTTCACATCAGTTATCTGAACGTTTTCTCTCCTGTTTAACCTATAGTGCTCTCAAACCAAACCTCCCCCTCTGCTTTTAGGTGGAAAAATAGACCCGTCGAAAAACCCAAAGGATATCCCACTGAGGTCACCACACTAGTTTCCCATCAGTTGAGGCACATTATAGGTATTAGTCCAACATAAATTTCATATATCAAAAAGTCGATAAGAGTTTAAAGTCCACAAACAGATCAAGGAATTTCATTGATTCTCATTTTTTCTTTTTCTTTCTTGTATTGTCCAAGTATCATTACAACACATAACAGCCATTACTCGTTTTTTGTTATGACTTCACATCAGTTATCTAAACGTTTTCTCTCCTGTTTAACCTATAGTGCTCTCAAACCAAACCTCCCCCTCTGCTTTTAGGAGGAAAAATAGACCCGTCGAAAAACCCAAAGGATATACCACTGAGGTCACCACACTAGTTACCCATCAGTTGAGGCACATTATAGGTATTAGTCCAACATAAATTTCATATATCAAAAAGTCGATAAGAGTTTAAAGTCCACAAACAGATCAAGGAATTTCATTGATTCTCATTTTTCTTTTTTTTTTCTTGTATTGTCCAAGTATCATTACAACACATAACAGCCATTACTCGTTTTTTGTTATGACTTCACATCAGTTATCTGAACGTTTTCTCTCCTGTTTAACCTATAGTGCTCTCAAAACAAACCTCCCCCTCTGCTTTTAGGAGGAAAAATAGACCCGTCGAAAACCCAAAGGATATCCCACTGAGGTCACCACACTAGTTACCCATCAGTTGAGGCGCATTATAGGTATTAGTCCAACATAAATTTCATATATCAAAAAGTCGATAAGAGTTTAAAGTCCACAAACAGATCAAGGAATTTCATTGATTCTCATTTTTTATTTTTCTTTCTTGTATTGTCCAAGTATCATTACAACACATAACAGCCATTACTCGTTTTTTGTTATGACTTCACATCAGTTATCTGAACGTTTTCTCTCCTGTTTAACCTATAGTGCTCTCAAACCAAACCTCCCCCTCTGCTTTTAGGAGGAAAAATAGACCCGTCGAAAAACCCAAAGGATATCCCACTGAGGTCACCACACTAGTTACCCATCAGTTGAGGCACATTATAGGTATTAGTCCAACATAAATTTCATATATCAAAAAGTCGATAAGAGTTTAAAGTCCACAAACAGATCAAGGAATTTCATTGATTCTCATTTTTTATTTTTCTTTCTTGTATTGTCCAAGTATCATTACAACACATAACAGCCATTACTCGTTTTTGATATGACTTCACATCAGTTATCTGAACGTTTTCACTCCTGTTTAACCTATAGTGCTCTCAAACCAAACCTCCCCCTCTGCTTTTAGGAGGAAAAATAGACCCGTCGAAAAACCCAAAGGATATCCCACTGTGGTCACCACACTAGTTACCCATCAGTTGAGGCACATTATAGGTATTAGTCCAACATAAATTTCATGTATCAAAAAGACGATAAGAGTTTAAAGTCCACAAACAGATCAAGGAATTTCAATGATTCTCATTTTTTATTTTTCTTTCTTGTATTGTCCAAGTATCATTACAACACATAACAGCCATTACTCGTTTTTTGTTATGACTTCACATCAGTTATCTGAACGTTTTCTCTCCTGTTTAACCTATAGTGCTCTCAAACCAAACCTCCCCCTCTGCTTTTAGGTGGAAAAATAGACCCGTCGAAAAACCCAAAGGATATCCCACTGAGGTCACCACACTAGTTTCCCATCAGTTGAGGCACATTATAGGTATTAGTCCAACATAAATTTCATATATCAAAAAGTCGATAAGAGTTTAAAGTCCACAAACAGATCAAGGAATTTCATTGATTCTCATTTTTTATTTTTATTTCTTGTATTGTCCAAGTATCATTACAACACATAACAGCCATTACTCGTTTTTCGTTATGACTTCACATCAGTTATCTGAACGTTTTCTCTCCTGTTTAACCTATAGTGCTCTCAAACCAAACCTCCCCCTCTGCTTTTAGGAGGAAAAATAGTCCCATCGAAAAACCCAAAGGATATCCCACTGAGGTCACCACACTAGTTACCCATCAGTTGAGGCACATTATAGGTATTAGTCCAACATAAATTTCATATATCAAAAAGTCGATAAGAGTTTAAAGTCCACAAACAGATCAAGGAATTTCATTGATTCTCATTTTTTCTTTTTCTTTCTTGTATTGTCCAAGTATCATTACAACACATAACAGCCATTACTCGTTTTTTGTTATGACTTCACATCAGTTATCTGAACGTTTTCTCTCCTGTTTAACCTATAGTGCTCTCAAACCAAACCTCCCCCTCTGCTTTTAGGAGGAAAAATTAACCCGTCAAAAACCCAAAGGATATTCCACTGAGGTCACCACACTAGTTACCCATCAGTTGAGGCACATTATAGGTATTAGTCCAACATAAATTTAATATATCAAAAAGTCGATAAGAGTTTAAAGTCCACAAACAGATCAAGGAATTTCATTGATTCTCATTTTTTCTTTTTCATTCTTGTATTGTCCAAGTATCATTACAACACATAACAGCCATTACTCGTTTTTTGTTATGACTTCACATCAGTTATCTGAACGTTTTCTCTCCTGTTTAACCTATAGTGCTCTCAAACCAAACCTCCCCCTCTGCTTTTAGGAGGAAAAATTAACCCGTCAAAAACCCAAAGGATATTCCACTGAGGTCACCACACTAGTTACCCATCAGTTGAGGCACATTATAGGTATTAGTCCAACATAAATTTCATATATCAAAAAGTCGATAAGAGTTTAAAGTCCACAAACAGATCAAGGAATTTCATTGATTCTCATTTTTTATTTTTCTTTCTTGTATTGTCCAAGTATCATTACAACACATAACAGCCATTACTCGTTTTTTGTTATGACTTCACATCAGTTATCTGAACATTTTCTCTCCTGTTTAACCTATAGTGCTCTCAAAACAAACCTCCCCCTCTGCTTTTAGGAGGAAAAATAGACCCGTCGAAAACCCAAAGGATATCCCACTGAGGTCACCACACTAGTTACCCATCAGTTGAGGCACATTATAGGTATTAGTCCAACATAAATTTCATATATCAAAAAGTCGATAAGAGTTTAAAGTCCACAAACAGATCAAGGAATTTCATTGATTCTCATTTTTTATTTTTCTTTCTTGTATTGTCCAAGTATCATTACAACACATAACAGCCATTACTTGTTTTATGTTATGACTTCACATCAGTTATCTGAACGTTTTCTCTCCTGTTTAACCTATAGTGCTCTCAAACCAAACCTCCCCCTCTACTTTTAGGAGGAAAAATAGACCCGTCGAAAAACCCAAAGGATATCCCACTGAGGTCACCACACTAGTTATCCATCAGTTGAGGCACATTATAGGTATTAGTCCAACATAAATTTCATATATCAAAAAGTCGATAAGAGTTTAAAGTCCACAAACAGATCAAGGAATTTCATTGATTCTCATTTTTTCTTTTTCTTTCTTGTATTGTCCAAGTATCATTACAACACATAACAGCCATTACTCGTTTTTTGTTATGACTTCACATCAGTTATCTGAACGTTTTCTCTCCTGTTTAACCTATAGTGCTCTCAAACCAAACCTCCCCCTCTGCTTTTAGGAGGAAAAATAGACCCATCGAAAAACCCAAAGGATATCCCACTGAGGTCACCACACTAGTTACCCATCAGTTGAGGCACATTATAGGTATTAGTCCAACATAAATGTCATATATCAAAAAGTCGATAAGAGTTTAAAGTCCACAAACAGATCAAGGAATTTCATTGATTCTCATTTTTTCTTTTTCTTTCTTGTATTGTCCAAGTATCATTACAACACATAACAGCCATTACTCGTTTTTTGTTATGACTTCACATCAGTTATCTGAACGTTTTCTCTCCTGTTTAACCTATAGTGCTCTCAAACCAAACCTCCCCCTCTGCTTTTAGGAGGAAAAATTAACCCGTCAAAAACCCAAAGGATATTCCACTGAGGTCACCACACTAGTTACCCATCAGTTGAGGCACATTATAGGTATTAGTCCAACATAAATTTCATATATCAAAAAGTCGATAAGAGTTTAAAGTCCACAAACAGATCAAGGAATTTCATTGATTCTCATTTTTTCTTTTTCATTCTTGTATTGTCCAAGTATCATTACAACACATAACAGCCATTACTCGTTTTTTGTTATGACTTCACATCAGTTATCTGAACGTTTTCTCTCCTGTTTAACCTATAGTGCTCTCAAACCAAACCTCCCCCTCTGCTTTTAGGAGGAAAAATTAACCCGTCAAAAACCCAAAGGATATTCCACTGAGGTCACCACACTAGTTACCCATCAGTTGAGGCACATTATAGGTATTAGTCCAACATAAATTTCATATATCAAAAAGTCGATAAGAGTTTAAAGTCCACAAACAGATCAAGGAATTTCATTGATTCTCATTTTTTATTTTTCTTTCTTGTATTGTCCAAGTATCATTACAACACATAACAGCCATTACTCGTTTTTTGTTATGACTTCACATCAGTTATCTGAACATTTTCTCTCCTGTTTAACCTATAGTGCTCTCAAAACAAACCTCCCCCTCTGCTTTTAGGAGGAAAAATAGACCCGTCAAAAACCCAAAGGATATTCCACTGAGGTCACCACACTAGTTACCCATCAGTTGAGGCACATTATAGGTATTAGTCCAACATAAATTTCATATATCAAAAAGTCGATAAGAGTTTAAAGTCCACAAACAGATCAAGGAATTTCATTGATTCTCATTTTTTATTTTTCTTTCTTGTATTGTCCAAGTATCATTACAACACATAACAGCCATTACTTGTTTTATGTTATGACTTCACATCAGTTATCTGAACGTTTTCTCTCCTGTTTAACCTATAGTGCTCTCAAACCAAACCTCCCCCTCTACTTTTAGGAGGAAAAATAGACCCGTCGAAAAACCCAAAGGATATCCCACTGAGGTCACCACACTAGTTATCCATCAGTTGAGGCACATTATAGGTATTAGTCCAACATAAATTTCATATATCAAAAAGTCGATAAGAGTTTAAAGTCCACAAACAGATCAAGGAATTTCATTGATTCTCATTTTTTCTTTTTCTTTCTTGTATTGTCCAAGTATCATTACAACACATAACAGCCATTACTCGTTTTTTGTTATGACTTCACATCAGTTATCTGAACGTTTTCTCTCCTGTTTAACCTATAGTGCTCTCAAACCAAACCTCCCCCTCTGCTTTTAGGAGGAAAAATAGACCCATCGAAAAACCCAAAGGATATCCCACTGAGGTCACCACACTAGTTACCCATCAGTTGAGGCACATTATAGGTATTAGTCCAACATAAATTTCATATATCAAAAAGTCGATAAGAGTTTAAAGTCCACAAACAGATCAAGGAATTTCATTGATTCTCATTTTTTCTTTTTCTTTCTTGTATTGTCCAAGTATCATTACAACACATAACAGCCATTACTCGTTTTTTGTTATGACTTCACATCAGTTATCTGAACGTTTTCTCTCCTGTTTAACCTATAGTGCTCTCAAACCAAACCTCCCCCTCTGCTTTTAGGAGGAAAAATTAACCCGTCAAAAACCCAAAGGATATTCCACTGAGGTCACCACACTAGTTACCCATCAGTTGAGGCACATTATAGGTATTAGTCCAACATAAATTTCATATATCAAAAAGTCGATAAGAGTTTAAAGTCCACAAACAGATCAAGGAATTTCATTGATTCTCATTTTTTCTTTTTCATTCTTGTATTGTCCAAGTATCATTACAACACATAACAGCCATTACTCGTTTTTTGTTATGACTTCACATCAGTTATCTGAACGTTTTCTCTCCTGTTTAACCTATAGTGCTCTCAAACCAAACCTCCCCCTCTGCTTTTAGGAGGAAAAATTAACCCGTCAAAAACCCAAAGGATATTCCACTGAGGTCACCACACTAGTTACCCATCAGTTGAGGCACATTATAGGTATTAGTCCAACATAAATTTCATATATCAAAAAGTCGATAAGAGTTTAAAGTCCACAAACAGATCAAGGAATTTCATTGATTCTCATTTTTTATTTTTCTTTCTTGTATTGTCCAAGTATCATTACAACACATAACAGCCATTACTCGTTTTTTGTTATGACTTCAAATCAGTTATCTGAACATTTTCTCTCCTGTTTAACCTATAGTGCTCTCAAAACAAACCTCCCCCTCTGCTTTTAGGAGGAAAAATAGACCCGTCGAAAACCCAAAGGATATCCCACTGAGGTCACCACACTAGTTACCCATCAGTTGAGGCACATTATAGGTATTAGTCCAACATAAATTTCAAATATCAAAAAGTCGATAAGAGTTTAAAGTCCACAAACAGATCAAGGAATTTCATTGATTCTCATTTTTTATTTTTCTTTCTTGTATTGTCCAAGTATCATTACAACACATAACAGCCATTACTAGTTTTTTGTTATGACTTCACATCAGTTATCTGAACGTTTTCTCTCCTGTTTAACCTATAGTGCTCTCAAACCAAACCTCCCCCTCTACTTTTAGGAGGAAAAATAGACCCGTCGAAAAACCCAAAGGATATCCCACTGAGGTCACCACACTAGTTATCCATCAGTTGAGGCACATTATAGGTATTAGTCCAACATAAATTTCATATATCAAAAAGTCGATAAGAGTTTAAAGTCCACAAACAGATCAAGGAATTTCATTGATTCTCATTTTTTCTTTTTCTTTCTTGTATTGTCCAAGTATCATTACAACACATAACAGCCATTACTCGTTTTTTGTTATGACTTCACATCAGTTATCTGAACGTTTTCTCTCCTGTTTAACCTATAGTGCTCTCAAACCAAACCTCCCCCTCTGCTTTTAGGAGGAAAAATAGACCCGTTGAAAAACCCAAAGGATATCCCACTGAGGTCACCACACTAGTTACCCATCAGTTGAGGCACATTATAGGTATTAGTCCAACATAAATTTCATATATCAAAAAGTCGATAAGAGTTTAAAGTCCACAAACAGATCAAGGAATTTCATTGATTCTCATTTTTTATTTTTCTTTCTTGTATTGTCCAAGTATCATTACAACACATAACAGTCATTACTCGTTTTTGATATGACTTCACATCAGTTATCTGAACGTTTTCACTCCTGTTTAACCTATAGTGCTCTCAAACCAAACCTCCCCCTCTGCTTTTAGGAGGAAAAATAGAACCGTCGAAAAACCCAAAGGATATCCCACTGTGGTCACCACACTAGTTACCCATCAGTTGAGGCACATTATAGGTATTAGTCCAACATAAATTTCATATATCAAAAAGACGATAAGAGTTTAAAGTCCACAAACAGATCAAGGAATTTCAATGATTCTCATTTTTTATTTTTCTTTCTTGTATTGTCCAAGTATCATTACAACACATAACAGCCATTACTCGTTTTTTGTTATGACTTCACATCAGTTATCTGAACGTTTTCTCTCCTGTTTAACCTATAGTGCTCTCAAACCAAACCTCCCCCTCTGCTTTTAGGAGGAAAAATAGACCCGTCGAAAAACCCAAAGGATATCCCACTGAGGTCACCACACTAGTTACCCATCAGTTGAGGCACGTTATAGGTATTAGTCCAACATAAATTTCATATATCAAAAAGTCGATAAGAGTTTAAAGTCCACAAACAGATCAAGGAATTTCATTGATTCTCATTTTTTATTTTTATTTCTTGTATTGTCCAAGTATCATTACAACACATAACAGCCATTACTCGTTTTTCGTTATGACTTCACATCAGTTATCTGAACAATTTCTCTCCTGTTTAACCTATAGTGCTCTCAAACCAAACCTCCCCCTCTGCTTTTAGGAGGAAAAATAGACCCGTCGAAAAACCCAAAGGATATCCCACTGAGGTCACCACACTAGTTACCCATCAGTTGAGGCACATTATAGGTATTAGTCCAACATAAATTTCATATATCAAAAAGTCGATAAGAGTTTAAAGTCCACAAACAGATCAAGGAATTTCATTGATTCTCATTTTTTATTTTTCTTTCTTGTATTGTCCAAGTATCATTACAACACATAACAGCCATTACTCGTTTTTTGTTATGACTTCACATCAGTTATCTGAACGTTTTCTCTCCTGTTTAACCTATAGTGCTCTCAAACCAAACCTCCCCCTCTGCTTTTAGGAGGAAAAATTAACCCGTCAAAAACCCAAAGGATATTCCACTGAGGTCACCACACTAGTTACCCATCAGTTGAGGCACATTATAGGTATTAGTCCAACATAAATTTCATATATCAAAAAGTCGATAAGAGTTTAAAGTCCACAAACAGATCAAGGAATTTCATTGATTCTCATTTTTTATTTTTCTTTCTTGTATTGTCCAAGTATCATTACAACACATAACAGCCATTACTCGTTTTTTGTTATGACTTCACATCAGTTATCTGAACGTTTTCTCTCCTGTTTAACCTATAGTGCTCTCAAACCAAACCTCCCCCTCTGCTTTTAGGAGGAAAAATAGACCCGTCGAAAAACCCAAAGGATATCCCACTGAGGTCAGCACACTAGTTACCTATCAGTTGAGGCACATTATAGGTATTAGTCCAACATAAATTTCATATATCAAAAAGTCGATAAGAGTTTAAAGTCCACAAACAGATCAAGGAATTTCATTGATTCTCATTTTTTATTTTTCTTTCTTGTATTGTCCAAGTATCATTACAACACATAACAGCCATTACTTGTTTTATGTTATGACTTCACATCAGTTATCTGAACGTTTTCTCTCCTGTTTAACCTATAGTGCTCTCAAACCAAACCTCCCCCTCTACTTTTAGGAGGAAAAATAGACCCATCGAAAAACCCAAAGGATATCCCACTGAGGTCACCACACTAGTTATACATCAGTTGAGGCACATTATAGGTATTAGTCCAACATAAATTTCATATATCAAAAAGTCGATAAGAGTTTAAAGTCCACAAACAGATCAAGGAATTTCATTGATTCTCATTTTTTCTTTTTCTTTCTTGTATTGTCCAAGTATCATTACAACACATAACAGCCATTACTCGTTTTTTGTTATGACTTCACATCAGTTATCTGAACGTTTTCTCTCCTGTTTAACCTATAGTGCTCTCAAACCAAACCTCCCCCTCTGCTTTTAGGAGGAAAAATAGACCCATCGAAAAACCCAAAGGATATCCCACTGAGGTCACCACACTAGTTACCCATCAGTTGAGGCACATTATAGGTATTAGTCCAACATAAATTTCATATATCAAAAAGTCGATAAGAGTTTAAAGTCCACAAACAGATCAAGGAATTTCATTGATTCTCATTTTTTCTTTTTCTTTCTTGTATTGTCCAAGTATCATTACAACACATAACAGCCATTACTCGTTTTTTGTTATGACTTCACATCAGTTATCTGAACGTTTTCTCTCCTGTTTAACCTATAGTGCTCTCAAACCAAACCTCCCCCTCTGCTTTTAGGAGGAAAAATTAACCCGTCAAAAACCCAAAGGATATTCCACTGAGGTCACCACACTAGTTACCCATCAGTTGAGGCACATTATAGGTATTAGTCCAACATAAATTTCATATATCAAAAAGTCGATAAGAGTTTAAAGTCCACAAACAGATCAAGGAATTTCATTGATTCTCATTTTTTCTTTTTCATTCTTGTATTGTCCAAGTATCATTACAACACATAACAGCCATTACTCGTTTTTTGTTATGACTTCACATCAGTTATCTGAACGTTTTCTCTCCTGTTTAACCTATAGTGCTCTCAAACCAAACCTCCCCCTCTGCTTTTAGGAGGAAAAATTAACCCGTCAAAAACCCAAAGGATATTCCACTGAGGTCACCACACTAGTTACCCATCAGTTGAGGCACATTATAGGTATTAGTCCAACATAAATTTCATATATCAAAAAGTCGATAAGAGTTTAAAGTCCACAAACAGATCAAGGAATTTCATTGATTCTCATTTTTTATTTTTCTTTCTTGTATTGTCCAAGTATCATTACAACACATAACAGCCATTACTCGTTTTTTGTTATGACTTCACATCAGTTATCTGAACATTTTCTCTCCTGTTTAACCTATAGTGCTCTCAAAACAAACCTCCCCCTCTGCTTTTAGGAGGAAAAATAGACCCGTCGAAAACCCAAAGGATATCCCACTGAGGTCACCACACTAGTTACCCATCAGTTGAGGCACATTATAGGTATTAGTCCAACATAAATTTCATATATCAAAAAGTCGATAAGAGTTTAAAGTCCACAAACAGATCAAGGAATTTCATTGATTCTCATTTTTTATTTTTCTTTCTTGTATTGTCCAAGTATCATTACAACACATAACAGCCATTACTCGTTTTTTGTTATGACTTCACATCAGTTATCTGAACGTTTTCTCTCCTTTTTAACCTATAGTGCTCTCAAACCAAACCTCCCCCTCTACTTTTAGGAGGAAAAATAGACCCGTCGAAAAACCCAAAGGATATCCCACTGAGGTCACCACACTAGTTATCCATCAGTTGAGGCACATTATAGGTATTAGTCCAACATAAATTTCATATATCAAAAAGTCGATAAGAGTTTAAAGTCCACAAACAGATCAAGGAATTTCATTGATTCTCATTTTTTCTTTTTCTTTCTTGTATTGTCCAAGTATCATTACAACACATAACAGCCATTACTCGTTTTTTGTTATGACTTCACATCAGTTATCTGAACGTTTTCTCTCCTGTTTAACCTATAGTGCTCTCAAACCAAACCTCCCCCTCTGCTTTTAGGAGGAAAAATAGACCCGTTGAAAAACCCAAAGGATATCCCACTGAGGTCACCACACTAGTTACCCATCAGTTGAGGCACATTATAGGTATTAGTCCAACATAAATTTCATATATCAAAAAGTCGATAAGAGTTTAAAGTCCACAAACAGATCAAGGAATTTCATTGATTCTCATTTTTTATTTTTCTTTCTTGTATTGTCCAAGTATCATTACAACACATAACAGTCATTACTCGTTTTTGATATGACTTCACATCAGTTATCTGAACGTTTTCACTCCTGTTTAACCTATAGTGCTCTCAAACCAAACCTCCCCCTCTGCTTTTAGGAGGAAAAATAGACCCGTCGAAAAACCCAAAGGATATCCCACTGAGGTCACCACACTAGTTACCCATCAGTTGAGGCACGTTATAGGTATTAGTCCAACATAAATTTCATATATCAAAAAGTCGATAAGAGTTTAAAGTCCACAAACAGATCAAGGAATTTCATTGATTCTCATTTTTTATTTTTATTTCTTGTATTGTCCAAGTATCATTACAACACATAACAGCCATTACTCGTTTTTCGTTATGACTTCACATCAGTTATCTGAACAATTTCTCTCCTGTTTAACCTATAGTGCTCTCAAACCAAACCTCCCCCTCTGCTTTTAGGAGGAAAAATAGACCCGTCGAAAAACCCAAAGGATATCCCACTGAGGTCACCACACTAGTTACCCATCAGTTGAGGCACATTATAGGTATTAGTCCAACATAAATTTCATATATCAAAAAGTCGATAAGAGTTTAAAGTCCACAAACAGATCAAGGAATTTCATTGATTCTCATTTTTTATTTTTCTTTCTTGTATTGTCCAAGTATCATTACAACACATAACAGCCATTACTCGTTTTTTGTTATGACTTCACATCAGTTATCTGAACGTTTTCTCTCCTGTTTAACCTATAGTGCTCCCAAACCAAACCTCCCCCTCTGCTTTTAGGAGGAAAAATTAACCCGTCAAAAACCCAAAGGATATTCCACTGAGGTCACCACACTAGTTACCCATCAGTTGAGGCACATTATAGGTATTAGTCCAACATAAATTTCATATATCAAAAAGTCGATAAGAGTTTAAAGTCCACAAACAGATCAAGGAATTTCATTGATTCTCATTTTTTATTTTTCTTTCTTGTATTGTCCAAGTATCATTACAACACATAACAGCCATTACTCGTTTTTTGTTATGACTTCACATCAGTTATCTGAACGTTTTCTCTCCTGTTTAACCTATAGTGCTCTCAAACCAAACCTCCCCCTCTGCTTTTAGGAGGAAAAATAGACCCGTCGAAAAACCCAAAGGATATCCCACTGAGGTCACCACACTAGTTACCCATCAGTTGAGGCACATTATAGGTATTAGTCCAACATAAATTTCATATATCAAAAAGTCGATAAGAGTTTAAAGTCCACAAACAGATCAAGGAATTTCATTGATTCTTTTTTTTTATTTTTCTTTCTTGTATTGTCCAAGTATCATTACAACACATAACAGCCATTACTCGTTTTTTGTTATGACTTCACATCAGTTATCTGAACGTTTTCTCTCCTGTTTAACCTATAGTGCTCTCAAACCAAACCTCCCCCTCTGCTTTTAGGAGGAAAAATAGACCCGTCGGAAAACCCAAAGGATATCCCACTGAGGTCACCACACTAGTTACCCATCAGTTGAGGCACATTATAGGTATTAGTCCAACATAAATTTCATATATCAAAAAGTCGATAAGAGTTTAAAGTCCACAAACAGATCAAGGAATTTCATTGATTCTCATTTTTTCTTTTTCTTTCTTGTATTGTCCAAGTATCATTACAACACATAACAGCCATTACTCGTTTTTTTGTTATGACTTCACATCAGTTATCTGAACGTTTTCTCTCCTGTTTAACCTGTAGTGCTCTCAAACCAAACCTCCCCCTCTGCTTTTAGGAGGAAAAATTAACCCGTCAAAAACCCAAAGGATATTCCACTGAGGTCACCACACTAGTTACCCATCAGTTGAGGCACATTATAGGTATTAGTCCAACATAAATTTCATATATCAAAAAGTCGATAAGAGTTTAAAGTCCACAAACAGATCAAGGAATTTCATTGATTCTCATTTTTTATTTTTCTTTCTTGTATTGTCCAAGTATCATTACAACACATAACAGCCATTACTCGTTTTTTGTTATGACTTCACATGAGTTATCTGAACGTTTTCTCTCCTATTTAACCTATAGTGCTCTCAAACCAAACCTCCCCCTCTACTTTTAGGAGGAAAAATAGACCCGTCGAAAAACCCAAAGGATATCCCACTGATTCACCACACTAGTTACCCATCAGTTGAGGCACATTATAGGTATTAGCCCAACATAAATTTCATATATCAAAAAGTCGATAAGAGTTTAAAGTCCACAAACAGATCAAGGAATTTCATTGATTCTCATTTTTTATTTTTCTTTCTTGTATTGTCCAAGTATCATTACAACACATAACAGCCATTACTCGTTTTTTGTTATGACTTCACATCAGTTATCTGAACGTTTTCTCTCCTGTTTAACCTATAGTGCTCTCAAACCAAACCTCCCCATCTGCTTTTAGGAGGAAAAATAGACCCGTCGAAAAACCCAAAGGATATCCCACTGAGGTCACCACACTAGTTACCCATCAGTTGAGGCACATTATAGGTATTAGCCCAACATAAATTTCATATATCAAAAAGTCGATAAGAGTTTAAAGTCCACAAACAGATCAAGGAATTTCATTGATTCTCATTTTTTATTTTTCTTTCTTGTATTGTCCAAGTATCATTACAACACATAACAGCCATTACTCGTTTTTTGTTATGACTTCACATCAGTTATCTGAACGTTTTCTCTCCTGTTTAACCTATAGTGCTCTCAAACCAAACCTCCCCATCTGCTTTTAGGAGGAAAAATAGACCCGTCGAAAAACCCAAAGGATATCCCACTGAGGTCACCACACTAGTTACCCATCAGTTGAGGCACATTATAGGTATTAGTCCAACATAAATTTCATATATCAAAAAGTCGATAAGAGTTTAAAGTCCACAAACAGATCAAGGAATTTCATTGATTCTCATTTTTTATTTTTCTTTCTTGTATTGTCCAAGTATCATTACAACACATAACAGCCATTACTCGTTTTTTGTTATGACTTCACATCAGTTATCTGAACGTTTTCTCTCCTGTTTAACCTATAGTGCTCTCAAACCAAACCTCCCCCTCTGCTTTTAGGAGGAAAAATAGACCCGTTGAAAAACCCAAAGGATATCCCACTGAGGTTACCACACTATTTACCCATCAGTTGAGGCACATTATAGGTATTAGTCCAACATAAATTTCATATATCAAAAAGTCGATAAGAGTTTAAAGTCCACAAACAGATCAAGGAATTTCATTGATTCTCATTTTTTATTTTTCTTTCTTGTATTGTCCAAGTATCATTACAACACATAACAGCCATTACTCGTTTTTTGTTATGACTTCACATCAGTTATCTGAACGTTTTCTCTCCTGTTTAACCTATAGTGCTCTCAAACCAAACCTCCCCCTCTGCTTTTAGGAGGAAAAATAGACCCGTCGAAAAAACCCAAAGGATATCCCACTGAGGTTACCACACTAGTTACCCATCAGTTGAGGCACATTATAGGTATTAGTCCAACATAAATTTCATATATCAAAAATTCGATAAGAGTTTAATGTCCACAAACAGATCAAGGAATTTCATTGATTTTCATTTTTTATTTTTCTTTCTTGTATTGTCCAAGTATCATTACAACACATAACAGCCATTACTCGTTTTTTGTTATGACTTCACATCAGTTATCTGAACGTTTTCTCTCCTGTTTAACCTATAGTGCTCTCAAACCAAACCTCCCCCTCTGCTTTTAGGAGGAAAAATAGACCCGTCGAAAAACCCAAAGGATATCCCACTGAGGTCACCACACTAGTTACCCATCAGTTGAGGCACATTATAGGTATTAGTCCAACATAAATTTCATATATCAAAAAGACGATAAGAGTTTAAAGTCCACAAACAGATCAAGGAATTTCAATGATTCTCATTTTTTATTTTTCTTTCTTGTATTGTCCAAGTATCATTACAACACATAACAGCCATTACTCGTTTTTTGTTATGACTTCACATCAGTTATCTGAACGTTTTCTCTCCTGTTTAACCTATAGTGCTCTCAAACCAAACCTCCCCCTCTGCTTTTAGGAGGAAAAATAGACCCGTCGAAAAACCCAAAGGATATCCCACTGAGGTCACCACACTAGTTACCCATCAGTTGAGGCACATTATAGGTATTAGTCCAACATAAATTTCATATATCAAAAAGTTGATAAGAGTTTAAAGTCCACAAACAGATCAAGGAATTTCATTGATTCTCATTTTTTATTTTTCTTTCTTGTATTGTCCAAGTATCATTACAACACATAACAGCCATTACTCGTTTTTTGTTATGACTTCACATCAGTTATCTGAACGTTTTCTCTCCTGTTTAACCTATAGTGCTCTCAAACCAAACCTCCCCCTCTGCTTTTAGGAGGAAAAATAGACCCGTCGAAAAACCCAAAGGATATCCCACTGAGGTCACCACACTAGTTACCCATCAGTTGAGGCACATTATAGGTATTAGTCCAACATAAATTTCATATATCAAAAAGTCGATAAGAGTTTAAAGTCCACAAACAGATCAAGGAATTTCATTGATTCTTTTTTTTTATTTTTCTTTCTTGTATTGTCCAAGTATCATTACAACACATAACAGCCATTACTCGTTTTTTGTTATGACTTCACATCAGTTATCTGAACGTTTTCTCTCCTGTTTAACCTATAGTGCTCTCAAACCAAACCTCCTCCTCTGCTTTTAGGAGGAAAAATAGACCCGTCGAAAAACCCAAAGGATATCCCACTGAGGTCACCACACTAGTTACCCATCAGTTGAGGCACATTATAGGTATTAGTCCAACATAAATTTCATATATCAAAAAGTCGATAAGAGTTTAAAGTCCACAAACAGATCAAGGAATTTCATTGATTCTCATTTTTTATTTTTCTTTCTTGTATTGTCCAAGTATCATTACAACACATAACAGCCATTACTCGTTTTTTTGTTATGACTTCACATCAGTTATCTGAACGTTTTCTCTCCTGTTTAACCTGTAGTGCTCTCAAACCAAACCTCCCCCTCTGCTTTTAGGAGGAAAAATTAACCCGTCAAAAACCCAAAGGATATTCCACTGAGGTCACCACACTAGTTACCCATCAGTTGAGGCACATTATAGGTATTAGTCCAACATAAATTTCATATATCAAAAAGTCGATAAGAGTTTAAAGTCCACAAACAGATCAAGGAATTTCATTGATTCTCATTTTTTATTTTTCTTTCTTGTATTGTCCAAGTATCATTACAACACATAACAGCCATTACTCGTTTTTTGTTATGACTTCACATGAGTTATCTGAACGTTTTCTCTCCTATATAACCTATAGTGCTCTCAAACCAAACCTCCCCCTCTGCTTTTAGGAGGAAAAATAGACCCGTCGAAAAACCCAAAGGATATCCCACTGACGTCACCACACTAGTTACCCATCAGTTGAGGCACATTATAGGTATTAGTCCAACATAAATTTCATATATCAAAAAGTCGATAAGAGTTTAAAGTCCACAAACAGATCAAGGAATTTCATTGATTCTCATTTTTTATTTTTCTTTCTTGTATTGTCCAAGTATCATTACAACACATAACAGCCATTACTCGTTTTTTGTTATGACTTCACATCAGTTATCTGAACGTTTTCTCTCCTGTTTAACCTATAGTGCTCTCAAACCAAACCTCCCCATCTGCTTTTAGGAGGAAAAATAGACCCGTCGAAAAACCCAAAGGATATCCCACTGAGGTCACCACACTAGTTACCCATCAGTTGAGGCACATTATAGGTATTAGTCCAACATAAATTTCATATATCAAAAAGTCGATAAGAGTTTAAAGTCCACAAACAGATCAAGGAATTTCATTGATTCTCATTTTTTATTTTTCTTTCTTGTATTGTCCAAGTATCATTACAACACATAACAGCCATTACTCGTTTTTTGTTATGACTTCACATCAGTTATCTGAACGTTTTCTCTCCTGTTTAACCTATAGTGCTCTCAAACCAAACCTCCCCCTCTGCTTTTAGGAGGAAAAATAGACCCGTTGAAAAACCCAAAGGATATCCCACTGAGGTTACCACACTATTTACCCATCAGTTGAGGCACATTATAGGTATTAGTCCAACATAAATTTCATATATCAAAAAGTCGATAAGAGTTTAAAGTCCACAAACAGATCAAGGAATTTCATTGATTCTCATTTTTTATTTTTCTTTCTTGTATTGTCCAAGTATCATTACAACACATAACAGCCATTACTCGTTTTTTGTTATGACTTCACATCAGTTATCTGAACGTTTTCTCTCCTGTTTAACCTATAGTGCTCTCAAACCAAACCTCCCCCTCTGCTTTTAGGAGGAAAAATAGACCCGTCGAAAAAACCCAAAGGATATCCCACTGAGGTTACCACACTAGTTACCCATCAGTGGAGGCACATTATAGGTATTAGTCCAACATAAATTTCATATATCAAAAAGTCGATAAGAGTTTAATGTCCACAAACAGATCAAGGAATTTCATTGATTTTCATTTTTTATTTTTCTTTCTTGTATTGTCCAAGTATCATTACAACACATAACAGCCATTACTCGTTTTTTGTTATGACTTCACATCAGTTATCTGAACGTTTTCTCTCCTGTTTAACCTATAGTGCTCTCAAACCAAACCTCCCCCTCTGCTTTTAGGAGGAAAAATAGACCCGTCGAAAAACCCAAAGGATATCCCACTGAGGTCACCACACTAGTTACCCATCAGTTGAGGCACATTATAGGTATTAGTCCAACATAAATTTCATATATCAAAAAGACGATAAGAGTTTAAAGTCCACAAACAGATCAAGGAATTTCAATGATTCTCATTTTTTATTTTTCTTTCTTGTATTGTCCAAGTATCATTACAACACATAACAGCCATTACTCGTTTTTTGTTCTGACTTCACATCAGTTATCTGAACGTTTTCTCTCCTGTTTAACCTATAGTGCTCTCAAACCAAACCTCCCCCTCTGCTTTTAGGAGGAAAAATAGACCCGTCGAAAAACCCAAAGGATATCCCACTGAGGTCACCACACTAGTTACCCATCAGTTGAGGCACATTATAGGTATTAGTCCAACATAAATTTCATATATCAAAAAGTCGATAAGAGTTTAAAGTCCACAAACAGATCAAGGAATTTCATTGATTCTCATTTTTTATTTTTCTTTCTTGTATTGTCCAAGTATCATTACAACACATAACAGCCATTACTCGTTTTTTGTTATGACTTCACATCAGTTATCTGAACGTTTTCTCTCCTGTTTAACCTATAGTGCTCTCAAGCCAAACCTCCCCCTCTGCTTTTAGGAGGAAAAATAGACCCGTCGAAAAACCCAAAGGATATCCCACTGAGGTTACCACACTAGTTACCCATCAGTTGAGGCACATTATAGGTATTAGTCCAACATAAATTTCACATATCAAAAAGTCGATAAGAGTTTAAAGTCCACAAACAGATCAAGGAATTTCATTGATTCTCATTTTTTATTTTTCTTTCTTGTATTGTCCAAGTATCATTACAACACATAACAGCCATTACTCGTTTTTTGTTATGACTTCACATCAGTTATCTGAACGTTTTCTCTCCTGTTTAACCTATAGTGCTCTCAAACCAAACCTCCCCCTCTGCTTTTAGGAGGAAAAATTAACCCGTCAAAAACCCAAAGGATATTCCACTGAGGTCACCACACTAGTTACCCATCAGTTGAGGCACATTATAGGTATTAGTCCAACATAAATTTCATATATCAAAAAGTCGATAAGAGTTTAAAGTCCACAAACAGATCAAGGAATTTCATTGATTCTCTTTTTTTCTTTTTCTTTCTTGTTTTGTCCAAGTATCATTACAACACATAACAGCCATTACTCGTTTTTTGTTATGACTTCACATCAGTTATCTGAACGTTTTCTCTCCTGTTTAACCTATAGTGCTCTCAAACCAAACCTCCCCCTCTGCTTTTAGGAGGAAAAATTAACCCGTCAAAAACCCAAAGGATATTCCACTGAGGTCACCACACTAGTTACCCATCAGTTGAGGCACATTATAGGTATTAGTCCAACATAAATTTCGTATATCAAAAAGTCGATAAGAGTTTAAAGTCCACAAACAGATCAAGGAATTTCATTGATTCTCATTTTTTATTTTTCTTTCTTGTATTGTCCAAGTATCATTACAACACATAACAGCCATTACTCGTTTTTTGTTATGACTTCACATCAGTTATCTGAATGTTTTCTCTCCTGTTTAACCTATAGTGCTCTCAAAACAAACCTCCCCCTCTGCTTTTAGGAGGAAAAATAGACCCGTCGAAAACCCAAAGGATATCCCACTGAGGTAACCACACTAGTTACCCATCAGTTGAGGCACATTATAGGTATTAGTCCAACATAAATTTCATATATCAAAAAGTCAATAAGAGTTTAAAGTCCACAAACAGATCAAGGAATTTCATTGATTCTCATTTTTTATTTTTCTTTCTTGTATTGTCCAAGTATCATTACAACACATAACAGCCATTACTCGTTTTTTGTTATGACTTCACATCTGTTATCTGAACGTTTTCTCTCCTGTTTAACCTATAGTGCTCTCAAACCAAACCTCCCCCTCTACTTTTAGGAGGAAAAATAGACCCGTTGAAAAACCCAAAGGATATCCCACTGAGGTCAACACACTAGTTACCCATCAGTTGAGGCACATTATAGGTATTAGTCCAACATAAATTTCATATATCAAAAAGTCGATAAGAGTTTAAAGTCCACAAACAGATCAAGGAATTTCATTGATTCTCATTTTTTCTTTTTCTTTCTTGTATTGTCCAAGTATCATTACAACACATAACAGCCATTACTCGTTTTTTGTTATGACTTCACATCAGTTATCTGAACGTTTTCTCTCCTGTTTAACCTATAGTGCTCTCAAACCAAACCTCCCCCTCTGCTTTTAGGAGGAAAAATAGACCCGTCGAAAAACCCAAAGGATATCCCACTGAGGTCACCACACTAGTTACCCATCAGTTGAGGCACATTATAGGTATTAGTCCAACATAAATTTCATATATCAAAAAGTCGATAAGAGTTTAAAGTCCACAAACAGATCAAGGAATTTCATTGATTCTCATTTTTTATTTTTCTTTCTTGTATTGTCCAAGTATCATTACAACACATAACAGCCATTACTCGTTTTTTGTTATGACTTCACATCAGTTATCTGAACGTTTTCTCTCCTGTTTAACCTATAGTGCTCTCAAGCCAAACCTCCCCCTCTGCTTTTAGGAGGAAAAATAGACCCGTCGAAAAACCCAAAGGATATCCCACTGAGGTTACCACACTAGTTACCCATCAGTTGAGGCACATTATAGGTATTAGTCCAACATAAATTTCATATATCAAAAAGTCGATAAGAGTTTAAAGTCCACAAACAGATCAAGGAATTTCATTGATTCTCATTTTTTATTTTTCTTTCTTGTATTGTCCAAGTATCATTACAACACATAACAGCCATTACTCGTTTTTTGTTATGACTTCACATCAGTTATCTGAACGTTTTCTCTCCTGTTTAACCTATAGTGCTCTCAAACCAAACCTCCCCCTCTGCTTTTAGGAGGAAAAATTAACCCGTCAAAAACCCAAAGGATATTCCACTGAGGTCACCACACTAGTTACCCATCAGTTGAGGCACATTATAGGTATTAGTCCAACATAAATTTCATATATCAAAAAGTCAATAAGAGTTTAAAGTCCACAAACAGATCAAGGAATTTCATTGATTCTCTTTTTTTCTTTTTCTTTCTTGTATTGTCCAAGTATCATTACAACACAAAACAGCCATTACTCGTTTTTTGTTATGACTTCACATCAGTTATCTGAACGTTTTCTCTCCTGTTTAACCTATAGTGCTCTCAAACCAAACCTCCCCCTCTGCTTTTAGGAGGAAAAATTAACCCGTCAAAAACCCAAAGGATATTCCACTGAGGTCACCACACTAGTTACCCATCAGTTGAGGCACATTATAGGTATTAGTCCAACATAAATTTCATATATCAAAAAGTCGATAAGAGTTTAAAGTCCACAAACAGATCAAGGAATTTCATTGATTCTCATTTTTTATTTTTCTTTCTTGTATTGTCCAAGTATCATTACAACACATAACAGCCATTACTTGTTTTTTGTTATGACTTCACATCAGTTATCTGAACGTTTTCTCTCCTGTTTAACCTATAGTGCTCTCAAACCAAACCTCCCCATCTGCTTTTAGGAGGAAAAATAGACCCGTAGAAAAACCCAAAGGATATCCCACTGAGGTCACCACACTAGTTACCCATCAGTTGAGGCACATTATAGGTATTAGTCCAACATAAATTTCATATATCAAAAAGTCGATAAGAGTTTAAAGTCCACAAACAGATCAAGGAATTTCATTGATTCTCATTTTTTATTTTTATTTCTTGTATTGTCCAAGTATCATTACAACACATAACAGCCATTACTCGTTTTTGATATGACTTCACATCAGTTATCTGAACGTTTTCACTCCTGTTTAACCTATAGTGCTCTCAAACCAAACCTCCCCCTCTGCTTTTAGGAGGAAAAATAGACCCGTTGAAAAACCCAAAGGATATCCCACTGTGGTCACCACACTAGTTACCCATCAGTTGAGGCACATTATAGGTATTAGTCCCACATAAATTTCATATATCAAAAAGTCGATAAGAGTTTAAAGTCCACAAACAGATCAAGGAATTTCAATGATTCTCATTTTTTATTTTTCTTTCTTGTATTGTCCAAGTATCATTACAACACATAACATCCATTACTCGTTTTTTGTTATGACTTCACATCAGTTATCTGAACGTTTTCTCTCCTGTTTAACCTATAGTGCTCTCAAACCAAACCTCCCCCTCTGCTTTTAGGAGGAAAAATAGACCCGTCGATAAACCCAAAGGATATCCCACTGAGGTCACCACACTAGTTACCCATCAGTTGAGGCACATTATAGGTATTAGTCCAACATAAATTTCATATATCAAAAAGTCGATAAGAGTTTAAAGTCCACAAACAGATCAAGGAATTTCATTGATTCTCATTTTTTATTTTTATTTCTTGTATTGTCCAAGTATCATTACAACACATAACAGCCATTACTTGTTTTTTGTTATGACTTCACATCAGTTATCTGAACGTTTTCTCTCCTGTTTAACCTATAGTGCTGTCAAACCAAACCTCCCCATCTGCTTTTAGGAGGAAAAATAGACCCGTCGAAAAACCCAAAGGATATCCCACTGAGGTCACCACACTAGTTACCCATCAGTTGAGGCACATTATAGGTATTAGTCCAACATAAATTTCATATATCAAAAAGTCGATAAGAGTTTAAAGTCCACAAACAGATCAAGGAATTTCATTGATTCTCATTTTTTATTTTTATTTCTTGTATTGTCCAAGTATCATTACAACACATAACAGCCATTACTCGTTTTTGATATGACTTCACATCAGTTATCTGAACGTTTTCACTCCTGTTTAACCTATAGTGCTCTCAAACCAAACCTCCCCCTCTGCTTTTAGGAGGAAAAATAGACCCTTCGAAAAACCCAAAGGATATCCCACTGTGGTCACCACACTAGTTACCCATCAGTTGAGGCACATTATAGGTATTAGTCCAACATAAATTTCATATATCAAAAAGTCGATAAGAGTTTAAAGTCCACAAACAGATCAAGGAATTTCATTGATTCTCATTTTTTCTTTTTCTTTCTTGTATTGTCCAAGTATCATTACAACACATAACAGCCATTACTCGTTTTTTGTTATTACTTCACATCAGTTATCTGAACGTTTTCTCTCCTGTTTAACCTATAGTGCTCTCAAACCAAACCTCCCCCTCTGCTTTTAGGAGGAAAAATAGACCTGTCGAAAAAC
The DNA here is from genome assembly GCF_964204655.1 of Triturus cristatus. Lineage (NCBI taxonomy): Eukaryota > Metazoa > Chordata > Amphibia > Caudata > Salamandridae > Triturus > Triturus cristatus. The sequence goes on from NW_028187673.1 coordinate 703,500, forward strand.
CCAAAGGATATCCCACTGAGGTCACCACACTAGTTGCCCATCAGTTGAGGCACATTATAGGTATTAGTCAAACATAAATTTCATATATCAAAAAGTCGATAAGAGTTTAAAGTCCACAAACAGATCAAGGAATTTCATTGATTCTCATTTTTTCTTTTTCTTTCTTGTATTGTCCAAGTATCATTACAACACATAACAGCCATTACTCGTTTTTTGTTATGACTTCACATCAGTTATCTGAACGTTTTCTCTCCTGTTTAACCTATAGTGCTCTCAAACCAAACCTCCCCCTCTGCTTTTAGGAGGAAAAATAGACCCGTCGAAAAACCCAAAGGATATCCCACTGAGGTCACCACACTAGTTACCCATCAGTTGAGGCACATTATAGGTATTAGTCCAACATAAATTTCATATATCAAAAAGTCGATAAGAGTTTAAAGTCCACAAACAGATCAAGGAATTTCATTGATTCTCATTTTTTATTTTTCTTTCTTGTATTGTCCAAGTATCATTACAACACATAACAGCCATTACTCGTTTTTTGTTATGACTTCACATCAGTTATCTGAACGTTTTCTCTCCTGTTTAACCTATAGTGCTCTCAAGCCAAACCTCCCCCTCTGCTTTTAGGAGGAAAAATAGACCCGTCGAAAAACCCAAAGGATATCCCACTGAGGTTACCACACTAGTTACCCATCAGTTGAGGCACATTATAGGTATTAGTCCAACATAAATTTCACATATCAAAAAGTCGATAAGAGTTTAAAGTCCACAAACAGATCAAGGAATTTCATTGATTCTCATTTTTTATTTTTCTTTCTTGTATTGTCCAAGTATCATTACAACACATAACAGCCATTACTCGTTTTTTGTTATGACTTCACATCAGTTATCTGAACGTTTTCTCTCCTGTTTAACCTATAGTGCTCTCAAACCAAACCTCCCCCTCTGCTTTTAGGAGGAAAAATTAACCCGTCAAAAACCCAAAGGATATTCCACTGAGGTCACCACACTAGTTACCCATCAGTTGAGGCACATTATAGGTATTAGTCCAACATAAATTTCATATATCAAAAAGTCGATAAGAGTTTAAAGTCCACAAACAGATCAAGGAATTTCATTGATTCTCTTTTTTTCTTTTTCTTTCTTGTATTGTCCAAGTATCATTACAACACATAACAGCCATTACTCGTTTTTTGTTATGACTTCACATCAGTTATCTGAACGTTTTCTCTCCTGTTTAACCTATAGTGCTCTCAAACCAAACCTCCCCCTCTGCTTTTAGGAGGAAAAATTAACCCGTCAAAAACCCAAAGGATATTCCACTGAGGTCACCACACTAGTTACCCATCAGTTGAGGCACATTATAGGTATTAGTCCAACATAAATTTCGTATATCAAAAAGTCGATAAGAGTTTAAAGTCCACAAACAGATCAAGGAATTTCATTGATTCTCATTTTTTATTTTTCTTTCTTGTATTGTCCAAGTATCATTACAACACATAACAGCCATTACTCGTTTTTTGTTATGACTTCACATCAGTTATCTGAATGTTTTCTCTCCTGTTTAACCTATAGTGCTCTCAAAACAAACCTCCCCCTCTGCTTTTAGGAGGAAAAATAGACCCGTCGAAAACCCAAAGGATATCCCACTGAGGTCACCACACTAGTTACCCATCAGTTGAGGCACATTATAGGTATTAGTCCAACATAAATTTCATATATCAAAAAGTCAATAAGAGTTTAAAGTCCACAAACAGATCAAGGAATTTCATTGATTCTCATTTTTTATTTTTCTTTCTTGTATTGTCCAAGTATCATTACAACACATAACAGCCATTACTCGTTTTTTGTTATGACTTCACATCTGTTATCTGAACGTTTTCTCTCCTGTTTAACCTATAGTGCTCTCAAACCAAACCTCCCCCTCTACTTTTAGGAGGAAAAATAGACCCGTTGAAAAACCCAAAGGATATCCCACTGAGGTCAACACACTAGTTACCCATCAGTTGAGGCACATTATAGGTATTAGTCCAACATAAATTTCATATATCAAAAAGTCGATAAGAGTTTAAAGTCCACAAACAGATCAAGGAATTTCATTGATTCTCATTTTTTCTTTTTCTTTCTTGTATTGTCCAAGTATCATTACAACACATAACAGCCATTACTCGTTTTTTGTTATGACTTCACATCAGTTATCTGAACGTTTTCTCTCCTGTTTAACCTATAGTGCTCTCAAACCAAACCTCCCCCTCTGCTTTTAGGAGGAAAAATAGACCCGTCGAAAAACCCAAAGGATATCCCACTGAGGTCACCACACTAGTTACCCATCAGTTGAGGCACATTATAGGTATTAGTCCAACATAAATTTCATATATCAAAAAGTCGATAAGAGTTTAAAGTCCACAAACAGATCAAGGAATTTCATTGATTCTCATTTTTTATTTTTCTTTCTTGTATTGTCCAAGTATCATTACAACACATAACAGCCATTACTCGTTTTTTGTTATGACTTCACATCAGTTATCTGAACGTTTTCTCTCCTGTTTAACCTATAGTGCTCTCAAACCAAACCTCCCCCTCTGCTTTTAGGAGGAAAAATAGACCCGTCGAAAAAACCCAAAGGATATCCCACTGAGGTCACCACACTAGTTACCCATCAGTTGAGGCACATTATAGGTATTAGTCCAACATAAATTTCATATATCAAAAAGTCGATAAGAGTTTAATGTCCACAAACAGATCAAGGAATTTCATTGATTTTCATTTTTTATTTTTCTTTCTTGTATTGTCCAAGTATCATTACAACACATAACAGCCATTACTCGTTTTTTGTTATGACTTCACATCAGTTATCTGAACGTTTTCTCTCCTGTTTAACCTATAGTGCTCTCAAACCAAACCTCCCCCTCTGCTTTTAGGAGGAAAAATAGACCCGTCGAAAAACCCAAAGGATATCCCACTGAGGTCACCACACTAGTTACCCATCAGTTGAGGCACATTATAGGTATTAGTCCAACATAAATTTCATATATCAAAAAGACGATAAGAGTTTAAAGTCCACAAACAGATCAAGGAATTTCAATGATTCTCATTTTTTATTTTTCTTTCTTGTATTGTCCAAGTATCATTACAACACATAACAGCCATTACTCGTTTTTTGTTATGACTTCACATCAGTTATCTGAACGTTTTCTCTCCTGTTTAACCTATAGTGCTCTCAAACCAAACCTCCCCCTCTGCTTTTAGGAGGAAAAATAGACCCGTCGAAAAACCCAAAGGATATCCCACTGAGGTCACCACACTAGTTACCCATCAGTTGAGGCACATTTTAGGTATTAGTCCAACATAAATTTCATATATCAAAAAGTCGATAAGAGTTTAAAGTCCACAAACAGATCAAGGAATTTCATTGATTCTCATTTTTTATTTTTCTTTCTTGTATTGTCCAAGTATCATTACAACACATAACAGCCATTACTCGTTTTTTGTTATGACTTCACATCAGTTATCTGAACGTTTTCTCTCCTGTTTAACCTATAGTGCTCTCAAGCCAAACCTCCCCCTCTGCTTTTAGGAGGAAAAATAGACCCGTCGAAAAACCCAAAGGATATCCCACTGAGGTTACCACACTAGTTACCCATCAGTTGAGGCACATTATAGGTATTAGTCCAACATAAATTTCATATATCAAAAAGTCGATAAGAGTTTAAAGTCCACAAACAGATCAAGGAATTTCATTGATTCTCATTTTTTATTTTTCTTTCTTGTATTGTCCAAGTATCATTACAACACATAACAGCCATTACTCGTTTTTTGTTATGACTTCACATCAGTTATCTGAACGTTTTCTCTCCTGTTTAACCTATAGTGCTCTCAAACCAAACCTCCCCCTCTGCTTTTAGGAGGAAAAATTAACCCGTCAAAAACCCAAAGGATATTCCACTGAGGTCACCACACTAGTTACCCATCAGTTGAGGCACATTATAGGTATTAGTCCAACATAAATTTCATATATCAAAAAGTCAATAAGAGTTTAAAGTCCACAAACAGATCAAGGAATTTCATTGATTCTCTTTTTTTCTTTTTCTTTCTTGTATTGTCCAAGTATCATTACAACACAAAACAGCCATTACTCGTTTTTTGTTATGACTTCACATCAGTTATCTGAACGTTTTCTCTCCTGTTTAACCTATAGTGCTCTCAAACCAAACCTCCCCCTCTGCTTTTAGGAGGAAAAATTAACCCGTCAAAAACCCAAAGGATATTCCACTGAGGTCACCACACTAGTTACCCATCAGTTGAGGCACATTATAGGTATTAGTCCAACATAAATTTCATATATCAAAAAGTCGATAAGAGTTTAAAGTCCACAAACAGATCAAGGAATTTCATTGATTCTCATTTTTTATTTTTCTTTCTTGTATTGTCCAAGTATCATTACAACACATAACAGCCATTACTTGTTTTTTGTTATGACTTCACATCAGTTATCTGAACGTTTTCTCTCCTGTTTAACCTATAGTGCTCTCAAACCAAACCTCCCCATCTGCTTTTAGGAGGAAAAATAGACCCGTAGAAAAACCCAAAGGATATCCCACTGAGGTCACCACACTAGTTACCCATCAGTTGAGGCACATTATAGGTATTAGTCCAACATAAATTTCATATATCAAAAAGTCGATAAGAGTTTAAAGTCCACAAACAGATCAAGGAATTTCATTGATTCTCATTTTTTATTTTTATTTCTTGTATTGTCCAAGTATCATTACAACACATAACAGCCATTACTCGTTTTTGATATGACTTCACATCAGTTATCTGAACGTTTTCACTCCTGTTTAACCTATAGTGCTCTCAAACCAAACCTCCCCCTCTGCTTTTAGGAGGAAAAATAGACCCGTTGAAAAACCCAAAGGATATCCCACTGTGGTCACCACACTAGTTACCCATCAGTTGAGGCACATTATAGGTATTAGTCCCACATAAATTTCATATATCAAAAAGTCGATAAGAGTTTAAAGTCCACAAACAGATCAAGGAATTTCAATGATTCTCATTTTTTATTTTTCTTTCTTGTATTGTCCAAGTATCATTACAACACATAACATCCATTACTCGTTTTTTGTTATGACTTCACATCAGTTATCTGAACGTTTTCTCTCCTGTTTAACCTATAGTGCTCTCAAACCAAACCTCCCCCTCTGCTTTTAGGAGGAAAAATAGACCCGTCGATAAACCCAAAGGATATCCCACTGAGGTCACCACACTAGTTACCCATCAGTTGAGGCACATTATAGGTATTAGTCCAACATAAATTTCATATATCAAAAAGTCGATAAGAGTTTAAAGTCCACAAACAGATCAAGGAATTTCATTGATTCTCATTTTTTATTTTTATTTCTTGTATTGTCCAAGTATCATTACAACACATAACAGCCATTACTTGTTTTTTGTTATGACTTCACATCAGTTATCTGAACGTTTTCTCTCCTGTTTAACCTATAGTGCTGTCAAACCAAACCTCCCCATCTGCTTTTAGGAGGAAAAATAGACCCGTCGAAAAACCCAAAGGATATCCCACTGAGGTCACCACACTAGTTACCCATCAGTTGAGGCACATTATAGGTATTAGTCCAACATAAATTTCATATATCAAAAAGTCGATAAGAGTTTAAAGTCCACAAACAGATCAAGGAATTTCATTGATTCTCATTTTTTATTTTTATTTCTTGTATTGTCCAAGTATCATTACAACACATAACAGCCATTACTCGTTTTTGATATGACTTCACATCAGTTATCTGAACGTTTTCACTCCTGTTTAACCTATAGTGCTCTCAAACCAAACCTCCCCCTCTGCTTTTAGGAGGAAAAATAGACCCTTCGAAAAACCCAAAGGATATCCCACTGTGGTCACCACACTAGTTACCCATCAGTTGAGGCACATTATAGGTATTAGTCCAACATAAATTTCATATATCAAAAAGTCGATAAGAGTTTAAAGTCCACAAACAGATCAAGGAATTTCATTGATTCTCATTTTTTATTTTTCTTTCTTGTATTGTCCAAGTATCATTACAACACATAACAGCCATTACTCGTTTTTTGTTATTACTTCACATCAGTTATCTGAACGTTTTCTCTCCTGTTTAACCTATAGTGCTCTCAAACCAAACCTCCCCCTCTGCTTTTAGGAGGAAAAATAGACCTGTCGAAAAACCCAAAGGATATCCCACTGAGGTCACCACACTAGTTGCCCATCAGTTGAGGCACATTATAGGTATTAGTCAAACATAAATTTCATATATCAAAAAGTCGATAAGAGTTTAAAGTCCACAAACAGATCAAGGAATTTCATTGATTCTCATTTTTTCTTTTTCTTTCTTGTATTGTCCAAGTATCATTACAACACATAACAGCCATTACTCGTTTTTTGTTATGACTTCACATCAGTTATCTGAACGTTTTCTCTCCTGTGTAACCTATAGTGCTCTC